>NC_045596.1:180940408-181621108 GCF_009762305.2 Zalophus californianus
CCAGGATATTGGGATCATGACCTGAGCCGAAGGCAGACGCTTAATGACTGAGCCACCCAGGCGCCCCTCAAATAAATAAAATCTTAAAAACCAAACCAAACCAATGTTTATTATCTCACAGTTTCTATGGGTCAGAAAACTGGGTTGCAGTCAAGATGTTGCCTGTTGCAGTCAAGATGTTGCCTGTGTCTGCAGTCTCCTGCAGGCCAAGCTGGGCTGGATGATCTGCCTCCAAGCTCGCCCACATGGCTTGGTGTTTGGTTTTGCCAATTTTAAATACAGTTTTATTTAAGACACTGCATTTTCCACTTATGATACAGTACATGTAAGTTGCAATATTTCCTTTCCCTGTGTACATATTCCATATTCAAGTATCAAGAATGCCCAATTATTTACTATAGCACCTCAACTTTGAAATTACCATGGCATTTGCTACACATATGGGTCCTTCAATATTTTGTGTGGAACAGTGGTAAACCTATGCTTAGGTTGGCTGAATCAATCTCTCCCATGAAAGGCCCAAGGGAGATACCATCATTTGGAGGAGCTCCACCACCAGGGAAGCCCCAGACATTCCTCCTGATATGCCTCCTGCACTCTGGGATAGGTTGGTAGTGATAGGGTTGCAGTCTTTCTGTTGATGTTCATATTCTTTCTCCTCTGCAGTCTGATTTTTATCAAGCCATTTGATGATTTGATTACTCTTGTCAAGAATTTTTGGTTTGTCCTCAAAGTAGATCTTGCCTTGAAGTTTTTCATCTTTAATAGCTGCTTGAATGTTGAATGCACAGGATGCAAGCCAGTTCTTGGAAGGCAGAGACAATGGGAATGTCGCTGTCATCAATATCAAAAGTGACTTCCATTTGAGGAACCCTACAGGGTTGCAGGAGGTGTTGTCTGTGTGTTCAAACTCGCCAAACAGGTTATTGTCCTTGGTCCTGGCACACTCACTTCCATAAACCTGAGTAAACACACCAGGCTGGTTGTCAGCATAGGTAGTGAAGGTCTGGGTCCGCTTGGTTGGAAAGGTGGTATTGAGTTTGATGAGGATAGCCATGACTGCCAGTGGTTATAATGCCAAGGGGAAGAGTGACATCCATGCACAGCAAATATTGAAAATTTTTAGATTTGTCTCCATGGAGGATGGTTGCCTGGACCTCCCAGTTCCACAAATGGGTGTCTTCATGATATGACCACTGACTTCCCCTAGATCTAGTGTTGCAAGAAGAGTGAGCATAAAGTCACAGCACATTTTATGACCTGGTACCCCAATCGACACTATCACTTTTGCTCTATTCTAGAAACTGAAAATGAGTCTCTAGGTGCAATCCACACTCAAAGAGAGAAGATTTAGGCTTGACTTCTTGAAAGGAAAATCAGTAGAGAACTTATTTTAAGCCATCAGAAACAGATCAGAAGTACTGGGTAGCTGGTTAGAAAATGGTATGGCAATTTGGTAAATAAGTGGCAACAACATTTTGTGGAATGAGAGAAAACACAAACTAAAATGTTGTCACCAAGAAAGGGAAGAGAAGCTTTTGGATGGCAAAATGCACCATGCCCACTTTTCAAAGACAAAACCCTTCCTTATTTTGATATCTTGAGACATGCTTTTAACTTTATTATTTTCTCTCACCTTTGTGGTTTCCTTTTATATTCTCTTCTCTAAACTGTTAAATTTAATAAATATTTCACTTAATTTGTATGATAAACATGGTTAGATTGTAACATTGCCTGCAAGAATAGCACGGGTCTTATCTCAGTTATTATTATCCTTTAAACATAATATACTTAAAATGCAATAACCTTAAGCATATAACTCAGTGAATTGTTGCATATGTACACTTCCTAACATATCACTTAGACTGGGATAAGGAAGATTTTTGGCTGCCTCTTCCCTATTTCCAGTCTGTATACCCCTCCCCCACTGAAGTTTCTGACATTGGCAAGCATATATTAATTTTACAATATCTTGAACTTCACATAAATGAAGCATCTTTTATATTGTTTATTTCTAGCATTTGCATTCTTACAATTTTCTAGAAAGAAATAATAGATTGCTTCTTTCGTTTTCAAGGTTTGGGGGGCAGGATGCTCAAGCTTGTTTTTAATATTTTTTTATTACCTTTTTAGTTGAAGAATGTGATTTTTAAATATAATGATACAGGGGCATCTGGGTGGCTCAGTCATCTAAGCATCTGCCTTTGACTCAGGTCATGATCTCAGAGTCCTGGGATGGAGCCCCACGTCGGGCTCCCTGCTTAGCGTGGAGTCTATTCTTCCTGTCCCTCTCTTTCTGCCCCTTCCCTCTGCTCGTGCTCTCTCTTTCAAATAAATAAATAAAATCTTTAAAAAAATAAATATAATGATACAATATTAAAACTCTTGAAATATATTGTACATCTTCAGAGAAAGGATATTCTAACCTTCGTTTTATCCTCAAAGTCGTATCTTTATTAGCTTTGCTGAATTAAAGGCAGTGCATCACATTTCTTATAATGAGCTAATATCTCTAGCACGTGTCCATTTTTACAAATAAGTGTATACCATTCAGCATCATTGATCCATCAGAAAGCAAACAATCATTTCCTAGGATAACATTCAATTTAAGTAAGAATGTGATTTCAATTTTAGCTTTATATAGTTCTAATGAACTTTTACTTCTTAGCCATATTAATTTTCAATGAATTTTTGTTACAATCCTAACAGATTTGCTGTATGGTAGCTATTCTTTCCATACTTTACTCAATCATAGACATTGCCCTAAAAGTTTTTATCATTCCTTCAATCCAATTCTCTAGTTCACTGTACATTCCTTATATCTCTATTAAAATTTGAAAATGCAATTTGATAGACTAAATCTTAGGCTTTTAAAATTATATCTGGCTTAATTTCTGTTTTGATATTTATTATAATTTCTAAACATTTGTATGGGCATTATGTTGTCTAAATTTAAAGTAAAACTGAGATGTGTGTCACCATCTGACTTATTCAGGATTTATTCTCATTCTAATTCCCAGTTGGGACACTCTAATTGGTCTAGAAAATTATTCTCAAAAATAGCAAGGCATAATTTTGGAAAACTATGAGGCGGAAATAGGGTTCATTTCTCTTCCATTGTTTCCTCCACCCTAATGAGCACAAAAATAATATTAAGTTCAAACAATATTCTACTACGCTTCTCTGAACTAGAGATGTGTATTATTGAAAGTAATACTTCATTGTACAATAATTGAAACTTCCACTAGATACATGAAAAATAATATAAAGTTCAAACAATATTCTATTACGCTTCTCTGAACTAGAGATGTGTAATATTGAAAGTAATACTTCATTGTACAGTAATTGAAACTTCCACTAGATACGTCTTGTGCACCATTGTAGTCTGGGCCCTGACTTTTGCTCTGGCTGCTACTGGAGCATCTAACTCATGGCAGGCTTCACCCAGAATCTGGGCAACACCCCATTTGTCCAAAGCCCTCCTGTATCTCTTGCTTCCTTCTCTAGGGTTTTGTTGATGCTGTCACTTTTTTTTTTTAAAGATTTATTTACTTATTTGAGACAGAGACAGCAGGGGGAGGGGCAGAAGGAGAGGGAGAGAGAGTCTTAAGCAGATTCTGTGCTCAGAGCAGAGCCTGAAGCAGGGCTCCAATGCACAACCCAGAGATCACAACCCCAGCCCAAACGAGAGTCTGATACTTAACCAACTGCACCACCCTGGTGCTCCTGACGGTGTCACTCTTAAAAGGGTGACCTGGAACTTTGGAGGGTCACTCTTTAAAAAAGTAGAGTTATCCCTGACCAATGGGGGACAGAAACGGTGGATAAATGCTTTTATTCCTTTCTCCAAAAAGACCACTCTGAGACACATTTAATTAAGTTTCTTTACATCTGGCCTTGAGCACAAGTCACCTATAACATTGGCCAACTTAATAAAATTTCCTTGTACTGTTTTTTTTTTTTTTTCCCTCTTTCCTTTTTCCCTTTTCTGGGTCTCAACCTTGGATTAGTTAAAAACAAAACAATAATAAAAACCAAATGACCGACACATGAGCCTTTGTATGAGGTTTTTTCTTGGAGGCAGGAAGGGAAGACGACTAAAATAGAGTAAATGTGCACATTTCAGTCCTCTCCTCCTCTCCCGCTGTTTCCAGCCCTCCATGCACTTTTATCTGGCCTGGGTCAACTGGCTCTTCGCTTGCTGAGCTAGGGAGGCATTTTCTCTGGGACACGACAGACTGTCAGCTACACCTCCCAGATCTTTGATCCTTCCCCTTTGCTCATGCACAATCCAGAGAGAATGGTAATGACAGGCTGTACTATGTTCTGTGTCTCAAAACAGAACTAGCAGCAGGCAATTTGCTCAAGAAATCAGAGTGCTTGGAGTACCCAACTTGTCATTTGCATCTAGATCTTCTCCAGAAAAGTGGGGATATCAGTGGTGTCTGGTCCCTCTCTTGTTCACTCCGTGTTTGCATTTGATCTGAGTGTAGGCTATAATCCGTATTCCATGCCAGAAAATGCACAACCACTTTTGCCTTTTTGCTTTCTCATCCCTTCTTTGCAAACCACTAAATATTTCATTTTGGGGAAACCTAGAATATAAGTTTAAAAAGATTTGTTTCCTATGCATTTCTATTTACCACATCTGTGGTATTTTAAAAAATATTATATATTTCTCTTAAAATATTTTGTTTCAAGCTTACAAAGTAATAGAACTCATTTTTTGACTTCAGCTCAGATGCCTCTGCTTGATGCTGACCTTTTCTTGATTGTATCCATGAAGCACCTCTAACTTTTCACCTATGGAAAGATTCCCTTTGTTATTTTATTTTTTATTATTTTTTAAGATTTTATTTATTTATTTGTCAGAGAGAGGGAGCACAAGCAGGGTGAGAGGGAGGCAGAGGGAAAAGCAGACTCCCCGCTGAGCAAGGAGCCTGATGCATGACTCGATCCCAGAGCCCTGGGATGATGACATGCACCGAAGGCAGATGCTTAACTGACTGAGCCACCCAGGCATCCCCCCTTTGTTATTTTAAATGCCAGTTCAATAACATCATAGCCTTCAATTTCCAATCTATGCTTTCCTTCCTAAGAACACAGGCATGCCCATTATACAGACTGGCATAATTGAATACACTAAAAAAAATGGAGCCTCAGTAAGTGCTTGAAACGCTATCTTTATGCATATTATTTCCCTAACTTCATAGAAAATAGAACAGAAGTCCATATATACTTGAAGTCTCTAAATAGCTGATGTAAATATGCACTCTATGTATATTCTATGTGTGCATAGGTTCATCCTGAGGCCTTTAGAATTTACATTGACTTTGATTTGGGTTTTTCACTGTCTTATCTAGAAAGATCCAATAAGTTGGATAAGAGACAAGTCTCTATGTACTTTTTAAAAAAATATTTTATTTATTTGAGAGAGAGAGAGCATGAGCAAGAGGGGGGGGAGAGGCAGAGGGAGAAGCAGATTCCCTGCTGAACAGGAAGTCCCACACTAGGCTCCATCCCAGGACCCTGAGTTCATGACCCGAGCTGAAGGCAGATGTTTAACCAACTGAGCCACCCAGAGACTCCTCTACTTTATGTACTTTTGAAAGCTAAGTTGTCTACAGTTCCTGTTTTGTTTATCATTAGAGGTATTTTAAAAAGTCCTCAAATCTTGGCTTGAAGAGAACAAGGAAATATAAAATGGATCAAATGCTTTCAAAAGAATGAATAGAATCCAAAGTTAAGAATTTGATTTTATGTATTTTTACTGTAGATGTATTTATTGGCCCTCTTACTGAGGCTTACAGATTATATATTCATGACATAATTAAAATTATCCTTAAACTTCTGTCAAATAAGGTCTTTATGAATAATTTGAATCTTTAATTAAAACCCAGCTGTAGCATTTAGTGATAAGATCATTTGGATCTGTTTATAAATTGTGTATCAAAGGTACATGTATTTTTTTTGTATAATGAATTTAGCAAATATTGGGGGAAAGTAAATTTCCATAATCCTGACTTCTAACACCATATATTAGTTTTGCTTGTTTTTGAATATTTTATAAATGTAATCATGCATTTTTCTTTATGTTTAGATTTTTTCATACACTATTATGTTTGTGAATTATTGAGGCATAATACTGTGGTTCATTTGTTCTAATTGGTATATAGTATTCTATTGTATGAGTAAAAATTTATTTGTCCACTTTACTGTAAATTGACTTTTAGGTTGTTTTTCATACTGAGTTAATATAAATAATATTGCTATGAACATTATTGTATATGTGTTTTGGTTTGTTCCCACTAAATAAAAGTATATATTAATGTTAATATTTTTTAGGTGAATATGAAAGAATGGAATTTATAGATAATAGAGAATGCAAATATTCAGGACTAGTAAATAATGATAAGCAATCTTTAAAAGTATTTTTACCGATTTACACTATCAGGAAATTAGTTTTCAGGTGCTCCTCGTTCTTATTAATTTGGTATTTTCTGCCTTTACCATTTTAGCCATTCTGTTATATGCATGACTTTAATTTGCCTTTCTCTAATGATTAATGAATTTGAGTGAATTTTATGTGTATTGGCTTTTGGGTATCCTCATCTGTAAAATGCCATTTGAGTTTTTTTGTCTATTTTTTTATGGGTTGGAATTTTGTCTTGTTGATTTACAGATTTTTCTATAATTTTATGAGTCCTTTGCCAAATATGTATAGCAAATATCTTCCTTAAGGATAGTAGTTGATTTTTCTTTTTCTCAGCTCTCTTCAGCTTTATCCCTTTTGAAGAAATCTTTGCTTATGAGGTCTTAAGGGTATTCTCTTATGTTTTCCTCTAAAGCTTTATTATTTCACTTAAACATTAGATCTACAAGACAGCTTGAACTGATTTTTCTGTTTTGTGTAATAGAGATTTGGTTTGGTCTTTTCTATGTAGATATTTAATTAACCTAACACCACTTATTAAAAAGACATTCCCTTCCCAATAGCACTTCAAAGTAACCTATGTTACAAATCAAATGACCTTCTATGTATGAGTCTGCTTCTGCACTTTTGTTCTGTTTTATTAGTCTTCTTGTTGTATTCTAATTGTCTTGCTAACCATACAATTTTCACTGTATTATTAGCTAATATCTCAAACATACAATCCATTCACAATGCAATTTATTTATTTTTCACAATAATAAATAGAATTTTCTATTTCAGAATGCTCAATTTAAATTTTTTATAACTTCTCATATTCAATTAGGTCTTCAAAGTTTTTGCCTCATAACGTAGTTGATGAAGACTCTATTCTTAGAGTAGACATGACAACTAAACAATTTTCTTCTGAGTCTCTGGTTTTTAATTATCTTCAAAATACGTTTGTCTTGGTGAATTTTTTAGAACACTTGATTTTTCACTTAGTTAAAATTACATAATAGAACTCCAGATATGCTTAATTAGAAATGTTATATTAATTTCAATACGCTGAAAAGGAAATGATTCCACTACCAACCTCCCAGCATTAAGAAACTTAAACTTTTATCTCAAGATAACTCCTGATACAGCATTTAACACAAGAGCCAAATGAAACTGCTGGCTTCAATAAGACCATAAAATACAAATGTGAATTTTAATTTTCTCTTGTTTTGGTTTCTTTTTTTAAGATGAAAAGTAAATAGAACTTCTACTTCCAGTCACAAAGAAGTAGCAGTGACTAGATTTTTCTTTTTGCCCCAAACAACCATAAAACTAGATAAAATATATGAAAACAATTTTCGGGAATGCCTGGATGGCTCAGTTGGTTAAGCATCCAGCATTTGATTTCGGCTCAGGTCATGATCTCTGGGTCATGGGATCAAGTCTGGTGTCAGGATCCACACTGCGTTTGGGGCCTGCTTAAGATTCTCTCTTTTCCTTTCTTCCCCTCCTTATCCCTACTTGTGCACGTTCTCTCTCTTTAAAATAAATAAATAAGAGAAAAAAAGAAGAAAGAAAATAATTTTCAGACATTAGACACAAAGAAGCACAAGACAATGATTCCTGAGAGAAGGGAATCTATAAGACGAACCCCACAACTGCCCCTGGCGGAAGGTCTGGGGGAAGCATGGATGGCTGAACCCAAAGCAGAGCCTACTGTGGAACCCATAAATAATTCAGCAGACAATGAAGGAAACTGAGGTTGGGGAGGGAGGATAGGCAGTTGTTAATACTTTTTATTCTTTTCTTTGTATTTAAATATAGTTGAAACCTGTTCTTTAGTGCCAAGTCCTTAACCCATTAATAATTCCCTGTTGAAAATTTCCTTATTGCACAATCCTGCCTTCACTTTTGTTGAATGGCTCCCTTCCCATTTTGTTGTCTGCTTTTAACATTTTTGTGAAAGTTTCTGTAAAGAAAAATCTAGAAAAGTCTTTCAAAACTTTCATAAAATCTGTTATTTAGACCAAAGTCTGTCTTCACATAGTTATTAGAGTGCCTATTTGCTGTTTGATTGATTCTGCATGCAAACTGTTAATGTGATGATCTAAGTATAAAGAATCAAAGTGAATCATAATGTAATTTTATTTCATGTTCACAGGAAATGACAATCTTTTATGGGATTGTATACTTTATACATTCCCTTTCCATTATCATCAAGAATAAGCAATTAGTAATTGAGAGAAATTGATTTGAAAAATGAATTGATCCAAAACAGTAGAAGAATCTGGATTTCCTCCTTCATAGTTTTATTAAAATGGAAATTTGCAGCATAATTCTACTTTCTGTTATTTCATCAATTGATTCAAAATTTAATATTCATTTACATTCATTTACATTTTACAAAATTTAATATTCATTTACATTACTTTAATAAAATATAGATTATGTTAAGAATAAATTAGTAGCAGTGTCATAGGAATGAGGTTCAAGATGGTGGCATTGGAAGATCCTAAATTCACCTCTTCCCATGAACACAACAAATTTACAACTACATATAGAATAATTTTCTCTGTTAAAAGACCTGAAAACCAGATAAACAGAGCCTCCACAACAAAGGATAAAAGGGCAGTATCAAAATGGGTAGGAGAGGCAGAGACATAATCTTGCAAAATAAAACAAATACCACCCCAGGCATAGCAATTCACAATCAGGAGAGATCTCAAAAATATAGAACTTTTCCTTGAGATGCAGGAGTCTTTGCTCTACATCAGGCACCGCAACCCCTAGATCCTACATAGGAGAGATGAGCCCCCAAAACGCTTGGCTTTGAAAACCATGGAGGTTATGTCCAGTAAAACCATGGAACTGTAGGGAATGGAGAACCTGCTCTTTTTAAAATTTTATTTTATTTTTCATTTTTTAGTTGGGGGGAGAGAGAGAAAGAGAGAAAGAGGAGGGGCAGAGGAAGAGAGAGAGAATCTTAAGGAGGCTCCATGCCCAGCACAGAGTCCAACATGGGGCTCTATCTCATAACCCTAAGATCATGAACTGAGCCAAAATCAAGAGTCAGATGCTTAACTGACTGAGCCACACAGGCACCTCAGAGAACCTGTTCTTAAAGGGCTTGCACAAAGATTCACTTGCCCTAGCACCTAGTGCCAAAACACCATTTTGAAAAGTGCCTAGACCATATGTGAAAGAGATCCACTTAATAGTTTTAAAGGATCTTCTAGAGAGGCAGAAATTTGTTGTGATGCTCTCCAGGGACAGAGACAGTGGTAGGAGCCATTTTTGCTATCTCATTCTAATGTGCTCATGTTGGTGCTGGCAGGTGCCATTTTGGAACTCTTAACTTGTGAGTGCCAGAAGGCATACCCCACTGAAGGCTCTTCCCACCTCTGAGCCACAGCCACGCATCAGCCAGGCTAGGCAAGAGCCCTGCCCTCCTGTGTGCTGCCATCATGCACCACAGCAGACCCAGGTGAGAGCCTATCCTGAACCCACACTGCAGCTACAGTCTCATCAAAGAAGACAGGCATGTGCAGATCACAAAGGGAACACTGTTGAGTGTCTAAGATATAGCACTGAGAGCCCCATGAGACATGTCCTACACAGGGTACTCCTTTAAGACTGGTAGAGGTAGCTGATTTGCCTAATACATAGAAATCAACACAGAGAGACAGGCAAAATGAGGAGACAGAGCAATATATTCCAAATGAAAGAATAAAACAGAACCTCAGATAAAGACCTTAATAAGACAGAGATGAGCAATCTACCTGATAAGGAGTTCAAGGTAATTGTTATCAAGATGCTCACTGAAGTTTGGAGAACTGCGAACTTCAATAGATAGAAAATATAAGAAAGTACCAAACAGAAGTTACAGACTTCAAGAATACAATAACTGAACTAGAAGGTACACTAATGGGGCTCAACAGCAAACTGGATGAAGCAGAAGAAAGGATCAGTGAGTTGGAAAACAAAACAATGAAACTCACCCAGACAAAACAGCAAAAAGAAAAAAATAATTTTAAAAAGTGAAGATATCTTAAGGGACCTTTGGAACAACATCAACAGAGAACATTCACATTATAGGGATAACAGAAGAAGATTAAAGGGCCAGGAAACATAATTGAAAAAAAAATGGCAGAAAATTTTTCTGATCTGGGGAGGAAACAGATCCAGGAAGCCCATAGAGTTCCAAGATGAACTACAGAGATCCGTACCAATATACATTATAATTAAAATGGTAAAAGTCAAAGATAGAGAATCTTAAAAGCAGTAAGAGAAAAAATAATTTGTTACATATAAGGGAAACCTCATGAGGCTCTCAGCAGAATTTTCACAGAAACTTTGCAGGCCAGAAGAGAGTGGCCCTGAAAACTATGACACTGATGAAACATTTTTAAGAATACACAAACAGGGCGCCTGGGTGGCTCAGTTGGTTAAGTGACTGCCTTCGGCTCAGGTCATGATCCTGGAGTCCCTGGATCGAGTCCCGCATCGGGCTCCCCGCTCAGCAGGGAGTCTGCTTCTCCCTCTGACCCTCTTCCTTCTCGTGCTTTCTATCTCTCATTCTCTCTCTCAAATAAATAAATAAAATCTTTAAAAAAAAAAAAAAAAAAAAAAAAAAAAAAAGAATACACAAACAAACTGAAAGATATTCCATGCTTACGGATTGGAAAATTTAATATTGTTAAAATGTCCATACTACCCATCAACAGGTTTGATGCAATACCTACACAAATCCCAATGGCATTTTCCACAGAACTAGAACAAACAATTCTAAAGTTGGTATGGAATCAGATAAGATCCCAAATAGCCAAAGCAATCCTGAGAAAGAACAAAGGTGGAGATCTCACACTCCTTGATTTCAAACTATACTACACTATTGTAATAATACCACTATGGCATTGGCATAAAAACACACACAGAGATCAACTGAACGGAACTGAGAGCCCAATAATAAATCCACACATATGTGGGCAACTAATTTATAACAAAGGAACCAAGAACATATAATGTAGAAAGGACAGGCTCTTCAATAAATGGTGCTGGGAAAACTGGACAGCCACATGTAAAAGAATAAAACTAGACAATCTTACACCATATATAAAAATTAACTCAAAATGAATTAAAGACTTATATGTAAGACCTAAAATCTAATATTCCTACAAGAAAACAAGGGGATAAGCAACCTGATTTCAGTTTTAGTGTTGTGTTTGTGAATCTGGTTCTAAAGTCAAGGAAAACAAAATTAAAAAATAAATAAATGTGACTATATCAGACTTACACTAAAAAGCTTCTGCACAGTGAAGGAAACCATTAACAAGATGAAAAGGCAACCTACTGAATGGGAGAACATATTTGCAAATCATATATTGGGTAAGGGGTTAATATCCAAAATATATAAAGAACTCATGCAACTCAACAATAAAGAAAGCAAACAACCAGTTTAAAAAATGGGCAGCGAATTTTAAAATACATTTTTCCAAAGAAGACATACTGATAGCCAACAGACAAATGAAAATATGTTTAACAGCACTATTATGGAAATGCAAACCAAAAGCACAATGAGATACCACGTTACACCTGTTAGAATGGCTACTATGAAAGGGCAAGTAATAACACATGTTGGAAAGGATGAAGAAGAAAAGGAACATTCATGTACTGCTGGTGGAAAGGTGAATTGGTGTAACCATTATGGAAAACTGTATTAAAAAATTAAAAATAGATCTACCATATGATCTAGTGATTCCACTTGTGGATATTTATTCAAAGAATACAAGAACACTAATCTGAAAATATATATGCACCCCTATGTTCATTGCAGCATTATTTACAACAGCTAAGAAATTGAAACAACCTTAGTGTCCAAGTGTCCATCAATGGATGAATGAAGACGAGGTATATTTATATATACAATGGCATACTACTCAGCCATAAAGAAGAATGAAATCTTACCACTTGTGACAACATGGATAGATCTTGAGGGTAGTATGCTAAGTGAAATAAGTCAGATGAAGAAGACAAATACCATATGATTTCACTCGTATATGGAATCTAAAGAACAAACAAAGCAATATAAAAGCAAACTCATAGATACATAAAACGAATTTATATTTACAACAAGGAAGGGAATTTAGGGGTGGGCATAATGGTCAAGAGGGTCAACTGTATGGTGTTGGATGGTGACTAGACTTCTTTGGTACCACTCTGTAGCATATACAGATGTTGATTTATAATGTACACCTGAAACTTATATAATGTCATATACTAATTTTACTTTAATAATAATAATAAAAGAATGAATAAACCTAAGCAAATGGATATATTTTTTCACACTCAATGATGCCAGTTAATTGGTCCATGTTTTCTTTCTACAGAATGCTGACCTCCAACTGACATTACATCAAAATGAAGAAATATTTTAGATTATATGAATGAATAAGAAAATGAAAAATAAGTGTTATTGAATTCAACAGGAGATATGGCAGCACTTGAAATAAATAAATAAATAAATAAATGACAACAACTAATTATCTTAGTAATTCTGAATGAAAACTTTGGCCTCAGTGGCCCTTCACAGTAGGAAGAAAGCCCAGGTCTCTCCCAGTATATGGTAGTCCATGTTATGGCACATGCCAGCCTATGAAATGGGCATATAGACTTGAACAAAGGAGCAAGTCTGAGTTTCCCAATCACTAGATTTGTCATTATGGTACATTTCAGTAAGTAGAGTAGAATCATAATTTTTTCACCTCACTGAAAGGCGTTTTCTGCTGAGCACCATGCAACTGTATCTAAAAGAGATGATGATACTCATGGGCTGAATCTCCCTAAGTTTTGGCAAATGGTTCTCCTAATGGATGGTCATGGACTGGGAGCAGGAAATAAGATTATTTTTAGAATTAATACTGATTAAATTTCAGAGTTATGAGTAGGCAACAAATCTGGACCTCTTACCTCCTTCCTGCTAAAATTTTTATCATTATTGAAGCAAAAAAATTGCTCTCATCTCTTCTCTGGGAAGTTTACTGATGAAGCAAATTTTATAAATCCAAAATGTTCACTGGATATATTTGCTAGGACAAGAGTTAAGAAAAGGAAAACACAAAGTGAAATTTTTCTCATTATCCTGAATCCTTTTATAATAACAATGATATATGTATATTTAAAACTGTTCACATCCAGTGTAGTATTTTGAAGTGACCTAATGGGGAAAAAAAAAAAAAACTATTGTACAGTCTACTTCTAAACTCTTGATGATGATAATTTTAAACTCTGAACAAAATATGGGGCGCCTGGGTGGCTCAGTCAGTTGAGCGTCTGCCTTCAGTTCAGGTCATGATCTCAGGGTCCTGGGATCGGGTCCTGCATTGGGCTACCTGTCCAGTGAAGAGCCTCCTTCTTCCCCCCTTCTCCCATCACCCACTTGTGTGCTCACTCTCTCTCTTTCTCTATCTCAAATAAATAAATAAAATCTTAAATAAGAATATGAAAAAACAGACACTATCTCTATAAGCATCAGTTTCCTCATCTTTAAAACAGAGGTGTTAAACAATATCATCACAGGGTTTTAGGAGGAGGTTCTTTAGAACCTTGCCTTTAGAGAGCTTACAGCATGTAGTTCCTGGATTTGGTAAGTCTTTTCAAATGTCTGCTGTTAGGGAAAAGAAAAAGAAAAAGATCAGAAGACAAAGCGAGCATTAATAAACTCATATACATTCCTATCACATGGAAAAGTCTCTAGACTGGGGAGCAAGTTTTCTAGAACTCTCTCCTTGGAAGTGTGACAAGGACTTTGGGAAACAAGATTTCATCAGAGCGAATCTTCCTGGATCCTACAGTCACCCCCTGAGGTCCTAGATTTACTTCATAAAGAACCCCATAGATAACAGCATGGTTTGGGGAACACTGGTGACTCCAGAACCTACTTCCAAATCATTAACTTCCAAATTGCTGTGAGGATTTTAGTGAAGCTTCCTTCCTATCGCATCCTTCATCAGAATGCAATGAAAGATTAAAGCTCTCTTCCTGTATGTTAGGCCAGAGGCTGGCAAAGTCACAGAGAAATGCATTTGAGCAATTAAATTCAAGTCTCAGATGGTCTGAAACTCTACCCTTTCCTAGGTCATGGCGGTTGTCCTAGACCCCCATTTTTATATATCCTTTGAGGGGCATTTAAAAATGCTGGCCAGACCAGAGAACAAGCCTTCTTTCCCTGGTGTATGTAGAAGTAAATGAGTCTAAGGAGTAACCCAAACTGCCCCAGAAAAAAATGTATTACTACTCTGTGAGGTCAGAGGAGCACAGAAAGAGGAGGAATAATGGGAACCAGCTTACAAGAAGAATTTTGTTACACTGCCCCTGAGGACCCAGATGTGTGACCACACTGTTTTGGTAAGGTGGCAGGGAACAGAACAACTTGGGCGGATGAGTTGCAGAGAGAGAATGAGTCAAAGACCTGGGCCTCTGGCAAGGAGAGAAAGTGCTCTCAAAGAGATGCACACAGACAGAGGGGTAGAAGTGAGCTTAGAGGTGAAGCCGGCGGAGTCTCAAACTTTAGAACTGTTTCAGGAGAAGGGATTAAGAACAAAAGCACTTGGGATCATAGCAGACAAGAAGCCCATCTCTAAAACGGAATTTCTACAAGTGAAAGTTAAGCTGGGTCATGGAATCCTCTATTTACTGAGGACAGCAGCTTCAGTGTTGCTGGATCTCCTAAGCAGGGATATTTACTGGTGTGACTATCAGCACCTCATGAGAGGGCAGGCATCCTGACACAGCTTAGAAAAATCCAGATGTATATGTTTGGAGAAACCTCACCACTTTAGGAATGAACACTGAGTCTTAGGAAAAGAGAGTACAAAGGATTTTTAAAAAGCAAGAAATATTAAAAATGGTAAAAAAAATAAAGTTACAAAATTGCTAAGGATGGCCCCTATAATAGTTATACTTAATAGTGAAGAATCAAAATTAAAACATAAAGAAAGAAAAGAGAAAAAGGGTCTACTGACCATAAGCACAAAGAAGAAGAGGTGGCACTATTCTCCCATCTGGAATAGGGCAGGAAACTCTTATCATCTAAGTATTTTTTTTTTCCTGTTGGCCCAAATGAGAAAGATGGTAAGTGCAATGCTAATGGTTCATCTTGGACATGAATTGGCTGTGCTCTCAGCTAGTTTGTGGCTTCTATTACAGTCAAAGTCAGCAGAGTAGGATTGAGTTCTATCCAAAGAGAATGCATGCAGTAAGCTAAGAACTGCATCCTACCCCAAAATGGGACCACTCCATGTTATGTACATCTACCACAAGGATGTTACATAAGATAGCAAGGTCTAAAATCTCACTGGTTTACCTGGTTTAGCTTCCTGACTGATTAAACCTAGTCCAAAGTTATCTTTAACTTATTAATCTAAGACCTAGCATTCTAAATCAAGCATACTTAATAAATGAGCCTAATCATATTCACTAAGATTCTCATTTTACCTTTCTTAAAGAATAGGGAATTGATAATATTCTTCAAGAAATTCAAAGAGCCTATTCTGGGAATGAGCTAAAAGAAATGTATCTGAGAGTTCACAACAGAATATAAAACAGCATTCCCTCCAAAGCAGGACCTGTGGAATCCTACTCTTAAAAATTCAAATTTTAACATATACTAATCAATTTATGTCCTGCTATATTTTGCTTAAAATGTTAAAAAAATTATTTTTTCTAACGTGCATACCACATTTGTTACAATAAAAAAACTAAAGTGAATGTCGATGGTTCAGTGGTTGGCATCTTCCTAAAGAAAAACCAAAGTAAACCAGTGGTTTTATTTGGTTGAGTAGAAGCTGGAGAAAGTAAATGACCAAATAATAAAAGTAAACAGCAAAAACTTATCAAAAAGTCAGAATGTTGTAACAAAAATAGAAACCTTGGCATATGTATTTAGTTAACACATACTTATTGTACGACTAATATAACTCAAATTTTGTTGGGCCCTGCCCAAAAAGTAACATTTTGGGGTTAAAATGCATATTAGGGAAAATATATGAACATTAGCAAAAAAAAAGAAAATTAAAATCTAGCAGTAAGAGTCCTTTAGCACAGGGGTACAGAGTTTGTCACTAGAACATTTAATAGGGACACTGAGCTCAGACTGCTTTGTGGAGAAAAGAGTACTAATTAATAAGCAGAATTAAATAAAAGGACATTACAGAATAAAAAACTTTTTTCTGTGTGTAGGGAAAGACAAAAACAAAATAAGATGGCAATAGAAAATTTAAAAAATGTTTAAGAAAAGGCAAATAATTGAATACGAGATGAGAACAGGAGAAAAATATATACAAATATTTTTTAATGATTTTGCATTGAGGAAGAAAAAAACTAATTCTGATACCATGATACTGTATTAGACATCAAAGAATGGGGAGGAAGCACATAGACCTTAGGGCCCAGTGGCTTCGGTTCATGTCTTAACTCATAAGAGGGACAGGAGAAGTAGTGTTCCAGGACTTCAGCACTTCAGTTGCCTTATGTGAAAATGAAGAATAATAGTCCCAGAATTCTGGGCATCTCCAAGGGTGAGCATAGAGCTGTCCAAGGCCACTTCCCACTCATGTTCAAACTTTTTAAATTATAAACTGTTCATTATCATATTTCTGTATCTTTTGTACCATTTATAAAACAGAAAAATCCAAGAACAACCAAAATACTAAGTATTTGCATCATGCCATGAAATGAATATTGCTTCAAAGGACCACTTCTATTTCCAAACATTCCAACCCAACCCAAACTTGTCTGTAATCCTGTAAAACTTGACAACTTTTTAACATGATTTCATCACCAAAATTTGAACTTTGGAAGTGATATCAATAGATTGACTAACAATTATTTAATTATTAACTATATAGAGTTGTTACTCTATCCAACCAGCTTTCAACAGACGAACATTTTGTGGAGGTTTTAATTCAATCTTTCATTATATTTGATCATTAATATCATTATTATCAATTCAATTTAGTAGTACCAATTATACCAATATTATGATAAAAGTTGCCTTATGAGTTAGAAGATTATTAGAAAATTGGTTTTAAATATAATAGCCTTTGCTCAGCCTTTCCAGCAAAAGCAGCCCTTGCCCTCATGAGAAATGTCATTGCTTAGGGTACAAATCAAAAGTGAAATTTCAGCTAATTTTGGATTCTAAATCTCTCATGGGAATATTATCTCATGCCATCAGGTTGTACTGATAACGGTTCTCAATGGGCCTTATCTTTAAGTAGTGCCCATTTTTCCTCACTGGTAAAATTCTTATCAATTTCCAATTCCAAATAACTGAAGAATTGAGTACATATGAATTTTGTTTATGAGTGGAACTTGGTAGTTTGAGAGCACCCATGCAAATTACACTGTCCAACTATGAATTTTTATAGGCTAGAAGGACCATAAGTCTCTCATAAAATCATTCCTTGTGCTTCTGCTGCCATGATCCCAGGCCATTACCCTTAGGCAGATGAAGCAACATTAGAATTATTCCAAGTGTTTATTCACAAGGTGCTGTCAGGGTCATTGACACATAACATACAGATGACTCCAGATTAAATGCTTCTTAGATCAGCTGAGGCCCATGCTAGATCTTTAGCTCGAAACAAATGAAGTGATTTCTGTAAGCAGTTACCTAGACCCTTAAGGGCATCAGTAAATAAAGCTAAGAGATAACATCTTTTTTTTTAAATACAACTTTGGCTTTTATTCTCATTGTTTAATCACAAAAATAATATTAATATATTGTTTCTAATATTATATATGTTTCGTTACTGATTCTATCAACTGTTTACAAGACTAATAAGAGATAACATAATTTTCTTGTTCTCAGCCTCTCACAAGGCACTAAGTTAACATAGGCTCCTCTTTTTTGTTTTGTTTTGTTTTGTTTTGTTTTAAGAGAGAGAGGGAGAGAGTGTGGGGCAGATGGAGAGGGAGAGAGAGAATCTTAAGCAGGCTCCCCCTCCAGCGTGGAGCCCCAATGCGGGGCTCAGTCTCACAATCCAGAGATCGTGACCTGAGTCGAAATCAAGAGACAGATGTTTAATGGACTGAGCCACCCAGTCACCCCTAGGCTTTTCCTTTTCTGAATGATCATTTACTGGTTTCTTTTCCAATATCAGTCATTTCCCCTTCTTTCCATTTATCATTATTTTCACCCGGAGCCTCTGGGGAATGCCATCAGATCCCATCAAAGGATGACCCACAGAGCTGGTGGCAATGTGACTCTGGCTAACCCAGCTCAAGTACAAATTTATCAGACTACTTCATCTCTTGACTAGGAGAGGGGCAGGAACCATTGATCCTAGCTTAACCAGGTGAGGGAAACACACAACCTAACCCATCACCCCCTTAAGAATTGGGATAGTAAAATTTTGAGGAAGTGCCAAGAGTAATATTTAGCAACCAATCCTTCGTCTGGAACCCATAAACACAATGCAGATCTTAGTACTCTAGGATCAGGGAGATAGAAAAATAAAATAAAATAAAAGTAGGAAAGAAGCTTATGTAAGTTCCTGTGCCATCTGCTATCCCTTCTACCTTATCCTCCCCACAATATTTCAACTCCAATATTCTAATAATCCAATCCAATATTTCAACAATCCAATAATGATCCGTCTTTATTTCCAGGCATATGGAGTTCTAACACACATTCATCCAACTGTACAAGCCATTTCTTCAGTCTTTCCTTGTTGGGGTTACTGTAGAGGAAGAAATCATCTGTAATACCTGGCTTGCTAAAATGTAACATGGAGGCTGCTGAGGGCAGGGAAGGTTTGGAGAAGGCCGTGAGCTTTGGAATGCCGAGAACTGCGTGACCACTCTGCCCTAGGAATGCCGTGGGGAGTTGCCTTCCTGAAGCTTTCTTAGCCCAAACAGCGGCCCCGGGATCTAAAAGATGTCTGCATTGTCCCCTAGGCTATGTTTAGCAGAACGTGTAGAACATGCAGATTAGCATATCATATCTTTCCCGAAAATAGATCCTCCCAGTTCCAGTAAGACCACTTGTCACACTTCAAGTGCTTAAGAAACAGAGTGAAAAAGATTCATGATTTGTGATTACCCTGAAGGACCAATAAAAGCTGGAGCAAAGAAGAGCAAAGGGTCTGTGTTTCTGAGTGTTGACTCCCTTGCCTTCTCCTCTCTTTCACAGCAAAGTCTGGAGTCATCTTTCATCCATTGGTACAGGGATTGCTGGCCATTACCGGCATTTCCTTACCCTGATGTTTTTGTAAGTAGGTGCTTTAACTACTTCTTTATGGATGGAGAGATATATGATAAGCCCATTGTATATGATGCTCCTTGGACCATTGTAATATTGCACCTAAGGTAAAGTTGTTTCTACCATCAGATAATATATAAGCAGAGGATCGAAACTGAACATTTTCTGTGATAATTCTTTTCCTTTAAGATTTTATTTATTTATTTTAGAGAGACCATGCAGAGGGAGGAGCAGAGGGAGAGGGACAAGCAGACTCCATGCAGAGCCTGATTCAGGGCTTGAACCCATGACCCTGAGATCATGACCTGAGCTGAAATCAAGAGTCAGACGCTTAACCGACTGAGCCATCTAGGCGCCCTTCTGTGATAATTCTTTTAGAAAGTTAGAACTTAATTACCAGGTATGCAAACCCAAAATAAGAATGAGAATTGGTTCCAGTCAAGACCCACTGATACAGACACCAAGCTAGAGGCAACAGTAAATGCATTGCACCTGCTAGCTATGGTCCACTTCCAGTTAGGCCCCACTAAGTAGGTAGATCTCTTTAGTTGCTTTTAGTTTATGATGGTCTTGTTGACAAGCAGAAATGCTATTAGTCACTTTTCAAATTTCTGAGGATGACAGTAGGCTGCATCTTTATTGTGCCTTTTTTTAAATTTTGCATTACTTGTATCCTTCCACAACCACTCATCTTGTGCAGCAAAAGATCAAAGACAACACAAGAAAAAAATTATAAAAAATTATGATTAGGGCAAGATGGCAGAGGAGTAGGAGACCTGGATTTCGTCTGGTCTCAGGAATTCAGCTGGATAGGGATCAAACCATTCTGAACACCTACGAACTCAACAGGAAATTGAAGAAAAGAATAGCAACAACTCTCTGAACAGAAAAGCGACCACTTACTGGAAGGTAGGACGTGCGGAGAAGTGAACCTGAGGCGATATTCGGGAGGATAGACGACGGGGGAGGGGGCCTCCATCGGCCGCTTCTGGCAAGTGATAGAGCCCCGGAGCACAAAATCAGAACTTTTAGAAGTCAGCTCCGCTGAGGACATTGCTCCAGTGGCTAAGCGGGGGGTGGAACCCTTGCTGGACAGTGTGCTCTCAGGACCCTCGGGGTCACAGAAAGACCGGGGGTGCCTGAGTGTGGCAGAGCTCCAGGTATCGGAGCGGAGAAGCTGGCTGCAGAGAGGGAGCCGAGGTGTGGGCTCTCAGCTCGGGGTTGCCATAAACCGTGATCAGTGCCACAGTCGGGCCACTGCTCCTCCAGCAGGGACCCCAAAAGCGGCAGATCTGGGGAGACTCCCCTTCCTCCCCCGGAGCGGTGTGGGAGCGCACCGCAGGGATCTGATGGGTTTGGAGACTCCACACCAAGTCAGTGCCAGAGATAGAAACGTTCGGTCACAGGCTGGGAAAGCACAGAGTGTGGCCGGAGACCAGGGAGACAGGAGTGATTGACTGCTTTTCTCTGGGGCCGCACTGAGAGGCGGGGCCCAGAGTTCTCATCTCCTCTGGGTGGAGATTGGGAGGCCGCCATTTTCACTCTTGTCCTCCAAGCTGTACCGAAAGCCTACAGGGAACAAAAGCTCCTGAGAGCAAACCCGAGCAGATTACTTAGCCCGACTGGGCAAGGGCGGGGCAATTCCGCCTCCAGCAAAGACATTTGGGAACCACGGCAACAGGCCCCTCCCCTAGAAGATCAACAAGAACAACCAGCCAAGACCAAGTTTACCGATCAATGAGAACGGCAGAACTCCAGCGCTAGGGCGATACTGCACATAGAATTGATGGCTTTTTTACCATGATTCTTTAGTCTTTCAAAGTTAATTTTTTTAACTTTTTTTTGAAATTTTCTTTTTCCCTTTTCCAATCAACATTTTATCAATCCCTTTTAAAAAAAAAAACATTTTTATTTTTCATTTTTAGAGTCATAGTCTATCCCTTCATAATAGTTACCTTTATTTTTGGCATATATATATAAGTTATTCTCTCTTTAAAATTTTGAGATACAGTTTCTTCTAACAGATCAAAACATACCTTAAATTTCTAGTGTATGGCTTTGTTCTAGTCTCCTGCCTGATCACATTCTCTCCCCCTTTTTTTTTTTCTTCGTTCCTTCTTTTTTTAATCCTCTTCTTCTTTTTTTCAAACTTCATATCTAATCAATTCCTTTTACAAAATTTTTTATAATTTTCATCTATACAGTCATATTCCATCCCTTCATCATATCAACCCTTATTTTGTACATATATAAGTCTTTCATTCTTTAAAATTTTGGGAGGCACTTTCTTCTAACAGACCAAAATACACCCAAAATGTAGTGTGTGGCACTGATCTATGCACTAGCCTGATCATATGTGATCATATTCTGTTTATTTGTTTTGTTCTGTTTTTGTTTGTTTTTATCTTTTTCTTTTTCTTTTCCTTTCTTTTTCCCTGGTTTCAGGTCTTTTCTGATTTGTTTAGAGTATATTTTCTGCGGACATTTTACCCTGTTAGCATTTTGTTCTCTCATTCGTCTATTCTCCTCTGGGCAAAATGACAAGATGGAAAAAATCACCTTAACAAAAAGAACAAGAGGTACTACCATCTGCCAGGGACCTACTCAATACAGACATTAGTAAAATGTTGGACCTAGAGTTCAGAATCATGATTTTAAAGATACTAGCTGGGCTTGAAAAAAGCATGGAAGTTATTAGAGAAACGCTTTCTGGAGAAATAAAAGAACTAAAATCTAACCAAGTCGAAATCAAAAAGGCTACTAAAGAGGTGCAATAGAAAATGGGGGCACTAACTGCTAGGATAAATGAGGCAGAAGAGAGAATCAGTGATATAGAGGACCACCTGATGGAAAATAAAGAAGCTGAGAAAAAGAGAGAAACAACTACTGGATCATGAGGGCAGAATTCGAGAGATAAGCAATACCATAAGATGAAACAACATTTGAATAATTGGGATCCCAGAAGAAGAAGAAAGAGAGAGAGGGGCAGAAGGTATATTGGAGCAAATTATAGCAGAGAACTTCCCTAATGTGGGGAAGGAAACAGGCATCAAAATCCAGGAGGCACAGAGAACACCTCTCAAAATCAATAAAAATAGGTCAACACCCCAACATCTAATAGTAAAACTTACGAGTCTCAGAGACAAAGAGAAAATCTTGAAAGGAGCTCGGGAGAAGAGATATGTAACCTATAATGGTAGAAACAATAGATTGGCAACAGATCTATCCACAGAGACCTGGCAGGCCAGAAAGGAGTGGCATGATATATTCAGAGCACTAAAAGAGAAAAATATGCAGCAAAGAATACTATATCCAGCTAGGCTGTCATTGAAAATAGAAGGAGAGATCAAAAGCTTCCAGGACAAACAAAAACTAAAGGAATTTGCAAACACCAAACCAACCCTACAAGAAATATTGAAAGGGGTCCTCTAAGCAAAGAGAGAGCCTAAAAGCAGCATGGACCAGAAAGGAACACAGACAATATACAGTAACAGTCACCTTAGAGGCAATATAATGTAACTAAATTCATATCTTTCAATAGTTACCCTGAATGTAAATGGGCTACATGCCCCAATCAAAAGACACAGGCTATCAGATTGGATTAAAAAATGAGACCCATCGATGTGCTGTCTGCTAGAGACTCATTCTAGATCCAAAGACACCCCCACATTGAAAGTGAGGGGGTGGAAAACCATTTACCATGCTAATGGACACCAAAAGAAAGCTGGGATGGCAATCCTTCTATCAGACAAATTAGATTTGAAAAAAAGACTGTAATAAGAGATGAGGAAGGACACTATATCCTACTGAAAGGGTCTATCCAACAAGAAGATCTAACAACTGTAAATATCTATGCCCCTAACATGGGAGCACCCAATTATATAAGGCAATTAATAACAAAAGCAAAAAAACACATTGACAACAATACAATAATAGTGGGGGACATTAACACCCCCTTCACTGAAATGGACAGATCATCTAAGCAAAAGATCAACAAGGAAATAAAGACTTTAAATGACACACTGGACCAAATGGACTTCACAGACATATTCAGAACATTCCATCCCAAAGCAATGGAATACACATTCTTCTCTAGTGCCCATGGAACATTCTCCAGAATAGATCACATCCTAGGTCACAAATCAGGTCTCAACCAGTACCAAAAGATTGGGATTATTCCCTGCATATTTTCAGACCCCAATGCTTTGAAACTAGAACTCAACCACAAGAGGAAAGTCGGAAAGAACTCAATTACATGGAGGCTAAAGAGCATCCTACTAAAGAATGAATGGGTCAATCAGGAAATTAAAGAAGAATTAAAAAAATTCATGGAAACAAATGAAAATGAAAACACAACTATTCCAAATCTTTGGGATGCAGCAAAGGCAGTGCTGAGAGGAAAGTATATAGCCATACAAGCCTTTCTCAAGAAACAAGAAAGGTCTCAAATACACAACCTAACCCTACACCTGAAAGAGCTAGAGAAAAAAGAGCAAATAAAGCCTAAACCCAGCAGGAGAAGAGAAATAATAAAGATCAGAGCAGAAATCAATGAAATAGAAACTAAAAGAACAGTAGAACAGATCAACAAAACTAGGAGCTGGTTCTTTGAAAGAAATAACAAGATAGATAAACCGCTAGCCAGACTTATCAAAAAGAAAAGAGAAATGACCCAAATCAACAAAATCATGAATGAAAGAGGAGAGATCACAACCAACACCAAAGACATACAAACAATTATAAGAACATATTATGAGCAACTCTATGCCAGCAAATTAGATCACCTGGAAGAAATGGATGCATTCCTAGAGATGTATCAACTATCAAAACTGAACCAGGAAGAAAGAGAAAACCTGAACAGACCTATAACCACTAAGGAAATTGAAGAAGTCATCAAAAATCTCCCAACAAACGAAAGCCCAGGGCCAAATGGCTTCCCAGGGGAATTCTAGCAAACATTTCAAGAAGAATTAATACCTATTCTTCTGAAACTGTTCCAAAAAATAGAAATGGAAGGAAAACTTCCAAACTCGTTTTATGAGGCCACCATTACCTTGATCCCCAAACCAGACAAAGACCCCATCAAAAAGGAGAATTACAGACCAATATCCTTGATGAACATGGATGCAAAAAGTCTCACCAAAATACTAGCCAATAGGATACAACAGTACATTAAAAGGATTATTCACCATGACCAAGTGGGATTTATCCCTTGGCTGCAAAGTTGGCTCAACATCCGCAAAACTATCAACATGATACAATACATTAACAAAAGAAAGAACAAGAATCATATCCTCTCAATAGATGCAGAAAAAGCATTTGACAAAGTACAGTATCCTTTCTTGATCAAAACTCTTCAGAGTATAGGGATAGAGGGTACATACCACAATATCATAAAAGCCATCTATGAAAAACCCACAGTGAATATCATTCTTAATGGGGAAAACCTGAGAGCTTTCCTCCTAAGGTCAGGAACATGGCAGGGATGTCCACTATCACCACTGCTATTCAACATAGTATTAGGGGCGCCAGGGTGGTTCAGTTGGTTAAGCAACTGCCTTCACCCAGGTCATGATCCTGGAGTTCTGGGATCGAGTCCCACGTCGGGCTCCCTGCTCATCAGTGAGTCTGCTTCTCCCTCTGACCCTCTTCCCTCTCGTGCTCTCTATCTCTCATTCTCTTTTTCTCAAATAAATAAATAAAATCTTAAAAAAAACAAAAAACAACAAAAAAAAACCCATAGTATTAGAAGTCCTAGCCACAGCAATCACAACAAAAAGAAATCAAAGGCATCCAAATCGGCAAAGAAGAAGTCAAACTCTCACTCTTTGCAGATGATATGATACTTTATGTGGAAAACCCAAAAGACTCCACTCCAAAACTGCTAGAACTCATACAGGAATTCAGCAAAGTGGCAGGATATAAAATCCGTGCACAGAAATCAGTGGCATTCCTATACACCAACTACAAGACAGAAGAGAGAGAAATGAAGGAGTTGATCCCATTTACAATTGCACCCAAAACCATAAGATACCTAGGAATAAATCTAACCAAAGAGGCAAAGGATCTGTACTCAGAAAACTATAAAATACTCATGAAGGAAACTGAGGAAGACACAAAGAAATGGAAAAACGTTCCATGCTCATGGATTGGAAGAAGAAATATTGTGAAGATGTCAATGCTACCTAGAACATTCAATGCAATCCCCATCAAAATACCATCCACATTTTTCAAAGAAATGGAACAAATAATCCTAAAATTTGTATGGAACCAGAAAAGACCCCGAATAGCCAGAGGAATGTTGAAAAAGCAAAGCAAAGCTGGCGGCATCACAATTCCGGACTCCCAGCTCTATTACAAAGCTGTCATCATCAAGACAGTATGGGACTGGCACAAACACAGACACATAGATCAATGGAACAGAAGAGAGAGCCCAGAAATGGACCCTCAACTCTATGGTCAACTAATCTTCGACAAAGCAGGAAAGAATGTCCAATGGAAAAAAGACAGTCTCTTCAACAAATGGTGTTGGGAAAATTGGACAGCCACATGCAGAAGAATGAAACTGGACCATTTCCTTACACCACACACCAAAATAGACTCAAAATGGTTGAATGACCTAAGTGTGAGACAGGAGTCCATCAAAATCCTAAAGGAGAACACAGGCAGCACCTCTTTGACCTCAGCCGCAGCAACTTCTCCCTAGAAACATCACCAAAGGCAAGGGAAGCAGGGGCAAAAATGAACTATTGGGATTTCAACAAGATAAAAAGCTTTTGCACAGCAAAAGAAGCAGTCAACAAAACCAAAAGACAACCGACAGAATGGGAGAAGATATTTGCAAATGACATATCAGATAAAGGGCTAGTATCCAAAATCTATAGAGAACTTTTCAAACTCAACACCCAAAGAAAAAATAATGCAATCAAAAAATGGGCAGAAGACATGAATAGACATTTTTCCAAAGAAGACATCCAAATGGCCAACAGACACATGAAAAAGTGCTCCACATCGCTCGGCATCAGGGAAATCAAAATCAAAACCTCAATGAGATACCACCTCAGACCCGTCAGAATGGCTAAAATTAACAAGGCAGAAAACGACAGATGTTGGCAGGGATGCGGAGAAAGGGGAATCCTCCTACACTGTTGGTGGGAATGCAAGCTGGTGCAGCCACTCTGGAAAACAGTATGGAGGTTCCTTAAAAAGTTGAAAATAGAGCTACCATATGATCCAGCAATTGCACGACTGGGTATTTACCACAAAGATACAAATGTAGGGATCCGAAGGGGTACGTGCAGCCCAAAGTTTATAGCAGCAATGTCCACAATAGCCAAATTGTGGAAAGAGCCAAGATGTCCGTCGACAGATGAATGGATAAAGAAGAAGTGGTATATATACACAATGGAATATTATGCAGCCATCAAAAGGAATGAGATCTTGCCATTTGCAATGATGTGGATGGAACTGGAGGGTGTTATGCTGAGTGAAATAAGTCAATCCGAGAAAGACATGTATCACATGACCTCACTGATATGAGGAATTCTTAATCTCAGTAAACAAACTGAGGGTTGCTGGAGTGGTGGGGGTGGGAGGAATGGGGTGGCTGGGTGACAGACATTGGTGAGCGCTGTGAATTGTGCAAGACTGTTGAATCACAGATCTGTACATCTGAAACAAATGCAATATATGTTAAGAAAAAAAAAGAAGAAGAAGATAGCAGGAGGGGAAGAAGGAAGGGGGAAATCAGAGGGGGAGACAAACCATGAGAGACGATGGACTCTGAAAAACAAACTGAGGGTTCTAGAGGGGAGGGGGATGGGGGTTGGGTTAGCCTGGTGATGGGTATTAGAGAGGGCACGTTTGCGTGGAGCACTGGGTATTATATACAATCAATGAATCATGGAACACTACATCAAAAACTAATGATGTAATATATGGTGATTAACATAACAATAAAAAAATTAAAAAAACTAATGATGTAATGTATGGTGATTAACATAACAATAAAAAATTTAAAGGAAAAAATTATGATTAGTTATTCTAACAATGTTAATGAGACATCATTGACATATAATGAATTAGAAATATATATACTGTAAAATGTTATGTTTGACCTGTCCAGAGCCATGAAACAATCACCACAATGAGGATAAAGAACATATCCATCATCTTTCTGAATGTCCTCATGCCCCTTCGCAATCTCTCCCTTCTGCCCTTTTCCATACTCCCTCTGTGGTTACTAGGCAACAGTGATCTGCTTTGTGTCACTAAGTTTGACTAACAATTTCTCGAATTTTATATAAATGGAATTATATACTATATGCTCTTTTTTTAAAGGCTTCTTTTACTCTGCATAATTATTTTGAGTTTCATTCATGTTTAAGAATATTGTAGCTTTTCTTGGCTCTTGACTCACTGATATATTTTAGAAATACATGCTCCCAAAAATGTCTATTAGTACTTTAATTAGAATCTTATTAAATCTATGGATCTACTCGTGAGTTGAAGATACTATGCCTTTCTACCCATAAGTATTGTATGTTTGTCCATTCATTTATTTAGAACTTATTTAGTGCCTTTAACTCAAGGTTTCATTTTCTCCATAGCTGATTATATACATCTTATTAGATTCATTCCTAAGTAGCATGTCAGAGTTTTTGCTACCATAAATAAAATCTTTAGTACAGCATTTATCATTATGTTCTCTGTGTATAAAAATGAAATTAATTTTTATATACTGAATTTATATTCAACAATTTACTAAATTCTCTCGTTGACTCTATCTCTTTGGGTTTTCTTTTTTTTTAAAGATTTATTTATTTATTTTAGAGAGAGAGAGAGAGAGCACAAGCAGGAGGGGCAGATGGGGAGAATCCTAAGCAGACTCTGCACTGAGTGGAAAGCCCAGCGGTGGACTTGATCTCACAACCCCAAGACCAGGACCTGAGCCGACCAACACCAAGACTCGGATGCTCAACAGACTGTGCCACCCAGGTGCTCTTCTCTTTGGATTTTCTATGCAAAAAACTTACTATTTGTGGACAATGATAATTTTGTTATTTTAAAATAATTTAGAATATATACATTTATCCTGTTTTGGAGGCCATCAATGTCTACAAGTACAATAATGAATATAAGTGTTTGTAGGGGGCATCCTTATTTGTTCTTTTTTTTTTTTTTTTTTTTTGCCCTGAGCTGGTTGATGTTTCTTTTTTTTTTTAAATTTTTTATTGTTATGTTAATCACCATATATTACATCATTAGTTTTTGGTGCAGTGTTCCATGATTCATTGTTTGTTCATAACACCCAGTGCTCCATGCAGAACGTGCCCTCCTCAATACCCAACACCAGGCTAACCCATCCCCCTACCCTCCTCCCCTCTAGAACCCTCAGTTTGTTTTTCAGAGTCCATCATCTCTCATGGTTCGTCTCCCCCTCTGACATACTCCCCTTTTCTTCCTCTCCTGTTATCTTCTTCTTTTTCTTTTTTCTTAAAATATGTTGCGCTATGTGTTTCAAAGTACAGAACTGTGATTCCACAGTCTTGCACAATTCACAGTGCTCACCGTAGCACATACCCTCCCCAATGTCTATCACCCAGCCACCCCATCCCTCCCACCCCCAACCACTCCAGTAACACTCAGTTTTTTTCCTGAGATTAAGAATTCCTCATATCAGTGAGGTCATGTGATACATGTCTTTCTCTGATTGACTTATTTCACTCAGCATAACACCCTCCAGTTCCATCCACGTCGTTGCAAATGGCAAGATCTCATTCCTTTTGATGGCTGCATAATATTCCATTGTGTATATATACCACTTCTTCTTTATCCATTCATCTGTCGACGGACATCTTGGCTCTTTCCACAATTTGGCTATTGTGGACATTCCTGCTATAAACATTGGGGTGCACGTACCCCCTCGGATCCCTACATTTGTATCTTTGTGGTAAATACCCAGTCGTGCAATTGCTGGATCGTATGGTAGCTCTATTTTCAACTTTTTAAGGAACCTCCATACTGTTTTCCAGAGTGGCTGCACCAGCTTGCATTCCCACCAACAGTGTAGGAGGATTCCCCTTTCTCCGCATCCCCGCCAACATCTGTCGTTTTCTGACTTGTTAATTTTAGCCATTCTGACGGGTGTGAGGTGGTATCTCATTGAGGTTTTGATTTTGATTTCCCTGATGCCGAGCGATGTGGAGCACTTTTTCATGTGTCTGTTGGCCATTTGGATGTCTTCTTTGGAAAAATGTCTATTCATGTCTTCTGCCCATTTTTTGATTGCATTATTTTTTCTTTGGGTGTTGAGTTTGAAAAGTTCTCTATAGATTTTGGATACTAGCCCTTTATCTGATATGTCATTTGCAAATATCTTCTCCCATTCTGTCGGTTGTCTTTTGGTTTTGTGGACTGTTTCTTTTGCTGTGCAAAAGCTTTTTATCTTGATGAAATCCCAATAGTTCATTTTTGCCCTGGCTTCCCGTGCCTTTGGCGATGTTTCTAGGAAGAAGTTGCTGCGGCTAAGGTCGAAAAGGTTGCTGCCTGTGTTCTCCTTTAGGATTTTGATGGACTCCTGTCTCACGTTTAGGTCTTTCAACCATTTTGAGTCTATTTTGGTGTGTGGTGTAAGGAAATGGTCCAGTTTCATTCTTCTGCATGTGGCTGTCCAATTTTCCCAACACCATTTGTTGAAGAGACTGTCTTTTTGCCATTGGACATTCTTTCCTGCTTTGTCAAAGATAAGTTGACCATAGAGTTGCGGGTCCATTTCTGGGCTCTCGATTCTGTTCCATTGATCTATGGGTCTGTTTTTGTGCCAGTACCATACTGTCTTGATGATGACAGCTTTGTAATAGAGCTGGGAGTCCGGAATTGTGATGCCGCCAGCTTTGCTTTTCTTTTTCAGTATTCCTCTGGCTATTCTGGGTCTCTTCTGGTTCCATACAAATTTTAGGATTATTTGTTCCATTTCTTTGAAAAAAGTGGATGGTATTTTGATGGGGATTGCATTGAATGTGTAGATTGCTCTAGGTAGCATTGACATCTTCACAATGTTGATTCTCCCAATCCATGAGCATGGAACGTTTTTCCATTTCTTTGTGTCTTCTTCAATTTCTTTCATGAGTATTTTATAGTTTTCTGAGTACAGATCCTTTGCCTCTTTGGTTAGATTGATTCCTAGGTATCTAATGGTTTTGGGTGCAATTGTAAATGGGATCGACTCCTTGATTTGTCTCTCTTCTGTCTTGTTGTTGGTGTATAGGAATGCCACTGATTTCTGTGCATTGATTTTATATCCTGCCACTTTACTGAATTCCTATATGAGTTCTAGGAGTTTTGGGGTGGAGTCTTTTGGGTTTTCCACATAAAGTATCATATCATCTGCAAAGAGTGAGAGTTTGACTTCCTCTTTGCCAATTTGGATGCCTTTGATTTCTTTTTGTTGTCTGATTGCTGTGGCTAGGACTTCTAATACTATGTTGAATAGCAGTGGTGAGAGTGGACATCCCTGTCGCATTCCTGACCTTAGGGGAAAAGCTCTCAGCCTTTCCCCATTGAGAATGATATTCGCTGTAGGTTTTTCATAGATGGCTTTTATGATATTGAGGTATGTACCCTCTATACCTATACTCTGAAGAGTTTTGATCAAGAAAGGATGTTGTACTTTGTCAAATGCTTTTTCTGCATCTATTGAGAGGATCATATGATTCTTGCTCTTTCTTTTGTTAATGTATTGTATCACGTTGATTGATTTGCGGATGTTGAACCAGCCTTGCAGCCCAGGAATAAATCCCACTTGGTCCTGGTGAATAATCCTTTTAATGTACTGTTGGATCCTATTGGCTAGTATTTTGGTGAGAATTTTTGCATCCATGTTCATCAAGGATATTGGTCTGTAATTCTCTTTTTTGACGGCGTCTTTGTCTGGTTTTGGGATCAAGGTAATGCTGGCCTCATAAAATGAGTTTGGAAGTTTCCCTTCCATTTCTATTTTTTGGAACAGTTTCAGGAGAATAGGTATTAATTCTTCTTGAAATGTCTGATAGAATTCCCCTGGGAAGCCATCTGGCCCTGGGCTTTTGTTTCTTGGGAGATTTTTGATGACTGTTTCAATTTCTTTAGTGGTTATAGGTCTGTTCAGATTTTCTATTTCTTCCTGGTTCAATTTTGGTAGTTGATACATCTCTAGGAATGCACCCATTTCTTCCAGGTTATCTAATTTGCTGGCATAGAGTTGCTCATAATATGTTCTTATAATTGTTTGTATTTCTTTGGTGTTGGTTGTGATCTCTCCTCTTTCATTCATGATTTTGTTGATTTGGGTCATTTCTCTTTTCTTTTTGATCAGTCTGGCCAGGGGTTTATCAATCTTGTTAATTCTTTCAAAGAACCAGCTCCTAGTTTCGTTGATCTGTTCTACTGTTCTTTTGGTTTCTAGTTCATTGATTTCTGCTCTGATCTTTATGATTTCTCTTCTCCTGCTGGGTTTAGGCTTTCTTTGCTGTTCTCTCTCCAGCTCCTTTAGGTGTAGGGTTAGGTTGTGTATTTGAGACCTTTCTTGTTTCTTGAGAAAGGCTTGTAGTGCTATATACTTTCCTCTCAGGACTGCCTTTGCTGTATCCCAAAGATTTTGAACAGTTGTGTTTTCATTTTCATTGGTTTACATGAATTTTTTTAATTCTTCTTTAATTTCTTGGTTGACCCATTCATTCTTTAGTAGGATGCTCTTTAGCCTCCATGTATTTGAGTTCTTTCCGACTTTCCTCTTGTGGTTGAGTTCTAGTTTTAAAGCATTGTGGTCTGAAAATATGCAGGGAATGATCCCAATCTTTTGGTACCGATTGAGACCTGATTTGTGACCTAGGATGTGATCAATTCTGGAGAATGTTCCATGGGCACTAGAGAAGAATGTGTACTCCGTTGCTTTGGGATGGAATGTTCTGAATATGTCTGTGAAGTCCATTTGGTCCAGTGTGTCATTTAAAGTCTTTATTTCCTTGTTGATCTTTTGCTTAGATGATCTGTCCATTTCAGTCAGGGGGGTGTTAAAGTCCCCCAGTATTATTGTATTGTTGTCAATGTGTTTTTTTGCTTTTGTTATTAATTGCCTTATATAATTGGCTGCTCCCATGTTCGGGGCATAGATATTTACAATTGTTAGATCTGCTTGTTGGATAGACCCTTTAAGTAGGATATAGTGTCCTTCCTCATCTCTTATTACAGTCTTTGTTTTAAAATCTAGTTTTTCTGATATAAGGATTGCCATCCCAGCTTTCTTTTGGTGTCCATTAGCATGGTAAATTGTTTTCCATCCCCTCACTTTCAATCTGGGGGTGTCTTTGCGTCTAAAATGAGTCTCTTGCAGACAGCATATTGATGGGTCTTGTTTTTTAATCCAATCTGATAGCCTGCATCTTTTGATTGGGGCATTTAGCCCATTTACATTCAGGGTAACTATTGAAAGGTATGAATTTAGTGCCATTGTATTACCTGTAAGGTGACTGTTAACTGTCTGTTGTCTGTGTTCGTTTCTGCTCTTTGCTGCTTTTAGGTTCTCTCTTTGCTTAGAGGACCCTTCTCAATATTTCTTGGAGGGCTGGTTTCGTGTTTGCAAATTCCTTTAGTTTTTGTTTGTTCTGGAAGCTTTTTATCTCTCCTTCTATTTTCAATGATAGCCTAGCTGGATATAGTATTCTTGGCTGCATATTTTTCTCGTTTAGTGCTCTGAAGATATCTTGCCAGTCCTTTCTGGCCTGCCAGGTCTCTGTGGATAGGTCTGTTGCCAATCTAATATTTCTACAATTGTAGGTTACATATCTCTTATCCCGAGCTGCTTTCAGGATTTTCTCTTTGTCTCTGAGACTCGTAAGTTTTACTATTAGATGTCGGGGTGTTGACCTATTATTATTGATTTTGAGAGGGGTTCTCTGTGCCTCCTGGATTTTAATGCCTGTTTCCTTCCTCACATTAGGGAAGTTCTCTGCTATAATTTGCTCCAATATACCTTCTGCCCCCCTCTCTCTCTCTTCTTCTTCTGGGATCCCAATTATTCTAATGTTGTTTCGTCTTATCATATCACTTATCTCTCGAATTCTGCCCTCGTGATCCTGTAGTTGTTTCTCTCTCTTTTTCTCAGCCTCTTTATTTTCCATCATTTGGTCTTCTATATCGCTGATTCTCTCTTCTGCCTCATTTATCCTAGCATTTAGTGCCCCCATTTTTGATTGCACCTCATCAATAGCCTTTTTGATTTCGATTTGGTTAGATTTTAGTTCTTTTATTTCTCCAGAAAGGGTTTCTCTAATAACTTCCACGCTTTTTTCAAGCCCAGCTAGTATCTTTAAAGTCATGATTCTGAACTCTAGGTCCGACATCGTACTAATGTCCGTATTGAGTAGGTCCCTGGCTGACGGTACTACCTCTTGTTCTTTTTGCTGAGGTGATTTCTTTCGTCTTGTCATTTTGTCCAGAGGAGAATAGATGAATGAGAGAACAAAATGCTAACAGGTTTACAACGTCCCCAGCAAATATACTGTATACAAATCAGAAAAGACCTGAAATCAGGGGAAAAGAAAGGGAAAGAAAGAAAAAAGAAAGAGAAAAAGAAAAAAAAAGGAAAAAAAAAGATAAAAACAAAAACAAAACAATACAAAAAAGGCAGAATATGATCAAATATGATCAGGCTAGTGCATAGATCAGTGCCACACACTAGATTTTGGGCGTATTTTGGTCTGTTAGAAAAAAGTGCCTCCTAAAATTTTAAAGGAAGAAAGACATATATGTACAAAATAAGGGTTGATACAATGAAGGGATGGAAGATGACTGTAAAGATGAAAATTATAAAAGATTTTATAAAAGGACTTGGTAAGATAAGTTGTTTGAAAAAAGAAAGAAGATTTAAGAAAAAAAAAAAAGGAAAAAGGGAAAGAATGTGATCAGGCAGGAGACTAGAACAAAGCCATACACTAGTGATTTAGGGTATATTTTGATCTGTTAGAAGAAACTGTACCTCAAAATTTTAAAGAGAGAACAACTTATATATATATGCCAAAAATAAGGGTAACTACTATGAAGGGATAAAATATGACTCTAAAAATGAAAAATAAAAAATGTTTTTTTTTTTTAAAAGGGATTTATAAGATGTTGGTTGAAAAAGGGAAAAATAAAAAAAAAAACAGTCAACAAAAATTAACTTTGATGAAATAATGAATCATGGTAAAAAAAAAAAAAAAAAAAGCCATGAATCTATGTGCAGTATTCCCCTAGCGCTGGAGTTCTCCTATTCTCCTTGATCAATCAACTTGGTCTTGGCTTGCTGGCTGTTTGTGCTGATCTTCTGGGGGAGGGGTCTGTTGCTGTGGTTTCCAAATGTCTTTGCCGGAGGCGGAATTGCCCCGCCCTTGTCGGTCCGGGCTAAGGAAGCTGCTCCGGTTTGCTCTCAGGAGCTTTTGTTCCCTGCAAGCTCTCCGTACAGCTTTGGAGGACCAGGACAGAAATGGTGGCCTCCCAATCTCCGCCCGGAGGAGCTGAGAACTCGGGGCCCCGCTCCTCAGTGTGCCCCCAGAGAAAAGCAGTCACTTCCGTGTCCCCGGTCTCCGGCTGCACTCCGTGCTCACCCGGCCTGTGATCGAGCGTTGCTATCTCTGGCACCCGACCCCGCGCGGAGTCTCCAAACCCAGCAGATCCCTGCAGTGTGTTCCCGCACCGCTCCTCCCCGGAAGGAGGGGGAGTCTCCCCAGATCTGCTGCTTGTTGGGTCCCCGCTGGGGGAGCCGTGCCCCGACTGGGCTGCAGATCACAGTTTATGGCAACCCCGAGCTGAGAGCCCGCGCCTCTGCTCCGTATCTGCAGCCGGCTTCCCTGCTCTGATACCTGGGAGCTCTGGCGCACTCAGGCACCCCCGGTCTCTCTGTGACCCCAAGGGTCCTGAGACCACACTGTCCCGGGAGGATTCCACCCCCCGCTTAGCCACTGCAGCGACGTCCCTCCGCCGAGCCAACTTCTAAAAGGTCGGATTTTGTGCTCCGCGGCTCTATCACTTGCCAGAAGCGGCCGACGGAGGCCCCCTCCCCCGCCGTCTATCCTCCCGAATATCGCCTCGGATTCACTTCTCCGCACACCCTACCTTCCAGTAAGTGGTCGCTTCTCTGTTCAGAGAGTTGTTGCTACTCTCCTGTTCGATCTCCTGTTGAGTTCGTAGGTGTTCAGAATGGTTTGATCCCTATTCAGATGAATTCCTGAGACCAGACGAAATCTAGGTCTCCTACTCCTCCGCCATCTTGCTCCGCCTCTCCTTATTTGTTCTTGATATTAAGGAGAATGTTTTTAACATTTCACAATTATATTTTCTCTAAGTCTTTGGTAGATATTTTTGATAAAATGAAGGAGATTCAACTCTGCATCTAATTTGCCAACAGTCTTTATCATAAACACTTTGAATGGTATCAGATGCTCTTATTCTGGGTCTACTGAGAAAATAATATGATTTATCAGTTTAATTTTTAATTTGATTAACTCGTTTAATAAATTTTTTCTTCATAAACAACCCTGCAATCCTAGAGTAAGCCAAACTTTTTTCCCTAATAATTTATTTTATTTGTCATTAGGTTGATGAATTAGTTTGCTAATATTTGGGGAGTGGTAAAGTTTTTTTAGATGTGACAACAAAAGTATGATTCATAAAGTAACAAATTGTTAAAGTGGACTTCATCAAAATTAGACATGTTTGCTCTTCGAAAGACACTGTTAGGAAAATATAAAGACAAGTTACCGACTAAGAAAAGCATGCATAAGATGACTAATAGTAGCGTTGTTCATTATGGCAAAAACAAACAACAATAACAAAAATCCAAATGTCTAGCTACAGTAGAATGAATAACTAAATTGGATCTATTGATTTAATGGCTTACTATAGGAAGAGAAGACGAATACAGAAGAGCTTATCAGCATAAATGAATTTCAGGAATATGTTGAACAATAAAATGCTAATTATAGATGAATACAATTAGATGGATTTAATTAGATTCAATTTATGAAAATTCGAAGAACTGGAAAAACTATTAATTTTATTTTGGAGGATACTAGGAAAAGCTTGAAGTAAAACAGGATTTATTTTAAAATTTAGGATCATGAATGGGTAAATTTCAGCCTATGATCTGGGGTAATACAAAATAACTTATTTTTTTAATTGAAGTATAATTGATATGCAATATTGTATTAGTTTCAGGTGTACATTATAGTGATTCAGTATTTTTACACATTATGAAATGATCTCCATGATAATGGTAGTTACCATCTGTCACCATACAAAGTTATTACAGTAGTATTGACTATATTCCCTATGCTGTACATTACATTCTCATGACTTCCTTATTTTATAACTGGAAGTTTGTACCTCTTCATCCCTTCACCTAGTTCACCTGCTCCCTAACCCCTCCCTTCTCTGGTAACCAACAGCTTTTTTCCTATATCTCTGATTCTGTTTTAGTTTTATTTTGTTTGTTCTTGTTTTGTTTCAGATTCTACATATAAGATTCTACATATTTGTTTTTCTCTGTTTGGCTTATATCACTTAGCAGAATATCCTCTAGGTCTATCCATGTTGTCGCAAATCGCAAAATCTCATTCTTATTTATGACTGAATAACATTCCATTCCACACATCCACACGTGCAAAATATATAATCACATCTTTACCCACGCACCTATTGACGGGCACTTAGGTGCTTCCATATAAATAATGCTGCAATAAATATAGGGGCACATATATTTCTTCAAACTGGTGTTTTGTTTTCTTCAGATAAGTATCCAGAATAGCTAGATCATATGGTATTACTATTTTTAATTTTTGGAGAACCTTCATATTGTTTTCCACAGTGGCTGCACCAATTTACATTCCCACCAACAGTGCATGAGGGTTCTCTTTGCTCCGTATTTCCACCAGCATTTGCTATTTTTCATCTTCTTGATACTAGCCACTCTGACAGGTGTGAGGAGGTATCTCATTTTAGTTTTGATTTGCATTTCCCTGTTGATGAGTGATGTTGAGCATCTTTTTGTGTATCTGTTGGCCAACTGTATGTCTTCTTTGGAAAAATGTTTATTCATAAAGTCCTCTTTTCATTTTTCAATCACACAATTTATTTTTTAGAGAGAGAGAGAGAACAAGCAGGGAGGAGGTACAGAGGAAGAGAGAGAGAAAAGCAAACTCCCCACTGAGCAGGGAGCCCAACACGGGCCTCAATCCCAGGACCCTGAGATCATGACCTGAGCCAAAGGCAGACACTTAACTGGCTGAGCCACCTTGGTGCTCCAATCTATTTTTTTAAGTGTGAGTAGGACATATAAATAATTTATTATTATAAACCTCTATTCATTATACAAATTACTATATGTTTATTAATAATTTCATAGTTAACATAACAAAAATAAGTATTCAGTTACTAACATTACAATATATGCCTCTATGTGTGTATACATGCCTATGTATGTGTGTATATATATTAGGCAATTGTTAAAACAAAATATATATCTATATGTATCCCTATATATGTCTGTATGTATGTGTACCCTTATTGACATATAACATTTTTCATGGCATATTTTTACTGGAAAAAATGTTCTTCAACAAATATTCTTGCCATATAGGACCATTTAGAAAGTCAGTGTGTTAGCAGGAATTTTGTTTCTATTCTCATATTGAAGCTATGGAGGGAATAAAATATGAATTAATTTGAAATATATTTAAAATAGCATAATCCTATTAATCATCTAAGAAAATTCAGTTGATGTTAAAAACAAGGACTTTGCAATATGCTACTGCAATAAGCTAATATGACTTAACTTGTGCATGCTCAGAGTTCACATATGAAATCCCAATCCCCAGTAACTAAAAATGTGACCTCATTTGGAGATAAGGTCTTCACAGAAGTAATCAAGTTAAAGCGTCACTAGAGTGGGCTGGTGTCCTTAGTAAAAGGGGAATCTGGACACAGAAGCCTGGGGCAGATCTTCCCTTGCAGAAGGACTCAATCCCACTGATCCCTGGATTTGGGATTTTTAGCCTCCAGGGCTGTGAGACCATAAATCTCAGTTATCGAAGCGCCCAGTTTGTAGTCCATTGTTGCTGCAGCCCTAGCCCCTGAACAGAGCCAATACAGAAACTTACCTGGAGGTTTTAAATGATACACTGTTTTTTTTTTTTTTTAAAAAAAAACAAACCTTCCATCAGCTCTCATACATAAATGGTTTCCAAAAATGAAGCTGCTAACTATTTTGGTAGTTTTGAGATACAATATTTTACTTTTTTATGTATTTTTCTAAGATGTGTAGGCCAGTATACGCTTCAAAAAGAAACCCAGAAACATGATTAGATAGGAAGATATGGATCATCCATGACTAATTACTTACAAGTACTTATGGAAAGTATTTTGAGAAAAAGCAACATAACATTCCATAAGTTAAAGATTACAAACATAAAGAAAAAAAGTACATAACCAAGGGCAACTAAATTCAAAACATAACATCCTCCTGAGCAAAGCAGGTAAAACTATTTTCACTTTTACAATCTTAGTACATTATGTGCCTTTGAGTATTTCTACCACCTTCCCTCAGGATATGTCTTCTTAATAAACCATAACAGATAACATTAAATGTATACTAGATATCTCCAGCAGCCTGCTTTACATTTGAAAGTTAGGTAATGATATTTCAAATGTACATTCAGTTACAGCCTATATAATTAAAAAATATATATATGTATATACACCCATTCTCAAGTAATAACTAAACAAGCATTTAATACCTCAAACAAAGATATCAAAACAAAGAAACTACAAGAAAAAAAAAAGAACCCCATATTCAAGGTAACTTAAATTAGAAAAGTGGATCTGAAATCAATTAACTATATAACATACCATTTTCTGAAGTTTTGGTGGTAGAATCATAGCCTATTTTTGTAAAATGCATCCTTAGTCTCATCTCAATGTGAAGAATTCAATTCAGCTTTTATTTATTAAGCAAGTGCAATGGCAGATTTCATTTCCCCCATGGCCACACATTCCCTTGTCTGGAATTAGAAATAAGGCAGGTGTAGAAGAAACTACAAGGCATTCACATAAAATTATTTGTAAATAACTGAGATACTGTCGTACACGCGTGATTGCTATGCAGAATGCAGGATTTGTTACCGAGTGACCGAGATGCCATGGAGAGCGACTTTCAATGTGTGGATGGGGTAAATCTCTGAGGAGGTGACGTTATGGTGAGGAACTGGGGTTTTGTGACGGTTTGGGAGAAGAGCCTGCAGGCTGAGGAACCTCACATACAAAGGCCCTGAGGTAGGAACAGGGTGAAAAGACTTAGAGTGTCCTAGAGAGTGGTGAATAAATTGTAACAAACCAAGGACTGACCAAAAAGGACAAGGGATCGGAAAGATCCAGTAAGTGCTAGCCAAAAGCCTGGGTTAGCATATTAGGAAGCCGTTAGAGGGCTTAAATACAGTAATGGCATTTTCTGATTTATGTTTTTAAAATTCCATATTGGCTGCTCTGAGAAGAATGGACTGTAAGGGGGGGGGAATGTAATGATAGAAATCAGTTGGAAAGTTAAATATTCACTGCTGAACTCTCAGTGGCTAAGACATAATAGGTGCTCAGCCTTTGTTAAATGAAGAAAGGAATGAATTCCTGGGTTGCAATGGATAAGTGTAAGAAGTTCGTGACACGGTATGTTTAAAAGTGGACAGTTTTTAAAGGTACATCAGTCTTCTCTATCTCTTTGGGGTGCTGAGTAACGAACATATCTGGAGATGTGGAATTGTGATTTGAGCACTGTCAGTTATCACTCATACTGGTAAAATTTATGAAAGAAAATAGAAGAAAGAGGAAGAAAATGACCCCAAAACACCATTAATTTACAAGGCCTATGAGTCAGAGATAGCAGCATGTGAATTTTTAATTGACTGTGACACTTCTCCGAAATTATACATCTGCTATGTACGTGTCCCTGAGGATAATACAACTTTTCTGTTAATGATGATTAAAATAGAAAACATATTTTACCTCATTAAAATTCATTTAACAAATAATTATTTAGTCCCTAATTTTTCCAGGGACTGTAAAAAGATGAATAAAGCCCAGTCTTTGCAATCAGGGTCTAGCTGAGGGCAGTGCCACTGTCAGGCCCAGGCACGAGGGGCTCCCACCTTTGGTTTGTAGGGCCACGTCTTTTTTTTTTAAAAAGATTTTATTCATTTATTTGTCAGAGAGAGAGAAAGAGAGTGAGCGCGCACTAGCAGGGGGAGTGGCAGGCAGAGGGAGAGGCAGACTCCCCAGTGAGCAAGAAGACCAATGCGGAACTCGATCCCAAGACCCTGGGATCATGACCTGAGCCGAAGGCAGCCGCTTAATTGACTGAGCCACCCAGATGTCCCTCGAGGGCCACATTTTTCAGAAACATTGAAACAAAAAGACTTTTTATTTCTTCCCCTCACCTGTATGGTCTTATGTGAAAGCTCAGCAACTTAGTGAGCCAAGAGAAAGTGCAGAGAGCAGATGTGCGCCCCCCAAGGCAAGAAGATGGGGCACACAGTGCAGGCCAATGAGGATGCTCCTGGGTGGGTGTGGGCCTTAGCTCGAGAAAGAGAGACTGCTATTTTTACAGTGGGCCACCCCCAATCACCCAACACCAGTTGGGTTCCACAAATTATCATGCTCCTTCCCTCCTCTCTGCCCAGGTGGAGGGTGTAGAATTGCCTGGAAAACTTTCTTAAAAGGGAAGGTTTGGGGAGGGATAACTAGCCAACAAGAGGGTTCCTGTTCCAGTCTAGGCAGATCTGGGGCAGGCCCGCCTCTGACCAGCTCTGCCCCAGCAGATCCTGGGGAATCTGAGGCTCACAGGCTGCCAGGCTGGAGGGAGACAAGGGTCTGGTGGAACTCGGCCCTTTTAGCTTTAGCCTGGGAGTGCCAAATCTGATGCTTGCTGAGCTGGCTGCAGGGTCCTGGGCTAAAACCTATGCTGGACTTTGGAGATTAATTTAGAACTTTGAATATTTCAGATATAGCTACGTGGGCCTTTCTTTGCAGCCACAAACGTTAAGTGAGCCTACTGAGGTGATGATTAAAAGAACCGTAATAAAGTATGATAGATAGAACCGCACAATGGAAATGGCAGCATGGAATTAGTGGGAACTGATAAGGGTGAATCGCAGCTCCCTCTCCTGATAGTTCTGTTTAACTTTTGGAACACTCATTGTCTGAGTCTCAAGGGCTCTAACAGTAGGGAGGCAGAAACAGTGTCTCCTCCACACAGTGTGGTCCTGGGGATTCGTCACAAAGCTGAGGCCACCAATGCAGGAAGAGTGCGCAAGGAAGGCTAGTGCCACCTCCGCAAATTTTGGTGCTATGGAAAATGGCAGGGAGAGATAGTCATTCTTCCCTGGTGTTCACAGTCATACAGGGCTTCAAAGAAAGAAGGGCATTTACTTTGGCCTTAAAATTAAAGCTTCAGAAAAGAAATAAAAGAGCAAAAGTATGGTGTATGCAAGGTGCATGTGACCGAACTTGGCGTTGATTGGGGGTAGTAGTAGGAATTAAAGGTAGAATGACTGGTCTGTGATGATATTTTATTATATACAACAAAGTAAGAGGTTTTACCTTGTGGGTAACTGGATATTATTGATGTTTAATTTTCTTTTAGATGAGAGCAATGACCTGATCAGAAAAAATGTTTTAGCAAGATAATGCCCACTGTAGATTGACTTCTCCAGAAATAATCATTGACAGTCAGTTAATTTCCAAATGGCAAAGCTATCTAATAACCTAAATGAGAGTTCTGAAGAGGTGCCTTCTCAGGAGGAAAATGGTGGTGCCAATGGATTGAAATGGGAATAGAACAATTATTTCCATGCAAAATCCAAGGGTTATTTGTAGGATGTGCAAGCTAAGTGTGATATTTATAATATCCTCTTGTGCTTACAACTATGTTCACAGTTTATTTCCATATAACTTGTGTTTTAGACCCTACATCTATAAGTTTTATATTTTAGACTATAACAATAAAAATACAATATTAAAAACTCAGAAGAAAAGTTATGTTACTCTGATTGCAGTGGATATGTAAATAGCAAAACATCTAAAATTGCCAAGAGCAAGTGTGTGGCTTGGTTCCTAGAAAATTTCAGTTGGATTGGATTTCTGAGATTTTTAAATACTCTAGATTTTAATGCTTACAGTTTTGTTGCCTTTCATTGCTGTGGTGGAAGTAGGCTACTTCATGCTGTATTTGCTTTTCCTTTTCAGATTCCATTTTAAATAGTTAAAGCCCTAGCTCCACAGTAGTGAAGGAAAGTAAGGAAGAGAAGAAACAGAAAAGAAAAAATACTTAGTACTTCAAGGTTTAACTTTTACAATCCAATGGTTTTGAATAATTTATCATCTGTAAAATAAGACCCCCTTGTCTGTTTCTAAGCACCGGATGCCAAACAGCAAATATCAATAACAAAATCCTAGTCATTTTTATCACAACTTTATTGCTCCTCTGTGGTTCTTTTCTGGGCATTTTATTGCTTTTCCACTTTTGTCCAAGCTAATAAAAGAGTCTGATACTTCTTTCCTATCCAAACAATTCAGCAGCAACTGTGAGGATAATAAAGATGATATATAGCCCATTTGGATAATTTCTTGAAGCAGGTTATGAACTGTCTCATAAGTCTCAACCTAATGTGAAATAATATAATTCAGAAAATCCTAACACTGCAGCAGCATTGAGAAAGAGGTCGAGTACAAAGTATCATTTTTATATCCAGGTGGACTGATGCCTAAGTTGTTCTAATCAAAATTATTCTCCAGATTTTGCAAAAAAAAAAAAAGAGAGAGAGAGAATGAAAGGAAAATGCTTTGTGTTGTTTTAACAAATATTTTAGAGTTTTGACAAGTATTTTAAGAAAGTTTGGCAAATATATGAATTGATAACAGGAAAAAAAAGTGGAAAATGTATGGGAAATATCAATAATTTTTCTGGGGAAACATAGATAAACCAGGACAATCTCCAGCAAACCAACATTTATTGTCACTCTGATACTCTTTTCCCAAAACTGTAACTCTAGTACTTTTTCTCTCTTGTGCCCTTAGAGTTCCTTCTGTACATGTCATTTTCCTACTTAATTGCTTCAGTGGCATCTCACTGCAATTGGGACATCTTCCCAATTTTGAATCAGGAGTGTAAAACCTACACAGTCCATTCTGTTTGTACGACCCTTGCCTTGACTGTTGTCACTAAGACTGCTCTAGCCATATGGCCTTTTACCGTTCCTTGAATTCACCACACTAATTCTTGCCACACTTTTTGTAGCTCTTCTATCTGAGCTGTATTTCTCCATGTTTGCATGGCTGCTTCCATTTCCTCACTCAGGTTTGACCTCAAATATAGGCATTTCCAAAAACCCAGCCGGAAGAGGCCCTCCCACCCTGGACTTCTCAGCCTCTTTTTGTCTTATTGCCTAGTTGATTTTTTTCTACCACATTGAACACTTATTGAACTTTCCCCATCAATTTACTTATTTATGTTTTATCTCTTCTCCTTTAAAATGAGCTTCATGAAGGCAGGACCATTGTCTGCATGATGCACTGCTGTGTCACAGGCGAGCCCAACCTGGACCTCCACAACATGGTAACTTGGCAAAGAATTGCTGATTAAATGAGTAGGTGGATGGATAGTGCATTGCTTCACTCAGCAGGATCTATAAAAACTTCTACATGTACTTGAACTACATTGTGTTATGGAGAGATGAAGGTCATATTGATTAAAGCAAACAATTTAATTTTTAAGCCCTAAAATACTGCATAGAGTCATCAATCAGGAGGAATTTTAAGATAAGTGTGTTGCACAAGTTAGTATTTTCATTCATCCCTTCATTTACATGTAATCTATATAAAGTAAGATATATATGCAAAATATATGTGCAGCAATATTTATTTAAAGTCTACTAAATGCTATACATATGATAAAAAGAGGGTTAAAAAGCACAGCTTTGGATTTGTGGAGTTTATTAGCTAATGGGGGAATAGTAACAAAAGATTTATGTAGATTAATGTAAAATTATAACTATTATAATGTAATAAAGAAGAATTACCTGAAACTATGAGATTATATAAAATAGGGAATTGTATATGTAAATTATATCTATTTTATGAATAATGGTAATTATTACATTATTACTTATTCTTATTTAAAAAATATTGAGTAGGGGCGCCTGGGTGGCTCAGTTGGTTAAGCGTCTTCCTTCGGCTCAGGTCATGATCCCAGGGTCCTGGGATCCAGCCCCACATCGGGCTCCCTGCTCAGTGGGAAGCCTGCTTCTCCCTCTCCCACTCCCCCTGCTTGTGTTTCCTCTCTTGCTGTGTCTCTCTCTGTCAAATAAATAAATAAAATCTTTAAGAAAAATAAAAAATATTGAGTAGATACAAATTTATGTTTGTAACGTGTGGAGGATGTGAGGTATAATCGTCATAAGTCTATGTACTCATTATGCAGGTTCAGAAATAGAACATTACCATTATCTTTCAAATTTCTCTGTGTGCTTTTCCAGTTCCAATAACTTCTCTTTTACCTTGGTGAAAACCCTATCATGAATTTTGTGTTTATAATTTCATTGCTTTATTTGTAATTTTACAACCTTAAAGTTTATACATTTTACCTTACTAAATTTGTTCAATATATCTCAGTATGAACTATTCCATGAGACTGGCCTTTTTCCCTTAATATTATCATTCTGAGGATCATCTATGTTGTTTCTTATAAATAATCCATTCATTCTCTGATGATCATTGTTTCTTTGTGTAAATTTACCCTCAATTTCTTTAACCCTTCTCCTTTCAGTGAACATTTGCATTGTTTCTGGTTTGGGACTATTAAGAAGAGGCAGTTACAAAGGCTCTTGTATTTGTCTCCTGGGAACGTTTGCAAGCATTTCCCTGGAGTATATAACGAGAGAGGGAGGGCAGGGGGCTCATGTACGCTCATCTCCACATTTACAAAATAATGAGAAATTGTCTTCCTGAAAGTTTATCATGGTTTATTCCTATTAGCAATGTTCAATTTTATCCACTGTTGCAAGAGTTTGTGAATGATGATGACAGATTTTTTTTTAAAGCCCATCTCTTCTGTTTACAACATTATAGGGTTTTAATTTGCATTTTTCTGACCTCTGCCCTTCTCAAGGTTGAAGGTAACATCCGAGTCACTAAAGCCACTGTGATTTTTTCGTCTCTATCTGATTCAATGCAGCAGCAATTGATATAATTAATCCTTTCTACCCTTTAAAAATTGCTTTTAAATTTTTTTTTAAGTAATCCTACACCCAGTGTGGGGCTCAAACTCACAAACCCGAGATCCAGAGTTGCATGCTCCACCGACTGAGCCAACCAGGTGCCCCCTTTCTGCCACTTTTGACACACTTCTTCATCTGACTCCCCTCCTGCCTTTTTGGTTATCCCTATTCACGTTTATTTGCTGCTTCCTTCTCATGTGTTAACCCCTCAGTTCTGTACAATCCTGGCCAGTTACTGACCTTTTCTGTCTGTGCTTACTCCCTAGGTGATTCCATCTAATTTCATTGCTTCCAATGCAATACACAACCTGAGAATTCTTACACTTATACCCCAGCCCTCATCCCCCCTGAACTTCCCATCCAATAATGGTCAAATCGATGTCTTCCAATGGATGTCTAACGGTCATCTTTGACTGAAAGAACCCTGAGCTCCAGATATCGCCTATTCCCTTCCCAAACCTGCTTCCCCCTCAACCGTCCACATCTTATTTAATGATGACTCAATTCTTTCCACTTCTGATGCTAACCACCTCATGCCCACCTTTGACTCCTTTTCCCTCAAAAGCCTCATCCATTCTATCAGCAAATCCTGTTAGCACCATCTTAAAAATAGATCCAGAATTCTATCACTCCTCACCAACCCAGCAAGCACTGTTTGGTCTCAGCACCATGCTCTCTCCCTTCAGTTGCTGAGACACGTTCCTACCTGATCTTCTGACGTCTGTCCCTGCCTCAGGAGAGCATTCAGGACACCACAGTCCCAGGGATTCTCTTTAAATGTATGTCTTGTGGTGTCACTTCTCTAGTGTCTCCCTGTCTCAGAGTAAAAGATAAACCCTCCACGGTGACTCAGGGGTCTGCTGGCATTGTGCCTCATCATCTGTCTGAGTTCGCTTTTTACTCTGCCCTCCATTCAGGCACATGAGCTGCTTTTCTGTTGGTGGAACATGGCAGATACACTCGCTCTTCAGGGACTGTGCATGTGAACTTCCTTCTGCCTGCAATGCTCTTCTCCAACATCTGCAAGGTAGCTCTCTCATTTCCTTCAGGTCTTTATTCGAAAGCCTCTTTCTCAGTGAGACATTTCCCCAGTCTCAACTGTCATTTCCTATCACTCTTCTCTGATTCTCTGCTTTGTTTTTCTCATTAACACTTATCACCAAATAAAATACTGCGTGTTTTATTCACTCACCTAATTATTGTCTGTCTCCAGTCACTAGAATGCAAGCTCCATGTGAAGAAAGGCTTTCTCCATTTTGTTCAGTGGTATATTCCCATTACCTGCACGACAGCCTGGAACACAAGACACCTAATTGATATTTGTTGACTGTATCACTGAAATTAGCTCTTATTAACTCTGCATTCTTATTGTCATGCTGTTTCTCTGCTTTAAATGAGATTCAAATTTCTCAAGAGTTGCATACACGGGCACACATTCTACCTTCTCACCTCCCTTTCCCTCTGCAGCTTGCTCCTACCTGGCTTCCACCCTCACCATTTGCCCACATGCTTCTTGTTAATGTCTCCTATGCCTACAAACAGCCAGTCCCTCATCAAACATTACAGTCATCATTATTTGTAACTTTACAATATTTCACACAGATTAACACTTCTGCCACTTTCATGGACTTCTGCGAAACTACATTCTTCAGGGGTTCATGAACAATTCTTGTCTCCGTTGAAAGTTCATCCTTTATCTGATGTCTCAATTTCAAGTTTCTCAAGCCCCTGTCTTTCATGATTTTGTATTCCCCCTGCATGTGATTTACCATCCATTTCAATAGCACTAAAGTCCATTCATATGACTAAATACACTTACCTCTGCAGGTCATAAACTCTTTGGAAATGAAAGAATGAAATGTATTTTGGCTTCTCTGGCTTTAACAGCACCATACTAGTTTCTGTATCCCCATGGTAGTTCCCATTATTCTGTAAGACCACCAGTCATGGGAGGAAACACGACCTCGGTAGAAGGTACCAAACATTCTAGGGAAAGAAATGGAGCTGCATTATTTCCTCACTTGTACCTTTTGGTCCTATAGAGAGTAATATAAAATGCTATATATTGACTTACACTATGAAAAATGTCCAATGGAAATATGAATATGTCTGAAAAGATGTCTCTTAGGTACTGGAATGCTATTTGAGACAAGAAGTTGGATGGACTCTCTGTATCAGGGATGTTGTTTTAAAAGAGCATGCATTTATTCAAAGATGGTTCTCTACTTTCTTACTTAGTCAATGTTATGTTATAAATTGCTACAAAAATACTTATTTTTCATTTCCTTTGTATTCTCAGAGTCATTTCATTATTTATTTTTTCCTCAGGTAGATTTAACTTATATCCCATTTGTTACCATTCCTTAGAGAAATGTATCATGTCTCTTTTTATTAAACTCTATTTTACCAAGATGTGATGCGGTTTACAAAACTAATGTCTTTAGAATATTAGAAAATTAAGAAGAGGAAGGAGGATTCTGAAAATCTCTACAGAAACAATGAATCATGGAACACTATATCAAAAACTAATGATGTAATGTATGGTGATTAACATAACAATAAAAATTAAAAAATAAAATAATTTTGAAATACAAAAAAAAATTAAATTAAATTAAATTAAAAAAAGACTCAAAAATAATTGCTTTTCTCTTAGGTAATTTCAACAGGGCTGTCTTTGCACTTTATTGGTCACTTTTTTTTTTTTCCTGTCAGGAGGCCACAAAAAAAGAAAAAAAAAAAGAAAAAACTCTGTATGTATATGATTAAACATGAAATCAATATGACATCCTTACTAAGTTTAAATTCAATTTTCCTAAATAGGTACATGAGAATTCTAGAAATTTCCTTCATCCTTGCTGTATATATGCTGTTCTTTCTATCCTGTTGGAAGCAGAATATAACCTAAGCAAAAGTTCAAGCACTTCTCTACTCCAAAAATAAATAGATGGCTTGTACTTTTTTTGGTAGGTAATATGTTTTGTGTGAAGTACAAAGTGATATTGTGATATGCTAATGTCAGCACATCTAGCTTAGACCACAACACCAATGGAAACTTAATTCCAAGGAAATGTGGGCCAGTGGAATGGGTTGAAACAGAAATATCACTTTATGATGATTATTGAAGAACTAGTCTCCTCTAGTCCATAGTGTGTTGCCATGACTCACACAGTCTCAACCACAAGGGATATGGGTGAATGGGGCAAAGTGAAAGAGAGATCCAGGCAAGAAAAGGCATGAAAAAATTGGTCCTGCAGAAGGACTTGCCTTTTTGGTACAGTCATTCAGTAGGGTATAGTGTCTAATGGCTCGCAGGGGATTAATGGATCTAAACCAATAGATGTGATTTTATGGAAGGATTCTGCTGTCTAACAAATGGAGACCAGGAAATCCTTCATTTGCCCTCATTCTTAGAAACATAGAACTAGTAGGAAAATCTCCAGGGATGTCCCCCAAAGACAAATAAAATAAGAAACCAACTATGAGCCCAAACTGGATTTGGTAGTGGTCAACAATAAGGAAACTAGGGAGCTAAGACTGACTGATCACAAATGCTGCTGATAGTGTTCCAGAACAAACACTGAGCCTTGGCCAGGAGCCATGTGAGAACTAACCTGAGAGTCCACGTTATGGGAAGGCACTTGAAGAAGAATGAAGTGCTGCCATTATTCTCCTTCAAATAATTTGACTTGAAGTACCCTGACTTCTAGCACAAGTGGACATAAAACTTTTCTTGAAGAGGACATTTCCAATATAGCTATTCACTACTCACACAGATTGAGAACAAGAAACATGAGTTCACAAGTATCACCAAGAATACAGGGAGGCAAGCCACCAAGAGTGTCAGCACAGACTTTAGCAACAGACCAGGCCCACAAAGGAATTTTAAGGATGAAAGTGTCAAAGAATAAACAACTGCTATATAGGTTAGTTATGTATAAGAATGTGAGGTAGCATATGAGGTAACAGATCATTAAGAAAGAAAAGACATATATGAAGAGAATCAAAAATTCCAGAAATGAAAACTGCAATTGTCGAAATTAAAACAGAAGCTTCCACAGATAGATTAAACAGAAAATGAGACACAGCTGAACAGAGAATTATTAAACAGAAAGATTTATCTGAAGAAATTAAGCAGAATTCAGTAGGAGTGGGAGTGGAAAGGAAGTGGAAATTGCCAATAGACATTGGAAATAAAATGTTTAAAATCCACCTTATTGGAGTTTCAAAAGAAAGAGGCAATACTGAAAGGAAAATGGTTGAGAATTTTCCAAAACCACTCAAATTTCTCTTAAGCATATTTTTTGAACTAATTTTATTTTAAGTCTGAAACATAAATATATTGGGTGAAACACACAAAAAAGGAAATTTAAAGGATTATTCATCAATCTAAGCATGGCAATATTCTTTTTATCTCAAATAATTACTTATTCAAAGTATGAAGGTTAATACATAAGTAGTTTAATAAAAAATAAGTAAGGAAGATTAGGGTAAATATTTTATCTTTTTTTTATTTCTTATTTATTTATTTGAGAGAGAGAGTGCACGTGAGTGGAGGGAAGGGCAGTGGCAGAGGGAGAGCAGAGGATCTCAAGCAGAGGGCTCGACCCCATGACCCAGAGACCATGACTGGAGCTGAAACCAAGAGTTGGATGCTCAACAAATTGAGCCACCCAGGCACCCCTATGGTGAATGTTTTAAATAACATTTTCATATTAATCTTAATAGAAATGGTTCTGTATGAATTAGTATTTAACACTCCACTTTTATTACTATAAAGAAAAGGTATATGTCAGAGTAAAATTGTTGGAATGGATTGTTTTGTCCACAAGAGAGCATCATCTTACTCATTAAAAATGTTCCCTATATTTCATAATCTCTCTGTGTTATTGTACCTTTTTCTTCCACATAAACATCCACATTAGATTCAACGTGAGTTACCAGAATGTTTGATGCTGTCAGCAACACTGGGATTTGTAAGCAAAATTGGAAGCTCTGCTACATTCTGATATATCTTAAAGCTACTCTCCATTCAAATTCATTCACATCTGGTTCATTCTTTGTTTTCAACAAAATAAATCAGAATAATGTAAGCTCAGAATATTTTAGCTATGTGCTTTCTCAAAACAAAGATACTTTAGATGCTAAGTAATTTGATTTAAATCCTGCTGAAGACTTTGATGATCACACAAAGTTTTTATTAATACTTTAACCTCTATAAGATGACAATTATTGCTGATGTGGCCAGTGTAACATTCATTTAAGGAGGCGTTATCAAAATTATGCACCGTTCTGTAGGTATAGTTGAGCTAATGATGGTGAAAATAAGCCTGACCATAAAGATATGTAGAGAGCAAATTCACTCATAAGAAAAATCTGTGCCCAGGGCACCTGGGTGGCTCAGCCATTAAGCGGCTGCCCTCAGCTCAGGTCATGATCCCAGGACCCTGGGATCAAGCCCCCCATCGGGCTCCCTGCTCAATGGGAAGCCTGCTTCTTCCTCTCACACTCCCCTTGTCTGTGTTCCCTCTCTCACTGTCTCTCTCTCTCTCTGTCAAATAAATAAAATTTAAAAAAAAAAGAAAAATCTGTGCGCAAACTTGAATTCATCAAAGACACTCAAAAATGCGTACTAAATGAATAAAAGAATGAAAAGTAATTAATAACACTTAAAATATGTTACTTAGAGAAGATTCTGGTGACTAGTGTTCTATTTTAGATATCTGAAATATAAGTACCTCATTATAGCCATATGTTCCAAACTAAACCAGCAAAATAGCTAAGTTTACTATGTGCCAGGAAATATTGTAAGCATATTAAATGCATTAACTCATTTGAATATTAAACAAGGTTATGGATAAAGTATTACTATTATATGCATTTTCAAGGGAGAAAACCTAGGTACATAAAAAAAGAGAACAGTTGCTTCCGTTAGTAATTTCATTTTTATTTCTAACAACTCAAAAAATGACTTAGTGCTCAGCACATAGCTTTGTCTTCCACGCTTACCATTTTTTTTACGACTCCAGGAAAGATACTTATGTGCACGAATTACAAGTTTTCTCATTATTCCTCCTCTCACCTGTTATGTTTTTTTTATGAGGAAGAAAAGTGCATGAGATAATTCTGGTAACGTCCTTAGCTCAGTGTCTTCAAAAAAAAAAAAAGTCAATGCTCCATTATATGTCTGTGATGATGATGATGATGGTGAGAATGATGATTTTCACAAAAATAAGGCTAACATGGAAGTGTCTTGTAAGCTCTGAGCCATTTTCTACAAATTTTTAAGTTCCAGGTAGATTCTCTACAAATGAATTCCTGGAATACAGCCTTTCTATTAGCAGTAAAGTCACTTTTTTATTCCTTTGAAATATAGAACTTGTGCTAATGTGTGGCAGATAGATGACAAAAGGATGCATAACCAGCTGCTGTACTGCAGGTAAAATGAAATTACTTTAGACAAGGTGGGCAAAAGGAGCTCCAGAAGGCTCTAAGGCAAGACACAATGTCAGCTTCCATAAGAGCCCATGTTTAATGGATGCAGAGAAGCTGGGGCAGAGGGGTAGCAGACAGAACAACACAGCCCATAGTCATCAGAGAGCTTGTGGTTCACGGTGGGTAAATCTGGGAAGGGAAGAAAAAGAAAGGAGACTCTAAGTGTTAGCTTTATAAGAGAGCAAAATCAGTCTTCATTTGTATGCAACTGGAAGCAACTGCCTGTCATCCTTTGCTGGCCTTTTAAGCAGACCTGCATGGACTGATAGCCATATTATCTCTAGTATGCTATCTGAAAACAAAGGACATTGGTACATATATTAAACTTTCTACCTTTATCCCATCGCTTTGGACTTTTTCCAAAAAATTCTTAAGTTTGACAATATACTTCAAGTGCCCAAGAGACAAGTGAAGCCCCTACAGCTGGTATGACAATGGAAAGATACACTTCTTTGATTCTATGAGAACAGAGTTTAATGGCAGACAAGACACGGGATGCTTTAGGCAGAATATGAATCATATTTGGAATTATAATAAGACTGTGCCCACCTTCATCCCCTAGTGGAAGATGACATCTCACTTTACCCAAAGTTTTTGTTGTGCTCATGAACTATTGTTAAAATCACCTTATTTCTAGGCAAATGCAAAATCACATTCTGACAGAGACTGTTTCTCCTTGACTTGGAAATAAGATCTCTGCTAAATTTAAGCCCATTAAGTAAGGAGACTAAAATGCAATGACTATGATTGAGGAGATGTGATAGAATCTGCTTGAATTTTCAAAGCATCAGAGGAAAAGATATACCCTGCTATAGAAGAATCCCTAAATCATGGTGATAGTTAAGTCCCCAGCAGCAGCACCACACACATACATCCAATGTCATCTACTTGTTCTTTGACAAATTTTGTAAGACAGGAGAAAACAAAATTAAATGATCTGAGTAATGTGACAATAATGCCTCTTCATTTTCTGACTTCTTTTCTTCAATGGGAAATGTCTTCATTTATATGATAAAGAAGGGTGCCCCCTTTTCTCTGACTGGAGGGTTTGGCCAATTCTCCGCTCAAGTGCTTTTAACTCCTGATTAATTGGCAATTGGACAAAATTATATCTTCAGTTGCACTCTGGGCTCTCTATATTCAATTTAGGATGAATTGCCTTCAAAACAAATAAACCATTAGTTGAAAGTAACAAAAAAAGTGCTTTATGTTACATAAAAGGTCTTTTTCTTTGTTAATGAACTGCATTAACAATCAAAAGGAAACACAAAGGTTCGAACAATTTGTCTTGCCATGGTCTATTCAAAATTCCATAGGAGGGCGCCTGGGTGGCTCAGTTGGTTAAGCGACTGCCTTCGGCTCAGGTTATGGTCCCGGGGTCCTGGGATCGAGTCCCGCATCGGGTTCCCCCTGCTTTGCGGGAAGCCTGCTACTCCCTCGGCCTCTGCCTGCCATTCCCCCTGCTTGTTCTCTCTCTCTCTCTGTCAAATAGGTAGATAAAATCTTAAAAAAAAAAAAAAGTCCACATTCTTTAAAAAAAAAAGAAAAAAAAAATCCATGGGAAGCCAGATGAAAAAGATGTCTGCAGCTTAAGGCTCTGGGAAGCACGGGCATGTTTCATTATGACACTTGCTGGCAGCTCATGGGCTGTGCTGAGCAACTGATGGTCTCCCAGCAAGCCAAATGAATTTCTTGCCTTTTCGGGCCTTTTGGTTCTCCACCCTCTGGCCACATATATCTCTTTTCCTAAAATTGATATAGTAATAATTCTCCACATTTTTATAACAGCTGCAGACTAACAAAACTGAAAATAAGTCACCTTAAGATGTTCTTGATTACCAAGGATGGCTTAAAAAATTATTGAATACGCTTGATTGCAAATATATATAATTACAGCATGGTTTGTTTTATCTTTTTCAATTAGGAATTATAGATTAATGGTTATATTTATTTTTTGAAAAGTTGTGAGGGCACATGTTGGTGATCTACTATCATTAGGCAGTAAGCTGTACATAATTGTGGGCAAATAACTTTCTCAGATTTAATTCTTCATTTTTAAAATGAGTATATTTACTTAAATTATCACATCTCCCTCCAGTTATGTAAAAAAGAGCCCTTCACTATTGTTTGCTTCATATTTTTTCAAGATAAAACCAAATGTACCACCCATTAGGATAAGTTAGGAATGTTAAGGTAAATGATTGCATTCACAATACCAATATGAATTAACATTTTTAAAAAAAATGGATGACAAGATTATAAGAAATATTCTAGAAAAAATATGAAAGTCACAAAACTTTTCAAAGAGGAACTGAATTAGAGGAGCAGTCCATGTACTTAGATGAAGAGAGGAAATACTGCAAAGATACCAGTATTTATAATGCTTTTCTAATGAGATTAGAAATGAAATGCTTTGTTCGTATATTTTGTACTCCTTAAACTTTTGTGAAGAAACCATAAAGTTATCTGGAAGAGTAAGAACCAGAAAGCAAACAGAAATATTCTAAAAATAAAAAATAATGAAGGAAGACTTTCTTTACCTGATATTATTTGCTCAGAAATAGACAAGAAATATGAGGAATTAGAATAGAAACTCTAAAAACTACCTATGGATAAGAATTTGGTATATGTTAGAACATGTAAAATCAATGAGGAAAAGAATGAATGATTTATATTTTAGAAAAACCCAAATCAAATACAGCTACATAAAAAGAAGAAAACAATAATTATGATACTAGCACCAAGAAATAATCACTCTGACATGTAGAGAATACTATGCAGATTAGCATAAAATAAAATCATTATTTATTCTTTTTAAAACTACATTGTAATCATGTACTTGTATAGCAAAATAAATTTCTACAATATCATTTGTAATACCTGCATAGTATTTCATGGCAAGGAAATAGCTTATTTAACCGATCAATTTTTTGTACTTTCAAGTAATTGAAAATTGTATAATTTAAAAAAAACACCTTTGGGGAGTACTTTTTAAAAAATATTTTATTTATTTATTTGAGAAAGAGAGAGAGAGCTAGGAAGAGAGAGCACAAGGAGGGGGGTGGGGGTGGAAGGGAGAAGCAGACTCCCCACTGAGCTGGGAGACTGATGCAGGGCTAGATACTAGGACCCTGGGATCATGACCTGAGCCCAAGGCAGACACTTAACTGACTGAACCACTTTTATATTTAAATATTTTAATAATACTTTAACCATTTCTTTAGTATACATTTCTAGATATACAATTGCTTCATAAAATATTAAGACTTTTGATAATCATTTCCAAATTGCCAAATGGAAAGGTAGTGCTAAGAATTTTCCAGAAGCCTAATCCTTAAAACGGGTATTGCCATTTTTCCTTGCATTTGCCAATTTGATACTCATAATGGTACTTTACTTCTGTTCTATCTTACAACAATTCAGTTGAAAAATTTAAAGATATTCTTAGTCATGGTATGAAATAGACTTTCCAAGACTTTTGTTTATATTTTTAGATTGGTATTTTCCTTTTTCATTATGGACATGAAAATGTTTGATAAGTAGTAAATCTCTGTTGTGAATGTTACAAAAATTTCCCCAAATTGTTTTTTGTGTTTAGGACTAATACATCTGATCATGAAGAGTATTTTCTCTTCAAAATATACTAGCCACATAGAGGCCCCATATATCCTAAATGTGTTTATTTAATGCTATGTTTTGCTTTCTTATGTAAAATTTTAATATTCTATAGGTCTCGTTTAGAATATGTTTTAAAAAATATCATGGAATTAATTCTTCAATATTTTAATGTTTTCAGAGAAGAGCTGATAGGGGACCTTCGGAATTGAGTAAGAGGGCCCAATAGAAGGAACATGTACGTCCATGGCCAACACACACTTGCTCACAGAGAGCTAGAGGGGCAATTACACTTGCTTTCAGCTGGAGCTGCTAACTGACCTATAAAACAGGCATGAGATTTATCTTTTTGGGCAGGGCACATATGGAACCACATTCATTGTACCCAACATGTGGCTGATTGAGACCCAGAGGTCACATATTTGTGACTTGGTCTTTTTACCTAGAATAAACAGTCAATTTTGTTCTATTATATACTGTATTTCCTCTACCTTCAGCATATCTGACTAGCTACGAAGTTACTCCCTATATATAGTATCTGCCATGAATCTTGTGGATGTTCACATGCTAGTTACATCCTTACCTACTTAGTATTTATTTACTATATTTAGCATTTTGTATCAATCCTGGTTTGTTTTCACATTTTCTCTAATAAAATTACATTTTCTCGACTAGTGTAAAAAACTCACATTAGTCACATGAGGCAAAAAGGCAGAGAGCTGACACTAATTACAATTCAATATTTGTCATGTCCAAAGTACTGCATTAGGCATATTGCATCTGCTAGCTCAGTTCTTTCCTACCAGGAACATGGGAGGAAGATAGGATATTCCCAATGTATAGAAGACGCATAATGCTCAGAGAATGTAGGTAATTTGTTCATTGTCATGTAGCTGTCATAGTCTGGAGCCTGGATATGATCCAAATCTCTCTGGCATCAAAGTATATACAAGCCGCTGCCTGAAACAGTCATTGGATAGGAAATTGTTCTCTTATTCACCTAGACCACCTAGAATAAAACACAATGTTGTTCCAGGTTCTGCTGGATGGGTAAAATAACTCCCTCTTTTTCTCTCCCTCTCTCTCTCTTTCTTAATAAAGATGTTACCTAACTGCATATATCTGGTTAAATCTTTTCCTAGGCATTTAGGTTTTTTGTGATTACACTTACAAGTGATACTCTTTTAAAAAGGTATTTATATTTTCAGTTCTTGGTTTCTGGTCAATCCATAAGAATGATTAATCAGAAATTAGAAATGTAGGTCTGTAAAACTCCTTGCCAAATTCTGAGAAGTCCTCATGTGAAATATATTTTGAATTTAAACTCTCCTTAATTAATTTCAAACTGTGTTCATTCAAGGCATAAAGACTATTTACTCCTAAGTATTATATTCTATTAAATATTATAAGCTAATTACATTTAAATTAGGGGAGAATTTAACTTAAATCTTTAAAGTTAAAGCAATATTTGGTAAAATGTTTCTATCATCATAACCGCCACCATCAAAATGTGATGGAAATTGACAGCAGTATCCTTACAACTCTAGTTGTAATTTACACTGGTGCTCCTTTACAATGAAATATACAACCAGTATGGAAACCTTTTACACACTTTTTGCTATTGTATCAGGCATCATGTAAATTTTCAGCAAAATAGGTATTCATATACACTTCACTTACAAAGATAAGTAAAATATAAGAATAATGAAATTTGATTTTATTACATTGGAAATGGAAAATGGGTCAATAAACACTTTTATTTCTTTATAAAAAAGCAATTTCTGATTTATTGGTAGTTTTCCTCATAGTTTCCTTTTAATATACCCTAGCTGGGAAAAGACAGGGAACTTAACTATCCATCATTGGCTCTGGCAGTACATAACTTAGTCATTGGGATACATGATAATCCAGATTTCTCCCAAGGCATAAGCTATAATGTGGTAGTAATTTAGTTAGTTTTGGAAGCTGTTTTAACTCTTTCAGAAGGCCAGAGCACCAAGAGTGTGCTGCTGCAGAGTTATTAAGTGACAATTACATGCTTGAAAAAACTCAATTATTAATTTGGAAAAACATTTTGAAGCAAGTCGAGCCTAATTTTCTAAGCATGTACCTATCACTTAGCAAAAAGTATTGTGACATTGTTCAAATATTTCATATATTTTCTATGAGGTAGATGCTAACCTATTTATAGCTAAACCCTATTATGAAATCCTATATTACATAAAAATGGATTCTAACACTTCATTTTCATGAAGCTATTTCTGAGATAGTACAGATTAGAACCTCCTAACTGTACTGTATAAGTGTGATTTTTCCTACATGTTCAAAAAAATGTTGGTAAAGTTAAATGTATTTTCTAGCATAATGGTTCTAAGGAAAATGAGAACACTTGATTAATTGAATGTTCAACCTAATGGTGAAGGGCATTTATAATTGCATAACATTGAGAACACTTAAAATAGCTCACAGAGACAAGAGATCTTGTCATGTGAACAAACTTAACTGTCTTGTCAACAGTAGGTTGCCTCCTCTTTATAATTGTTCAGAAAGAAAGAAGGAATCTGATGGGATATGTGACCTCTAATATTTGGGGGTCCTAATTTCACCCAAAATTTCTAGCTCCTTGGGAGTCACAAAGCAGAAATGACTGAAAAGTGTTTTGTACAATTTCATATATTCAGTTGTTCTCCTAATTCTTATTTATAATACATTTAAAGAATTTTATAGTTAAATCATTTTCAAATAGTTCCCATAAAAATAATAATAGGGAAGTAAATTCCCCCACACAAAATTAAAAATACCCTACTGTTTAAAATTTTTAAGCACTATAAAAATACTTAATATATTATACACACAATTCTAGCAGAAAAGTATCCAGAAATGTATGAACCAAAATATTAAAATGGATTATTTAGGGTGAGGGCATTATAAATGAGTTTTCTCTAGTAATTCTGCAACAAAAATATGTTGGTACAAATCTATCATTTTTTTAATATGTATTTAATTAAACACATACTAGTATCCATAAGCCTGGATACAAAAATGAACACAAAAGCAATTTGTTACAAAGTCTTTGCCTTTAAGAACTTGATGGAAAGAAGAACAAACAGAGTTGATCTTTGGGCATTTCCCTAAGTGGGTAGGTCTAGAAAACAATCTGAAAATCCTTTTGGATAAGGTTTTATTCATAATGATGAAACATGACTAAAATAAAAATTAAGAAGATTGCAGTTTCTCTTTCTCAGGTTTTAAGCCCAAATGTAGACTTGAGATTATTAATATGCACAGAAATATTCATCCATGACATTGCTTATGTCCTTTGCAAGAAAAGAGATGAAAATCATCAAGAGTTCTTTATGTAGTAGTAAGCCTTAGTTAAAAATAAAAGCTCTTGTCATAAAGAGAAAAAAGAAACTAGGTGAGAATACATGTATTTTTAAATAACTTTTTTTCATACAAATATATTTATTGTTAATAATTTAGGAAATTTAGAAAACAAAAAAATTATCATTTTATCCCATTAAACAAAAATGATACAGCATGATAAAATATTTTGTAGTTTTCTCTGTGAACACATGTTTTTTAAAACTTAAAATTTTTAAAAAAATAGAATAATGCTGAACAGATTTTCATTGAGTTTGATTCATTTAATACACACTTTCAACTCAGGTATTTTAAAATTATTTTCATAACTTCATTTTATAAATTAATGAATCAGCCCACCATAATTTATTTAGCTCATTCCTATTTGTTGAACATTTGATTTCTGATGATTCCTATTTAATAACACCATGTTATAGACCTCATTTTAACAAAATCTTTGCACACATTTTCATAGAGGAAAGTCCAAAAAGTGGAATTACTGGCTCAAGGAGAACATGAATATTGAGGCTTTTCATATTAGCATTTTTTTCAAGGGAAAGTGAAAGACTGTGGACTGAAATAGACTACTTAAATTTAGATAAGAAACAAGATCATGTTACCTTGTCTCTACTCAGAAAATTACAAGATTGAGAGGCTGAATAATGACCTGTGTTTTAAAGGACAGGAAGATTGTCATTTGATGAATGCAGACAAAGAAGCAATTCTGATCATGGAAATAAATCACAGAGCTAGATAAAAAAAGAAAAAAATTAATAGAAAAACACAGAAAAGTCTCTAATATATGATGAAAAAGGAATAGTTGTGGTCAGATATTTGTATCTGATGTGAATGGTAGAAAATGTCCAGAGGGATTAAAAATGATCAAGGTGGATGGAGTTCAACTGAAAGGAAAATAATCCGAATGTAAAAATATAATTTTTAAAATTCTAGATCTATAATTACTGTTATTATATCAAATCTTTAATTTTTATTATTATTATATTTTTTGCCTTGCAGAGCTGTTTTAGAAATGGATCACATATCCACAATTATACTCCATTCATGAGAATATGAGTAGGACAAAAAAAGAGATCTTTGATAATCACAAAATTTTTCATTTATAAAATATCATACTTTTCTTGAAAACTGTGAAGCCATTGTAAGCCTTGACTATTAAAGAAAACTTTTTCCTTGAGAACTTTTAATTAGTTTTGAGAGCAAAATGTTTGTTCCTTGGTTAAGAAAAAAAAAAGGCTTGCATTATCTTTTTTTTTTTTAGTCACAAATCCTTTATGTAATATGTTGCTGTTGTCCAGGACTCATTAATTCTATTTTTCTCCTTGTTGTTAGTGCTCATTACTTTGCTCCTTTGAAATCAGGTTAGAAAGGTTGGAAACTTTTTCTTTTTAATGTGTGTCCTGAAAATAAACAGCCTATGAGATAAAGCTGAACACCTGAGCATTTGATGTATTACATCTCAGTAGTATCTGACAATCCTCATTCCCTGGCGATGCAATTTTTTTCTAATAATTTAGTCTCAGTCTATTAAAAGACAATTACAGATAATGCACACAGGCAAGTGGTGAAGGATGCCCACAGCAGCTTTTGTAGAGAGGTTACCAAAACACAACACGCCAAAAAGATTGTTGCATTGATTTTTTAGAAATTATTTCAAAAACAGTTACATAGATTTTTTAAAGGACTAAATAAAACAAAGATAGGAAGGATTTCCTCTTTGCCACTTCCTACAACACATTTTTAAAACCGTAAGGTAAATGGCTATTTGTTGCTTTATTATAATTACCTGCTTGCTTTTTATTGCGGTGTTCAGTGTTGAAAAATTAACATGTTTGGGGACACTGATGTGATTTTATAGCTTCTTGACTGACTGCTGTAGTGAGGGGCAGGGTTACAGTAGCAGCCACTGCCCAATGTTGAGATCCTCATGTCACCGTCTACAGCAAAGCAAAGAAGCCTCTTGGGACATTCTGAGTATATTCAGTTGAAACTATCACTGTGTTGGGGCGCCTGGGTGGCTCAGTCGTTAAAGCGTCTGCCTTCGGCTCAGGTCCTGATCTGGGATCCAGCCCTGCATCGAGCCCCACATCCAGCCCCGCATCCAGCCCCGCATCCGGCTCCCTGCTCCGCGTGAAGCCTGCATCTCCCTCTCCCACTCCCCCGCTTGTGTTCCCTCGCTCGCTGTGTCTCTGTCAACTAAATAAATAAAATCTTAAAAAAAAAAAAAGAAACTATCACTGTGTTTACTCAGTAACCTCAACTTAGCCCTCTAGAGGTTTCAAACACACTAACAATCACCTCGAATGGCAGTGATTGTTGATTGTGTGTAGCAAATGAGAAATGCATTCACTCAAGTTCCTTTTTTTGTTTTGTTTTTAAAGATTGATTCATTCATTCATTCATTCATTTGAGAGAGAGAGAGAGAGAGGCGCCAGTGCGTGCAAGTCAGGGGAGGGGCAGAGAGAGAGGGAGAGAAGCAGACTCCCCACTGAGCAAGGAGCCCAACACGGGGGCTGATCCCAAGACCCTGAGATCACAACCTGATCCGAAATCAAGAGCCGGCTGCTTAACCGACTGAGCCACACAGGTTCCCCTGGAAGTCCTTTTTGATATCTTATTTCATATATGAGTTATAGGTGCTCTGCTTGCTGTGTTGACAAGAAAGCTACAGTGTGGAATCACTACATGTAACATGCCCTGATTTATGTGAAAATAAAATATACCCCTTGTTACCTCATTCCCTGTACCCCCAGAAAGGGGCTGCCTGAGCTGGTATGTTTTTCTGAATTTAACGGTTTCTGGAATGAGTTCAGAAAAATAACATGCCTCTCTTCTGGACTTACTGTAGATTGGATTTGGAAGCAGATTAGAAGGAAACTTCTTGGAATAGTTGGTGTACATGATTTTTTAAGAACATTCTCTATGTGATAAATAGAGCATGCGATACCAATGCAGGAGAACTGGATGGACATCAGATGACCTGGCCTCCTGCCTCCTCTGCTAGTCACACAATCTCTCTAAACACCCATTTCTTGTTCTCTTAAAATGAAGAGGGTGGAGATAGGGTCTCTAAGGAATGACTTCTGCACCTGTAACCAGAGAGACCTCAAACAACCCTTTTGCTTGTAAGGGCAACAATAGGAAGAATACAAGCAGAAAGGCAACTGTGTAGTGGAAATACATTTGACTATAACATCAACTAGCTCTGTGGCCCGTGGTTGGTTGCATAAGTTTTCTGCATCTCAGTCTGCTTCTCTGAAATAAAGGGATGGAAGTAGAACAGTGATTTTCAAGCATTTTTCAGCATAACCTGTTTTTGCCTACAGGAAAATCACATGTAGAAACCTGATATATAAAAAAGGGAAACTGCTTCAGAGGAAGATGGATTGGGATTGATAGGTTTGGAGCTGTGTCCATGTAGCTTCCATTTTGTTCCCTACTCAAATCCATGAATGGATGCAGAACAGCGTTACATTAGATGCTCTTCATAAGAACGATGTTGAGGTAGATCTGCTACTCCATGGTTCTTTCCTCTTCTCTGCCCCCCCTCCTCCCAACAAAAGTAATTTTCTACCAAGATCTTTGAAATCAGATTGCTCCCAGGGTTTTGACTAGTAATGTCCACACATAGGGATGTAACTATCCAACTGGAGCAGCAAGCACCAAGACTATCTCATGGCAAGAACTAAAGAGATTTGAAAATATCCAAACTTCATGTAACCTCAGGGAGGGAGAGTTAAATACTGGAGATGTGCAGTGGTCTGGCCTCTACCCTGTCTGAAGGGAGACTATTATGAGGAGAGGATGGGACAAAGCCAGTATGGTATCTCCCAGAGAACACATTTCTGGGAGATATTAGTAGCTGCATTTTAGGAAAGAATATATGCCTCCTCTATTAGTGTCAGAAATGTAGGATTAGATAAAATTGTTTCCTTACTCTTTTTACATATTTTTTAAAGATTTTATTTATTTATTTGACAAACAGAGACACAGCGAGAGAGGGAACATAAGCAGGGGGAATGGGAGAGGGAGAAGCAGGCTTTCCGCTCAGCAGAGAGCCCGATGCAGGGCTTGATCCCAGGACCCTAGGATCATGACCTGAGCCGAAGGGAGATGCCCAATGACTGAGCCACCGAGGTGCCCCTACATATGTCTTAATACACTAAAATTCCAAATAAAATTTCAAGAGAGGTCATATAGTTTGCAGCATTTTCAAACATACATTGGGGAATGGAAAGATTTAAAGGAGAGCTTACTTTGCATTAGATGAAGACAGTATTGGAATCATAGGTTCCATAGGTCCAATCAGAGGTTGATGGTTCTAGAAGAACTCTCTTAGGCTTCTTACACATAAATATGTAAACCTAGAATAACATAAAAATGCCCTCCACTCCCCTTTCCATGCTTCTATGGCAATCTGGCCTGGTCCTGTCTTGCAAAATTCTTTCCTGGTATCACAAATAACAGAGTTCACAAACTAAGAGTCTGGTCATCCTTTCAAATGAAAGAAAACTGCACTGGGGACTGTGTAATAAAAAAGGGATTTGTAGTTTCGCAAAACAAATTTTTTTTTGCTCATAACACAGGTTATAATTAGATGGCCACTTGAATATAGCAGTGTCAACAATAATTTTAAAATGGTATTACAGAAATTTAGAATAATGTGGTTGGGGGTATGAGAAGGTTTTTGAAGAACTCATCTGGATGTTTGTTTATTCTAGCATTACCTAAATAAGATGGCCATAATATAACATTACCACCAAGCTAAGGGTAGCTCCGTTGAGCAACTTAAGAGAATTGAGAAATTATTCTTTTAACTCCCCTTAGGCTGAAGTGTCCCAAAATGTTCCTTTATCTTTTATTCCAATAAAATGTTATTGGTATTGGATTTATGTGTCATAGTGCTTATTATGACAAGCCTCAAATTCAATAATCTAGGGATTTACTTTAGCAACCCATTTCATCTGGAAAGGGAACCCAGCTATCATTAGCAATCGGAGGGCATGTGTCACGCTCTTCTTTTTACATTTACATACATATTTGTATTTTATATACACAGTTCACTTCCTTTGTCTTTTTCTTTTGCAGAAATGACAGCATACCATGAATACTCTTAAGTAACCTTAAAAAGCCTTAAGTTTGATAGATCTTCCCACATCTGAACTTATATATCTACAAAATGGTTTTTATGGCTGTGTTGTATGAGAGTGATTCTTTTATACAGAATGCTAACATGAGCTCAGCGGCTTCTATCATAGGTTTGTGGGTCAGCTGTAACTTGGCACAGCTCAGATTTGGGCCCCAGAATGCTGCCTATCAGGTTTAGATCTACTTCAAGTATCCCATGTCCCAGGACCCAGGCTAAAAGAGCAAGAGGTGCCTGGGGTGTGTTCTTTGCAAGGTAGAGGGTGAAAGTCTCAAGAAGGGTCATCAGTCCTAAAACTTTGTCTCAGCCCAGACAATGCTGCTTCCACTAGCATTCCTCTAGATAAAGCAATTCACATGGTCAAACCCAGAGTCAATAAGATTGGAGATAAAATCTCCACAAGGACATGCCGGAGGCAAAAAGAGAGGTAGAATAGTGGACAAACAATAATCTGTCACCATAGATGGGGGTCAGTCCTGTGATAACTTTGTGTTTCCTATGATATCTTTCAAATCTTTAAAAGATAAGGAAACTAGAAACTTAACATTGAACTAATCAACTTTTGCATCCACTCTATTGAGTGGATGTCCAACTAAGCTATGGCAACAACACAACACATAAATACAACTCAAAACCTGAACTAATCTATCCAGGCATTAGGAACACCTCTACCTTAGAATAAGCCAAATCAAAAATTGGGGAGATTAAAATTTTAAACATTAGTGTCTTGGAAGTTTAACTCAAAAGGGCTAATATGAGAATCAAATTTGAGGGTATTTTATTTGAACTTTGATTCCTTTGGATTTTAAGTTGTGGAAGAGCAAAAGTCTTTGTAATTATTTTGCTAGAAATTACTGATGCATAGGTTGTTTTTATCTCATGTGGTTTCTATCAAATATATCATAAACCTCGATGTTTTAAACCAAATCTGAGAGTTTATAATGAAATAATTTTATTTTAGGATATGATTTTGGGATATTATATGAGATTTGATGTAATAGTAAATTAGACTGCAGATATGATTGCAGTTCACTTTCCAACCCTAAAAACCTTGAATTTTTGAACTCTTTCCATTGCTTGCTTTTAAAGCATCCAGTTTTCGCCCAGCTCATCTCTATTTTTATAGTACCTTGCTATAATCCTCAAGGAACCGCTATTACATATTGACATCTGGCTCTTTACAAATGCTTCCTGCAGAACAGCAAAGTTAGTGCGTATATAGTCTGCATTCCAGGTTGTCCAAGGTGACAATTTCAGAAAATGTTTTCTCTGACACAAGAGAGGAATACAGCTATCTAACCTGCAATATTTGTATATTTGGTACAACCTGCCTGTCTAGTAAGACATTGCAACATATTTTGAGTTATATAGTACCTTGTTTTCTATAACAACTTTATGTCAGTTAGAATAAACATCTATAATAAATAACCTTCACATTGACTTAAGTTGGAATAACAGAAACTGGATTTACACTCTCATGTGAAACAAGAAATTAAAGAAGAAAACATACATGTAACATTGGCATTGGGAATATTGGTCATTGCACAAGAAAAAAATAAAGGATTCATGAGGAACAGAAATTAAATGAGGTGACACACAAATGTGACTTATGAATGCCCATCTTGTTTGCTAGAGAGAGTATCTAGCACCAGAAGTAGAGCCAGAAATCTGAAGAAGCCAAGCCACTGTTGTTCACAGGCTAGCATACAGGAGATGAGGGAGTTACAAGCAGGAGGACTCCTAAGATGTGCAGAGTCTCTTCCAAGTATTCAGTTGAGTACTGATAGATCGACATGTATGTGAGGGGGCTATTTGAGGCTGAGGGGTAAACTATGCAAAAGATTATTGGAAATAGTATTCATGGATCACACAAGGTCAGGGATCATGCCCATTCCCAAGGCAGAGTGGAAAACTTTATAATTCAGTATTTAATATTAATATTAGAGTATTAAGAAGGGGTGCCTGGGTGGATCAGTTGGTTAAGCATCTGCCTTCGGCTCGGGTCATGATCCCAGGGTCCTCGGATTGAGCCCCCCATTGGGCTCCTTGCCCAGAGGAGAGCCTGCTTCTCCCTCTCTCCATCCCCTGCTCATGCTCTCTCTCTCTCACTATCTCTCTCTCTCAGATAAATGAATAAAACCTTAAAAAAAAAAAAAGAAGGACCTTGCCTTAACAGGAGATAAAATTTAGTTCTAGAGTAAGTACTCTTCTGATATGACCTAACAAAGCTTAAAAGTAGGACTTGAAAGAATCAAATTGAATTTAAGTAACTTAATTGCATCCCATAGCAAAGCTGCAAAATATGTTTAAGAAAACAAAACTATCCAGCACCTGTATATCTGGCATCTAATAAAAAATTATCAGGTAAAAAAGCAGAAAATACAATCCATAATGAAGAGAAAAATAAATCATTAGAAGCTTACTCAGAAATGACAGATGTGATAGAATTAATAGTTAATAGCCTTAAAACAGTTATTAGTACAACCTGTCATCAGATCAAGAAGCTAGAGGAATGTTACATACAGATATGGAAAATATAAAAAATATCCTTTTAGAGATGAAAACTACAATGTCTGAGATTTTTTAAAAGACACTAAACGTGTTTAATAGCAGACTGGACAATGTAGAAGAAACAATTAATGGACTTGAACACATAAGAACAGAAACTATCCAAAAGAAAAGATGGTGGAGAAAGTGTATCAAAACACAAATAAACAAACAACAACAAAAACAAATCATCAGCGGGCTGTGAGACAATATAAGGTGGTTAATTATATGTGTAATTTGAATTCTCAAAGAGACTAGGGGGATATTTGAAAACTGGTGGCTAAAAATTTCCAATTTGATAAAAAGTATAAATCCTCTCTTCTAAGAGCCTCAATGAACCCCAAACAAAAGAAATATAGAGAAAAATACACCAAAGCACAGCATAATCAAAGCTTAAAGCCAATGCTAAAGAGAAAATCTTAGAAGCAATGAAAGAAAGTCAATTTTTGTACAGAGGAAAATGTATAAGAATGTTTGACGTTTTTTCACTAGAAATGATGAACGCGAGGAGATAATGGAACAACATCTTTATAGAGTACTGAAAAGGAAAAAAAAAACCCTGTCAATTTACAATTTTTTATCCTGCAAAAATATCCTTCAAAATGACAATACTTTCCCAGATACACAAAAATGGGTATGCAAAAATTCAACTGTTATGAGATAATGCTCAATAGTTTAACAGAATTATTCTTCCAAAACCTTGCTATTATTAGGTTTTTTAATTTTAACTGATTTAGTGGGCCAAATTATGATCCTAATATACATTTAAGACTGTACAAACATCTTTATATTGATTTATTTATCTATTGCCCATTCATATTATTTGCACATTTTTATTGGTTTGACTTTTGCTTAATGATTTGTATTGTATAAAAATAGTTTTTTGTCCTGTAATACATATGGCTATTATTATCTATGTGTAATGATGTCCACTGAGTAATAATATTTTTAATTTTAATGTAGACATATTTGTTGATATTTTATTTTATGGTATGTTGGAGTCTTGATAAAATAATTTTCTATCACAACAGCATAAAAATAGACTTTATAATTTCTTCCTAAACATTTTAAAATATAAACATCCCTTTCTTTGCACAGTTCTGATATGCACAAATTTCAGTTATCAGAGTTCAACTAAATAACACTCATTCCACAACAATATGGTATAAATTTTAGTTACCAGGGTATATTAACTGTGAATAATTGCAAAGTACAAACTTCACTGTAGCTCTCCAAGCCACAAATTGCTACATAAATAAAAGATGCATACCATGATCAGTGACAAATCATGTCTTCTTTTTCAAAGTCTTCTGATGATTGGTCACTGCACATTTCTTATTCAGTTCTGGTGTAGACAGCAAAGCATGCAGGTGTGTTGAATTGTCTCCCGGTGATAAACCTAGATGGCATTTTAAAAGAATGAATAAACAAAAGAGGAAATTGACCAAAAATGATACAAATGCAATAAAGGAAAAAAAGGTGATGACACTAGAAGTGAAATTCAAATTGAACAAAAATGGAGTATAACATGGGAACACTGACATGCTGCCATTTGAGAGACTCTAGATAGGCAGCCAGAGGAAGTTCGGGACAACAAATTTATCAACATAAATGTGGAAAGTGGTGGGGGATGACAAAGCTGATGCTACAGAGGAAATGACACTAGTAAAAAAAATCATATTAAAGGAGCCCCTTGGAGATATTTCATAACCTTCAAAGCTCAAAGGATAAAATGTTGGAAGCTATTCCAAATTTTTGGCAATTTACCAAGGCACAGGAAAGATGCATGCTCCACATCACTGGATATGTGCAATGCAAAGAAAGGAAAGCTTTTCAAGGTATTCTTGGTGTTTCTTCCACAGAAAAATGAAACACTGTAATCCTCAACACTCCTAATGTATAAAACATCATATTAAGTAAATTTTAGTCTTATCGTCTTTTTTTCTACATATACATTTATAAGCAATAGTAAGAGTTTTAATGTTTTGGAAGGAAAAAAATGCTTAAAGGTCATGGAACAATCATGTTTCCCACTGATTAAGAAGATCATTTTTCAGTTTTAGCTTGCTCAGTCCTCTTTATGGTCCTGCACTTCCATGCAAGCAAGGCCTGCTTGTATAGTTTTTTATCTTTAATTCCTTATTCATCTAGCATTGTTTTTTGGAATTGTATGAGGTAGGAAATTATTACATACGGTGATTTATTTTCTTTTTCTAAAAATATAGATATTCTAATGTCTTAGCTGATCATATATTGTTAGTCCCTCTCTTTCATTACTAATTGATTAGCAATATCATTGGTTTTATCTCTTTTGCATATATAAGTGAGCCCTCTGATACATTTTAATGGTCATTATCTATCCCTGCTCACTACCATAATTTGATTAACATATTGTATACTAAATATTGATAATGCAAAGCAAAAGTACCTCTTTTTTATTATGCTTTAGGAGCATCTTAGCTTTTATTGGTTCTTTGAACTGCCTTAAAAATTTAATAATGGGCTAATAAACTCTTTCAGATTTGTACTCTATAGAAGGAGACTATTTTCTAACATCTACACACATTTAGATCTTAACTTCCAGGTGAATTGAAACTTTTATCATAACATGGTAACTTCTTTATCCACGACAATGATTTTTTTCCTAAAGTCTATTTTGTCTGATGTTAATTTACCTTTCCCAGGTTTCCTTGGGTTGGTATTTTCCTAGTATGTCTTTTTCTCTTTCAAAGTTTTCATATATTTATTCTTTAAGCATGTTTTTAAAACACCATGTAATGATTTTTTCTTACTTTTTTACTGCAATGTGATAATCTCTATACTTTTAACTACCAAACTTAAATAGCTTCATTTATGTAACACCTGACATATTTGGACTTTGTTATCTTTTTGTATTTTCTTTGTCTTGCATGTTCTATACTTGTTTTTTTTCCTGTGTTCCTTTTCTGGGATTGATTTAAGCTTTTGCTTTCCCTATTTTTTTTTTTTTTTACTGGTTTAGAAGTTAAAGCCTTTATATCTCTCCTTTAATCACTTCCCTTGAAATATTATCATGCATATTTAATCAACTTTACCATGCATATCTTACCTCATCTTACTTCAAACCTAATTATACCCTCCTGATAATCAAGTAAATGTTCCCCATCATATTTTATTTCATGTATATATGTGTATGTGTGTGTATATATATATAATCTATGAATGAAACATAAAATTTACCATTTTAACCATTTTTAACCATTTGTACATTTACACTGTTGTGCAACCATTACTACCACCCACCTATAGAACTTTTTTTTTGCTCTTGCCAAACAGAAACTAGTCATTAAACAGTAACTCCCCATTCCTCTCTCTTGCTGGCACCAGGAAACTGCTATTCTACTTTTTGTCTCTGTAATTTGATATTCTAGACTTCCTCTTAGTGGAATTATACAGTATTTGTCCTTTAGTGAATGACTTAAATTAATTACTATAATGTCTACAAGCTTTATCCTTATTTTAAAATGTGTCAGAGTTTCCATTCTTTTAATGTTGACTAATATTTCATTATATGTGTATACTACATTTTATTTATCTATTCACCTGTGTTGGATACTTGGGTTGTTTCTATCTTTTGGCTATTGTGAGTAAATAAAAAAAATAATGCTACTATGAACATGGTTATGCAACTATTTGTTTGAGTCTCAGCATTCAAAACTTTTGGACATACACCAAGAATTGGAATTTCTGGATCATATGGTGCTTCTATTTTTAATTTTATGAGAAACAATCATGCTGTTTTCCATATTGGCTGCACAATTTTACATTCCCACCAGCAATTTCCTAGAAAAAAATTATGAGTATAGATGAACAGCAGAGTAGAATATGATAGATATTTCAAAAGAAGTACAAATAAAATATAGAGAATATAACATAATGTTTTCCAAGTGTGGAAAATGTGTCATCTGGAATTACTTGTTTAAATGCATTTTTCTTCCATACTACAGATAGAAGATGAATTTCTGAGACACGATCTGGTAATGTTCATTTTATGTATGCCTACATTCTAAGAATCACTTGTCAAAGGAAGAAGATGTGTTCAGTCTTGGGTTTAAAAGCAGGTCTTATGAAACCGAGCTTGTCCATAGCCTAAGTACCCAGTAGAGAGAGAGAATAATTGAGTATATGAGTTTCCCAGACAGGAAGAAATGGAAGGTGTCTTAAATATAAGTTGTAGAGTTATTCTTGAAGGGCAAGATGCCTACTTAACCTATCTTTCCTTTAATTTACTATAATAAACTTCTTAGAAGAAGACATGAATGAGATGAGTTATTAAAAGAAGTAAAAGTAACTTGTTGAATGATGAGCTACTTAAAGTATATCTGGAATAATGGTGGGAAGAATGCTGCACGTACTGGTTATTGACAAAAAGAAAGTTTTCTTGACTGTAACAAAACAGGTTTGAAAGAAATGGCACAGTGGTTACTAATTGGAGTTAATAAATTAATAAGAGTGCTTTAAGAAAAGGGGAATTATAATAAACATAGTGACCAATTTCTGAATTTGTCACCATTATTTAATGCCATTTCCAAATACAGGACACTTGAACAAAATGGGTTTGAACTACCTGGGTCCACTTACATGCAGATTTTTCTTGATAAATACAGTACAGCATTGTAAATGTATCTTAACTTCCTTATTATTTTAATAACATTTTCTTTTCTCTAGCTTACTTTATTATAAGAATAATGTATATAATACAAATCACATACAAAATACGTGTTAACCAACCATTTATGTTATAGTAAGGCTTCTGTCAAAAGTAGCATATTAATAATTCAGATTTGGGCTGGAGTCAAAAATTACACACAAATTTTTTACTGCATGTGTGGGAGGATGCGTACCCCAAACCCATGTTGTTCAAGGGTCAACTGTAAAAGGAATATGAACACTAGTGTTGTGTTTTTATTTATTTTCTCCTCATGTCCAGTGCATGGCTGGTCTTACACTCATATTTTATATTTTCTAAGTGCCACGCACTTTAGAAGGTGTTCTACAGTATTTCACAAAGTTCTAAAGAATGAACCTAAGGGGAGCCTGGGTGGCTCAGATGGTTAAGCATCTGCCTTCAGCTCAGGTCATGATCCCAGGGTACCGGGATCGAGTCCCGCCATTGGTCTCCCTGCTAGGCAGGGAGCCTGCTTCTCCCCCTGCCTCTGCCTCTCTCTCTCTCTCTCTCTCTCTCTCTCTCTCTCTCTCTCTGACTCTCATGAATAAATAAATAAAGCATTTTTAAAAAATTTAAAAAAAAAGGATTAACCTAAGTCCTAAGCAAACTACATCTACTCCATTAAAGAGCATACAGTAACTGGAGGAAAAAGAAAAATACCTACCATATTGGTAAAAGCATGCCAATTAATCTTGGAACCATTTAAATAACACAGGTGCGGATTTAGTTTACTTAGGTTTCGGATATACAGCATATGCTGATTTTTAGGTCTAAACACTGTAAGAGCAGCTGCAAAGTGATGAAAGTGATCACATCACGTTAGGCTTAATCAGAGTAGCTCTTGAGACAGTAATGGAGTTGATATGCTGAAAAGAAACAGCTGGCTTTGTTTGGTGTTGTAATTCCCAGCAATATGGATGAAACCCAGCTGCTGATCATTCTGATTAATTACGTATCAAACCACAGTTTTATTTTTTTCTGTAATAGTTGAACATAAAGTTTCCAAGGTTTTTCTGTTTTCTTTTTTAAGAGATTAGGGACAGATGCTTTCCACAGAATTTGATTTTATATGTGAAATTATACAGACGCTGACTTAGGATGTGATGAAACTCACTCCGGCCACGGCATCTGGGTTGCATAGTGGTAAATTTTGACCTTGTCAGGGGAAGACGGTTGAATTATGATTCAGCTCCTGTGAAAAATGATATGTCTCCAATATTAGATTCATTTCCTGTAGACTTGACTATTCCACATTACCAAACCTTGTAAATGTCATCTTTATCCATCATCTTGAGGTATTTTGATGTTGCTTGTATAGTGATTGTGATTTCATTTTCAGTTTTTCTAAAAAGACAGTTATTTCCCTATTAAATCACACTCTACATTTTTATTACAAATCTTTTACAAAGACATATAATATCTCTTTGAAAAATTAATGTTTGTTTAGTTTCCATATAAATTAGGTAATGGATGGGTAATGTGGAGAGTTAGAGAATAAATACTGAACTTAAATTAATATATTTTTCTACAATATAGAAATAAACTATCACTAACTTGTGGATTAATTCATCCCATCAGTGTGTTGTTTTTGCAGAATTTGAAATTACTAAACACCCAGGTTCATAATGACTTCACTAAGGTATAAAGAACACTACACAAGTTTTAAGAGACTCAGTGTTCTCATCTTGGATCAACTAAGTCACTTTTATTACCGTGAATGAGACACAGTTGACCCTTAATGCAGGTTTAAACTGGGCAGGTCCACTTATACATTGGTTCTTTTTTTTGATAAATACAGTACAGTACTGGGGCGCCTGGGTAGCCCAGTCAGTTAAGCGTCTGTCTTCGGCTCAGGTCATGATCTCACAGTCCTAGGATGGAGCCTCTCACTGGGCTCTCTCCGCAGTAGGGAGTCTACTTCTCCCTCTCCCTCTCCCTCTGTGTGCATGCACACTCTCTCTCTCTCTCAAATAAATAAAATCTTTTAAAAAAATACAGTACAGTACTGTAAATATATTTCTCTTCCTCATGATTTTCTTAATAACATTTTCTTTAGCTCACTTTAACAATACACTGTATAATATATGTGACATATAAAATATGGGTTAAACTAGTGTTTATGTTATCAGTAAGGCTTCTGAAGGTCAACAGTAGGCCATTAGTAGTCAAATTTTGGGGGGAGTCAAAAATTATATGTAGATTTTCACCACTACATGAGAGGTTGGTGCCCCGGGCCCCTGCATGGTTCAAAGGTCAACCCTATTCAATTTCAATAGACCTTTCTTTAGTGGTGTACCGAAAAATGTAATCGAAGTATCTGTTTCAAAACTCACTTCTGGTTCAGGTGTTCCATAATGTTATAAGTTTATTATGTTTAATGGACAAAGAGTGTTCATGTTTTCATATCTAAATTTTATGCATAAGCATAGGTAAATTCGGAGTAAATATTTCAATTCATTATTTATTTATTGAGTACCTATTAAATAAAAAAAAACCTGTACCTTACAGAGAATATTAATTCTAGGTGTGGAAAAACTGCAAAATTAGCACAAGATTTTGCAACTCCACATCAGTTGATAGAGTTGATTTCTCCACTGTTGGAATCTGGGCTGGCTTTGTGATATGCTTTGACCTATGATTGCAACTGGGACACTGTGCCAGTTCTGACACTAGGCCTCCAGAAGCCTTGCAGCTTTCACTCTTGCTCTCTTGGAACCCTGAACCTGCCAAGCCAAAGTTACAAGCCAAGTCACCTGTCATCAAGCCAGTTAATTTGCTAGATTTTAAGAGACAGCCAACCAAGCCTGAAAGTAACCTGTAGATGCATGAATGAGCCCAGTGGAGAAGCAGATAAATTATCCAAGTAAGCCCAGACCCCATTTGTCAACCCACAGAATTGTGAGCTCAATAAATGTTGCTTGTTTGAAGCACAAACATCTGAGGCAGTTCATTCTGTGTCAATCAATAACATAGGGTTATTAATTGATTAACCCTGTATAGGGTTAATATTCACTGGGATTTTACCATGTGTCAGACATTATTAGTTTAGGCAAATAAGATAGGTTATCTTATTATTATCCTCACTCTAATCTCTGAAATAAAATTATGTTTACCCTCAGTTTACAGAAGAGGACCACAAAGCCTAGAGTTCACTTAACTTGCCCAAGGTCACAGAGCTAGTACGCTGTGGAGCCATGATTTTCACTTTGTCATTTTGACATCAGTAGCTGAAATATTGGGCAATACTTCTCTGTTCTTAAATAAAACACAGCTGGAGTTTTCTTGTGTGTTATGTCTATAATGATGTAGTTGTCTGCAAACATGAATACCTATATATATATTCATTTATATTATTACCTTCCCCCTTTCTACCCACATGTTCTCCAATCTAAAATATTGGCAAATTTAATGCAGCACTCTTGTCTAGAAGTTGACCATATTGCTACCAGAGTTCCTGTTCTTGAATTCCTTGTTACATGAGTGTTTGAAACAGTATTTTTGCTACTGCTTCCAAAGCTCTGAAGTCAACTAGCTTGTAACTATCTCCTCCAGTTGAGAAAGGTAGATTTATTCCTCATTTTTCAAGTTGTATATCAAGGTACAGTTGAACAGTAATAACAATGGCTGACTGATCACTTAATGCTTTGAAATGATATCATTTGAACTATATATTAGTTAAGGATGAATTATTCTTTTGCGGTCTGGCCTCAGATAATTTTTTTCCTATGTGAATATATATTTTAAATAATAGCAATGGATTTACCAATCATCTCTAGAAATTTTTTTGAATGTTAGGGACTTACTACGCATGTGTATATATGTATATACACATATAGATGCATAAGTATGTATGTCAATTCATACATGTATTTATATATTATATGCACAAAGGTCTTTATTTTAATCCTCTGCTACTAATTAAATAACATTACAAAGACAAGTACTACAAACTGAATAAGTTTATAAAATAAAGAATATTTTTCATATTTAAATGTAATATTTTTCTTAAAATAGTTTCAGAGAAAGATGATTTTCGTTACAAAAAAAATGGAGAAAAATCACAACAATGACCATCAAAAGCAAGGCTGCATTTTTTTGTTGCTAAACAATAAGCAGATTTTATAATTTATTTAATTTTCTTACTAAGCTATTATGCAGCATTGTATGATTTAAACCCACTTAAATAGGCAAAGGTATATGAATGTGCTGAAAATAGGTTAAAATATAATTTTTAAAAGTCATAATCAGAGACAATGAAAGTGAGAGACAAAAAATACTTTGGTCAGTATAAAGATAATCTAACTGACCACATAGTTTTACCAAAGGGAGATTTAGCTATTGCTTTATTCAGAACTATCTACATTGACTAATTAAGTATATGGTACTGCACTGAATTAGTTGTGCAATTTGCAAAACTCTTCTTTATGCTTCATTTGCATTATACTGAAATCCATAAAACACATTTGCATATTTGACCAATAATTATCCTTTGACTATAGCAAATACATTGTTGCAAAAACAAATTAACACAAAAGAAAAACACTGGGTGATATAAATTTAAGGATTTGGAACTGCTTAAAATGAAATTCAGAAATTGTGGGGCGCCTGGGTGGCTCAGTCGTTAAGCGTCTGCCTTCGGCTCAGGTCATGATCCCAGGGTCCTGGGATCGAGCCCCGCATTGGGCTCCCTCCTTGGCGGGAAGCCTGCTTCTCCCTCTCCCACTCCCCCTGCTTGTGTTCCTGCTCTCACTCTCTCTCTCTCCCTCTGTCAAATAAATAAAATCTAAAAAAAAAAATGATAAAAATAAAACAGAATAAGCCTTTGAAAAAAAAAGAAATTCAGAAACTGTAATTTTGCCAAAAGTCTTTTGGTGAAATAATTAAATTTGTCTCTATCTGAACTGACTGGACAGTCTTCTAGACAAAGTGAAATTTGCCAGATAATTTATAACATATTATGCCATCACCAGCTCTTGTGTTAGAGATTGGCTGTTGGGAAGCCATCTGGTGGCAAAATACCTCAGGTCTAAATGAGATTAAAATTATCTCCAAATTTTCTTACAAGAATGTATAGGGGGTCTCTAAATGTTCACACTGAAATGAGCCTATGCGAGTCCTTTCAAGAACAACATTCTAGGGCGCCTGGGTGGCTCAGTTGGTTAAGCGACTGCCTTCGGCTCAGGTCATGATCCTGGAGTCCCGGGATCGAGTCCCGCATTGGGCTCCCTGCTCAGCGGGGAGTCTGCTTCTCCCTCTGACCCTCTTCACTCTCGTGCTCTCTGTCTCTCATTCTCTCTCTCTCTCAAATAAATAAATAAAATCTTTAAAAAAAAAAAGAACAACATTCTAATTACCTTTCTATTCCCTCTCCCACACACATACACACAAAAAAGGAATTTTAGCCAAAGAGGTGAGGCCAAGCCATCTTTCTATTGATAGTGGGAAACATATTTGGATTCAGAAAATAACAAATGTAAAACATTGTGCAAAAGTGGAAGTCTTTATTCCCAGTTTTACCTGGTGCACCATGACTATATACTGATCAAAGATGGGACATGGCAGCAGATGACTTCTAATGAAGGCCTCTTCTCCTCTGGGGCCTCCTTCCAAATGGACTCTCATCATTTATTCATCTACTTTGAACTTCACAGCATACCACTGACTGACAAACTACAGAACTGACTCCAAAAAAGAACCACCCAGAAAAGCCCTTCCCAATTTCCTGCATATAATGCCAAGATAGCATGTTCTAATTTTCAGATAATTTTTGTGCTGTAGTAGTAACTGAAACAGAAAATGTTTTGCTGTATTTAAAAAAATATTTTAGTCTGGCTCCATTCCAATGAAAATCATAGATATTGTAAGCTCTTCAATATAGAATATACCACCCACATGTTAATGGATAATAACTCTGGTTATAAACACTTCATTTTAAATAACTCTGTATTCTTATCTCTTTATAACTTAATATTTGAATGAAGTAATATTTACTCAGCTTTTTATAAATTTAGAGTTCCATGGTTTAATGTACATTGAGATTTTCTAATATAATTTGTTATATTATATATCCATGCTTTCAGGTTATATTCCTTTAAGGTTATAAAAAAGCAATTAACATAATTACCAAAAAGGGATGATCAAGCAGAAGTTAGCAACAGAGTAGGAGGACCCTAGGCTAGCCTCAGCCCACGAATACAACTGGATAACTATCAGATCATCTTAAATGACCCAGAAATCAACTTGAAGACTGGAAGAACACTCTACAACTAAAGGTAGAGAAAAGGCCACACTGAAGGAGGTAGAAAGTGCAGAGATGCAGCTTGGGAGAGAAAGAGATCTTGGCCACTAAGGTGAGGAAAAGATGGTCATGGAGAAGAGCAAGAGACAGACTAGCACAGAGGGGAGCACATGGAAAAAACTAACCCTATAACAACTGGCTTGGAAAGCAAGTGGGCTGAATTTTGTGAGTTCTTATAACTAGTGGGGCTTAAAGGCTGAGTTTTGAGGGTCAGCATGCTTGGCTTGGATAGAACACGGAGGGCATTGGGGCTGTTCTGTTCTTGGAGAAAATGCAGGGCAAACATCCCACACACATAGAGCATGGACACAGCAATTTGAAGAGTGCCTGGGGAAAATGAAGTAGGAAAGTTATTTGCTTATCTCACAGTGCATCCCAGAGAGACAGCATTCACAGAGAGACCTCTCTGGGAACAAAGGAACTTGCAGGTACCATTTCCCTCCCCTGCCCCTCAGCCTAAACACAGAGCCACCTGCAGGAACCAGGGCAGTGCTGACACTCACTACCTAACTTGCTTACACCAAGCCCCACCACCCCTAGTAATGCTTGCCTCAGTCCCAGCAGAGTGGGTCTCCTCCCCCAGAAGACTGGTCCAAACCCCTGCAACACTGTGTCTCCCAACCCAGGAGTTTTTCAGAGCCTTGGTTCCAGCAGTGATGGTGATAGGTCACATTTCACAAGCTGACCAGAGCATACCTAGTTAAAACTTGCCACTTTCAGGCCAGGGACCAAACGCTGCATACAATCAACAAAAAGAGGCTCTGTAGACAACTAGCCTGGGGATAAAGCATCCAGGACACACAAGCAGATTGCATGCAGCACACACTGGAGGCAATCTCTAAAGCACCAGACCCTGGGGAACAGAGGTCACTACACAATAGGGCATTACAGGACTTCTTCTTCATAAGGTCATTACCCTTAAGAACAAGATATGTAGCTGACTTTCCTAACACATAGAAACAGACACAGAGATTTAGATAAAATGAAAAGACAGAGAAATTTGTCCCAGATGAAAAAACATTGTCGTCACACACTGAAATAAAATTTTCAGACAATGATCTGAGTGGCCATGTAGGACTGCCTCTGCAAGGGAGAGCAGCAGCAGCTGAATTTTTCACATAGCTTTTATTTTATTTCTTATCAGAAAAGTAAGGTCAGATGCATCAAAGCATGGGAAAGGAGTACAAAGGGATGGCAGCTATCCTGAAGCCATAAAGCAGGCTTGCACCCTCCCCTACGTGCTGGCTCTCAGGGAGGCAGTCATGGGATAAGGGAGCCACAGGATGTTTGTGCTAGCAATCGCCGGGTGCAGGAAGGGGGACTGAGGGTTACATTCTTTCATAGCTCTAAAGCTATGCCCTGCCCCAGGGGATCATGGGATCATGTTCACACCAGGCTACTACATTCAATAGCCCAAGAACAGGAATGCTGCTGACGTTTCAGCTGCCTCCACAGTCACCCTTAGGGCTTACAATACATTCTAAGAATAACTCCACAAATAGGACAAAGCCACGGTTGGAAATCTAACTGAAACACAAATAAGTAACATGCCTGATGGAGTATTTAAAGCAATGATCATAAAACTACTCATTGGAATTGAGAGAGTGGAAGACATTGGTAGACACTTAACACAGAAGTAAAAATGAACCAATCAGAGATGAAGAATGCAATAAATGAGATTAGAAACATGCTTATGCAATGAACAGCAGGCTGAAAGAAGCAGAGCAAATTAATGACCTAGAAGACAGAGTAATGGAAAGTAATCAAGCTGATTAAAAGAGAGAAAAAAGAATTATGGAAAACATGAATAGACTTAGAAAACTCAGTGACTCCATCAAACATAATAATATTTATATTATAGGAAACTCAGAAGAAGAAGAGAGAGGAAAGGGGGCAGAAAATTTATTTGAAGATATAATAGCTGAAAACTTCCCCAATCCGGAGAAGGAAACAGATATCCAGATCCAGGAGGCACAGAGAACTTCCAACAAAATGAACAAAAGCAAATCCACACCAAGACGTGTTGGAATTAAATTGGCAAAATATAGTAAAGAAAAAAATTAGCACCAAGACAAAAGAAGAGAGTAAATACAAGAGGAACCTCATAAGGCTATCAGATAATTTTTCAGCAGAAACTTTCCAAGCCAGAAGAGAGTAGCATGATATATTGAAAGTGCTGAATGGTAAAAATCTGTAGCCAAGAATACTATGTCCAGCAAGGTTATCATTCAGAATAGAAGGAGAGGTAACAAGCTTCCCAGACAAACAAAAACCAGAGGAGTTCATGACCACTAAAGCAGTCCTGCAAGAAATAGTACAGAACACTCTTTAAGTGGAAAGGAAAGACCAAAGTGACAGTATCAAGTTAGGAAACACAAAAGCAGTAAAATGAATATTTCTGGGGGCACCTGGGTGGCTCAGTTGGGTAAGTGTCCAACTCATGATTTCAGCTCAGGTCGTGATCTCATGGGTCATGGGATCGAGTCCTGTGTCAGGCTCCAGTGCGGAGTCTGCTTGAGGTTCTCTCTCCCTCTCCCTCTGCTCCTCTCCCCTCTCTCTCTCTCTAAAAAACAAAAAAAAAAAAACCAAAAAAAAAAACAAACTTAAAAATGAATATTTCTGTAAAAAATCAGTTTAGGAACTCACAAGATAAAAGGATATAAAATAAGATACCACATACCTAAAATATGGGGAGGAAAGGAGTAAAGAATAGGTTCAAACTTAAATGACCATCAACTTAATATAGGCTGTTATATGAAGAAGGTGTTATGTACAAACCTAATGGTAACCACAAATCAAAACTCACAAAATAAAAGGATATAAAATATGACACCATATACCTAAAACATGGAGAGGAGAGGAGTAAAGAATCAGTTCAAACATAAATGATGATTAATTTAATATAGACTGCTATATGCAGAAGATGTTAAATACACACCCACAAATCAAAAACCACAAATAAATATGCAAAGAATAGAGAGAAAGAAATCCAAACATATCACCAAAGAAAACTAGCAAACCATGAAAGAGAGAAAAACAAGAAAGGATCAGAGAAAATCTTCAGAAACAACAAGAAAACAAGTAATAAGATAGCAATAAATACATATCTATCAATAATTATTTTGAATGTAAATGGACTAAATGTTCTAATCAAAAGACATGGGTGACAGAATAGATAAAAAACCAAGACCCATCCACATGCTGCCTACAAGAGACATTTTAGACCTAAAGACACCCACAGATTGAAAGTGAGGGGATGGAGGAACATCTATCATGAAAATGAATGTCAAAAGAAAGCCAGAGTAGCAATTCTTATATCAGACAAAATAGATGTTAAAACAAAGACTGTAACAAGAGAAAAAGGACACTATGTAAAAATAAAGGGCACAATCCAACAAGAAGATATAAAAATTGTAATATTTATGCACCCAATATGGGAGTTGGTTAATAACAAGCATAAAGGAACTGACTGATAATAATACAATAATAGTAGTGGACTTTAACACCCTACTTACATCCATGGACAGATCATCTAAACAAAAATATCAACAAGGAAACAAAGGTTTTGAGTAACACATTGGACCAGATGGGTTTAACAGATATATTCAGAACATTCCATTCTAAAACAGTAAAGTACACATTCTTTTCAAGAGCACATGGAACATTCTACAGAATAGATCATATATTAGGTCACAAAACAAGCCTCAACAAATTCAAGGAGGTCAAAATCTTACCATGCACCTTTTTTTGACCACAACACTATGAAACTTGAAGTCAACCATAAAAAAAATCTGGAAAACCCACAAATGCATAAGGTTAAATAACACGCTACTAAATAAATTAATGGGCCAACCAGGAAATAAAAGAAGAAATAAAAAAAGTACATGGAAACAAATGAATATGAAACACAATGGTCTGAAGCCACTAGGCTGCAGCAAAAGCAGTTCTAAGAGGGAAGTTTATAGCAATACAGACCTACCTCAAGAAGCAAGAAAAATCCCAAATAAACAACCTAAACTTGTACCTAAAGGAGCTAGAGAAGAAACAACAAACAAAACCTAAAATCAACACAGGGAAGCAAATAATAAAGATGAGAGCAGAAATAAATGATATAGAAACTAAAAAAACAACCCCCCCAAAAAAAAACAAAACCCTCCAAAAAAACCAATAGGACAGATTAATGAAACCAGGAGATGGTTCTTTGAAAAAAATCAGTAAAATTGATAAACCACTAGCCAGACTTATCAAGAAAAAAAGAGAAAAAAACTCAAATAAATAAAATCACAAATAAGTGGAGAAATAACAACGAACACTACAGAAATACACTTATAAAAGAATATTATAAAAAATTAGATGCCAACAAATTGGACAACCCAGAGGAAATGGATGAATTCCTAGAAACATATAAACTACCAAAACTGAATAGGAAGAAATAGAAAATTTGAACAGACTGATAGCCAGTAAAGAAATTGAATCAGTAATCAAAAACTCCCAAGAAACAAAAGTCCAGGGCCAAATGTCTTCACTGCTTAATCTACCAAATATTTAAAGAGTTAATACCTATTTTTCTCAAAGTATTCCAAAAAATAGAAAAGGAAGAAAAACTTTCAAATACATTCTATGAAGCCAGCATCACCCTTAGGCCAAAACCAGATAAAGACACCACCAAAAAAAAAAAAGAATTACAGACCAATATCTCTGATATAAATGATGCAAAAATCCTCAACACAATACTAACAAACTGAATCCAACAATAAATTTAAAAAGTCATTCACCAGGGGCACCTAGGTGATGCAGTTGGTTAAGTGTGTGACTCTTGGTTTTGACTCAGGTAAAGATCTGAGGGTTGTAAGATCAAGCCCCGCATTGGGCTCTGTGTTGGGCATGGAGCCTGCTTAAGAATCTTTCTCTCTCTTTCTCTCAAAAAAAAAAAAAAAAAAAAAAGCCCATTCACCATGATCAAGTGGGACTTACTCCTGGAGTAAGTGTGGTTCAATATTTGCAAATCAATCAATGTGATACATCACATCAGTAAGAGAAAGGATAAGAACTGTATCATTTCAGTAGAAGCAGAAAAAGCATTTGACAAAGTACAACAACCATTCATGATAAAAACCTCAACAAAGTTGGTTTATAGGGAACATACCTCAACATAATACAGGCCATATATGAAAAGCCTACAGCTAACATCATCCTCAGTGGGAAAAACTGAGAGCTTTTCTCCTAAGGTCAGGAACAACACAAGGATGTCAACTCTCACCATTTCTATTCAACATAGTACTAGAAGTCCTAGGCACAGCAACCAGACAAGAAAAGGAAATAAAAGGTAGCCAATTGGTAAGGAAGAATTAAAACTTTCATCATTTACAGATGACATGATACTGTATATCGAAAACTGGAAACACCCCACTAAAAAACTGCTGAAACTGATAAATTCAGTGAAGTCACAGGATACAAAATCAATGTACAGAAATCTGTTGCATATATCTATACACCATAATGAAGCAGTAAAAAGAGAAATGAAGAAAACAGTCTCGTTTAAAATTGCACCAAAAATAATAAGATACCTAGCAATAAACCTAACCAAAGAGATGAAAGACTTGTACTCTGAAAACTATAAATCACTGATGAAAGTAATTGAGATCAAACAAAGAAATAGAAAGATACTCTATGCTCATGGATTGCAAGAACAAATATTGTTAATGTGTCTATATTCCCCAAAGCAATCTACAGATTTAATGCAATCCCTATTAAAATACCAACAGCACTTTTCACAGAACTAGAACAAACAATCCTAAATTTGTATGGAGCCACAAAAGACCCAGAATAGCCAAAGCAATCTTGAAAAAGAAAAGCAAAGCCAGAGGCATCATAATTCTGGACTTCAAGTTTTATTACAAAGCTGTCTGTAGTAATTAAAATAGTATGGTACTGGTACAAAAAATAGACCATAGATCGATGGAACAGAATAGAAAATTCAGAAATAAACCTACAATTATATGGTCAATTAATCTTCAACAAAGCAGGAAAGAACATCTAATGGGAAAAAGACAGTCTCTTTAACAAATGGTATTGGGAAAACTGAACAGCAAAATGCAAAATGATGAAACAAGATCACTTTCCTACACCATACACAAAAATAAATTCAAAATGGATTAAAAACCTAAATGTGAGACCTGAAACCATAAGAATCCTAGAACAGAACACAGGCACTAGCTTCTCTGACGTTGGCTGAAAACAACTTTTTTCTAGATAGGTCTTCTGAGGCAAGGGAAACAAAAGTAAAAATAAACTATCGGAACTTCATCAAATAAAAAGCTTCTGCATAGTGAGGGAAATAATTACAAAACTAAAAGGCAACCTACAGAATGAGAGAAGATATTTGCAAATGACGTATCTGATAAAGAGGTATTATCCAAAATATATAAAGAACTGATACCATTCAACACACCAAAGCAAATAATCCAATTAAAAATGGCAGAAGACACGAACAGACATTTTTTCCAAGGAAGACATACAGATTGCCAACCAACACATGAAAAAATGCTCAACATCACTTATCATTAGGGAAATGCATATGAAAACTACAATGAGCTATCCACACCTGTCAGAATGGCTAAAATCAACAACACAAGAAACAAGTGTTGGTGAGGATGTTGTACAAAAGGAACCCCCATAGTGATGAATCACTAAATCCTACACCTAAAACTAATATTACACTGTATGTTAACTAACTGGAATTTAAATAAAAATTTGGAAGAAAAAAAAGATACAAGGCATTGTAAATTTATGTGTAGAAACATATGAAAAAAGAATAAAGTGTAAGTCTAAGAAAAAAAACAGAACACTTGTGCACTCTTGATGGAATGCAAAATGGTGCAGCCCATGTGGAAAACTGTATGGAGGTTCCTCAAAAGGTTAAAAATAGAACTACTCTATGATTCAGCAATCACACTACTATTTACCCAAAGAACACAAGAACACTAATTCAATGGGATACACGCAACCCTATGTTTATAGCAGCATTATTTACAGTGGTCAAATTATGGAAATAGCTGTATCCATCGATTGATGAATGGATAAAGAAGATGTGGTATGTACATACAATGGAATATTATTCAGCCATAAAAAAGAATGAAATCCTGTCATTTGCAATGACATAGATGAAGCTGGACAGTATAACGTTAGACAAAGTCAGTCAGAGAAAGACAAATACCATATGATTGCACTCATGTGGAATTTAAGAAACAAAACAAAGGAGCAAAGGGAAAAAAAGAGAGAGAGAGACGAATGAAGAAACACTCTTAACTACAGAGAACAAACTGATGGTTACCAGAGGGAAGGGGCGTAAGGGATGGGTGATAGGCGACATGAGGATTAAGGAAGGCACTTGCTGTGATGAGCACGAGGTGATGTATGGAAGTGTTGAATCACTATATTATACACCTAAAACTAATATAACACTGTATGTTAACTAATTGGAATTAAAATTAAAACAAAAAAATTACCAAAAAGTGGGGGTGAATACACAGGAAAGTTGTAGATTAAAGCATGAAGGCAACTTCAGATCACAATTTATGATTCTGTGGTATTTACTAAGTGGATCTGAATGACTCTCCTTTCGTGGTAGTAATCTGCCCCGCCCCCAATATTGGGCAAGAATCTGAGACTATTGTGTATTGTCCAAAAGTTGGAAAAGAGTCTTTTGTATCCAGGCTGACATGGTCATTGATGTCTGTAATGTTAAAGGTTACATGACATTTTAAGTCAAATTAAAAAATTAAAAAAGAAGATTGATTGATTGATTTGAGAGAGAGCGTGCACGCACCTTTTCTCGTTCTTTCTATCCCTCTAGCATAGCTTCAGAAACCAATCCAGAAATGGTGATTACTTTTGAACGTTGTCATCTCACAAAAACCCAAGGGAGCACAAAACATCTAGGCAACATTACTGAGTCTTAGAATGGGGGGAAAAAAAACAGAAAACAAAGATAATTTGAATAAATTAACTAACCACAATAATTGAGTTTAATGCCTCTTGACTTCATTAGGAGTTTTACCTCACTTGATCCCCACAGCTAAGTTATGAAGTAGATGTCATTTTACATATCTTTATACATTAAAATGCCCAAATATAAAATGGGGCTGTTTTTATATCTGCACTCTAGCTGGGTTAACAAATCCCCATGCAACGGTACTCAGAACTACCACTTACAGCTATGTATAAATGCTCAGGACCAATTCAACGGTTAATATCAGGGGACACCGTGGCAATCACTGTCCTCTATAAGATTAAACCCTCTCTATAGGAGTTCATGAACACAAATCCCTCAGATAATGCAAGAATAGGAGGAGGGTAGTTTTTACTCATTTAAATTAAGAAATACTGAAAAAGATGTGGGTAAAATAATTTTATCTTTATTGAAAAAATTGTATGTTTGGAGTGACCAAATCTTCCTGTTACCTGGTTTTACTTTTTTTTTTTCCTGGTTTTAACACTGAGAGTCCTGTGTCCTAGGAAACTGTTCGGTCTTAGGCAAACCAGGACCATTGATCACCACATGTATACTGGTCACTCGGCAAGGCCCATATATAGTTATCTTAGAATAATACTTATTAATAACAGGAAGAACCAGAGGCAAAGAAGGAAGCTTCATGGGGCATGCAAATTTACTTGTAGCAGAGAAAACGAATAGGAAAGCGGTAATGAAAGCAGACTTCAAAAATTCTGATGAAGAGTGAAATTCAGGAGTAAACAAGATATTCACTGTTCATTGTATGATGAAGTATTGAAGGACAGCAGTATTCTACAAAACCACACTGAAACACAGCAACAAGCTCTGAATCACTGTGATTTTTAAGAACATCACAATACCAAACCCTTATAGAACTTTTGAGATGATGTAACACTTGCATAGAAGAAAAGTGCAGTGCCAAAGAGGTTTGATTTTCTTTAATTGCAGAACTACTTTTAGTCCATATGATTTAGAAAGCAATGTCAGTTTTACATTCATACCTTTAGTTATAGCTGAGGTATGGATCACAATATCTTTGAATAAAACAACAAATAATGTATTTTATGGTTCATTAACCATGGTGATACATACATATTTTGCCAGTTAATTTGAATAACAGATTAGAGTTGACTGTGCATTTTCAGCAGAGTTTACTGATTTATTTTTAAGTAATCGGATCAGGAAATAAAAGGAAGTTTTGATTATGGCATCCAGCCCTATTATAAATGCATTCCTTGAGCCTCTGCACCTTTACAAAAACACGGGATTTTGCTTAGAATTTTTCTCAGGTAGTTGTTTTGTCTGTTTACACTATTTTTAATTTCTAAAGTTCCATACTGACCAACATGATTTATGTCAACATTATGACCATTACTTCCAATAAATTATAAAAAAAATCTGCAAGGTGATTTCTCATTATTATCCTAATCATTACTTCAAACAGTTTCAATTTGTCCTCAAATATTATTAATTGCCCATTTGATTTTTGTTTTAATTTGGTCTTTTTTTTTGTTCAGTTCTAGCTACTAATAAAAAGAAGGATGAATAAATCAAGAAATCAAGAATTCAGAAAGTCAAATAAATCAAAGCTTTGAGCCCAAGGAAAATTTCCAAGCACCAAAGTAACTTCTAGCAAAAGGCTAACAAGAAGGTGTGAAAACCTCCTTTACTTCTTACCCAGCTACATTCATCTACAGGCAGTGTTTGGAATTCTACTGTGGTCTTGTAGCAGGCAGGAAGTGGAAGACAACCATATTCTGGAAAGAGGGCAATTTATCCAGAGGAATGTAGACTGATAGCAGAATTACCTTGATGAGAAGGAAACAACAGAATTCAACTTTCTCCTATTCACTTGCACAGAGAACTCACATCATTATTTCTTTGAATTCTGCTGCCATTTCCAAGTCCGCCCTCAACTGTCATTGAATTTCATTCCCACATGGTCTGGCAGCAATGCCAGCAACAACAGAGATGGGAGTGGCTACAGTGTGGGCAGTGGCCCTCCTCCCTCTCATCCACTTTTCCAGGGTGCTTCTCCATGTGTAATTCAGTTGCAGCTGAATGAACACAGTGTTGTTTAGTGGACTGGTTAACATTAAAATGAACCAGAGAACTAACCACATGATTCCACAAACACTGAGATGTGCATATGTTTTTAATTGACTAAAAGTCATTTTCTTTACAGTTTTATTATTTCAACCTATAATATAATTATTAGGTATAAACTTAAATATGTCTCAGATATGGTATATGCTATGATTAAAGCAATATCCTCTCTATAGTTCTATGTATTTAAAATATTTCTATAGCTTTTCAAAATATATTTCTATACATTGTTTTCTATGTTTTTGGCTTTGTTAGGAAACAATATAGCTATCTCCTCTTCCTAAACTTTATAGTGAGTTTCAATTTATTTTAAGTATTTTACGCTTTGAGAATTATTTCCTATTTCCTTACTCCATCCTAATATTTATTCATTTCCCAGAGCATTCATTTATACTTGTTTACAGATATCCTTAGGAAAGTATTATAATATATGAAGATGTCCCAGCATTATGAATCTCACTATTAAACTGAGAAAGTGAAGGTTGTCTATATAGACAACGAATCACATTTAATGAGTTTTTTTGTAACAATAAGCTAAGGTCATCAAACAAAGGAACACATGAACCTGCAGAAGATGAACTTTTAGATGCTATCAAAAAATAAACAGGTACCTATTTGTAGCTTGCAATATTAAAGGAAAGAGAAAAATAATGGAGGATTACTTTAGGTCACTGAGTTATGTGTTGATATTACGATGGTGACAAAAAAAAGAAAAATCAAATAATGTTTGTTCTGAAATTTAATATTAAATATACACAAGATAATGAAATTCAATATTATTAAGAGATAAAAGTTTCTATGAAACATTAACCTTACAGCCTGTGTTAGGTTTTAAAGATGTTTTCCAGCATGTATATTATATAACTCATCATGTCATGGAGACTTCTTATTTTAGTTAAAAATTAAATAGCAAATGATATGTTGTAGGTGATCCCATTCTTCAAGAAGTCATCCTTTTATTTAATACCCTTCTAAACTCTAATAAGATTTAGTTTTGCCATGATTTCTTCAAATCTTTTCATCAATGAAAATTCATGTGGATTATTATTTAAATAAAACATTTACCTACATATGGAAATTTCTATACTTTTCCAACAATATAAATTCCATGAATAGAATCATCAAAATACCATTGTCTTTATATCCATACATTTTTCTACAACCACAGGAAACTAAAAAGGAATAACAGAACATTTTTAATATATATGAAAATGACTACTATGTAGAGAAAGAATGTGATCACTAGTATCTTGCCTTCATTGTTAATTTCTTCTTTGCTTATTATGAAAATATTGAAAATCAGCGAATAAAGCAAGTAATCACTAGTGCTATTCACAAAATAGGTTCCCAGCCTTCCTGACACAGAGAAAGATTGTATTTTTCCATATTCATTGACGTAAGGCATGTGACAAGTTCTGGCCAATGATTTGAAAGCCACATATTTTAATTTGCTGGTGAGAGATATTCCAGCTATACTGTACATTGCGTTGCCCACTAGTTACGTTATGGGTTGAGTTGTGTTCCCTCCCAAATTTATAATTTGAAGTCCCAAACCTTAGTACTCAGAATGCGACCTTATTTGGAGATAGGATCCTAGCAGAAGTACTCAAGCTAAACTGAGCTCATTAAGGTGGACCCTAATCTAATACGACTAGTGTCCTTATAAAAAGGGGAAATTTGAGCACGGAGACACAAACAAAGCAAAGATGCAAAAGACACAGAGCAAAGATGATAAGAGACATAGGGAGAAGATAGATGTCTACAAGCCAAGGAAACAGGCCTGGAACATTCCACATATGGATTTGAAGACTCAGCATTTCTAAGACATTAGTTCTCTCCAAATTGATCTATAGATTCAATACAATTGAATTACAGTCATAGCAGCGTCTTTGAAGAAACTGATAAGCCAATTCTAAAATTTAAATAGACATACAAAGGACCTAGAATAGCCAAAAGAACTTTAAAAAGAACTAAACTGGATTAATATTACTATCAGAATACATAAGTAAGTTTCTAAAGTCAATAAAAGAATTAAAAATCCAGGGGCGCCTGGGTGGCTCAGTCGGTTAAGCATCTGCCTTCAGCTCAGGTCATGATCCCAGAGTCCTGGGATCAAGCCCCGCATCAGGCTCCCTGCTCAGTGGAAAGCCTGCTTCTCCCTCTCCCACTCCCCCTGCTTGTGTTCCCTCTCTCGCTGTGTCTCTATCTGTCAAATAAATAAATCTTAAAAAAAAAAAGAATTAAAAATCCACTGAAAAATGGTAAAAAATAAATTGAACACTTTACCACAACAGATTTATGTATTACAACTAAAAGGGTTGCACATCAAAAGATACTCAATATCACTAACCATCATGGCAATGAAAATTAAAACCTAATGAGAGATCATGTATATTAGAATGGATAAAGGCAAAGATTGAACATACCACGTGTTGGCAACAATTTGAGCAACTGGAACTCTAAAAACTGTTAATAGGAATAGAAACTGATAAAACCACTTGGAAAACAACTTGTTAGTGTTTTTAAAAGTTAAATGTACACCCACAGTATATCCTACCAAAAAGAATGAAAGCAATATCCATACAAAGACTTACACATAAATGTCCATTGCAGTTTCATTTCTAATAGCCTCACACTGAAAATAGTCCAACTGTCCATCAATAGGTGAACGGATAAAAATCTTGTGGTATATCAATACAATGGGATACATCGTAGCAATAAAAAAAGATGAACAATTGCCACATGTAGCACTTGTGAATTTCAAAACAATTATGCTCCAGGCAAGAAGCCTTCTAGAGAAAGAAGATTGTACGCTGAATGATTCCATGTATACAAAATGTAAATTAATGAGTAGGAAATATAAATTAATTTATAGTGACAGAAAGAAGCTCCGTGGTTGCCGGGGAAGAAGGAGAAGGGGCAGAAGAGGCAGGAGGGAGAGATTGCAACTGGCATGCAGAAAATTTAGGGTGATGGAGATGTTTATTACCTTGAGTGTGGAGATGGCTTCATTGTTATATACATACTTCAAAGCATGTCAAATTGCATAGTTTAATTAGGTCCAGTTTATTATGTAGCAATTATATCTACATAAAGGTACTAAAATCATGTTAGGTGGCAAGTCTGAAAGAATTTAAGAGATTATGAATAATGAGGTTTCTTCAGAGAGAGAGTGAAGGAGATTTGGGGGATGCTGGCAACTATGTTTTATGGTGAAAATGATAAAATAATAAAATGTTGAGAATTTTCATGAGATTCTATAGAATAAAAATTATTAATGTGAGGTGGCACACTCATTTTTAAAACATTCTCTTTTCCCATTAGTACTAAAGTGTTCCATTTCAGGTGTGAAAAAGATTTTAGAATGCATGCAAGTATAGGAATTTTTTGGATTTGTGTAGGAGCATGAACAACAGCTGTTAAAGAATAGTTCATCTGACTGGAAGGAAAAGTCAGAGAGGGTAGGAGAAGATTGATAGACCGAGGGGAAAAGAATACCAAGGGTGAAAGGTACTGAGAGGACTGACAAAAACAAAGTGTGGGGGGGCAGTGAGATGCTGGGGAAATTGGAAGGACTGAAGCTTGTAAAGAGACCGTCAAATACTAAAATTCCAGATATTGAGCAGTTCTGCATAAAAACCTTTCCTATCTGCCTTTGTTTCATGCTGTATTTGGAGGGGGGAGGAACAGAATCACATACATTTTAAATAACATCTGGAGTTGTGAGAAATAGTGAGAAACACATTACTCCATGCCAAACACTCAAATACTCAAGTAAAAAATGTGTTTACTGCTAGAGTGTACTAATGATTTCACTGTAATATAATGAAACTGAACTAGAAGACATTTGTAATTTGCCTTTCATGTGTCAGAAATAGAGGATATCAGGGGCGCCTCAGTGGCTCAGTCAGTTAAGGGTTTGACTCCTGATTTCAGCTCAGGTCATGATCTCAGGGTCATGAGATCGAGCTCTGGTTCTGGCTCCACGCTCAGCAGGGAGTCTGCTTGAGATGCTCTCCCTCTCCCTCTGCCCCTCGCCCTGCTCATGTGTGCACTCTCTCTCTCTCTCTCAACCAAAATATTTTTTTTAAAAGAAATAGAGAATATCAAAAAAGAAAGGCATAATGGAGCTTGTTCACCAGCACTCACAATTCAATATGGGACGGAGAGATGTAAAGACACGATTTAAAATAATTGAAGATATTATGGGGATAGAATAATGTATAAATATAGAAAAAGGGCAGAGAGAATACAGAAAATTGCTTCAGGGACCTTATAGAGGAGATTACATCTGACCTGGCTTTGAATGATAAATAAGAATTTGCCAATTAGACAAGGACAATGGGAAGAGTATTTTAGGCCAAAGAAATAATATGGGCAAGAATGCAGGGTAAATCAAACAGTTTGGAATCTAAAATCATATCTCCTAAAACACCGACAGGGACTAGAAAATATTCTATAATTTTAAGAACATGAGTGTATAACAAAGAGAGTCCATAATGTGTACATTTGAAAAAAGGTTTGATATTCCCAAAAACAAGTTTTTCAAGAAACAGTTTACTTTTAAATGTCAATTTAAACCAAAAAATCTCCAAAGAACAAATAAGATACAAATAGCAACTAAAGTTAGTACGATAGTTCACTGATTTCTTTTTGACCAATAATGTAGGCTTATATAGGTGATGTAACTGCAACTAAACAGAACACTACTAGCTTTTAGTCACTGGTTTGGAGGCTGTGTAAGGTGATGATCAGATCCTGTAACAGAGAAGTGGATTAAAGAAGGAAGAAATTTATCTTCCTCTTATGTAATACACTGAAACGGAGTTCCAACTGTCAAGTGGCTGTTCTCTACAGAGCCATTTAAGGACAAGGTCTTTTTTGTCTCTTTGCTCCACAGTCCCCTAGGGCACTTCTGTCATCAAATGGTCAAAATGAAGTTGCTCTGGTTTCCAGCTGACTTTAACAGGAGAGAGTGCAGAAGAGCCCTGCTGTTCTCTTTAGCCTATGCTTGCAAGGTCCCACGTTATTTCTCTTCACACGACATGAGAAAGACCTCAGACACATGCTACAACTGACTGCAAAATAGGGTTGGCTACGTGTTCAAGACAGAGGAGAAAACAGATTTCATTGACAATGAGTAGTATCCACTGCAGAGAATCAGCACCTCAAATTCTCTTTGAAGGAATTCCCATTTCATTCATCTTAGTAGGGAGGAAATCTGAGCTACTAGATATTTGACTCCATCCTCTCTAGGACAAAGGAATGTGACCCAGATTTGCTAATCAGATACATTAGTGCCAGACTTGACTCAGTGGGCAATATATTTTATTTACACAGAGAGCTGGACCAAGGAGCACACCGTGGAGGCAATAACAATAGTGTAGCTACAAAGTGGAGATCTGCCCCCTCCCCCCGCCCCCGAGCTGAGCTGTGGCATTCAGAGACTTCAGTGGTAGCAGATGCCATGAGGCATAAAAGCACATGCATATGCACACAACACACCTCGAGGGGTGTGTTAAGGTGTAGAGCACAGGGGCGACAACAAATGTTCTCATGTTCTCATCAAATGAGATCTATGGAGTGGTTTGGTCCCTTGTTCCAGAAGGCTCCTGTCTTAACCCATTCAGGCTGCTATAACAAGATACCATAGCTTGGGCAGCTTATAAACAACAGAAACTCATTTCACACAGTCTGGAGGCTGGAAAGTCTAAGATCAAGGTGCCAGTAGATTTCAGTGTCCAGTGAGAACCTGCTTCCTGATTCACAGATGGTTGTCCTTTTGCTGTGTTCTCATATGGCAAAGGGAGCTCTTTGGGGTCTCTTTTATAAGAGCACAATCCCATTCATGAGGGCTCTGTCCTCATGCCCTGATAACCTCTCCAAAGCCCCACCTCCAAACACCATCACATTGAGGATTAAGTTTCAACATATAATTTTTTGGAGGACACATTCACAGCAGATCTCGGTGATTCTTTCAACTATTGATATCTTTTTATTATTATTATTGAGATGATTTTTCATAGATTAAAATGTGCAGAACTTATGTGTACAGTTTGATGAATTTTGAAAAAGGTGCACACCAATTTAACCATCCCCCATTAATACATAAAATATTTTCATAATTGCTGAAAGAGTCTCATTTCCCTTTGTCCTCAGTACTCCCTCCCTTGAGGGAAACACCATTCTACTCTTATCCTTATAAATTAGCCTCGGTGATTTAAACTTCATATGGATAGAACCATATGGTATCTATCCTTTTGTGTCTGGCTTCTTTTGCCCAATCTAATATTTTTGAGATTCACTGTGTTATTACTAGGAGCAGTAATTCATACCTATTTTATTACTGAGAAGTACCTTTTTGTATGAATATGTTACAATTCATTTTTTCATTTTCCCACTGATATACATTTTATTTGTTTCCAGTTTGCCACTGTTATGAATTAATCCAAGGTGAACATTCATATATACGTCTTTTTGTGGACTTGTGCTTTCATTTCTTTTGAGTAAATTCCTAGGAGCAGAATTGTTGGTCCAATATACCTTAATTAAACAGTTTTTGACACAATCATCTAGAGTTGGATTCTATTGCTTAGAACCAGGAATATTATTGATTCAGAGTATTTATTAGATTATTCTAACATTTGAGCAAGAGATGTTACTCATCTCATAGTGTGGATAAAAATTTTTAATTAGTGCAATATTTTGAATGTTGAATACCATCATGACTCTCTAATGGTGTCAAAGTTTAAATTTCAAAAGATTTCACTTTATCATTACCAGTTACTTGAATTGCAGAAAACATGTGAATAATAACTTCCACTTTACTGTGAGAGCATAATGGCAGCCTCATATAATATAGCCTCCTATAACATTTTTACAACTCAGTAATTAAACTAGGGTAAACATTAAAATTTAAGCTTAAGCAAAACAGCTGAACTTATTGAAAAGATATAGGGATGACTCATTGAGTCAAAGGGGAAATGTACCCAGGCCCTTGTGAGAGACTTGAATATGAAACTGGAATGTCATCAAGAACCAAGGTGGTGCTCACTCTCTCTCGGAGGTTGTGGCCTCTTTGCATGTCTTCCTAATTCTCCTCTTTCCCAAATCATCTTCTTCAGACTATCCATCTGCTTGTGCACAGATCATCATAGCTACCTTAAAATGTTTGTGTCCACATTCAAATTAACATGACTTTATATATCCAATCATTGAGGAAAAAATACTTTCGTTACATCAATTTCAAGTTCCTGAGATTGAGAGAGAATCTGATTCCTTCCTCGAGTCTGATATGCACTGCCAGTTCAATCAGCTGTGACATGGGACTCAGACTCAAGTGGTACTTAGGCTTGGCCCTTATGAACATTGGAAGTGAAGGTGCTCTATACAGAAATACAGTGGCAGGGAAGAAATGACTGGCTGGGGATGTGCTCTAATATAAATCTTTGCAAGTTTTATTCAGTTCAGTTGGAATCTGATTTGAAGTTACCAAATTCTATTTATTCCGTCCATCAGTTCAAAGTGGGAGTTTTGATCACAGGCTTTCTGAAGGAAGCAAATATTGGATTACATTTTGCCTTTGTGTCCTCTACTGTGTTCACTCAGTGCTAAGAATGGAGGAGGCATTCAAATGCTAAAATAATTTTATGTTCCTTAGTTAGAAATGTTCCCCCATGTCTTGCATTCAAGGCAGAAAAAAACATGAAGATATACATGGCACGGCCTCACAGACTCATGATTCCATTACACATCACTGGCCTAAATAATTAATCAATGATTTCCTGTTATACTTGAAAAAGTTTTTCTGGCTTTAATTCAATACTTTTTAGAGTTGTTGATTGCTTTATTTATGGATATAAGCCCTATGGTTACTTGAAATTTATCTTCCCAACAGAAATTCTGTGGGGAACATTTACTCTACTTCAATCCTGCATTCTTCTCTTTCTGAAAGTACCAATAATGGTCCAAGTTATACAATTAGCTCTGGAGAATGGCATGCGTATTTTGGTCAACTGGAAAGCAAAATATTCATTTAAAAAATGACTAGGGTTTTTATGTTCAAAGGTGGCTTATAACATTAGAAAGCATACTGAGATCCAGCCTTCTGGCTTTTATAATCTAATTATGGGGATAATACAAAGAGGTAGTTTTTAAAAGTTATGAAATGGTAAATAATAATGTACAAAAGTTGACAAAGAAAAGTATTATTTGCTGCTGAAGCAGTGGTACAGTGAATGAGAGGTGGAAAATTTCAAAGATGAAAAATGTTATTATAGATGTCTATTGTTATTCTTTAAGCAACTGGTAAGAATTGCGCTGGAACATTTTTGGAACTGGACAGATAGGAGTGAGCATCAAAAAATGAAAAAAATGTTGTAGACACCTTCATAGAAGTGAGCAGAACATTTTTCTAAGAACAATAAGGAGGATAGTCGGATTGGGGCTAAGGGCAAAAGGAATGAGTTCTTAAAGATAACTTGGATCCAGAACCTCAAGATATGAAAGCTTGTGTTGGCCCTAACAAAGGATTCTAGATTTATATCATTTTATATAGTAAGTTAAAAAGGGAATCAATGATTGCTGAAGAGGACTTTCATCATGACCCTACCGTAGAGCTTTCTTTCTAAAACATTATTTATAGAAATAACTACAACTGGACTCACATCAAAAATATTCTTGCTTTAAGACAGTTGTACCAGCAAGGCATTATCCAATACATGGTTATTATAAGTGAAGTAATTGCTAAGGATGGCTCTGTGCAGCACTGGAATTCTCACTGTCCTCTTTGTTCATAAATCAAAAATATTCAAGGCCTTTGTACTGTCTCCTGCCCACATCCAGACTGACTCTATTCCTTGGGAGGTTTGTTGCTCTTTGTCTCACCATCATCAAAAGCATCTTTGCCTTTTTATCTTACTTTAGTTAGTTCTCATAAACCCTGAACAAATAGTTCAATCTAAAATGGACTCTAGACAACTAAATCTATTATTTAACTTTCAGGGAAAATGACAAATAAAATCCTCATATTTTGAACATATTATTTTATAATTGATGATACTTTACTACCCTGAATGCAGTACTTTAATACTCCACAACTTTATTTCAAATGCAACTGGGTGATGATATATAGAGTACTATTCAAACACTCAGATCATTTTTTGGGAGATGAAGTGGATTTAAGCATTACTGCTTCAATGTGATCCAAAAATAGAAGGAAATGAGAAATTAACAGGATAACTTTGATAAGGGAGACAACTGAAACTGGGTCATACCCACAATTTTTAATGTGATAGGAATCTCATTTTCAATTTACCTTCATCTGTACACTGCTAGGTACAAACACATTTGGAAATCTGATGGGGCCAGGCTGATAGAATTTTATTCATAAGGAGGGAAAAATTCTCTTGGATTTGTACCCATTATTGCAGTGTAGACATTTGAAATTGTATGTCTGAAAAGTAATGTGATGGCCTGACTAGAAGTCTTTTGATATGGGCCACTGAAAGTCTCTTTGAGAGAAATTTCAGTTTAGGAAATTTTGAAGAATTTGCCTAGCAAAATAACATTAATTCAGAAATAAATTCTCAGTAATGATAAGGGAAAACAGATTCTTTGCTGTTATGGTTTCTCTTGCTTTAACTTGGCTTTGGTCTTATCTCTGCACTCATGTAAGGGACTAAAAGAAAAATTTCAAAAGAGCTATTTGTAAGTGACTGAAATCTAATATCACTTTAAAAGAGTTTAATCCAAAATGCTGGGAACCTTCTCTTGTTGCAGCCTGCTGACTCAACCCAGCAAATTACAGTCGTACTAGACACAGCAGGGTGAGGTCGTGGTACATGCCCCTCAGAGCTCATCAGAGGCAGGGCTGGTTCCAGGAGGACCTGGCTCTCACCATGACTAGAGGACCACTAGCCTTAATCATAAACCAGGGACAATAAAGTGACCCAGACAGAAAAGCACGCGGAGAGATGGCACAAAAATTGATTTGCATCCTTCACCTGGGTCCGGAGACCTTCCTTTAGCAAGTGGAGACAAGGACAAGTGAGAGTTGAGTTAACTATTAACGTGACCTCATCTGAACCTTGAGCTCTGGAGAGCCTGGAACTGTGTTTTGTAACTGATCCAGAAACACAGTATGTTTTGAATGATAATTTTTCATTCTAGCCCTTTAAGATTTCTCTAGATCTCTCTCAAGGCATTCCAGGCCATGAATAAAAATACTGTAGTATAAGGAAATGATAAACCCCTTAAACTTTGTGCATTTGCTGGTTATCCCTTGTTATCCCATTCTCATTATCAGAAGCTTCTTTTGACAAGACTACTTCCCTTGACCCCATTCCTCAGACAGAATTTGTATTGTATGCTGGTAAGAGGTCTCTAGGATGTATTCCTCTTCAACAGAGGCCCGGAACTACTCACACCATGCTATACCTTCACCAAAGCAGGGGACAGATGATATTTTTCTCCATAAATGAATCTTTAACTCTTGTTTAAGGGTTCCAGCAGGACAGTGCAACTACTAGTAAATTACTGAAGCAAGAATATCCCTTCTCTATTTGGAGTAGATTTTCTCTTTTCAATAAGATATGTTTAAGTAGAGATGCACATGAAATGGTGGGTGAGAATTAGCCAAAACCATTGAACTTACCCTGGTAATCAATAGGGTGACAGATGCCCCTCTGGTGTTGACTATTCCACCCTCATCTTCCATTATACCCCTAGTTTTCATGCACCCCATGGTCTTCAGATCATATATTCCCAGAGACACTTAGCTTGCTTCACCTATACACATGTTCACTCATATTCTTCCCTTCCTTTGTTCTGAAATGCCTCCCTTCACTATCCCCTGCTGGGAATGGCCAGCAATCCCTTGGGATAAAAGACGACTCCAAACTTTCCTGCGAAAGAGAGGAGAAGGCAAAGGGGTCAACGCTCAGAGGCGAAGACCCTTTGCTCTTCTTTGCTCCCAATTTTATTGGTCCTTCAGGATAATCACAAATCCTTATTGCTGTTTCTCAAGCATCTGATGTGTGACAAGAGGTCTTACTGAAACTGAGAGGATTTATGGTAAAGATAAGATATGCTAATCTGCATGTTCTACTAAACAGCCTAGGGACAATGCATACATCTCTTAGATCACAGGGCGGCTGTTTGGGCTAAGAAAGCTTCGGGAAGGCAAGTCCCCGCCTTCCTAGGCATTCCTAGGCCAGAGTGGTCACGCAGGCCTCAGCATTCCAAAGGCCCACGCCCTTCTCCAAACCTTCCCTGCCCTCAGTGGCCACCATGTTACATTTTAGTAAGCCAGGTATTATGGATGATTTCATGCTCTACAGTAACCCCAACAATCCCCATCTGTTGAAATCTCTCCGGTTCTTTAATGACCAGTCAACATCTAGTCTTTCAATAGTGTCACTTAAAATCATGTCTTATATACAAAAAAATATAAGACCCAAAACAATCATGGTTCCCTCTAAGGGAAATATTTACCATGCTGTCAAATTAATAAGCTCAGTGTTCCTTCAGTATCCTTATGTGTAATTTGTTATTGCCTCCTATATCATGCCTTTCAATTATGGACATTTTGTCTTCTCACTAAATCTTACAGGTATAATAACAACTAATATTTATGGAGTGCTTCTTATAAGCCAGATGCTTTGTTAAATTCTTAGAACACATTATAACATTTACCACTATGTAAGCCCACCTTTCCACTTGTAAGGATCGGACAATTAGAAGGATTGAACTAACTGCCAAAATTTCAACTCTGGGACTCAAAACTAACACTCTTTAACTTCAAATCCATGTTCTTAATCACATCATTATATGTCAAATACCACATTACATAGAAAAATGTTATATACAAAATGATAAAGTGCTCATAATTTCTCGAATGTCACTGTAAGAAAAATATTAACTAAAAACCTCGTTACCAATAAAGTTTTGACAACACAAAATTTTACTAAAAAAACGAAAATAATCACGACAGAAATCCTTCCTGTCATGCTCTATTAAGTCCAGAGCAAAGAGAAATATCTAAAAACTTCAGGGGAAAAAATCCAGCAACGAAAGTATGAAAAATCTCCTTCATGTCTTTCTCTTTGCTTTTGTTGTTTTTATGCTATGTTCTGTATTCTTCAAATTGACTGTTTTTGGCAATTCACAAGTTGAATAGCTATTCAGTAAGAACAACCTCATACAGGGGTTCTCCAAAAATCACGAGAAAAGAAAATGTTTTAAATTTCATTGAAACTCAATGTGCACAACATATGACAATTTAGATATGGAAGGACTCCAACAATAAAGTTTTTATTTAATTCAGTATATGTCAAGTGCCTACTATACAACATTTCAGTTTCTTATCCTGCCATAATGATTGTTATGGAAGAGGAGATGGGTTGATGGGTACTCCAATTCCTGGCAACAATGATAAAGATGAAGTACAGGAAATAGCTTGATTTAAAAAGAGAGAAAGAAGAACTATATGTACTTACTTACCCTTCTCTACTTAGTGGAACTTTTTGCCATAACCACATAAAATGTATTCTTCTTTGGTAGAAAATGAGAATATGGCCAATATGTCACTCAACCAATCCACAGTAGGGGATTATGGAGCCCAGAGTGGGAGATACTCTTGCCTCTTGGCATAAGAGGATATCCTTTTGAGTTTTTCTCCATTTTTCCAAATCATTAACTTTTCCAGGTTTTATTTCAGACCTAACTTTCAAAATAGGCTTCTCAAAGTTTTTATTCCTCTTATTTTGATGTATACAACACAAGGTACTTCAAAATAATCATGTCTTAAAAATGGGATTATAACAATTTTAATTTTTCTTTTTGAAAAATGTCTATATAGAATTATTATATCGGTCAAATATATCTTAACAATTTTAGCGGGGGCATATGATAATAGAGAGGACAAATGTCATAAATATTAATAAGCAACCATAAATATTTAACCTCCTAAATTAATTACTAGTATTTTATGAGAAGAGGTTTGAAGAAATGAAATAAAGTAAATATATTAATAGTACATTTTTGTATCATGAAACATATCTTTTCCTCTGTAAATTTTTTAAAACATGGTCATGGACTTTTGCCAAGCATGATTATTTCTATATGAATGTCTAAAGTAATCTACTTGTATACATAAGCAGTAGACTATTATGCAGAATACTAATTACTGTTTCTAGCTAGAAATGTTTAATACTTTTTTACTTACAAAAACTGCATATCATGAAATTTGATTAAAATCTCTTGTTTTTGTTACTCTTTAATCATGTCTGTAATTTAATATCTGTAGAAAGCATAGTCCAACATAAATGTGTATTTTGGCAAATTCTATTTATTGCCATCCCATTTTATCATACAATACATATACTGGTATGATTATAGCTTTGGGGTTTTAATACTGAAATGTAAATGCTATTTATTTATTTATTTAACTTATGAGTATTATTTGTGGTACAGTTTTTAAGAGTATGCTAAAACCTTTTGACAATATAATTGAAATTGAAAATAAGGAAATGACTATTATCAGCAGGTGGTATTTATCCTGAGGCATAGAATTTATCCATTTTGTGAATAGCCACCAGTAAACTCAATTTGGTTTTTTTCTAAGGAAAGGTTAATTTAGCAGCAACCACACCTACCTTTCTCTGAGAAGCACAATGGTTGATATAATCCTACACCATGCTGTTCAGCAAATGAAAGAGTCTATTTTATATGATTACAGGGAATGAGGCTCTGCTTGTTCACCATGAGTCCAGGAATGCTTAAGCACTTTTCTGAATAGGCTTGGCAAGCAGGAATATCTGGGGAGAGCTTAAAAGAAACATTCAAGTAAAAGAAGATGCAAAACCAAATCTTTTCTGATGATTCAAAAACCTCTGCACCAGTTGAGGATTTAGAGTGAGAAATATTTATTCTTTGGGATTGATAAGGACGGGCCTGGACAAGAGCTATAGCAATAAGGAAGTCATATGGCACCCAACACTTCCACAAGCCTGTTTCATGGTATAATCCAGGAGAAAATTAGCACACATAACTTAAAGCTTTTATATTCTTTTAAAATTTGTATATTGCAAAGCCTTTATGGCCTACTTAAGAGCTCCATGCAGTGGCTGGCATCCAGTTATGGTGGAGAGAAAAAATTTCTTTCAGGCAATGTTTTACTGTTTTTTCAAAGCATTGCAAGTATAAAACCCAAATAGCTTTTACCAAAGACTGGGATACTTTTCTTTATTCTTGGTTGAAAAAATGAAATAAACCTATAGGCAGCAAAGATAATCACTAAGGAATCATCAGTAAATTTAAATTTACTTAAATTTAAATATATTATGCCATTTAAGTCTCCCAGTTAAGGTTTAGCAACACATAAAACAGTAATTTGTAATGGTTGCTAAAATTTACATTTGTATATTCTTTCATTAAAATCAATGCAAGAGGTTATATTTTAAATAGTTTCAAAATCCTTCCCCTTTTAATTAGGAGCTTATGAATCCTAGAATTTTACTATTCTCTTAGGACCCACTCATATAATTTGGGGGGTGGGGGCTGTTAGAATGAAAAGGGTGGGCAGAACTACTATTTACAGGAGATACCAAAGTAGGATTGTGATTACTTTTCCATCCTTGTCTTGCTGATTTCCTCAGGTGAGCTTTATTGTTATTTGAAACTACCACAGGTTGAGGTAATTTTCGGCTATTATAGCTTTCCTCCAAAAGTACTTTTTTTTGTTTAAAATACAGAACTAAGGGAATACTCTACTGTATGAAAGATTTTATAAAGACTCAAATATAAAATATTCATTTTCTGAGGGATAGTTCTAGTCATAGGGGAGGGAATGCCCTAAAATAAGATATACATTTTTATCCCCCACTTCTTGTCATTTGTTACCTCTTACCCTAAATCTGCCTGGTACCCTAAATCTGCCTGGTGCCACAGCTTAAAATGTATTCCTGTTCATTCTACTGCACACCAACCACACTGCTACTCTAACAACTTTGCTTTTTGGTTGGGGGGGGATTGTTTTTGTTACTTAATATTTCACACAAGAAAAAGAATATGTAATGTAAATTTAAAGTATAAAGAATAACAAAATAACCGATGGACCTACTCCCCATATTTAGCAATTAAGTAACATCACACCTTCATCTATTAAGATGATCACATAGTTTTCTTCTTTATTTGTTAAAATGGTAGGTTTCATTGATTGATTAATTTCTGAATACTAAACAAGTCTTGCTTTTCTGGGATAAACCACACATGGCTATGTGTAGCATCTTTTTTATATTTGTTGGATTCAATTTGCTAATATTTTATAAATAACACTAAAACATATGCACACCAATGTTCATAGCAGCAATGTCCACAATAGTCAAACTGTGGAAAGAGCTGAGATGCCCTTCAACAGATGAATGGATAAAGAAGATGTGGTCATTATTTCTTGATAACCCATACACTCTTCCTTATCCAACTATCACATTCCAATGCATCTTTCAAGACTATTCTGAAATTTTGCCTTCTTGTTTAAGATTCACTGGTCCTATATATGCCCAACATTCCATGTAATGGTGTCACCACCCTTTAATGTCTCATTTCCTTATTCAATTATTTATTAAAAATTATTAAATATTATATGCCAAGCATTATCCTCAGTGTTGAGTGTATAGTGAGATATTAAACACATTAGGCCTATTTCTTCATAAAACTTTACCATCCACTAAATAGGTTAGATAATAAGCAAGTAAACAACATATTCACTGCAGAGAAGACATTTGTACTGAGGAATTTGAAGTATCACTTCAGACCTGAAAACACCCAGGTAAATGTACATTTTATTTTAATAAGAGGGCAGTATACACAAAGAATGGAGTATTTAGGAAATATAGAGAAGAAAACTGGGGGAGATTTAAAAAATGAAGTTGGAAAGAAAGCAGGGCATTGCCTAAGTTCTTAATAGTATTGGCTGATGGAATTTGTTTTATCTACTTGAAGAACTAGGAGATGGTGTATTAGATAAGGTAATAAAATCTTTCATTTGCTACATAAAACTTAGAGCAAGAATGTGATATTAATAGTGACAATGTAAAAACACAGAAAAAAGTACAGTTAGGTGGACAGTCTAATTTATGAAAATAATTGTTTTACTAAAAGGATCCTCACCCCACGACAGGAGAAAAGTATTCCAAGAAAATGTTTATTTCATTGAATTATCTCTTGGTGATTTGATTTCTATCCTACAGAACTACCACACATATATATTCATTTGGCTGTCTTTAAAACCATTGTTTCAAATCTTCTTCAGAGGATTTGGGAATGAAAAGTTGAACAAGAAACTCATAAAGAAATTTTTACAAACATCAGGATTCATATACTTCAGATAGATATGTTAAATAATATAAGGCAGAGAGATCATATAGCAATTTATAAAGGTCATTGTGGCATAATAAAACTGTATAGTCTTGAGTGATTTGACATAGTTATTCTACATTTATCTTTTTATTCTATAAGCACAGCTGTTACACGAAAGTAAATCTTCAACAAATGAGTAAATCAGTCCCGTATTGTTAAATAGCTATGTCTTGGGAATATATGTCTTAATTCGAGAAAATAAGATAAGTGAATAGTTATTTAACACATCCTATACTTTACAATTGTACCTTTTGACCCCATAACATTTGATGGCCAATGTGAAATTTAATGTTATCATATTCTATCTTTATTGTTACTATTGTGTAAATATGTTAGCTCAATTAGGATGAATGCTTTATTTTCTAGTCAGTGGCTTCATTTTGCTCATTTCTGTATACATCATAATGTCTGACACAATGTTATCCTCAGAAAAGATCTTTTTTAGTTTAAATAAACATCTGAGATATTGTTATTTCTCACCAATATTTATCTTTTTGTTTTGTTTTGTCTTCTAGGTAAGCAGATACTTCTACTTTTGAGCTTTTACATAGCTGGGACCCTATGACTAATTCTAGCCAGTAGGTAATTAGCATTTGTGACATGTTTCATTTCTTGTCCTAAGCATTTAATTCCAGAACACATTTCTCAATTGTCTCTTTTCATACAAAATAACAGAGATGACGTATTCCTGATGGTGACGCTAAAAGATGAAACAGCTTCTGTTGGCCTGAGTCCTTAAATATCTGTGTGGAGCAGAGACCTGTACAAACCTCCGTTGGATATAGAGGAACAAAACGTTTTTTTTCTGTTTTTTGTTTTTTTTTTTTCCTTAAGCCACAAAGATGTTTTGGAATGTGTGTCACTGCAATAAAGCAAACTTCATCATAACAAATTTATCCCTTTATTCTTAAGGAATAAAAAATTAATATTCGTATAAATCTTAATGTTACCTCCTCATTGCTTTCTCTTACTGGGGAATTGTTCAAATGGAAAAAAAATCAACAGTCCTAATGAGTCATATATAAATAACCATCCATTTGTTCTTCAAAGTATCTATTGTTCTATGTAGGATGGATATTAAAAAGTGATTTCACTTCAGATACTGAAGAAAACTTCAGGGGAGAGGGTTTGTTCATAACAGATGCTCAATAAATTGATTAAGAGAAACTTCGTATCTCTGGGGTCATGTCTTGAAGACCATAAATACATGAATTTGTAGCAATCCTGAACCATACATATTGCCCTCATGTATTTTTGTCCAGAATTAGACAGAATCCTCAGTATTCTGCTAGAGATTTTTAAATCAATCTTTCCAAAAACCATTAAATAAACATCTCTCAACATGCTCTCCTTCAGTGGCTCGTTTTTCTTTAAACTGAACGTGTAATGGATTTCTGACTAGTTTGTATTACAGGTTTTTCTCTACAGCAAATCAGGATGATATGCCAATGAATTGGTGATGGGAGAGGAGAGTTGTGTGAGTCTATTCTTTTCATTATCATCTTACCACATGCTTACTCTATTTGTTATGACATTTCTGTCTCTGTCTTTTTCCTTTCTAACCTAATAAGGCTATGTCCTAAGACATTTGAGGAAAAATGCATAAAAAATTGTGGAAACATAAGAAAAATTGTTTTCCTGATATTTAAGTCTCCAGATTCAATATTCAAACTAGGCTAGAGTCTTAGGTGTCCCTTGTTATTTTTCAAACTGCTCCAGCAATTGTTTGCTTTCTTTTTCTTCCTAAAAGCTATCATGAATAACCATTTCTTGAGGGTATGCACTCTGTGAATTCAAGATAGGACAGTGTGAGTTGCTTATCAACTTAACTATTTCCTTCTTCGGAAAACAAAGAGAGGACTTTCTACGTGCGATATAAGAAAACAAGTAGAATTTTTAAAGTTTCAGTTTGTAAGACATATGTCAATGGGTACATAGTGGTTTCATTTTACATTCTCAACTTTCTTTTATAAATATTTCTTGGTTTCATATCCGCCCCCCCACACCCACTTTCATTTTTTTATTCTTGAAGGCAGAATTTATCACTCTGACTTTAGGTTAGCAGCTCCTTGCTCAACAAGGCTTCGATAGTTCAATAGTCCTGAAGGTACAATTAGAAAGAAACAAGAAACTCACAAACAGATCATTTATACGTCAGGGAAAAAGCCAGATGGGTGACTCACATCCTATTCTATTTTCAGTCCTCATGGGACAAACTACCTTGGGACACAGATTTCTAATATTTACTGGATGAGGAAATTCTATAATATGAAAAAGGGTGTATTGACAGACACTTGAAAATAGTTGTTGTTTTAGTATCTGTTGGTTGAGAAAGTGCTTAGTAACATAAATCTTTCAATAATACTCTGGTGTTATTACTAGGTTGGGCTGTGGTTAAAAAGAAAAAAAACTGTATTTATATATCTGTATCCATATATCTAAGTGACTTAATGACAAAACGTTTAGTTCTCACTCACATTAAAGATTGGTGGCTATGGTTTGGTCACAAAACTACTCCATGTGTTTCTTAATACCAGCGTTTCAGCTACTAAGCAGACCCCATCAGAGACAAGCTGTTCTTGTGTCAGAGAGAAAAGATCAACAGAATGGGTAAAGCATGCAATGGCTCTTAAGGGGAAGAGATTTTCAACATTTCTATTCACAGTACATTGGCCAAAGCAAATCGTATGGCCAAACCAGACAGCAGGGCAGGAAAATACTGTCTCCCACCCCAAAGGCAGTCTAAATCATACAGTATACTAGATTGCCTATGTACATATTGAGAATTATTGAATATAATTCTTCCTGTATCCATGATTGTTGGAATGTGACTTTCTAGAGTCTCCCTTCAAGATATGGGGACTATGTCACCACCCTTTAAAGAGGGGCTGGCCTTGTGATTGACTTTAGACAATAAATAGTGGCATAAGTACTGGTACTCTGCTTCTGAACATAGAACTTAAGAGTTTTCACACTTTTACTCTCTCTCCTGGATCCCTGTCGTATCCTGAGAAGAGATGTTCACCCAACTGAGGAAATCCTAGACAAATCAGCCACAGCCTGCTCCTCAGTTCCCTAAAAATGCATTACTGATCCTAACTGAGATCAATTAAGTCTGGCCCTGACCAGAAGCCTCATCTGGGAGACTAATAAACTCACGAGTAATAAAAAAAAAAAAAAAAAAAGGTCCCTGTCTTATGACATTATGTTTTAAGTCATTTTGTAACATTTACTGAGGCAGTATCATGAAAATAGATAACTGAAACACATGACAATTAGCAGGGTATAAAATCTTATAGACAAAGGATAGTGGTGAATAATTCCAAAAAACAGTGTATAATTTTATACATTTTTAAGTGAATTCCATTTTGTCTAAAATATAGAAATAAGAGAATATAGTACTTATGCCATTATTCAGACTGAAATGGATTAGTACATTGCAGATTCATGAACTTCTTAAAAAACTGTTAACTGTTACCACTCTAAGAGTTCCAGATCAACAAGTTGGCAACTTAGAGAATTTCCATAGAATAAACTCCAAATTTAGAAAATGCACCAAGCATCAGATGCTCTTTTCGTTCTAGTTTCTTCTGGGAGAATTCAGCATTCTCATTTTTTTGTAAGACATATAAGAATAAATAATGTGTCTTTGGTTAATTATAAGGAAAAATAATTTTTCAAAATAACTTCGTGATTTGCCACTCCATTGTTCTTTTTTTGTTCTTAGATCTTTTATCTCAGGATTTTTTCAACATTTCATACTATATTCTCTTTTTTTAATTTATTTTATTTTTTATTGTTATGTTAATCACCATACATTACATCATTAGTTTTTGATGTAGTGTTCCATGATTCATTGTTTGTGCATAACACCCAGTGCTCCACACAGAATGTGCCCTCTTTAATACCCATCACCAGGCTAACCCATCCCCCCAACCCCTCATACTATATTCTCTTTTCTAAAAGTTCTCATTCCATTTACTTTCTTGTACTCTACCTTCTTTTCTCTCTTCCTCTTTTTTCAATAGACTAAGTCTAATTAAATGATGTTTTTTATTTTTCTGGCTGCAAAATAAATGCATTACTAAAAATCAATCTGCTGCCTTTAATTTCTCTCATAGAGACAGTTTTTTTTTCCTTACTATATCAACTCTCATCTCATTAACGAATAATTCCCCGTGTATATTTCTGTTGTTGACCTATTCTGTTAATAACAGTCTTATATTTTCAGCCACCTGATGGCATTTACTGTACTCTTAAAATGTATTTTTTTTCCTAAAATTTAACTGCCTCTTGTCAACCAGATTGGAAATATCAGTCATCTTTCGCTAGTTCCTGTATCTTATTCTATTTTTCCCTAGTCACTAAGGCCCACTTAAATTCTTACATCTACTTCTTCCTTTGTGCACTATCAACTCTAAAATCCACATATTTATCAGTTGATACCTTGACTGACCTTTTTCATTTTGGGCTTGTCCAATTTAATCTGCCAGGCGCATTAATGCTGGAGTAATTTTCCTAAAACACAACTATAATCAGTATACCCTCGTTTCAAGATTTTTAAAAGTTTTTATTTAAATTCCAGTTAGTTAACATACAGTGTAATATTAATTTCAGGTGTACAATTTAGTGATTCAACACTTTACATACAACACCTGGTGCTCATCACAACAGGTGCACTCCTTAATCCCCATCATCTATTTTACCCCACCCACCACCCACCTCCCCTCTGGTAACCATCAGTTTGTTCTCTATAGTTAAGAATCTGTTTCTTGGTTTCTCTCTTTTTCCTCTTTGCTCATTTGTTTGGCTTCTTAAATTCCATATATGAGTGAAATCATATAGTATTTTTCTTTCTCTGACTTACTTTGCTTAGCATAATACTCTCTAGCTCCATCCATGTCATTGCGAATGGCAAGATTTCATTCTTTGTTATGGCTGAGAAATATTCCATTGTGTATATATATATATGCCAGATCTTCTTTATCCATTCATCAGTTGATAGACACTTGGGCTGTTTCCATAGTTTGGCTATTGTAGATAACACTGCTATACACATTGGGGTGCCATGTGTCCCTTGGAATTAATATTCTTGTATTCTTTGGGTAAATACCTAGTAGTGCAATTGCTGGATCATAGGGTAGTTCTATTTTTAACTTTCTGAAGAACCTCAATAATGTTACCTAGAGTGGCTGCACCAGTTTGCATTCCCATCAACAGTGCAAAAGGGTTCCCCTTTCTCCACATCCTTGCCAATATCTGTTGTTTCTTGTGTTGTTGATTTTAGCCATTCTGTTAGGTGTGAGGTGATATCAAAATTTCTTAATTGCTTCCTAATGATAATAGGATATAGTCCATATTTCTTTATGCAGCATACTAAAACTTCAGAAGTCAAAACTTAACCTAACCTTTCATTCTTATTGTCTCATCTCCCCTGAAACCAAATATCTGCTGTATGTAGCATAATAGGTATCACTCTTTTATATTTGTGCACAGCTTTACTATATTCTCTTTTTAAATGTTTTCTACAACAGTCCAGATCTTACCCATTCTCAGGATGTATCTCAAGGATTCCCCAAAACAAGAAGACTTTTTGCGCTAGCATAGGATAGCTTATTCCTTTCAGACTGTTATAAATTGGTTTTGAGTGCACTCCTGTGTCTTAAACATAACTATAATTACCATAAATACATCAGCAACTGCAAAGTCTGTATTTTTAGCTTTAATTTCCCTTCACGAGATGTGTGTATACAAATGTTTTCTTGATACCTCTACAAGAAGAGTCTTCATGATTTTGTCACTAAGAACTTGCTGTAAAACATGGTAAATTTACCAAATGATAAACCTAAACAACTAATAACTCTGTTGACTGAATGACCAAGTACTTGCTTGGTCACTGCAAACCAAGGAATTAAGGGAAAACTCAAAAAATAAAATAGTCCATGCATGCTGTCCCTTCATTCTGGCTTTTTAGGCCTGAGTGAATCTCTTTTTCCCTCATTATATTGTAAGATTACTCAAGTGAGAGAGTGAGACTTAAATGTATTTCTATTTCTTAGAGCAGTGTCCAACAGAAATACAATGTGAGGTACATACACAATTTTAAATGTTTGAGATGCTACATTTGTAAAAGTAAAAAAAAAAGATACAATTAATACAAATATCAGATTTTATTTAACCTAATAAATCTGAAATGTTATCATTTAAACTGTAATTATATACAGATTAAGATTTTTACATTATTTTTCCATATTATGTCCTTCAAATCTGATGTATATTTTACATCAATAGCATGTAAATTCAGACACTAAATGTTCACCAGAAATATTTGTATTTAATAAAATTTATATCAAAGAAGATTCATATGCCTATGTTCTAAACACACTTAAATTTTCCAGAAACTGAATTAAATACCAACCTCATTTCTTTAGTATTCATATCTGCATTACAAAACTGGTTCATCTGTTTATAAGAATTGAATGTGAAACAAAATCATTTCAGTTTCAAAACTACATCTGTCCAAGTTAAGTGAAGTCACTAAGTGTTGTATTAAATCAGTAATATTAAGGTTAAATTTAAAGGGACCTTGCACAAATTGAAAAGTAACTCTAAATTTATTAATGTCAATAAGTTGTTCTTCAAAGTTTTCTTATAGTTTTTACTGCCATTTCACATTGAAAATTAAGATTTTTTGCATAATAAATCATGTTATAAAATGTTTAAAATTGGGGCACCTGGGTGGCTCAGTTGGTTGGGCGACTGCCTTCGGCTCAGGTCATGATCCTGGAGTCCCTGGATTGAGTCTTGCATCGGGCTCCCTGCTCGGCAGGGAGTCTGCTTCTCCCTCTGACCCTCCCCCCTCTCATGTGCTCTCTCTCTCATTCTCTCTGTCTCAAATAAATAAATAAAATCTTTAAAAATATAAATTCATTTAAAAAATAAAATAAAATGTTTAAAATTATTATTTTGAACTAGTAAAGTTTCACCTCAACATAAATTCAGTTACCATAACTGCCTAGGTTATAAATAAACTTTTGTTTCCCCTTGGAATTTCAAATTTAGCTTATTCATATGCAGATGTAAAGTGTTTAACGATGTCTATACCATGAGTTAAACTTCCTTTAAGTCACAAATGGACTACATAAATATGGAAGTGTTATGAGATGAAAGATACCCAAAGCATTTACTACATAGTATTTCTTCTATTGCATGACTCACAGTTCAAGAAAAGTTCTTGCAATTTTTTTTAAATTAGAATCTACTGATATTTGACACTGTAAAAGAGGTCATATTCTTTGTATTCTTTGGTGACTTCACTGTAAACCTTTGCTTTTTTGTAAACTATATATATTTTTACTTTCTCTTATAAATTTTTCAAACATTTCTCTCACTAAAATAATTACTTTACTATCCTTCTAAAATAATTTCCTTTTTTCTTTCTTTTGTTTTTTCAAGAATCCGTGGCCTCCATTTTAAAGCTGGTCAAAGTTATCAACTCAGAACCTGTTAAATCATTAAATTTTTTTTGTTGTTGGACCTTTAGTTCCTGTCTCAGGTGATAATCTCATTATTTCTGAATGTAGAGAGGATGCTTTTTATCATATCCACTATCTTTTTGCTGAAAACATCTCTTAAAATTATTCACATTAATATTTTTAAGACAACTATTTTTTTTTTATTTTGCCCATCTAGAACAATTTGAAATTTATTCAATACAGACTACTTCCATAATTGGGCTATTGTAAATAATGCTGCAATAAACATAGGGTGCACATATCTTTTCAAATTAGTGTTTTCATATTCTTTGGGTAAATACCCAGTAGTGGAATCACTGGATCATATGGTAATTCTATTTTTAATTTTTTGAGGAATTTCCATACTGTTTTCCAGAGTGGTTGCACCAGTTTGCATTCCCACCAACAGTGCAAGAGTGTTCCTTTTTCTCCACATCCTTGCCAAGACTTGTTGTTCATTGTGTATTTGATTTTAGCCATTCTGATATGTGAGTGATATGGCATTGTGGTTTTGATTTCCTTTTCCGTGATGATCAGTGATGTAGAGCATCTTCTTATGTGTCTGTTGGCCCTCTGTATATCTTGTTTGGAGAAATGTCTGTTCATGGCTTCTGTCCATTTTTTAATTAGATTATTTGTTCTTTGGGTGTTGAGTTGTATGGATTCTTTATATATTTCAGAGACTAACGCTTTATTGGATAAGTAGTTTGCAAATATCTTCTCCCATTCAGTAGGCTGTCTTATAGTTTTGTTGACTGCTTCCTTTGCTGGGCAGAAGCTTTTTATCTCAATGTAGTCCAAATAGTTTATTTCTGCTTTTGTTTCCCTTGCATCAGGAGACATATTTAGAAAGATGTTGTTATGACTAATGTCACAGAAGTTACCTCCTGTGCTCTCCTCTAGGGTTTTTTATTGTTACAGGTCCTACATTTAGGTCTTTAATCCATTTTTAATTTATTTTTGTGTATGATATTTAAAAAAATGGTCCAGTTTCATTCTTTTTTTTTTTAAAGATTTTTTATTTATTTATTTGACAGAGAGAGAGAGCAAGCACGAGCACCAGCAGGGGGAGTAGGAGAGGGAGAAGCAGGCTCCCCGCTGAGAAGGGAGCCCAATGTGGGGCTTGGTCCCAGGACCCTGGGATCATGACCTGAGCCGAAGGCAGCCATCTAACTGACTGAGCCACCTAGGCGCCCCCCAGTTTCATTCATTTGATGTTGCTGTTCAGTTTTCTCAACACCATTTCTTGAAGAGATTGTTTCTTTCCCCATTGGATATTCTTTCCTGCTTTATCAAAGATTAATTGACCATGTAATTGTGGATTTATTTCTGGGCTCTCTAATCTGTTCCATTGATCTATGTGTCTATTTTTTTTTTTTTTTTTGCCAGTACCATACTGTTTTGATTAGCATGGCTTTGTAATATAACTTGAAGTCTGGAATTGTGATACCTCCAGTGTTGTTTTTCTGTTACAGGACTGCCTTGGCTAGTCTTGGTTTCTTCTGTTTCCAAACAAATTTTAGGATTTTATGTTCTACTTCAGTGAAAAATGCTGTTGGTATTTTCACAGTATGGACATTTTTAACAAAATCTGTTTTCCAATCCATGAACATGGAATATCTTTCCATTTGTTTTTGTCATCTTCAATTTCTCTCATTGATGTTTTATAGTTTTCAGATTATAGGTCTTTCACCTACTTGGTTACATTTATTCCTAGGTTTTTATTATTTTGGATGCAATTGTAAATGAGACTGTTTCCTTAATTTCCCTTTCTGCTACTTCATTATTAGTGTATAAAATGCAACAGATTTCTATATAATGATTTTTGTATCCTGTGACCATACTGAATTCACTTACCTCTATTCATTTAGCTCTCTTACTGTGATTTTGTCCTTTTCTTTCCTTTGGGACATATTCCTCTGTTTCCCTATTTTGTCTACCTCTCTGGGTCTGTTTCTCTGTGTTAGGAAAGTCAGCTATGTCTCCTGCTCTTAAAAGTAGTGGTCTTATAAAGACAAGGTCTTATGGTGCCTTGCAGGACAATGTCCTGGTGCTTCACTGGTGTCTCTTTTGTGTATTATTTGCTCTTACTGTTGTGGCTGAGGCATGTTTACCCTCAGTCCAGTTTTCTGTAATGCATCTCTTTGCCTGTTGTGGGAATGTTTTGGTCCCTGTTGTTTGTGGGCCAGTCTGGGGCCACCTTGGGTTTGAGTTGAGTCAGACCAAGTGTTTTCCAGAGCTGTGGTAGCACCAAAATGCAGGTATTTTCCCTGTGTTGTCTCCTGAGAAGGCTTCATTGGGGGGTGGAACCTGCAGTCAGACCAGATGTCTGTCCCCAGAGCACTGATGGGGACTTAGACTAGTGTGTGTGGTACCTTCTCCTCTGCCATTGCAGGAATCACTTTGGAGCAGTGTTGGCCCTGATTGGGCTGCTTGCACACTCTCAGGTTTATTGTGCCATTTTGGATAGGTTCCTGCCAAGAACATGTTGGAGAGGACAGGTCCTCAGGAGAAAGTGTGGGTGGGGGTTGTGGTGCTAGGAATGCGTGTGCTAGTCTGCTTCAGGAGGGGACCTGGAGCCACCCAGGAAACTCCTGCCAAGGCCAGGATTGAGCAGGTAGGTCTGTAGAAAAGTATGTGGGTGGGGAATACTATTAGCAAGCTAGGAGGATAGGGTTCACACTGAGCAGGTGTCTGTGTATCCAAGCTTGGTGATGGGAGAGAGAAATTGCAGCCACCAGCTCTTTTGTTCTTGAAGAAGTCTCCCAAAGATTCCTGCCCCTCCAGCATATGCCCTGAGATTAATAAATAACTCTTTCCAATATACTTCAAGTCATTTTTCCCAAACTTCTATGCTGTATTTCAGGACTGTTTGTTGTACTGCCTCTTTAAGGGACTCAGTTTCCTGTTGCTCTTCAGCTCTCTCAGAGCCAAGCCCAGTGATTTTTAAAGTTCCAGGTGTTAAGCCCCATTGATTTTAAGAATGCGTGTGAAGTTAGGTCCCTCTGGTTTTCAAAGCCAAATGTTATGGGGATTTGTCTTCCCAGTGTAGGTTCCCTGTGCCTGAGACACCTTTTGTGGAGTCTGTTCCCTTCTCTCTGTGTCTGTGGTGTCTCTCCCTCTTGCTCCCAACCACATCTCCACACTTCCTACTCTCTTCAATATGGCCTATTCTCTACATTTAGCTGTAGAGCGTCTGTTCTGCCAGTCTTCAAGTCATTTTCTGGGTTATTTATACTGATGTGGGTGTTGTCTAGGTTTATTCATAAGGCAAGGTGAGCCTAGGATCCTCCTACTCTACCATCTTCTCCAGAAATCTAAAATTCAGTGCTTTGGTCACACTAGTTACACTTCAAGTACTGAATAACTACTTGGGGTTAGCGGCGACATTAGACAATACAATCTTAGGGCAACTAACACAATGATTATCATGAGTAGTAACTGATTAATTGCATTAAGGGGGACTATTTAAAAAATGGAGATGCCCAAAGGTTGATGTTTTGAAGATACGGTTTTTGTAGCATGTATATTTGCTATTGAATATTAAGTATTTTATCACAATAATGGGTAAATTAAAAAGAAGTTCTGTTTCATTGTGCTTTATCATGCCTGATTTAAACCCTAGGTTTCCTAGCCAAAAAATTCTAATTGAGAAAAAACACCCTAAATAAACAAATCTGTAATGAATGCCAAACACTGTGTTAGAAGTCATATATCTTGTATTGTTTAATCATCTAATTTGGATAACTGATCTATTTAAAGCTTTTCTCATTCCCTGAAATGTTTCTATATAGCATTTCTAGTGAAATGCTGGCATGGGAATACATGTATCTGGTTTCTATTTACAACTTTGTTATGAGCCACTTGTATCACTTTGGAGAAATCATTTGAAATTGATTCTCAATGCTACCGTGACACACAACCTAAAATTAGTTATATATGGAGAGATACTGCCTTCCCTTCTCCAATCATAAACAATTGGTCACTTTTGTACAAGGATAAAAAATACATAGAACACAAAATTGACTGGGTTGTGATAACACATAGTACATCTTGACTTTTGACTAGAAAGTCACTTGAGATTTAAGGCGTGTTCTTCGAATAAGCTAGAATACATTGTTTTTTATAGTTCTTCACAGTACCATCTGAATTTGTAGGCCAATGAGTGAAAAAGAAGAAATTTTAAAAACAGCATTTATAAGTGATTAGCTCGAAACTAGGTAGGGATTATCCAGGTGTCAATCTACATTTCTGTACTATTAATATACAAGGAAACAATCACAATTGAGTCATTAGCCATACATTATCTATTAAACGTCCTATCAATGTTCCTCTAATCTTTCCATGGCCACAAAATAAACAAACTGTTTGGAAGTTTGAAATTATGATTGCCCAAAGGCCATGATCTTGGTTCTATCACCTAACATCAAATTCCACCATTTTGTACATAAGGTTTGTGATTGCAAATGCTAGTTTGATTAACAAAGGAATGCCTTACTCCTTTATAGGATAAAAATGACATCATGTTTAAACTTGCAAAATTAGCTTTGCATTCTTACAGAGGAAATCATGTGTTTTAGTGGCAAGATCACTGCTGGGAATTAGAAAGCTTTTCTTCTTCTGTTTGTGGTCTCATTGCTGACATGCTGTTCAGAATTAACATCAAACTTCCCACCGTCTCAACTTGCTCATGTGTATAATGAGTTCTTCTGTTACACCACTGGTATCTACTTAACAGGGATGATATGAAAATTAATTGGGGGGAATCTTTAATCTGCTTATTGCTGCTCTAAGAAATATATTTAAAAATAAACAAACCAAAGTTACTTAGTAATTAACATGCTTTATAGATATCCCCAGAAATGATACTTTTGATTTAATGGTTTCCAAAAGGAGTGACCAAAATTCAACTACTTTCCACTTTGAATTAAGGAATGACCACATAGCTACAGCATTATATAGTGATGTGTTTTCCATGAACACACTAGTCATCACACCCTACTTCTCCCACAGAGATGCATAATAAAGTTAAGCATCTGCTCTTCCACAGCAAAATGAAGATATCCATATTAACCAAACACACTTGAATGGACAATAATTTTTACTAAAGGATAAAAAAAAACCACCTTGCTTTGCTAGAAGTCTTGATACAGATGGCACAAAACTCTGTAGCATAGCACATGAAATAAGGTTTTAATGTTGAAATCCACTGATCAAACACGACACATTAAGGATGCATGCTTTTTGAAAACACAATAAAAATAGAGATTAGAATTATAATTTTGGTGTGACGAACATGCCATTATAATTTTAAAGGATTTTTTAAAAAATAACACCATAGAATGAAAATTTATATTAGTGTAAGTAAAAATACATCTTGTAGTAGGAAGGCCTAAATATAAGTAAATCACATATAATCTCACTTTATGAGTAAGTCGAGACATACATCCAGAAAATTCTATAAGCCAGGCACCATTGGTAACTGTTTAGATTATACTGAATCACCTCCCAAATTCTAACTCAAGTCCTTAAAATCATACAAGTTTAACAAAGGAGAGGCCTAACATTTTGAAATATGTTATTCTACTAATGCTTAAAAATAGCATAAAATATATTGAACTAACATTGAAAATACACAAATACAATATTTAAGATGCTGAATAATAAATGAAAACCTAAAAGTTTGAATATATGTTGTGCAAGTCTACAAACTTGTATGCATATGTGGATTGGTAAAAGACATGGCTTTAGCATACCCGGGTTTTCATCTTGGATTTGATACTTGAACTCTGTGATCCTGTGCAAGTCAAGTTTTCTCTCCCGAGAAATAACAAAACTAGATGAAATTATCCTTTTATTCCTCTTAAACTAAAATCTCTGAATCCTGTATGAATTCATTTTTCCTTAAGGAAAATAGTGTTTACCTGGTAAATTATAAAAAGGAGAGTGTTAAACCGGTTGTAAAAAATAATGTTATATATTGGTAATTTTTTTTAAGATTTTATTGATTTATTTGACAGAGAGAGACACAGCAAGAGAGGGAACACAAGCAGGGGGAGTGGGAGAGGGAGAAGCAGGCTTCCCGCTGAGCAGGGAGCCCGATGCGGGGCTCGATCCCAGGACCCTGGGATCATGACCTGAGCCGAAGGCAGATGCTTAATGACTGAGCCACCCAGGTGCCCTATATTGTTAATGTTTGAAAGCACTTTCAAATAATTCAATTATAAAACATCACAATTCTAGCCAGTTTTCATAAAAATATGTAATTATGGACATCAATATTATCAGAAACTCATATAAAAAGCAAAGGAATAACAGACTTTTAAATTGTAAAACCTAAAGCCAAGTAAATAGCCCCTGATCCCATTTTTTTTATTTTTTAAGATTTTTATTTATTTATTTAACAGAGAGAGGTAGCGAGAGAGGGAACACAAGCAGGGGGAGTGGGAGAGGGAGAAGCAGGCTCCCCGCTGAGTAGGGAGCCCGTTGCGGGGCTCAATCCCAGGACCCTGGGATCATGACCTGAGCTGAAGGCAGACACTTAATGACTGAGCAACTCAGGCGCCCCCCCCCAACCCATTTTTAAGTAACAGACATATTTAGCTTAAATAAATAAGATCTGTTAAGAATGCCTACCAGAGGGGCACCTGGGTGGCTCAGTTGGTCAAGTGCATGCCTTTGGCTCAGGTCATGATCCCGGGTCTGGGATCGAGACCCACATTGGCCTCGTTGCTCAGTGGGAGCCTGCTTCTCCCTCCCCTTGCCTATGCTCTCTCCCTCTCTCTCTCTCTCTGACAAATAAATAAATAGAATCTAAAAAAAAAAGAAAATGCCTACCAGCATGTTTAAGGCAGTAATCTCTGATTTCTGTCATCATTTACACCAACTCACAATTAATCAGTTAAAATGTGCTTATTCAAAAAAAGTGTTTATTCAGAAGGCAACGAAAGAAAAATTAACAAGCCGATGTAAAAACAGGTTGAAATACAAAAATAAGGAACTTCAAGAAATGCCTTATAACAGGTAACATTTGATGAACACCTCATGTCAGATGCTATTTTAAATGCTTTATATTTACTTGTTCCTAAAATTCTCACAGCTCAAAGAGATAGGCATTACCACTGTGTCATTTACACAGATGATACCAAGACACAGAGGAGTTTAGAGACACTCGAGCTCACCTAGTTACCAAGTAGCAGAGGATATGAAGCTAGGAATTCTAGTTCCAGAGCCTATGCTTTTTAACACTTTATAGCCTCCTGATATATGTCATGTAGTTTGGGAAGCAACAGGTGTGTCAATTTGACTGAACTTCAAGAAAATGTGAGAGGGTGGTTAAGAATTAGCATTTGGACCTTCTGGTTCAAATGGCCACATAGGAAGATCCTGAACTCACCTCCTCCCACAAATACATCAAATCTACTGGTATATATGGAACAATAGCCTCTGGAAAACAAACAAACTAACTAAAAACTGGCAAAGCAACACCTACACATCAAGCAACCAAGAAGAAAACCACATCTAAACAGGTAGGAAAGACTGAGACACAATCATGCCATAAACCACACCCCTGCAGCAGTGACTCACAATTGAAAAGGAAATCAAAACCTCGAGTTTCTCCCTGAGGAGCAAAGAATCTGTCCCACTGTAACTTTTAAGACATACACCTGAGAGATGAGCCCCCGAAACACCTGACTCTGAAGACCAGTGGGCCTCACGCCCATGAGACCCATGCATCTGTGGCAAACTGAGGATCATCTCTTTAAGGGCCCATAAGCAGACTCCCCTGCTCCAGGGGCCTAGCACAAAAGCAGCCCTTTGAAAAGCTCCCAGACTTTATGGAAAGAGACTTATTTCTCAACTTTAAAGTATTGGTCTAAGGGGCAGGGGCCTGCTGGCATACTCCCTGGGGACAGAGGCTGGTGGGTGCCATCTTCTTACTCTTCCTTGGCTTTGCTAAAGCCAGAAAGAGCTATCATTCTCTTTTTCTCTTTCCTCATGGGTGCCATCTTTATGCTCCAGCTGGTGGGCACCATCTTCCATACTCTCCCCCTGCCTTTCTTTTCTTTCTTCGGTTTTTCCTTTTGTCTTTTCCTTTCTTATTTTCTTTTACTTTTTCTCCCACTCTGTTTTTGGCAAGCACCATCTTTGCACTCCCCTTGGCCTCACTCCAGCCAGCGAGCACCATCTTCATGGTCTCCTTCTGCTATGCTCCAGAGTGCCAGTATCTCCCAGAGGAGAGTGTCATGCATGTCTGGTGCCCCAGTTTCGTGACTGTCACTGAGGAGACACCCCTTGACCACCTGGATCTGAAGGCCAGAGGGGCTTGTGATCTTGGGTCTCATGAGACTATAACAATCAGAGAGACCATTCTTGGCAGACTACCACTGCCAGGGCACTGCACAGACAGCAGACTGAAACACATTCCCAGTGTTTCTGAGAAAGAGGCTTATGTTATCCAGGAGCTTTGGCCTGAGGCAGGCTTCTGGGCTGTAACACTTACAGGAGTGTAGGAAGATGCTCATAGGGAGTGGAAGCTGGTGAATGCAATCCCAATCTCTGTACCCTCCCTCTGCGTTGCTCCAGCAAGGAGCAAGGGGTGTTTCATCATTATCAGAGAATATAATACTTACAGAAAGGAGTTTTTACCCTGCTCTGGCTCCTTGTTTTCATGGCTGCTGTCAAACTGCAACTTCACATTACCTGGCTCTGGCAGCCATCAGGGCTTAACTCATAGATCCTACAGGACTATAACCAACAGAGAAAGCTCTTCAACAGCTACCATCCCCAGGGCATGGCAAGAGGCAACAATCCCAGGAGCCTAGTCTTTCTGGAAAAAGGCCTATTATGTTATCATCATAGCAACAGCCAGTGGAGCAGGATTCTGATTAAACACATATCTAAGGGCTGACTGCTAACCTTCTCTGAAAGCTCAGAAGGCAGATATTATCCTTGTGCTCTATGTATACTGCATAGTGCCCGCATCTCTGAGAGGGAGAGCTTCTATGTACCTGGCACCCCAGTTTTTATTTCTGGCACACTGGTTTTTGTGGCTGTCATCTAAAGGACACACTTTGATTGCCTGGCTCTGGTGGACAGCAGGACTTAATATTCCTGGGTCCCACAATGATCAGAGACACAGTTCTTGGCAGGCTATGATCCCAGGGCACTACACAAACAGAAGACTGAAATACACTCCAAGCCTTTCCATGAAAGAGGCCTACTTGTTGGTCCTGGACCTTTGGCCTTAGGTGTAGGCTTCAGGTTTGGCACAAATCTAGAGGTTACAAAGCTGCTCTCAGGGAATGTAGGCTGGAGGACACCATCTGTGATGTCTGTTTCTGCCTCACCAAAGCTCACCACTATGTCCAAGAAAGGAGCATGTACACTCATCTGGAGCCCCAATTTTTGCAACTTCTGCCTGTGGGAAATGAAATTTATTCTAGGGATACAAGGATAGTTCAACATCCATCAATCAGTTAATATGATATACCACATTAATAAAATGTAGAATAAAATGATATGATTATCTCAATAGATGCAGGACAAGCATTTGACAAAATTGAATATCCATTTATGATAAAACTCTTAACAAAGTGGGTAAAGAGATACATATCTCAACATAATAAAGACTATTTAGGGTAAGTTCATAGCTAGTACCATACTCACCAGTGACAAGCTGAAATGTTTTTCTCTAAAACCAGGGATAAGACAAGGATATTCACTTCTGTAACTTTTATTCAACATCGTTTTGGAAGTATTAGCCAAAGCAATTAGAAATCAATCCCATTTACAACTGTATCAAAAAGAATAAAAACTAGGAATAAATTTATCCATGGAAGTGAAACCTGTACACTGAGAACCATAAGGCAATGATGGAAGAAACTGAAGAAGATGCAAATAAATGTAAAGATATCCCATGCTCTTGATCGGAAGAATTAATATTGTTGAAATGTTCATAACATCCTAAGAAATCTACAGATTTGAGGCAATACCTATCCAAATCCCAGTGGCATTTTTCACAGAGATAGAACAAAAATTCTAAACATTTTACAGAACCACAAAAGACCTTGATAAGCCAATGCAATCTTGAGAAAGAAGAACAAAGCTGGAGGCACATGCGCCCTGAATGCAAGCTATATTACAAAGCTATAGTAATCAACACAGTATGATACTGGCATAAGAAACACATAGATCAATGAACCAGAATAGAGAGCCCCAAAATAAACCCACACATATATGGTCAATTAATTTATGACAAAGGAGCTAAGAAGATACAGTGGGAAGAGGAGAGTCTCTTCAATAAATGATGAAAAAACTGAACAGCCACCTGCAAAAGAATGAAATTGAACCACTATCTTAAATCATACACAAAAAATTAACTGCAAATGTATTAAAGACTTGAATGTAAGGCCTGAGACCATCACAATTCTAGAAGAAAACACATATAATAAGTTCCTTGACATTGGTCTTGGTGCTGACTTTTTGGATTTGACACCAAATCAAAGGCAACAAAAGCAAAAATAAACAAGTGGGACTACATCAAACTAAAAAAAAATTCTGCACAGCAAAGGAAACGACCAACAAAATGAAAAGGCAACCTACTGAAAGGGAGAAGATATTTAAAAATCATGTATCTGATAAGGGTTTAATATCTAAAATATATAAAGAACACATAACAACCAAACACCAAAAAAGCAAACAATCCAATAAAAAAATGGGCATTGGACCTAAATAGGCATTTTTCCAAGGAAGACATAAAGATGGTCAACAGACACATGAAAAGATGCTCAACATCACACATCATCAGGGAAATGTCATCAAAGCCACAATGAGATAGTGTTACTGTCAAAAAGACAGCAAGTGTTGGCAAAGATGTAGAGAAAAAGGAATGCATGCGCACTATTGGTGGGAATGTGAATTGGTATAGACAATGTGGAAAATAGTATGAAGGTTCTGCAAAAAAAAAAAAAAATGAAATTAGAACTACCGTAAGATCCAGCAATTGCACTTCTGGGTACTTACCCAAAGAAAACAAAAACACTAATTTGAAAAATATATGCACTCCAATGCTTATTGTCACATTATTCACAATAGCCAAGATATGAAAACAACCTAAGTATCTAACACAGGATGAATGAATAAAGAAATTGTGAATATATACAATGGAACATTATTCGTTGATAAAAAAGAATAAAATCTTGCCATTTGTGATAACATGAATGGACTTTGAGTGCATTATGCTGAGTGAAATAAGTGAGACAGAGAAAAACAAATGCCATATGATCTCACTTACATGTGGAATCTAAAAAAAAAAAAGCCAAGTTCAAAGATACAGATGAGTGAAAGAAATGAAAAGGTACAAACTTCCAGTTATAAAACAGATAAGCCATAGGGATATAATGTACAGCATGGTGAGTACAGCTAATAATACCGTACTGTAGATCTCAAAGTTGCTAAGAGAGCAAATCTTCAAAGTTTTCATCACAAGATGTTGGTAACTGTGTGTGGTGTTGGATGTTGACTAGATTTATTGTGGTGAACATTTCACGGTATATACATATATTGAATCATTCTGTTGTACACCTGAAATCAATATTATGTATGTCAATTATACCTCAATAAAAATTAATAAAGCCAATTCTAATAAATTAATAATCATCCATGAGGAAAAAAAAAGGTTGAGTTTGTGTGTATTAGGTGCTAGGTCAAAGAGTCTAGATTTAACCGAGATTATTGAAATTTTCCAAGCAGAGAAGTGATATGATAAGAGCAAAGTTTTGAAATGCTTCATCTGGCAGGGGTGCACACAGTGTGTTAGAAGGACATTGCCAGTTAGGTGGCTCCTACTATTGTGAAAATGAGCTGGCAGCGACTCCGGAATGGAAAGATAGTGTAAGAAATCTGAGGAAGCATTGTGAAAATAAAATGACTAAGGCAAGCAGTGACAATTGTTTGCAATAATAGGAAGTTCCAAGGTTTTGAATTTGACGGACTTCGAAATGCATGATGCCATCAGCCAAAAAGAACACCAGAAAGCACAATTGGTTTGGGACAGTTAAGGGTGAGATGATGAATACAATTTTAGGTTTTTAAACACACCCTAAAGGCTCAGTTTAATATTATGAAGTTCTGAAGATAAAATAGCTTCTATCTAATGCCCTCTTCTGGGCAGAGAGAGGTTATAAGAGAACACGTCAAATTTCCAAAGGCTAGGCTGCATATAAGTTTTTGAAATGTCACCGAAAACCATATTTAGACTTTGCATCATAAAAGGATGCAATTGTTGGTCAAAGAAATGAAATCCATGTAAACCTGGATACCTTCCCAGAAAAGACATTTGCCATTTTAACATGCTGGAGAAAAATTTGAAATAGATTTTAAGTAACAAAACTAACTTGGTACTTCATATCATATAAACTATTTCTCCATCTGTAGCTTTGAACCTGCCAATCTAAATAATTTGAGATAAAGTACTTTAAAAATGTTAAAGAAAATCTAAGATACTTTATGTACATGTATATATATGGATATGCATTTGTGTATACTTTTATGTATGTTTATGTATGTGTATATATATTCTTTCATATATATATTCATCATATATAAATATATTATTCATGTATATATATTCACACACGAATCCATTCTTCCAATATCTGCTGTGTTTCTCAGTCCTTTTTATTGCTATCATTATCATTCTATTATTTTGAAAAATGTGCATACCTTTATTGCTGTGACTTTTATATTAATATCTTTAGTCTCCTCTTTCCTTATTTCTTTTATGAATAAAAATAAAATTTCTTGTCCTGCTTCCCTTCTTCTCCCCCATTAGCCTATTTAGTCGAGTGTTATCTTCCTTTGGCATATATCTTTGTGTTCATAAATATGCTTAAGCTTTTACTTTTTAATTTGTCAATGTTAATAATATGTTTTTACTTTAAGCTATTATCTATGAGGCAAGAAATGGGCTTATTTTGTAACAACTCTTCCAATTTTTGTTAGTTGGGCTGTTTCATCATTATCAGAGAATATAACATTTACATAATATTTTGTCATCTTATGTCAGCTTTTCTTTGTTCATAATTTTATAATAAAAAATATTCAATACTCACCACCAACTGTCTCTGTATGGTGTGGTTTCCACATTCACCTGTTGTTGAAATGAGGCAGATCTTCTAGTAGTGGAATCATCAGGAAATCAATATTTCCTAGGTTATTGTGTGTTCAAAATTGTTTCTCTGTAGGCTTTTGATTTGAAAGAAAGGCTAGTTAATTATAAAACCCTTGGCTCGGAATTTCTTTCCTTGAATATCATTAAATATGGTTCAACTGTTTAATAACATTAAAGATTAGCATCTAAAAATCTGATAATGATCTCATTTTCTTTTGTTTATATGTAGCATGAACCTGGGCATAAAAATATTTATTGTAGTATATTTTCTAATCTTCTTTTCAAAAAGTATACTTGGCTGAATGTTTTTTGAATTTCTCTGTATCTGAAAAAAATATTCTGATACCTTAATATGGCTAAGTGTTTCAGGTTAACTCTAAGTGAGATTTTTATATTTCTAAACATTTCTGGAAAATAAATACAAAGAACTTCCAGAGTCTGATGGCATTTGGAAAATTTGTTGCAAAAGAGAAGAGACCAAAGTATAAGTATGACTTATTAAGGGATCTTTATATTAGAGACAAAAGGAAATTATGACCACTGCATATTTATCCTGAAGATTGTTTTTTAATAGGATATCCCAGAAATTAAAACATGGATACTTAATTATCAAAGCCATATGTTAATCAAAAATTTGATCCTTCTTGATAGTACAAGAACCATTAGATACTTTAACTCTTTTTTTTTCTTACTGTACATGCTGTCATTGTCCTGCCCGTATCGACTTAGCACTTAACTCCTCACATTGCTACCCAGAGTTTCAACGGCCAGCAATCTCCAACTCTGCCTGAGGACTTTGCGCTCTGGAAAGGCAGTCCAGAAGGGTTTGTGAACTAGTGCACTCCAGGAGCATCCCTCAAACACTGACTAATAGAAGCTGGAAAATTTCCCAATCTTTCACCTTTCTGAGATTCTGAGGCACATTCTGCTCCTTCTCAGGTTTCCAAGGGATAACTGACTTGATAACACCATCTGACTAGCTTTCATGTCTTTCCTCTCTCACTTCCCCACTTCTCTACCACTGTTTTCTGATTCTCTTTCCAAATAAACATACTCAAATATTCATCCCAAAGATTGCTTCTGAGGGAACTCAAATCAAAAGGCTGGCACCAGAAGTGGTCCTAGAAAATAGACTCCTCAGGAAAGAATTTTAGAATTGGATTACTGGTATACCACATGGCAACATGGAACCTATGACTAGGGGTGTGATTAAGAATGACAATGATGCCTATCTGCCCAATAACTTGAGGTGAATTGGGATAGGGATTGGTAAAAAGGATGGACTGATTTATGCAACACATCAATCATGAAAGACATGAGCAAACTAGTAAATATGTAAGAATTATGAAATCAGCTCCTGTTGTTAACTGCCACTGAAATCTTAATGAAGGAAATGGTGGGCTCATGTTAATCAATTATTAACTCAGGGCATGGTGTGAAAACCGTAAGTTCTCCATGTCAGTATCTAAAGGGCCTTTTTATTTCCAGCAGCAGGGAACAGACTATGCTGAAAACTGAGTCCAGGATCTAATTGAGAGAACAAAAGAGTTCCAAAGAAAGCCAAATTAGCAGATCTGACAAGGCTCCTTTGATAAAGTCAGGTACAAAATTGCCTTAAATCCTCTGGGCCAACAGAAGTGGCCCCATTCCCCTTCTTAGAGCAATGGTTTTCCGAGAGACCAGGGAAATGTCTTGCCTTAGGCTGATGGGCTTGATGTTTGTCTTCCTCAAGATCTGCCCATACCTTTCCTTACTGCTTCTAAGTGAAAAGTAAGATCTAGAACTTGGCATGACTGGGAAGTTCTTTTCCTGCTCTAGAAAGAGAGGTCATTCACCAAAAGATCTACAAGTCTTAGTTAAATATACAAGCAGGGACTGGGAGAACATGCATGGGTATGAATCCTAAAAGTTATTTCTCTTATAACAAAATGGAAAATGGTTAGTAATCTTATAGTGCAATGGAAAATGTATAATAAAATGGCTATTTTAGGAGAAAATTATTTTTACAGTTAGTGAAGAAATTTTGTAACATACATTATACACAGAGTTGATAAATTGCCAGCTGTGGTCCCACATTCCTCAATTAGCTTACTTCAGTCTAAAATATTTCTTATTCTCTTTCAGGCTAAGGCAGACAAGATCTTTTTGCTCCATCTACTCTGTGTTCTTTATCTTGTCCAATGTTTGGAAATTGATTAATCTCTAAAGGAGATTATATTTTATCTGGGTCTTAAATAATTCATTCAATTTCATAGCTAATCTTAGTTTACTCATTGTCACCACATTCTAAGTCAGTGCAGGCCCTTTTACTCTGCACCCAGAAATTATCCGAACTTTTTCTACTCTTAACTAATTTCCAACCTTTCAGAGCTGAAGATAAACTTGATTAAAAATTTCTTTGATAATCTTTCATTTGGGTGATATTGGGTGATCTTTCAACCAGTGTGTGTCATCATTCATTCTGAGGGAGAAAAAAAATCCTTATTCTTTTAAAATTGAGTTCAATATGAGAATAAACATAGCACGTATTTGCATATTTGCTACTTGAAATTAAATGATCAATCCTCAGTGTACTTCCTAAATATTAAAATGACTACATTAAAATTTTAAAAGACATATTCTTCTGAATCCTGCTTTTGTTTCAGTTTCAATATTACCCAGAATAAATTAGGAAAAAAAAAAAACCCCTAAGATTTAAAATAATGTTTTATTTTGAAGATAACATCAAAAGTTCTAGCAACACCTCTTAATATGTAAATGTGCCAGAAAAATCATGTTTTCCATGATCAAAAGATCAAATCTTAGCAAAAAAATATCAAAAATTCATGCTGCCTTAAGTATAACCATATAAACACTGTCTTTGTTATTAATAAAAATTACTTTTATTTTTTATTTTATTTTTTTTTTAAAGATTTTATTTATTTATTCATGAGAGACAGAGAGAGAGAGAGGCAGAGGGAGAAGCAGGCTCCCAAGGAGCAGGGAGCCCAATGCGGGACTCGATCCCAGGACCCTGGGGATCATGACCTGAGCCGAAGGCAGACGCTTAACCATCTGAGCCACCCAGGCGCCCTAAAAATTACTTTTAGTAAGTGACAAAACAGGAAACCCTGCTGGAATATTAATTACCAACAAAGTGATAGGCAATTAAGTTAAAAAAAAAGGAGAGGCAAAGAAAGATCAAATGCATTATCTAACTACTATGGAATACATTTATTATATCTTATTACCTTATATACCCTCCAAATAATGTATATAAGGTAATTTAATTATTCTTAATTTATATGTGGGGAAACTGGAGTTCAGAAAATTAAGATTGGTTAACCATTACTAAGCTAGTTGATATTGATTTTATTGAATGTTTTTATAATAATAATAGAACACAAAGATAAAACAACATGGTAGGTGCTTTTTGTTTATCATTTATTTGTTGTATTGTTGTATTGCTTTATATTGCATTGTATCAATAGTTATTTTTAAAGGTTAGTGATGTGAACAAGAGTTCTCTGAAGTATACCAGGCTATTACACATTGTCTTTTGTGGAATTGATTTTGTCCTCTTATCTCACTTCCACCACATGCCATGGATCTCTTTTAACTCAGTCATACATTTCTCACTCTCAAATTATAATATATCAAAATTTAAATGAATGTCAAGGTTGTATCACTTCCAGAGGCATTTAAATATTCAGTTACTATTCCTTGGAATGATTATTAAAATTAACTTAAATTCATGTTTATGCAAATGAACATATAGATAAAAAATACACAATTTAATTTAGTTCTGCAAATTAAGTCTAATACTTTGGAAGAGTTTATTAACCTTAAGTGGGTGAACAGTTTCAGAGCCTATATACCTTTAGTGCTATGGCATAAAAGAGCTATTAGTTTCAAAACACAATTACTATGTAAGGTAAAATCTATCTCCACAATTAGATAAGCCACTTAGATAAAAATCTGGAACTAACACAGGACAATGAATCAAATGCTTTTAAACAGATTCATTATATTTAAGAAATAAAGGTTAAAAATATTTTATAATGGATATATTTTGAGATATAATTTATATATAATAAAGTATACAGATATCAAATGATTAATTGCATAATTTTTTGTCAATTTTGTCAGGTAATAACCACACAAAAGAAAACATAGTTATCCTGGGAAGATTCTTCATGCCCCTTTGAGGTCAGCACACACCTACCATTGGTTTTTGCTTATTTCTGCTAATTATTTATACTTTTTAAATTATTTTCTTTCCTACTTCTTGTTTAGTTTCCTCTTCTTTTTATATTTTTTAAAGGTTTTAAGGTTTAGATTAATAATTCTACTATTTTCTTCCTTTTAAAAATAGGCATAGAACTATGACTTTCTAAGTCCTAGGTAGTATCATTCTACAAATTTCATTTTCAGTCAAAAATAAATTTTTCTGGCTTTCATTATAATTTCTTCTTTGACTTAATTTCCACAAGCAATTCTTTGTCTATTGCTATTTTGGTTGTTTACACTTTATAATTTCTCTTGTTCACATTTACTTCTGGTTTAATATCTCTTTTTTATATTCTGAAATTGGGCAATTAGACCATTGACTTTAGTTTTATTCTTTTTTAAAATAATTGCATGGCACTATAAATTTCTTTCTAAGTCTTGGTGAGAAACCAATTTCTATTATCATTTGAAATCTTTTTTCTCTTATTTTCTTTGCAATTCCTTCTTTAACTTAATTTCAAGTATTTGTGTTTTCAAGATATCATTTCATAATTGACTCAATATATTTCCACAATGGTCATACAAATATTCTTTATGATCTAAATTCATTTATATTTATTGACAATCATTAAATGTCTCATGTGTACTTTCAGTAGTTTTATGTAATATTGTATATCAGTTAGTTCAGCTTGGCTTATAGTGTTAAAAGCTTATATGAATTTACTAAATTTTTTTTTTGTCGATTTGTTTTACCAATTACTGAGGAAGGAGCTTTGAAATCTGCAACTATGTTTTGGATTTGTCTGTATCTTTCTCTTGTTCTGTAAAATTTTTCATCATGTACTTTGAAGTTCTATTATTAAGTGCATGCATATTTTGTATTTCTATGCCTCCTTGAAGTAGTCATTCCTTTATTATTAAAACTTATCTCTTTTAGGGGTGCCTGGCTGGCTGTTAGTAGAGCATGTGGCTTTTGATCTTGGGTCATGAGTTTGAACTCCACGTTGGGTGTAGAGATTGCTTAAACAAATAAATTTGAAACAAAAAAAACTTCTCTCTCTTAATCTCCGGTAATATCTGTTTCCTTGAAGTCTCCTTTGTCTGACATTAATATAGCCATAGCTTAGTGTTTACATGGTATCTTTTCCCACAGCTTAACTTTAAAAAAGGCTATTTCTTTATATTTAAATATAATTATTTTTTTCAGAACGTATTTGGTTCTTGCTTTTTCACTCACTCTGATAATCTTGGACTTTTAATTGGGGGTTTTAGTTAATTTATATGTAATTAATTATTGGTATGATTAGGCTTTAGTTTACTTATTTTCTATTTATCCTACTTAACCTTTGTTCCTCTACTTTGATTTTACTGTCTTCTTTTGAGTGAATTGGATACTTTTGGAACTCCATTTTTTCTCTTCTTTTGCCTTTTCAAGCTATACTGTGTTAATTTTTTTTTTTAGAGATTGCTCCGGGTATTAACTTAGCCATTATGTTATTATAGTCTATCTTCGAATAACATTTCACTGTCTTACAATGTAAAAAATTGACATTTCATTATCATTTCATCTATTCTTTTCTCATTCTTGGTGCTCTTTTACTATAATTTTAACTCCACTTGTGTGCAAAATTCCAAAATTCACTGTTATTGTTTGTTATTGTTATTGTTCTAAACAATGTATACATGCATGTATAGTATATATACATATTATGTACATATAGGTGTATGTGCAAACATACATGTTCTAAAGGAAAGTCCTTCATTCCCTCCTTTAGATTTAAGGTTCCATTCCATCTCAAATCCATCCTAAAGTATTTGTTTAGTTTATCTTGCATTGTATCTCTGCTACAGATATATTATCACAGCTTTGTTCCATCTAAAACTGTCATTTTTCTCCTTTCATTAATGAAGAATAATTTCATTGGCAATAGAATCCTAGATAATTTTTTCAGCATACTGAAAATGGCATTTTAGTGTTATCTGGCCTCAGTTCTTTCTTTTTTTTTTAAGATTTTATTTATATATTTGAGAGAGAGCACAAGCAGGGGGAGGGGCTGAGGGAGTGGGAGAAGCAGGCTTCCCGCTGAGCAGGGAGCCTGATGCAGGGCTCGATCCTAGAACCCTGGGATCATGACCTGAGCCGAAGGCAGACTATTAACAACTGAGCCACCCAGGCATCCCTGGCCTCCATTGTTTCTAATGAACAGTTGGTCATTATTATATTTTTGTTCTTTTGTATGTAATGAGTCTTCCCTCTGGCTGCTTTAAGATTTAATATTCATCTTCGATTTTTTTCAGCAGCTTGACTATGATATGTCTAGCTGTGGTTTTCTTTTTATTTATCCTCCTTAAAATTTGCTCCATTTCTTAAATGTATGCCTTAATAATATTCAATAATTTTGGAAAGCTCTCAGACATTACTTCTAAATATTTTATCTGCCTCATTCTCATTATCCTTCTTTGTCCTCAATTATACATGTGTTATTGTGTAATTTCATATTTTGCCAGACTTTGGCTGTTCTTTTTTCTTTAGTTTTCCTATTTTTTTTTTTCTGTTTTTCTTCCAGTTTGGATACTTTCTCTTGGTCTGTCTTCATGTTCATTAACCTTTATTGCTTCTACTCCACTAGAAAGCCTACCTAATGATTTTTTCCCCTGTTTTATATTTGATTTCTAGTTATGTCCACTTGATTCTCTTCTTTTATAGCTTATTTCTCTTTTTAAAATTTTTCACTTCTTTGCACGTGTTGGCCACCTTTCTTACCAGATACTTCAGCATTTGTACCATAATATTTTAAAGACCCTTTGTGACATTTCCAGTTCTTGGGCTATCTCTGTATCTATTTATACTGACTATCTTCTTATCAGTCACATGTTCTTTTTTATTTTATTTTTTTAAAGATTTTACCCACTTATTTGAGAGAGAGAGAGAATGAGAAACAGAGAGCACAAGAGGGAAGAGGGTCAGAAGGAGAAACAGACTCCCTGCTGAGCAGGGAGCCCGATGTGGGACTCAATCCCAGGACTCCAGGATCATGACCTGAGCCGAAGGCAGTTGCTTAACCAACTGAGCCTCCCAGGCGCCCTCTTTTTTATTTTTATTGTATTTTTATGTATTAAAGATTTTGTATAAAATAACAATAGAAACTATTATGTTATGATCTTAAAAACAAAACCTGCCAAAAATACTTGCTCATACTGCTAAACTGCTAGAGTCATAAGATGAATCAGTAAGATCTATAGTGGAAATAAGTCTGGCATTTGTTGCAAATTTTATTTGATTCAATTCTTCATTGGCTTTTTATTATTTTAAGTGCAGAATCAGAAATTTTCCTTCCTTTAGTAGAGTTTGGTATCTGAACACTCTTTAAAGTCAAGCCCAATCTTTAGGAATCAAGATATCTTTGCTTTGTACACAGGCTTCCAGGCTTTGGGGTTAATAGAGAATTCTCTTTGTTTCCTAGTCCTGCTCTTATCTTACTCTTGGTTGTGGCCTCATGCCTGATTCTAGTGTTTGGAGTACAGATGATTTACATTTTGTGAACACTGAGAATAGTCAGGAGGAATGTCTCTCATGTTTTCTGCCTTTATCTTTCCAGAGTGGAAAGTCAAGCATGTCTTAGAAAAATTTTCTCAGTTCTGCTGTGCCAATCCCAACCTTCAGTTGCTGAATGTCTGAAGTGAATTTAGTTAATTTATGTCCTGACCTCAGTCTTTTAGAGAGAACCCCCATGCACACACTGAGAACCTGTGAGAAATAATTGGTAGTGAGGTGCAGACTTACTGGATGGCTGTGGCTCCTCAGCATCCTAATCTGTTATAATAGTCCACATGGGGTCAAAAAATGTTAATTATAATTTATAATACTTTCTATTTCTCTTCACTTTTTCTATGGTAAATTTCTAGTCTTATCACTACTCACCAGAGGTGAAACAATGAGATCTGCCATGGTTCACTTATTTCCTAGAAAGTATTGTCACTATCTGAAATTTAGCTGATTAACTTTTTTTTTTAAGATTTTATTTATTTGACAGAAAGACATAGAGAGAGTGGTAACACAAGTAGGAGGAGTGAGAAAGGGAGAAGCAGGCTTCCCGCTGAGCAGGGAGCCTGATGCGGGGCTCTATCCCAGGACCCTGGGATCATGACCTGAGCTGAGGGCAGATGCTTAACCGACTGAGCCACCCAGGTGCCCCTAGCTGTTTAACTTTTATTGAGTCTTCAGGTCTTTACGGTAAAACAAACAAACAAGCAAACAAACAGACAAATAAACAAAAACCCAATGATTTTGTAGTTTATTTTGGATGTTAGGGTATGAGTATCATTCTTTTGTGAATTTACATTACTACCAGAAGCAGAATATACAATTAGATATTGTCACATTTCTAAGATTTAAAAAAAAACCTTTATTACAATGCATTGGGAAATCATTAGGAATAAACAATCATGTGATATGTTATTTATATCTGTGCTCTATGTGTTGACAACTGAAACAATCTCCACTTAATTAAAAACAAGTTCTCAGACATATTATTTTTCAATATTCCATCTTTCTTTCTGATAATCTTAGGAAAACATATGCTTCCATAAAATATTTTGAACATTTGTCTAAGAAGAATGCGATATTTAAAATTATATTATCCAATGCAGGGAGAAAGAATTTAAATTTAGCAGACAGCTTGCTAGATGCCATCTCATTGTGGAATAATGTTATCTAAAATACATAACTTTTAGAAACCCCTGGTTAGAATTTTGTCCATGTGCAGCTTTCCTGGGATCATTAAATATTAAGTCACTGCCTGCGGAACTACTTGCACAGATGAGTTTCATTGCTTATTTTACCACTGAGGAAATATTAGGAAAAATTAGAAAAAATTTTTTCCTAAAATATTAGGAAAAAAAAATTTTGCACAATGTGCAAAAATGATGACATATATTTCAGCAATATTTGAACTTGGTTCTACAAGAACTAGATATTTCACATAAAGCATGAAATCCCTTATTTACATACATATCATTGTATACTTATACTTATCAATTAGCTTTTTTATTTCACAGTAAAATACTGCTGTTATTTTATTTTATGCTTTAAATGTGTAATTTTCCAAAGAATAAGCAGAGCTGAGAAAAGCAGTATTCTGACTCAGCAAATGTGTTCCCAAGAATCTTATTTAATTAGAGGACTTTTGCTGCGATTGTCTTTTTTAGTGTTGCAAAGGCTACAAATTAGTTTTTAACTAGCCTCCCCAGTCAGAAAACAAACTTGATTATCATGCAAGATAAAAAAATATAAATTGAATTCAAGACTGTTTAATTATACAAGTAATTTTCAGTTTATTAGAAATTTTTTAGTTTGTAACTCAAAGAATGAAGATTGGGAACACAATGCTTCTTTAAAAAATATCCTCCATGTGACTAGGAACCCTAACTAATCTGCAGTTGATGATACTGTTTTGTATTTAGTTATGTAAACCTCATTTAAATACCTGATAAAATTTTTATAGACATCTTAACCATATACTTTTTATTTTTAAATATTTTATTTATTTATTTGACAGAGAGAGAGACAGCGAGAGCAGGAACACAAGCAGGGGGAGTGGGAGAGGGAGAAGCAGGTTTCCCGCAGAGCAGGGAGCCCGATGTGGGACTCGATCCCAGGACCCTGGGATCATGACCTGAGCCGAAGGCAGACGCTTAACGACTGAGCCACCCAGGCGCCCTTAACCATATACTTTATGTTAACAGAACAATAGTACTTGTTTGAAAAACAACTGGTGAGATTTTCATGAAAGGTTTGCTATCTGTAACAGCATATTATTGATAGGCAAAAAGACTGAAGGTGGGGAAGGAGCTAAGGAGGTGATGTGGGGGGCTTCTCAATAATCTGGTACACATGGGAGGCAGCATAGGTCTGGAGCTTCTGGTGAGAGTCGTGGTGAAATTAGTTAGTCAGAGTTTTTAGACTTAGTTTGAAATTGGATAGTTAATATCTTAGCAAGGTATAGAGAATTTCTAATTCAGAATATTATGATGATGGACAGAAGATGGTGGCAGAGTAAGAGGACCCTACACTTGCCTTATCCCATTAATACAACTAGATAACTATAAAATCATCCTAAAGAAATTGACCTGAAGACTGGCAGAAAAAACTCTACAAATAAAGGTAGAGAAGAGGCCATATAGAAGAAGGTAGGAAGTGAAGAGACAAAATTTGGGAGAGAAATCAATCTTGGCTGCTGCAGTGGGGAGGGAGCCACAGTCATGGAAAAGGGCAAGAGACAGATTAGCACAAAGGGAAGCCCATGGGAAAACAAATCCCCATAACAATGGCTTGAAAAGCAAGAGGGGATGAATTTTGTGAGTTCTAGCAACAAGCAGGGCTTAACACCTGGAGTTTTAAGGATCAGCAGACATGACTTGGATAGAGCCCAAAGGGCATTGGGGTTGCTCTTGGAGAGAAGGTAAGTCAAACACCCTGTAGATCTGCAGCATAGAAACAGCAATCTGAAGAGTGCCTGGGGCACGCAGTGGGGATGATATTTGCTCATTTTAGAGCATGTCCCAAAGAGGTATCATACATGGAGAGAGCCTTATGGGAACAAACAATTAGCAGGCACCATTTCCCTCCCCTGCCCCTCAGTAAACACAGCACCACCTGTGGCAACCAGTGCAGTGCCAATATTCTCTACCTAACTTGCTTACACCAACCTCCACCTCTCCCCCCAGTCATGCTTGCCTCAGTCCCAGTGCAGTGGGCCCCCTCCCCCAGAAAACTGGCTCAAACCCCTGCAACACTGCATCTCCCAACCTGGGAGTTTTGTAGAGCCTCAGTTCTGGAAGTGATGGTGACAGGTCTCATTTTAGACCAGGGCACACCTAGTTACAACTCACCACATTTAGTCCAGAGACCAAACAATACCCACAACAGACAGAGAGCCTCTGCAGATGACTGACCTGAAGAATAAAGAAGCCAGGATACAAAAGCAGAGTCCATGCAGCACACATTGAAGAAATGTCATTACCCTCAAGAACAGGAAACATAGCTGGCTTTCCTAACACACAGAAACATGCACAAATAGTCACACAAAATGAGAAGACAGAGAAATTTGTCCCAAATGAAAGAAGAGGAAAAGGCCATGGCCAGAGATCTAAGGGAAACAGATATACCTGATAGAGTATTTAAAGCAATGATCATAAGGATACTCACTGGAATTGAGAAAAGAGTGGAAGAGATAGTGAGACTCTTAACAGAGAGATAAAAAAGAACCAATCAGAAATGAAAAGTGCAATAAGTGAGATTAGAAACACGCTTGATGCAATGAATAGCAGATTGGAATAAGCAGAGGGATAAATAAATGACCTAGAAGACAGAGTAATGGAAAGTAATAAAGTTGAACAGAAGAGAGAAAAAAGAATTATGCAAAACGAGAATAGACTTAGGGAACTCAGTGACTTGCTCAAGCATAATATTTGAATCTTAGGAGGCCCAGAAGAAAAGGGGAGAGAAAAAGAAGCAGAGTATTGAAGAAATAATAGCTGAAAACTTCCCTAATCTGGGGAAGGAAATAGATATCCACATTCAGGGGATATTCAGAGAACGCCCAACAAAATCAACAAAAGCAAATCTACACCAAGACATATTGTAATTAAAATAGTAAAATAAAGTGATAAAGAAAAAAATATTTAAAGCAGAAATACAAAAAAAAAGAAAAAAAAGACAGTTACATACAAAGGAAAGACCATAAGACTATCAGCATATTTTTTGGCAGAAACTTTCCAAGCTAGAAAGGAGTGGCATGATATATTCAATGTGCTGAATGGGAAAAATCTGCAGCCAAGAGTAGTCTATCCAGCAAGACTATCATTCAGAATAGAAGGAGAGATAAAGAATTTCCCAGACAAAAAAAACTAAAGTAGCTCATGACAAGCCAGTCCTGCAAGAAATATCAAAAGGGGCTCTTTGAGTGGAAAGACCAAAAATGACATTAGGAAACACAAAAGCAGTAAAAATGAATATTTCTGCAAAAAGTCAGTCAAGGAACTCACAAAATAAAAGGATATAAAATATGACACCATATACCTAAAACATGGGAGAGGAGAGGAATAAAGAATCAGTTCAAACTTAAATGATCATCAATTTAATACAGACCGTTATATGCAGAATATGTTAAATACAAACCTAATGGTAACCACAAATCAAAAACCACAAATAAATATGCAAAGAATAGAGAGAAGGATATCCAAATACATCACCAAAGAAACTCAGCAAACCATGAAAGAGAGAAAGACAAGAAAGGATCAGATAAAATCTTCAGAAACAACAACAAAATAAGTAATAAAATAGCAATAAATACATATCTATCAATAATTATTTTGAATTCAAATGGGCTAAATGTTCTAATCAAAAAACATAGGGTGACAGAATAGATAAAAAACCAAGACCCATCTATATGCTGCCTACAAGAGGCTAATTTTAGATCTAAAGACACCTGCAGATTGAAAGTGAGGGGATGGAGGAACATCTATCATGAAAATGAATGTCAAAAGAAAGCCAGAGTAGCAATTCTTATATCAGACAAAATAGATGTTAAAACAAAGACTGTAATGAGGGAAAAAGGACACTATATAAAAATAAAGGGCACAATCCAACAAGAAAATATAACAATTGTAATATTTATGCACCCAACATGGGAGCACCCAAATACATAAAAGTTAATAACAAACATAAAGGAACTAATCGATAAAAATACAATAATAATAGGGGACTTTAACACTGCAGTTATATCAATGGACAGATCATCTAAACAACAACAACAAAATCAATAAGGAAACAAAGATTTTGAGTAACACATAGGACCAGTTGGGTTTTAATAGATATATTCAGAACATTCCATCCTAAAACAGTAAAATACACATTCTTTTCAAGAGCACATGGAACATCCTCCAGAATGGATCACATATGAGGCCATTAACAACTCACAACAAATTCCAGAAGACCAAAGTCATAGCATGCATCTTTTCTGACCATGATGCTGTGAAACTAGAAGTCAACCACAAGAGAAAAACTGAAAAGACCACAAATACATGGAGGTTAAATAACATGCTATAAACAATGAATGGGTCACCAAGAAATCAAAGAAGAAATTAAAAAATGCATGGAAACAAACGAAAATTAAAATGCAATAGTCCAAAACCACTGGGATGCAGCAAAAGTGGTTCGAAGAGGTAAGTTTATAGCAATGCAAGCTTACCTCAAAGAAGCAAGAAAAATCTCAAATAAATTACCTAAACTTACACCTAAAGGAGCTAGAGAAAAAACAACAAATAAACCTAAAGCCAGCAGAGGAAGAAAATAATAAAGACTGAACAGAAATAAATGATATAGACACTAAAACAAAAAACAAAGAAAACAGATCAACAAAACCAGGACCTGGTTCTTTGAGAAAAAAAAAAAATCAACAAAATTGATAAAACTCTAGCCAGACTTACCAAGAATAAAAGAGAAAAAAACTCAAATAAAATCACAAATGAGAAAGAAAGAATAACAACCAGCACCACAGAAATACAAAGGGTAATAAGAGAATATTATGAAAAACTATGTGCCAACAAATTGGACAACCTAGAAGAAATGGATAAATTCCTATAAACATATAACCCACCAAATTGAAATAGGAAAAAAATAGAAAATTCAAACAGACTGATTATAAGCAAAGAAATTGAATCAGTAATCAAAAAACTTACAACAAACAAAAGTCCAGGACCAGATGGCTTCAAAGGTGAATTCTAACCAACTTTAAAGAAGACTTAACACCTACTCTTTTCAAACTATTCCAAAAAATAGATGAGGAAGGAAAACTTCCAAACTCATTCTTTGGGGTAAGCATTATCCTGATACTAAAACCAGATAAAGACACCACAAATAAAGGCCAATATCATATATAGATGAAAAAATTCTCATTAAAATACTAACACACTGAATCTGACAACACATTAAAAAAAATAAAAAAACATTCACCACAATCAAGTGGGATTTATTCCTGGGTTGCAAGTGTGGTTCAATATTCACAAGTCAATTAATATGATACATCACTTCAATAAGAGAAAGGATAAAAACCATATGACCATTTCAAAAGACACAGAAAAAACATTTGACAAAGTACAATATCCATTCATGATAACAGCCCTCAATAAAGCAGGCTTAGGGAGAACATAACTCAACATAATAAAGGCCATACGTGAAAAACCCACAACTAATATCATCCACAACGGGGAAAAATGGGGAGCTTTTCTCTTAAGGTCAGGAACAGGACAAGGATGTCTACCCTTACTACCACTAACATAGTACTGGAGGTCCTAGACACCCCAACCAGACAACAAAAAGAAATAAAGTCATCCAAATCTGTAAGGAAGAAGTAAAACTTTCACTATTTGCAGAAGACATGATACTCTACATAGAAAACCCTAAAGACTCCACCAAAAAACTGACATTGCAGATAAACAAATTCAGTAAAGTTGCAGGATACAAAATCAATGTACAGAAAACTGTTGCATTTTTGTATACCAATAATGATGAAGCAGTGAAATTAAAACAATCCCATTTATAATTGCTCCAAAAATAGCAAGATAACTAGGAATAAGCCTAACCAAAGAGGTGAAAGATCTTTACTCTGAAAATTATAAATAACTAATGAAACAAATTAAAAGCAACTCAAAGAAATGGAAAGATATTTCATGCTCATGGATTTGAAGAACAAACATTGTTAAGATGTCTATACTACCCTAAGCACTGTACACATTTAATGCAATCCTTATCAAAATACCAATAGCATTTTTCACAGAAGCAGAATATACAATCCTAAAATTTGTATGGAAACACAAAATACCCAAAATAGCCAGAGCAATCTTGAAAAAGAATAGCAAAGCTGAAGGTATCACATTCCTGGACTTTAAATTATATTATGAAACTGTACTAAACAAAACAGTATAGTATTGGCACAAAAATAGACACATTGATCAATAGAACAGAATAGAAAATCCAGAAATAAACTCACAATCACATGGTCAATAATCTTTGATGAAGCAGAAAAGAATATTGCAATGGGGAAAAAGACAGTCTTTTCAACAAATGGTGTTGGGAAAAATGGACAGCTACATGCAAAAGAATGAAACAGGACCACTTTCTTACACCATACACAAAAATAAATACAAAATGGGTTAAAGACATAAATATGAGACCTGAAACCTTAAAAATCCTAGTAGAGAGTACAGGCAGTAACTTCTCTTATATTGCCCATAGCAACTTTTTCCTAGATAGTTCTCTTGCGGCAATGGAAACAATGGACTACATCAAAATAAAAAAAATTTCTGTACAGCAAAGGAAACAACAAAACTAAAAAGACAATCTCTGGAATGGGAGAGGATATCCGCAACTGACATCTCCAATAAAGGGTTAGTATCCAAAATATATAAAGAACTGATACAACTCAACACCCAAGAAACAAATAATCCAATCAAAATGGACAGAACACAATACAAGAATGGGCCTGGAGCCTGGAATAGTTTCTTAGAAAGAGATTAAAGAGCTCTCAGAGTCTGCTGGCCTGATCCACCTTCTGTAGGAATATCTTCCTCTGTTCTGGACTCAATATGTGCTCCTTTGTTCTGCTTAAGCTTATGTGTCATATGCTAGCTGGCCAACCCCACAACTAGATCCATTCCAGCTGGTTAGGAATGGGGTCCTTTGTCTTCAGCACAAAGGAGTTGCATGCAGATCATTGGCACGAGACCCAATGGCTACGGGGGGAGGGGGGATCGCTGACCTATATTTAAGCTGCTCTTACTCTGTCTCTTCACTATGTGAGTAGAATTCATTCCATCCAGTGCCTGTGTGAGTCAATGTCTTTCTCAGAGACCCAGAACCATAGAGTGCATTGACTTCCTTGTTCTGCTGTTCCTAGTGATGGGCATTTTTAGGCCATTTTCTATCCTCTATGCTGGGGAGCTGTTAAAAGTGTGTCACTGGCTTGAATAGTTGGCTCATGGTTTCCTCAACAACATTTATCTCCTCTCACAATTGATCTTTCCACACCATGCCACAGCTATCCTGGCTCCATAATACTCTTTCAACTGGCCAAGCTCATATCCATCAATGGGATGATATATTTATTGATATTTCTTCCTGAAATTCACTTTTGCTAGATCTTTGCATGACTGCCTTACATTTAAGACTCTATTTACATGTCATTTTTTCAAAATGGCCTGCCTGAACCACTCAATTGAAAGTAGCAACCAGCCATCAGTCCTTGGTCCTGTACTTGGCTTCATTTTCTTCACAAGATTGTATGAAATTAGATACTTGTTTATTGTATGTCTCTCACATAGAAATGAATTTTTTTAGGAGGGCAATGTTTTATCTGTTCATCATTTAATCTTTAGTCATTAGAATGGTTCATGACATACAAGAGGTGTGAATAAACACTGGTGAAAGAAAAAAGGAGGGAAAAAAAGGAAGAAAGGAGCAGGTGAAGAAGAAATGTTTGAGAATGTCTTCTTACTACTTTTAAACTGGAATACAAGAGAACTCTTTTATAGCTTTCAGTAGTAATTTCTTTCTCTCAGAATTTCGAGATACTACTTTTCCACTAACAAGTTACCATGGAAAATCAAGTAAGCTTGACTTTTTTCTCTTTTGAGCATGACTTGTTTTATTTCTACCTGGTAACTCAAGGGATTCTTTACCTTTGCATATCAATAATAAAACAGATGTGTTGTAGTGTCAAATTTTACTGCAGTGTCCTGTATATATTGTTCCTCTAGTATATTCTCTCATTCTGTAGAAAAAGTTCCTTAAAGTTTTTGTCTCCCTAATTTATATGACAATATTTTTGTTCCATTTCTTAGATTGTACTTTAGGGATAAATATTTACTTTTGTGGCAGATGCATTCTTTCTGTCCCTCATGTCTAACAGCTTCTCTATTACTATTTTAACTGCATGTCTCCAATCTCCATCTCTCTCAAGCATTTTTATTGTGCTTATGGTTCATTTTTCAGCAATGTCAAAAACGATTCCATTTTCATTCAATATATTTATTTGATCATTAATAATGTGAACCCTGGTCTCAATCTGCTCCTTTGTTCAGAAATTTCTCTTTCCCTAGTAATCTCTTGTTTATCAGCTTATTCATCAACTTTTATTTCTGTGAATTTGTATTTTTATTAAGGCCTTCTCTAATTGGATGTTTTTGTGGGGAATCATAAGCTTGGGTTATAAGAGTTACATTCTTCTGGGCTGGCCACAGTGTTTTGGGTGCTCTCCCTTCTCGCACCATTTTGGTACTGTATTTTGGTACTCTTTATTATTATCTTACTCATTTCTCTTGAATATCTACTTCCCAATAGGTGTTAATAGTGTCTAGGAACTGGAAAGCTAATTTTAAAATTAGATTTTTCTGTTTAAATAATTGATTTTTAACATTGGCATTCAACTTTTGTAACTAGATAAGCAATAATAGCATAGATCTATATTATGTTTATTTGGTTTGGGTGCTTATAGTCAGATATTGTATGCATAATTTTTGTGTTCTTGGATTCTTAACTTCATTCGATATTTCAGTTTACTGGTCATCAAACTTAAGTACTTTTAAAAGAAGAATTATGCATATTTTTAAATTCCTGTATAACTTACTCTTTCTTCACATTAAAAGATACTAGATCAGGATGATGGCATCATTTACAAGATTTAGCAATTTTGAGTTGAAATGAGAAGTGTGGACTTTCTATTGTCTTTATCCAAGAAACAGCTTGGATGCGTAAAAAATTCTTTATAACATTTTTCCTTTCAAAATTTACATATATTTCTCCACTGCCTTCTAACACTGAGAGTTGCTGAGAAGTCTGTAGCCAGCTTAACTTTGTCTCTTTTACAGATAACTTACTCTTTCTTCCCTGCCTGAGTACTTGCAGACCGTTTCTTATCCTTCTTTTTGGTATTTATCTGAGAAAAGTTTTATAAATTTTTAGATTTGACAATTGTTTCTGTTACATTTACTCTATATTCTTCTTTACAGTTACATTGAATCTCAATTTTCTGTCATAATTATCTAAAATAAATTTTTAAATTGTTCTGTTTTTTTTTATATTGCACCATTTTTTTTTTTTTTCAAACAACTGTGTTTATCAAATAAAGCCAATGAAGGTGTCAGTGTCCCTGTGAGAGTCTGTGGAGACCCCAGCTAGCCAAAGTTGATTAAATGTTGAACCCCAGGATTCCAGGTCAGAAATTGAACGAACCCACCAAGGTAAACCCAGTACGCACACTGGAGACCAGTGCACACTTCAGGCGACATTCTTGGAGTTGCTGGATTGTAGCAGTCCAGCAGCCTTGGTGATTCAATGTCATCAGGACAGGGTCATCATTTTACTTGTCCTGTGCTGTTGTCAACCCAGGTTCACACCAGCCCTTTCTTCAATTTGCCTTGAATACAGGCCAGTTATAAGGACTCACTATTCTTAAGAACTGAACCTGTTTGTTTCTGATCGGGGAGGAAGAAACGAGGTCTTGGGACTCTTGGGCAGTCCTGCCTAGACCTTAGTTGCCAGGTGAGAATTCCACCCCCCCCCCCGGGGGAAAAGTGGTCATGGTTACCTGCCACTAGGGGAGCAGGGCTCTGCCCAATGTGGGCCGCTTAACTCTCGAGAGGTAACATAGTTCTGTCCTAACAAGGAAAGGGGATACAAATGTTGGGCGCTATTGTACTCATGACCTCACATTGTGTCAAGATTTTCCTACACTTGCTACTTTATCATCTCCCCACTGAGAAGTTGAGGCAGAGTCTCAGGGTGACAAGCTAATGGGAAAGTGGTAGCTGTTTATCGTCGTGTTGTCCTTGCAGGCAGGATGGAAGCGGGAACCAGCCTGTGGGAGCTGGAGTGGGCAGGGTACCTCCAGTACTGCTTAGATTTGAAACATTCAAGGAAAGAAACTTGAGGTGAGACCTGAAAGCCTGTTCAGCTCTCAGAGTCTCAAGTCAAACACAAAAAGGGACTTCGGTGATAGACCCTTGATTCATGTGTCTCTTGGAGTCCTAACTTTCACTCTTGCCTTATAAAACCAATTAATAAGTTAAGGTCTTGGCAAGGAAGAAGACCCCACTGATCACAGACCAAGAATTCTCCTGGGAGACTCTCCCTGCTTTTCCCAGCTTAAAACACTCAAGCTATCGAGGCAAATCTTGGGACATGAATCACAGTGACAAGTGAGACAATATGATTAGGGGAGCAAAAGAAGTGTCTGGAATCCTCAATAGGGCAAAGTTCAGAATGATGGGAAGCTCAACTGCAGCCAGTGGCTACAACCCGCAGGAGGCAGGGGGCCAAAGAACATGTGCGTGCCCAGTATTTTGTTGTCCTCTTCACAACTACGGGAATTCCTATATGAGGATGCGGAGAGGAAAGCTGGAGATCAAATCTGTGTCCTTTATTCCACCTAGTAGGTGTACCGAGGAGCCATATGCTGACTCCTGTCTCAACAGGCTGCTGGAAGGTTCACTGCACCCGAGGCACACAACTACTTGGGCTTTGCTCTCCAGACTGATGGTGTAGGGCTGGGCAACGGGGAACAGCTGGACCCTGAGGCAGAGTCAGAAATTTAGCAAAAAAAAACCATTTAAGAAATTTAGCAAAAAAAACCATTTCCCTAATTATCAATTCAGTTGTCTAAAAGACCAATTAAGGTCTTTGTTGGAAACAAAGAATTTTAAAGAATAGAATTTTCAAACATAAGCAGATAGGAAGATCATATTTATGTATGAAGTTCAAATGGTCTGCTCAAATGATAGAATGGTGAAATAGAGTGATTATTGCCAGACTGGCATACTGAATAAGATATTTTTTAAAACCTAAAATTTAAATTGTGAAATAAATATATGTGTGTATTTGAATATCAATTCAGAAAGTTACTGTATCATTTTTAAAAGTAAGCAAAATAAATTAATTTATAGAAGAGTGAAGAGCATGTTGAATGCATAAAGTCATCTTTTAACTGTGGTATTTACAAGTAAAATTCATCTTGGAATACACTATTAAATATTATTCTCCACATTCTGAGGATGAAGTTGTGAACTTGAAAGAACTCAGGAGACTGAAATGTGTAACAAAAAGAAAAGGTGTAAAAGGAAGGGAGGAAAGAAGAAAATGTATAATTAGAGAGACTCAATCAAATATAAGTAATTATTTCTGTAAAAAGTTTAGAATACTGGGGTTAAGGTAAATATTAAAATTTAGTCAATTATCTGTCAACATGGGAGAGGGGAAGAAGATGTCATGTGGACTTCTAATTAAGATCCTGGAATTCAATTATGTTTCATTCAACTTAGCTCATTCAGGTGGGAGTTAATAGGGGATATCAGTAAGAGTGGCATAAATTCAGAGCTTAAATATGGACTGAAACTATCTTATGAATGACCTTGAATTCAAGATGAAGTTCTACTTAATTTTATACGCACTGAGGTACATCGAGTTTTTTGAGCTGGTATATGATTCAAACACAGCTGCATGTTTGGAAAATTAAACTGACTGTTTTGATTTTGAGCGGGAGAGGTATAGGGAAACCAGATCGAAATCTATTTCAATAATCCAAATAGGCATTTTAACTAACTTGATTGGGATGGAAAATTTTGTAATATTTCAGATGTTATAAAGTTAATTTAACTGAAACTAGAATAGAAAAAGATCAATACTAAGCAGACATCATATATTAGCAGTATGTAGTTAGGACTGACTAGACTTACTCTTACGCATTTAGAAACAAATGTGACAGGGAAAATGATAGATGGCAACAGGGCTACATTTTTTAAAATATTTTATTTATTTATTTGACAGAGAGAGAGACAGTGAGAGAGGGAACACAAGCAGTGGGAGTGGGAGAGGGAGAAGCAGGCCTCCCACCGAGCAGGGAGCCCGACGTGGGGCTCAATCCCAGGACTCTGAGATCATGACCCGAGCCAAATGCAGTCACCTAACTGACTGAGCCACCCACGCGCCCCAACAGAGCTACACTTTTGCACTCTTGAAAACTCTCCTATCAAGGCTGATTCCTAAGTTAAAAGCATCTATTTTCCCTAAAAATCACTTCTCTTGTCATTGGAAAACAAGTTGTGTTCTTCCAGTCTCTTATTTACAACAATTTAGAATGATTCTGCTCACAAAACTGAAAGTTTACTATTTCTCTATTAATTTTTTTAAATGCATTATGCACACTCAAGATGGAAATCTCAACAAATACAATAGGTGTGGACTTTCTGACCCCAAGACATTGTCTGGTTTATGGAGAATTCAAGGACACTCTCAGGAACATGAGAACAGCACCTACATTTGTCTATCATATTTTATCTGGCAATAGCAAAGACAAATGTAAAGTGTTTGGTAACATAATGTTATTCTTGGGGTTACATACATGTCCCCATGGAAACAGGACCACATGCATGTCCCTCTGTCTGTCTCTCTCTCACACACACGCACATTTCTTCACATTAAAAGACATTAGATCAGGATGATGGCATCATTTACAAGATTTAGAAATTTTGAGTTGAAATACCTCCATGTTCATATTCTCTAATTCAAGTTATAACAGAGGTAAAGCAATGTTTACTTATATGGTATCCCAAAAAGATGAATAAGTGAAGTGGAAATGAAAATATAAGCTTAGTTTTTTTTTTTAATTGTAATGTAATTAATATAACTTTAATTTCTTCCTAGATGTATATGGTATTGGTGCATAGCTAGCAAAAACATGGTTAAAAGCACATCTTAAAATTATTATGATTCTTTTCCCTGTGGTACACACTGTAGTGTGTTATCTGGATGTTCCAGCAAAGAAAGAAAGACCTGTTGCTCCAGTTCTTGAGTGGGCTCTGGGCAGGTATCTGTCAGATATTATAAAATCACCTCAGCTGGAGAAGGCTATATCCCCAAGATGGCACCCTTTCTTCTGATGGCTCACATCCAATGACTTCTTAGAGATTATAATGGTCTGCCCAAGGTAGCCCAATCAGGGACAACAATGAAGGGCCATTCTACCTTTTCATAGGGTTAACCAAGATTGTCTTGGATCTGATCACAGTTCAGCCACTTCCTCTGCCCAATCCTAACTTCTCTCCCATTTTTGTCAAGTGCTCATCCCAAGGGAACTCCTTAATAACCATACTGCACGGTATGCATAATGCCATAGAGTCAGATTCCCAGGAACCTAAACTGTGACATTTTCTTTCATGAGAAAACTCAGAAGACACTGATTAAAACAAAACAAAACAACAACAAAAAACTTCATTTATTTCTCAATAAGAGCTGCATGCTAAGTTCACTGCAATATAAGGGTCAAATCGCTATTTTGAAATTCCCAATTAGGAAGTGCCCTGCTTAGTGATCCTACACTAGTGCTTAGAAAATAACACCTGAACAAGTGCTAATCCCCATACTCAGTACTATGCTTCACTGGCAAAGAAAGTACAATGATAATTTTCCACAAGCAACTAAACATTTATATGTTAAATATGCTATTCTTGTTTCTTGGAATCTTTACAGTTATCCAGAAATATAGCTAGGATAACATCGTAGATATTGGAAGTGAAAGGAAAACATTGGTTTGTGAAAGTATTTGAAAAACGATGTAATGTGGAAAATAGTAATTTATGTTGAGCAAAATTCTTAGGCAAAAGTAATTTATTTGCCTTCTTTTACACAGGGACTTACATAAAATAAGTATCATGATTTAGTTCTAATAAATCATTATCATATAATTCTATTTTTCCTCAAACCTTATCTATGGAACAAAGCTAGGTATAATAAATCTTTTAGCTACGATCAGAGGGAATTCCAATACTTCACAAAAAGCAGAAATGTCATATCAATGGAATCTGATAATACTTCATGTCACAAAAAGGTAAAATGCAGAAGCTTTTAAGGGGGAAGCCTGGAAATTTTCCAAATTAAAATAAAAATGTTTGTAATCTGTTATAGGTTGAATTGTATCCCTCCTAAAAATAGATATGTTGAAGCTGTAATTCCTGGTACCTGAGAACATGACCTTATTTGGAAATAGGGTCTTTACAGAGATAATGAACTTAAAATGAGGTAATTAGAGTGGATCCTAATCCAATATGACTGGTGTCCTTATAAAAAGCAGAAATTAGGACACAGAGACAGACATGTACAAAGGGAAGACTATGTGAAGAGACACGGGGAACATCATATGAAGACAGGAGGTACACCGCCACCAGCTGAGGAACACCAGAGGCCAGCGCAATTGGAAGATATAGGGAAGGATCGTTCCCCTACAGGTTTCAGAGGAAGTACAGGTCTGCTGACAGCTTGATTTCAAGCTTTTAGCTCCAGAGCTGTGAGGCAATAAATTTCTGTTGTTCTAAGCCACTCTGTTTGTAGTTCTTTCTTATGGCAGCTTTAGGAAATTAATATATAACCCATTACCTTTAAAAATAAATTTTGATGTTTTGTCATTTTTTTGATATTTTCTTGACCACATGTTCAGTTATAGGATTTGATATTACATGGTCATATACATATATATATATATGTGAGAATCTATTTTGTATGTTTCTACGGGATTGGTTTCCAAAGCCACAGTTGCCATGTTATTACTATTTTATATTATTCTACATGTCATTATAAAAACATTCTGTTAAGCTGAAGTATCCAACTTTACATAAAGACATATCTTTGAAGGGAGTTAGATCTAAAGTCACTTTAAGTACCTGCAAATTTCAGCCTGGGTTTAGGGAGCTAAATTCCAAAAAGGCAACTGAATATTTGTTCCAGTTCTAAGCAACAACTTCCCTGCAGTTACTACATTGCATAACACAGTCATATAATGTTAATAAAATGCATCTCTTACCCTCAAACTCGGCTCTGATTTTCAGTTATACTGATGTCACAACTTTCTAAGCGGGCATGTTAATGGCCCCGGTAGTTAGGTTAAAGGGTTTTGAGGGAAGCTATTAGAATGATTAAATTTAAAAAGAATCAAGGTTAGGAAAGTTGTTCATAATTTTTAATAATGATGAATAACTTGTTAAAGACACTTCTCAGGCATTATTTAGATTCTCAGTAATGTATTGAAATATCACACAGTGTTAGTTATTTCAAATGTATCAGATATCCTCCTGAGGATATTGCATTCTGCGTTTGCCATCACATTATAATCTAAAGGAAAATGAGGACTTCCCAAGGTCATAATATGCTAGAATACAGGAGGCAGAGAAAAAGTTATCAGTGAAGAGATATGAGGTATTTGAGCATATCTCTGATGCTAATAAACATTCTGGCTGGAAATTCTTAAAGTACATTAGGAACTGGTTATACTTCTGCATAAAAGGCTATCACTTATCAGTAACCACAGTCATTATAAACAACTGAAACACTGCCTTTCATAGAAAATGGTCCAGAACAGTCTGATAAATGGACCAACTTCATTCGATTTTCACTTTTGTGGACTGCTCTGGATCTAACCATTCACAGTTTGGATGTGACAGTAGTAATCAGACATAGTTCATGTCCTAAAGATCCCATGGTATGCATTAAAGTAACCATGTACAGTCCTACAAGGATGACATGCCACCTTCCTACTTATTCATAAGAATATCACCCCAGCACATGCAATATATTTTCATTTTATCTGAATTAGCATTGTATCATTTCACATATTAATATAACTTCACATGCTTAAAATTTACTGTGTGAAATTGATCTTCGAGCCAGGCATACTCACCAAGCTTGCTAGAGGTGCTCACTGCTGGCCATCACTGGGAATCATCAATTGTGATGAAAGTGATTTCCTAGTACTCTTAGGACACCTATAAGTTAATCACATTAATGAGTTTATACTTTCAACCTTGACATTTCACTGGTAGCTGGAGTGAACTACAAGGGCAATATGTTACTTAGTGTGGGTTATGGGAGAAGAATATGCTGAAGACAAATTTAATCTTTTAACAATTTGCTTAGGAAAGCAAATTGTTAGTGAACCTCTGGGACAGGGAGAGGTATGAAGAGAGAAAGAGAGAAAGAGATGTGAGGGGTAGGAGAGAGAAAGAAAAGGAGGGGGTGGGGTGAAGCAGCTCTTAGAGTTAGCGTATTGAAAGTGAAGAAGAAAGAGTAAGGGATGTGTAAACTGTGGCATTCTCAAAAGAGTTGGGACAATGCACAAGTACAGAAATCAAACCTAACTATCTGGACATTCATTGTATTCATGTATTTTTACACCCATTTTAGTGCCTGGAAATAATTCTTTAAAATTATTAAAGGTGTTCAATGTTCTTTCATTAAGTAATGTTTGGCTATTCCCATTCTGGTTGTAAAGTGCATATTATCAGTAATCCTGTACTTACAGTTCATGAAGGACCTTCTGCTATAAAACAATGATTTCAGCTGCAGAAAGCTTAGATTTAAACAATTTTTTTAAATGTTCTCTATAGATCAGCAAAAGGATGATGCATTGGATTGTGCCTGGAATAGTCAGAGAAACATTCTGATAGGTAATGACCCTTGATCTGAGTCTTAAGTGAAATGGCATTTTCTAGATGGATAGAACAGGCAAATAAGGGAGGAAGTAAAAGTGAGAAGCTATCTAGGTTGTTGTTAAAAGCATGCACTATGTCATAGGCAAGGCATAGGCGAGGCAATTTGAGGTTTCCTAGGTACTGCATATATTATCAAGGCAAGTAACCTAATCTCTTTTTACTTTAATTTCCTCATATATTAAATAAGGGCTATAAAAGACTGACCCCATCAGGTTGTTGAAAAGTATAAATGACCTAATGCATACAGTCATAAAGCATGTAGTGCCTGACATATAGTAAGAACCTGATAAATATTAGCTATTATATTATTATTTTTATTATCATTCTCACATCAAAGTGCCTTTTGGTGGGGGCATTTACACCAAAGGATTTCTTTTATTTTTCAAGTGAAACTGTAACAATAAGAATAATAGACATTAAAATAATAGAGCTCTGAGTTGATATAATACAATTTGGCACATTTCTGAAATATTTTTACTTTTAGGTAATCTTTACTCACATTAAGTAATCATTATATTATATACATCAATCAATAATCTGTTATTTAACTTGTTTTCAGTTCTAGTCTATACAATTTAATCAGACATTAATCCCTGATCTTGTCAGTGCTCTTAGATAAGTTCAACTTCCTCAATTTTGAGATTTTAATTCTTACATTTGTTCTCCTTGCTATTTCAACCTAGATTTTTATTTTTATTTTTTTAAGATTTTATTTATTTATTTGACAGAGAGAGTGAGAGAGCACAAGCAGGGGGAGCAGGAGAAGGAAAGGGAGAAGCAGGCTCCCCGCTGAGCAGGGAGCCTGATGCAGGGCTCAATCCTGGGACTCTGGGAACATGACCTGAGCCAAAGGCAGACATTTAACAATCTGAGCCACCCAGGCACCCCTCAACCTAGATTTTTATATTGATGTTTGTAGCTTCACAAAGTAGAATCTATTTTTCAAGCTACACTTACATACTAAAGTATAACAGCAATGTCTAAACCAGATTTTCTGATTTTTTCCCCCTTTTATAGTAATGATCTAGATCTTGTATTTATTTATCCTTGACCAGGCAGTTTGGGATTGACAAATCCAAAATCCTTGTTGAGTTGGCTTTATTCTTGCTACAATGATAGAGGGGATAGAAACAGAGCACAATGAATCAGACTTAATTTTTTCTCTCTATCTGGCTTCACTGATGACTCAGTTACTCTCAACACAAAGTTCTTGAAGACCTACTATGTATAAAATTCTCACAGGCTCAAAGAAGAACAATGCAACAATTATCTTAGCATTTTTTTTTCCTGTTTGGACCACTTTCCAGAACTGATTAGTATTTTTTCAGTAACGGGATTCAAAGTTTCCCAACATTGCTGTGTAGATATGGAAATTTTTGTGAAATTTCCTCGAGATCAACGAAGATACTTTTGACACTTGTACAGAGGGAAAGCAAGCTTATTCAAATGATGTTCTGATGTCTGTGTGGTTGTAATTGAAATGATTCTCAGAGATTATAAATTCCTTGATATAGTAATTATTTCATTCATTTATTCTGCACTTACATACTATCTAATTCTATATGGGGACATGGCATCTGTGAAACAAACACTGAATTGGATAATAATATATTATTAATGGTTCTTATTCAGGAAAAAAATAGGTAATGAGAAAGTACAAAGAATTGGTATGCTAAATCAGCCACAAAAAAATAAGAGATTTTACACAGTATCACAGTTTACTACTGATTTCAAAGAAAGAAGTAACCACAAGACAGAGATGAAGCAAAAGTATTGGGTCAACATTAGAGCTCTCAAGGTACTCCTTTGCTGCATCAGGACAAGCCTGGCTAAATTTGATTTAGCAAATGAATTCTTTAAGGAGCATATGTATTATCACATACACAAAATAAGTCATTTTGATCATGAAATATTATGCTTTTCTCCATGGATGCTGTAACAAGTCACCACAGACTTAGTGGCTTAAAAAAGCCCAAATTTATTATCTTACAGTTCTGTACATTAAAGTCCAATGTTGGTCTCATTGGGTTAAAACCAAGGTTTGGCAGGACTGCATTCCTTTCTAGAGGCTCTAAGGAAAAATCCATGTCCTTGCTTTTTCCAGATTCTAGAAATCATCAGCATTTTTTGGCCTGTAACCTCCTTCCTCCATGTTCAAATGCTGAAATAGAGCTGAGTCCTCACATTGTGTCACTCTCCCTTTTCCGCCTCTCTCTTCCATGTTTCCTTATGATTACCCTTCCTTGTGATTACAATGCATACACACAGATAATCTAGGATAATCTTCCTATTTTGGAGTCAGCTGATTAGGAACTTGAACGCTATCTAGAACCCTAATTCCTCTATTGCCATCTAAGCTAACATATTCACAGGTTCCAGCGAGGGACTAATATGTAGACATCTTTTTGGGGGAGCATTATTCTGTCTACATCAACCATCTTCATTTTATGCTCTGATACTAACATAACAGATAATGCATTAAATAAATGCACAGATCTGAAGTTTGTTTACCACAGCAAATCTAAACAGACCAAATACATTCTGGTAACATCGTTTCAAAGTTAGTGACTTTTCCATTAGCACATACCATTAGAATGTTGCCAGGTAACCTGACCAGGTTGCATTTTTCTTTTTCTTTCCTGGGATAATCTCTATTAAGAGAGAATGGATAGCAGGCCTTTTGCTAATCCTTACTTTACAAAATGATAAAGACTGTAATTTATCTAATTTTATTACTTTTTAAAGTAGGATCCATGCCCAATGTGGGGCTTGAACTCATGGCCCTGAGATCAAGAGTTGCACACTCTACCAACTGAGCCAGGAAGGCTCAGTAATTTAAAATCTTGGTTTATTTGAGTGCCTCTAAATCAAACCAGATATACATTAGTTTTTGTAATATCTAATATACTATAGCTATATATCAATCAACAGTTAAATAATAAAAATATGAATTTTTGTATACAATTAACTTTCCTTCTCTATTTTGAAGAATAAATCAACAACCTGCCCTTCTAAATACAGAAATTATTTCTATTTACCTGTCTGCCTATTATTTATCTATCGTATATATATCTTCTATCATCTATCATCTATCATCTATCTATCATCTATCATCTATCATCTATCTATCATCTATCATCTATCATCTATCATCTATCATCTATCTATCATCTATCTATCATTTATCATCTATCTATCATCTATCATCTATCTATCATCCATCTATCATCTATCTATCTTTTATCTATCTATCATCTATCTATCTACACGAGAGATAATTTTTTAGTCTTGGTCACATGCTTCTGAATCTGACCCTCACCTCAGTGAGTAAAGAATTTAATGACACTGAACTCCATCCCTTTTTAGAATTGTTGGGCTCACTTTATCTAAGGTCATATAATTTAAGTGAATCTATTGCCACATAGTACATGTTAGAGAGCATCATCATTTGTTATTTTGCATCAGGATCCTTTAGATGATATTTAGCATGCCAAATGATTAAGAGAAATTCCTTATTTTTTAAAAAGATATGATGGTTCTTATTCACTGAAGAACAGTATGCTTTTGATGCAAATAGCCTCCAAACATAAATTTTCCTCCTCCCAAAAATCTACACCCAAGTATTCATTGTGCTTCCTCCCTTATTTAATTCAAGATTGTAAAATATCACTTTCTGCAGGGAAATGTTCCTATTCAATAGTAACCCATCATTATAAGTTCCTTGACTCAACTTTATTTTCTCCCTTATAGCACTTCTCAGGATCTGAAACTATAGCATTTATTTGTTAACTTAGTAGAGGCTCCCTCCTCTACTAGGAGAGAACCTCCATGAGGAAGAAACCTAAAAATTGCTTGGGACATAGCAGATGTTTGATAAATATTTCCTGAATAAATGAACAGAATAACAGAAAAGACAAAACAGTAATAATAAATCTGCAAATCTCCAGTTGTTTCTACAGGAGTAGTTTTAGAAAGTCAGCTTTTAAAAAAATTCTCTTAAGATTTAGTTGATATTTAGAGCAACATATTTTGCAAAGATAATATTTACTAGTGTGGTAGACTGAATAATGGCCCTTCAAAGATATGTACCTACTAATCCCCAGAATCTATGAATGGGGTTATCTTACCTGGCAAAAAGAATTTTGAAGATATGATTAAGAATCTTGAGTTGGAAGATTATTCTGGATTATCTAGGTGCATCCAATGTAATCACAAGGACTCATATATAACAGAGAGGTAGGGTTTGAAGACAGTAAATGTGATAAGGCAACAGAAACAAAGAGAAGGAGAGAAAGATTAGGTGTTCTGCTGCTGGACTTGAAGATGGAAGAAAGTGGATACCCCCAAAATATGGGTGTTCTCTAGAAGTTCACAAAAGGAAGGAAATTGATCTTCCCTAGAACCTCCAGAGGGAACCAGTTCTTCTACCATCTCAACTTGAACCCAGGGAGACTGATTTTGGACTTCTAACCTCCAGAACTGTAAAATAATAAATGTGTGTTGCTGTCAGTGACTAAATTTGTGGTATTTGTTACAGCAGTTACAGGAAACTAATAAAATTGATAAACTACTGTTAAATTATTGATTATAGGAACTATTTCCAAGGCTTTCTTGATAGGATTATTTTCTTAAAGTTCTGGATTTTTGGAAAAGAACAGTATGAGAAAATAATCTTCATGAATGCTACATATAGTGTATTTTCTTTCTGGAAATTTTACATTAAATTGCTGGCTTGATATTGTCCAGAAATAGAGTAAAAGTCTAAAGAATCTTGTTCCCTCTGATTGAAGCAGAACAAGATATAAAACTTTCTTAATCTTGGTCCAAATTTTATCAGAGTTCCTCTGGTAGTTTGCTAGGGCTTCAGTAACAAAGTACCATAAACTGAGTCGCTTAGAAAAAAAGAAATAGATTGTCTCACAAGTTTGGACTCCAGAAGTCCAAAATCGAGTTGCCTGGAAGGTCATGCTTTCATTGAAGGCTCTAGGGAAGAATCTGTTGCAGGCCTCTCTCCTACCTTCTGATAGCTCCAGACATTCTTTGGCTTATAGATGAATCACCCTGTCACATAAACATCTCCCTGTATTTTCTACATTTACTTCCCTTTGTGTGTCTGTCTCCATGTCCACATATCACTTTTTTATATGGACACCACCATGGATTAGGGCCCACCCCAATGATTTCCTATTAACTTGATTACCCCTGAAAAGACTTATTTCATATAAGGTCACATTCTGAGATACTGGGGGTTAGGACTTCAACATATCTTCTGGGGCAGGACATAATTCAACCTAAAGTGTTAAGTTTGGATTAAAAAAAAGCAGGATCCAAAAATGCTACAATCTCGATACCATAAAAAAACTTACACTCATTTTCAAAGAGCTGTGACATATCAGTACATGTGGCATCTAAATAAGGAAATATTTATATATTTATATATGACTATAAAGGCATATATAATATTTATTTCTAGCTCTCATTCTATTCCAGGACATGATTGAAACAATTTTAAACAGAGAAACATTACTTAACCTTAAATTTTAGTATTTCAATTTATTTCTTGAAATTAGAAAAAGAAAGGAAAATTTGAGGCCAATTTTATGTAATTTCATTCAAAAAATCATGTGTCATTCCTTCTTTTAAACACATAAATTTAAATCATAGTTTCAGATATAACGAGTAAGTAACAATCACAAAGGTGCTTATAGTCAATTTGCACCGGTAAAAAAATCAGATGATTGGGAGGAAGCTGACCTCATTTACAGTGATGAATAAAACTTAACAATGATCATTTCTGAATTTCACGTTCTGTTATCGAACGTTTGAGAAGTAATAGTTATGACTGTCATATACTTACTGTGACAGGCGTTTATACATATAACATGATATAGTTAGAGACCATTAAAATTCGTATTTTAAATCAAGAAAACTGACACAAATCTACTTGGATTCTATAGATTATAAGAGCTGGTGGGAAGATTGGAATTCATATGTGATGCCAGAGCTTATATTCTTAAACATTATAGCATATTGGTTCCCACAGTTAGGAATGAAATTCCCGCTTAACTACACATCTTTTTTTAAATTTTATTTTATTATGTTATGTTAATCCCCATACATTACATCATTAGTTTGTGGTGTAGTGATCCATGATTCACTGTTTGCATATAACACCCAGTGCTCCATGCAGAACGTGCCCTCTTTAATACCCATCACCAGGCTAACCCCTCCCCCTAACCCCCTCCCCTCTAGAACCCTCAGTTTGTTTCTCAGAGTCCATAGTCTCTCATGGATCGTCTCCCCCTCTGATTTCCCCCCTTCATTTTTCCCTCCTTACTATCTTCTTCTTTTTTTTTAACATATAATGTATTATTTGTTTCAGAGGTACAGGTCTGTGATTCAACAGTCTTACACAATTCTCAGCACTCACCATAGCACATAGCCTACCCAATGTCTATCACCCAGCCACCCGATCCCTCCCACCCCACCATTCCAGCAACCCTCAGTTTGTTTCCTGAGATTAAGAATTCCTCATATCAGTGAGGTCATATGATACATGTCTTTCTCTGATTGACTTATTTCGCTTATTGTAATACCCTCTAGTTCCATCCACGTCATTGCAAATACAAGATTTTTTTTGATGGCTTCATAATATTCCATTGTGTGTGAATACACACACACACACACACACACACACACACACACACACACACATACACAACACATCTTGTTTATCCATTCACCTGTTGATGGACATCTTGGCTCTTTCCATAGTTTGGCTATTGTGGACATTGCTCCTATAAACATTGGGGTGCACATAACCCTTCGGATCACTACATTTGTATCTTTGGCGTAAATACCCAGTAGTGTAATTGCTGGATCATATGGTAGCTCTATTTTCAACTTTTTGAGGACCCTCCATACTGTTTTCCAGAGTGCCTGCACCAGCTTGCATTCCCACCAACAGTGTAGGAGGGTTCCCCTTTCTCCGCAATCCCACCAACATCTGTTGTTTACTGAATTGTTAATTTTAGCCATTCTGACTGGTGTGAGGTGGTATCTCATTGAGGTTTTGATTTGGATTTCCCTGATGCTGAGCGATGCTGAGCACATTTTTATGTGTCTGTTGGCCATCTGAATGTCTTCTTTAGAGAAATGTCTATTCATGTCTTCTGCCCATTTCTTGATTGGATCATTGGGTCTTTGGGTGTTGAGTTTGATAAGTTCTTTATAGATTTTGGTTACTAGCCCTTTATCTGATATGTTATTTGCAAATATCCCCTCCCATTCTGTCGGTTGTCTTTTGGTTTTGTTGACTGTTTCTTTCTCTGGGCAAACGCTTTTTATCTTGATGAAATCCCAATAGTTCATTTTTGCCCTTGTTTCCTTTGCCTTTGGTGATGTTTCTAGGAAGAAGTTGCTGCAGCTGAGGTCGAAGAGGTTGCTGCCTGTGTTCTCCTTTAGGATTTTGATGGACTCTTGTCTCATATTTAGGTCTTTCAACCATTTTGAGTCTATTTTTGTGTGTGGTATAAGAAAATGGTCCAGTTTCATTCTGCATGTAGCTGTCCAATTTTCCCAACGTCATTTGTTGAAGAGACTGCCTTTTTTCCATTGGACATTCTTTCCTGCTTTGTCAAAGATTAGTTGACCATAGAGTTGAGGGTCCACTTCTGGGCTCTCTATTCTGTTCCATTGATCTATGTGTCTGTTTTTGTGCCCGTACCATACTATCTTCATGATGACAGCTTTGTAATAGAGCTGGAAATCCGGAATTGTGATGCCGCCAGCTTTGCTTTTCTTTTTCAACGTTCCTCTGGCTATTCAGGGTCTTTTCTGGTTCCATACAAATTTTAGCATTATTTGTTCCATTTCTTTGAAAAAAGTGGATGGTATTTTGATAAGGATTGCATTAAATGTGTAGATTGCTCTAGGTAGCATTGACATCTTCACAATATTTGTTCTTCTAATCCACGAGCATGGAAAGTTTTTCCATTTCTCTGTGTCTTCTTCAATTTTTTTCATGAGTATTTTATAGTTTTCTGAGTACAGATCCTTTGCCTCTTTGGTTAGATTGATTACTAGGTATCGTATGCTTTGGGGTACAATTATAAATGGGACTGACTCCTTGATTTGTCTCTCTTCTGTCTTGTTGTTGGTGTATAGGAATGCCACTGATTTCTGTGCATTGATTTTATATCCTGCCACTTGACTGAATTTCTGTATGAGTTCTAGCAGTTTTGGGGTGGAGTCTTTTGGGTTTTCCACATAAAGTATCATATCATCTGCAAAGAGAGAGTTTGACTTCTTTGCTGATTCGGATGCGTTTTATTTCTTTTTGTTGTCTGATTGCTGTGCTAGGACTTCTAGTATTATGTTGAAGAGCAGTGGTGAAAGTGGACATCCCTGCCGTGTTCCTGACCTTAGGGGGAAAGCTCTCAGTTTTTCCCCATTGAGAATGATACTCGCTGTGGGTTTTTCATAGATGGCTTTTATGATATTGAGGTATGTACCCTCTATCCCTATACTCTGAAGAGTTTTGATCAAGAAAGGATGCTGCACTTTGTCAAATGTTTTTTTCTGATTCTACTGAGAGGATCATATGGTTCTTGTTCTTTCTTTTGTTAATGTATTGTATCACATTGATTGATTTGCGGATGTTGAACCAACATTGCAGGCCAGCAATAAATCCCACTTGGTCGTGGTGAATAAAACTTTTATTGTACTGTTGGATCCTCTTGGCTAGTATTTTTGTGAGAATTATGCATCCATGTTCATCAAGGATATTGGTCTGTAATTCTCCTTTTTGATGGACCCCTTTGTCTGATCTTGGGATCAAGGTAATGCTAGCCTCATAAAATGAGTTTGGAAATTTTCCGTCCATTTCTATTTTTTGGAACAGTTTCAGGAGAATAGGTATTAATTCTTTAAATGTTTGGTAGAATTCCCCTGGGAAGCCATCTGGCCCTGGGCTTTTGTTTGTTGGTAGATTTTTGATGACTGCTTCAATTTCCTTAGTGGTTATAGGTCTGTTCAGGTTTTCTATTTCTTCCTGGTTCAGTTTTGGTAGTTGATACATCTCTAGGAATGCATCCATTTCCTCCAGATTATCTAATTTGCTGCCATATACTTGCTCATAATATGTTCTTATAATTGTATTTCTTTGGTGTTGGTTGTGATCTCTCCTCTTTCATTCATGATTTTGTTGATTTGGGTCATTTATCTTTTCTTTTTGATAAGTCTGGCCAGGGGGTTATCAATCTTATTAATTCTTTCAAAGAACCAGCTCCTAGTTTTGTTGATCAGTTCTACTGTTCTTTTAGTTTCTATTTCATTGATTTCTGCTCTGATCTTTATTATTTCTCTTCTCCTGCTGGGTTTAGGCTTTATTTGCTGTTCTTTCTCCAGCTCCTTTAGGTGTAGGGTTAGGTTGATAACTACACATCTTTTATAGGAGTTCTGGAAACTCGGCAGAGCAAGATGGATTTCGTCTGGTCTCAGGAATTCAGCTGAATAGGGATCAAACCATTCTGAACACCTACGAACTCAACAGGAAATCGAAGATAAGAATAGTAACAACACTCTGAACAGAAAAGTGACCACTTTCTGGAAGGTAGGACGTGCGGAGAAGTGAATCCGAGGAGATATTTGGGAGGATAGACAGCGGGAGAGGGGGCCTCCGTCAGCCACTTCTGGCGAGTGGTGGAGCCGCGGAGCACAAAATTGGAACTTTGAGAAGTCGGCTCCGCTGAGGGACGTCGCTCCAGTGGCTAAGTGGGGGGTGGAACCCTCGCGGGACAGTGTGGTCTCAGGACCCTCGGGGTCACAGAAAGACCGGGGGTGCCTGAGTGCGGCACAGCTCCCAGGTATCGGAGCGGGGAAGCCGGCTGCAGAGACGGAGCCGAGGCGCGGGCTCTCAGCTCGGGGTTGCTATAAACTGTGATCCGCGGCCCAGTCGGGCTACTGCTCCTCCAGCAGGGACCCAACAAGTGGCAGAGCCAGGGAGACTCCCCTTCCTTCCCCGGGGAGGAGTGGCGCGGGAGCATACCACAGGGATCTCATGGGTTTGGAGACTCCACACGGGGTCGGGTGCCAGACATAGAAACCCTCAATCACAGGCCGGGTGAGCACGGAGGGCAGCCGGAGACCGGGGAGACGGGAGTGACTGCTTTTCTCTGGGGGCACACAGAGGAGCAGGGCCCAGAGTTCTCGGCTCCTCCGGGTGGACATTGGGAGGCCACCATTTTCACCCTGGTCCTCCAAAGCTGTACCGAGAGCTTGCAGGGAACTAAAGCTCCTGAGAGCAAACCGGAGCAGCTTGCTTAGCCCGGACTCACAAGGGCGGGGCAATTCTGCCTCCGGCAAAGACATTTGGGAACCACAGCAACAGGCCCCTCCCCCAGAAGATCAGCACGAACAGCCAGCAAGCCAAGACTAAGTTTACCGATTAAGGAGAACGGGAGAACTCCAGCGCTAGGGGAATACTGCACATAGAATTCATGGCTTTTTTACCATAATTCATTAGTTTTTCAAAGTGAATTTTTTTAACTGTTTTTTTTTAATTTTTCTTTTTCCTTTTTTCAAACAACATCTTATCAATCCCTTTTTAAAAAAAACATTTTTTATTTTTCATTTTTTTGGAGTCATATTTTTATCCCTTCATAGTAGTTACCCTTATTTTTGGCATATATATATAAGTTGTTCTCTCTTTAAAATTTTGAGATACAATTTCTTCTAACAGATCAAAATATACCCTAAATCACTAGTGTATGGCTTTGTTCTATTCTCCTGCCTGATCACATTCTCTCCCTCTTTTTTCTTTTTTCTTTTTTTTCTTTTTTCTTTTTCTTTTTAAAACTTCTTCTTTCTTTTTAAAAACAACTTATATTACCAATTCCTTTTATAAAATCTTTTATAATTTTCATCTTTACAGTCATCTGCATTCCCTTCACTGTATCAACCCTTATTTTGTATATATATGTCTTTCTTCCATTAAAATTTTAGCAGTCACTTTCTTCTAACAGACCAAAATATGCCCAAAAGCTAGTGTGTGGCACTGATCTATGCACTAGCCTGATCATATTTGATCATATTCTGTTTTTTTTTGTTTTGTTCTGTTTTTGTTTGTTTTTATCTTTTTCTATTTCCTTTTTTTTCTCTTCTTTCTTTCCCTTTCTTGTCCCCTGGTTTCAGATCTTTTCTGATTTGTATAGAGTATATTTGCTGGAGACGTTGTTAACCTGTTAGCATTCTGTTCTCTCATTCATCTGTTCTCCTCTGGACAAAATGACAAGACGAAAAAATCACCTCAGCAAAAAGAACAAGAGGTAGTACCGTCTGCCAGGGACCTACTCAATACTGACATTAGTACGATGTTGGACCTAGAGTACAGAATCATGACTTTAAAGATACTAGTTGGGCTTGAAAAAAGTGTGGAAGTTATTAGAGAAACCCTTTCTGGAGAAATAAAAGAACTAAAATCTAACCAAGTCGAAATCAAAAAGGCTATTAATGAGGTGCAATCAAAAATGGGGGCACTAACCGCTAGGATAAATGAGGGAGAAGAAAGAATCAGCAATATAGAAGACCAAATGATGGAAAATAAAGAGGCTGAGAAAAAGAGAGATAAAAAACTACAGGATCACGAGGGCAGAATTCGAGAGATAAGCGATACGATAAGACGAAACAACATTAGAATAATTGGGATCCCAGAAGAAGAAGAAAGAGAGAGAGGGGCAGAAGGTATATTGGAGCAAATAATAGCAGAGAACTTCCCTAATGTGGGGAAGGAAACAGGCATCAAAATCCAGGAGGCACAGAGAACCCCTCTCAAAATCAATAAAAATAGGTCAACACCCCGACATCTAATAGTAAAACTTACGAGTCTCAGAGACAAAGAGAAAATCCAGAAAGCAGCTCGGGAGAAGAGATATGTAACCTACAATGGTAGAAACATTAGATTGGCAACAGACCTATCCACAGAGAGCTGGCAGGCCAGAAAGGACTGGCATGATATCTTCAGAGCACTAAACGAGAAAAATATGCAGCCAAGAATACTATATCCAGCTAGGCTATCATTGAAAATAGAAGGAGAGATAAAAAGCTTCCAGGACAAACAAAAACTAAAGGAATTTGCAAACACCAAACCAGCCCTACAAGAAATATTGAAAAAGGTCCTCTAAGCAAAAAGAGAGCCTAAAAGCAGCATAGATCAGAAAGGAACACAGACAATATACAGTAACAGTCACCTTACATGCAATACAATGGCAATAAATTCATACCTTTCAATAGTTACCCTGAATGTAAATGGGCTAAATGCCCCAATCAAAAGACACAGGCTATCAGATTGGATTAAAAAACAAGACCCATCGATATGCTGTCTGCAAGAGACTCATTTTAGACCCAAAGACACCCCCAGATTGAAAGTGAGGGGGTGGAAAACCATTTACCATGCTAATGGACACCAAAAGAAAGCTGGGGTGGCAATCCTTATATCAGACAAATTAGATTTTAAAACAAAGACTGTAATAAGAGATGAGGAAGGACACTATATCCTACTTAAAGGGTCTATCCAACAAGAAGATCTAACAATTGTAAATATCTATGCCCTTAACATGGGAGCACCCAATTATATAAGGCAATTAATAACAAAAGCAAAGAAACACATTGACAACAATACAATAATAGTCGGGGACTTTAACACCCCCCTCACTGAAATGGACAGATCATCTAAGCAAAAGACCAACAAGGAAATAAAGACTTTAAATGACACACTGGACCAAATGGACTTTATAGACTTATTCAGAACATTCCATCCCAAAGCAACAGAATACACATTCTTCTCTAGTGCCCATGGAACATTCTCCAGAATTGATAACATCCTAGGTCACAAATCAGGTCTCAACCGGTACCAAAAGATTGGGATTATTCCTTGCATATTTTCAGACCACAATGCTTTGAAACTAGAACTCAATCACAAGAGGAAAATCAGAAAGAACTCAAATACATGGAGGCTAAAGAGCATCCTACTAAAGAATGAATGGGTCAACCATGAAATTAAAGAAGAATTAAAAAAAATTCATGGAAACCAATGAAAATGAAAACACAACTGTTCAAAATCTTTGGGATACAGCAAAGGCAGTCCTGAGAGGAAAGTATATAGCAATACAAGCCTTTCTCAAGAAACAAGAAAGGTCTCAAATACACAACCTAACCCTACACCTAAAGGAGCTGGAGAAAGAACAGCAAATAAAGCCTAAACCCAGCAGGAGAAGAGAAATAATAAAGATCAGAGCAGAAATCAATGAAATAGAAACCAAAAGAACAGTAGAACAGATCAACGAAACTAGGAGCTGGTTCTTTGAAAGAATTAACAAGATTGATAAACCCCTGGCCAGACTGATCAAAAAGAAAAGATAAATGACCCAAATCAACAAAATCATGAATGAAAGAGGAGAGATCACAACCAACACCAAAGACATACAAAGAACATATTATGAGCAACTCTATGCCAGCAAATTAGATAACCTGGAAGAAATGGGTGCATTCCTAGAGATGTATCAACTACCAAAACTGAACCAGGAAGAAATAGAAAACCTGAACAGACCTATAACCACTAAGGAAATTGAAGCAGTCATCGAAAATCTCCCAAGAAACAAAAGCCCAGGGCCAGATGGCTTCCTAGGGGAATTCTATCAGACATTTAAAGAAGAATTAATACCTATTCTCCTGAAACTGTTCTAAGAAATAGAAATGGAAGGAAAACTTCCAAACTCATTTTATGAGGCCAGCATTACCTTGATCCCAAAACCAGACAAAGATCCCATCAAAAAGGAGAATTAGAGACCAATATCCTTGATGAACATCGATGCAAAAATTCTCACCAAAATACTAGCCAAGAGGATCCAACAGTACATGAAAAGGATTATTCACCACGACCAAGTGGGATTTATCCCTGGCTGCAAGGCTGGTTCAACATCCGCAAATCAATCAACGTGATACAATACATTAACAAAAGAAAGAACAAGAACCATATGATCCTCTCAATAGATGCAGAGGAAGCATTTGACAAAGTACAGCATCCCTTCTTGATCAAAACTGTTCAGAGTATAGGGATAGAGGGTACATACCTCAATATCATAAAAGCCATCTATGAAAAACCTACAGCGAATATCATTCTCAACGGGGAAAAGCTGAGAGCTTTTCCCCTAAGGTCAGGAACTCGGCAGGGATGTCCACTCTCACCACTGCTATTCAACATAGTATTGGAAGTCCTAGCCACAGCAATCAGACAACAAAAAGAAATCAAAGGTATCCAAATCAGCAAAGAGGAAGTCAAACTCTCACTCTTTGCAGATGATATGATACTGTATGTGGAAAACCCAAAAGACTCCCCCCCAAAACTGCTAGAACTCGTACAGGAATTCAGTCAAGTAGCAGGATATAAAATCAATGCACAGAAATCAGTGGCATTCCTATACACCAACAACAAGACAGAAGAGAGACAAATCAAGGAGTCGATCCCATTTACAATTGCACCCAAAACCATAAGATACCTAGGAATCAATCTAACCAAAGAGGCAAAGGATCTGTACGCAGAAAACTATAAAATACTCAGGAAAGAAATTGAAGAAGACACAAAGAAATGGAAAAACGTTCCATGCGCATGGATTGGAAGAACAAACATTGTGAAGATGTCAGTGCTACCTAGAGCAATCTACACATTCAATGCAATCCCCATCAAAATACCATCCACATTTTTCAAAGAAATGGAACAAATAATCCTAAAATTTGTATGGAACCAGAAGAGACCCCGAATAGCCAGAGGAATATTGAAAAAGAAAAGCAAAGCTGGTGGCATCACAATTCCGGACTTCCAGCTCTATTACAAAGCTGTCATCATCAAGACAGTATGGTACTGGCACAAAAACAGACACATAGATCAATGGGACAGAATCGAGAGCCCAGAAATGGACCCTCAACTCTATGGTCAACTAATATTTGACAAAGCAGGAAAGAATGTCCAATGGCAAAAAGACAGTCTCTTCAACAAATGGGTGGTGGGAAAATTGGACAGCCACATGCAGAAGAATGAAACTGGACCATTTCCTTACACCACACACAAAAATGGACTGCAAATGGTGAAAGACCTAAACGTGAGACAGGAGTCCATCAAAATCCTAAAGGAGAACACAGGCAACAACCTCTTCGACCTCAGCCACAGCAACTTCTTCCTAGAAACATCACCAAAGGGAAGGGAAGCGCCAGGGCAAAAATGAACTATTGGGATTTCATCAAGATAAAAAGCGTTTGCACAGCAAAGGAAACAGTCAACAAAACCAAAGGACAACCGACAGAATGGGAGAAAATATTTGCAAATGACATATCAGATAAAGGGCTAGTATCCAAAATCTATAGAACTTATCAAACTCAACACCTAAAGGACAAATGATCCAATCACAAAATGGGCAGAAGACATGAACAGACATTTTTCCAAAGAAGACATCCAAATGGCCAACAGACACATGAAAAAGTGCTCAGCATCGCTCAGCATCAGGGAAATCCAAATCAAAACCTCAATGAGATACCACCTCACACCAGTCAGAATGGCTAAAATTAACAATCAGGAAATGACAGATTTGGCGGGGATGTGGAGAAAGGGGAACCCTCCTACACTGTTGGTGGGAATGCAAGCTGGTGCAACCCCTCTGGAAAACAGTATGGAGTTTCCTCAAACAGTTGAAAACAGAGCTACCATATGATCCAGCAATTGCACGACTGGGAATTTACCACAAAGATACAAATGTACGGATCCGAAGGGGTACGTGCACCCCAATGTTTATAGCAGCCTTGTCCACAATAGCCAAACTGTGGAAAGAGCCAAGATGTCCATCGACAGATGAATGTATAAAGAAGAAGTGGTATATACACACAATGGAATAGTATGCAGCCATTAAAAGGAATGAGATCTTGCCATTTGCAACAACGTGGATGGAACTGGAGGGTGTTATGCTAAGTGAAATAAGTCGATCAGAGAAAGACATGTAACATATGACCTCACTGATATGAGGAATTCTTAATCTCAGGAAACAAACTGAGGGTTGCTGGAGTGGTGGGGGGTGGGAGGGATGGGGTGGCTGGGTGATAGACATTGGGGAGGGTATGTGCTATGGTGAGCACTGTGAATTGTACAAGACTGATGAATCACGGATCTGTACTTCTGAAACAAATAATGCAATATATGTTAAGAAAAAAAAAGAAGAAGAAGATAGCAGGAGGGGAAGAATGAAGTGGGGGAAATCGGAGGGAGAGACCAACCATGAGAGACGATGGACTCTGAAAAACAAACTGAGGGTTCTAGAGGGGAGGGGTTGGGGGATGGGTTAGCCTGGTGATGGGTATTAAAGAGGGCCCGTTCTGCGTGGAGCACTGGGTGTTATGCACAAACAATGAATCATAGAACAGTATATCACAAGCTAATGATGTAATGTATGGTGATTAACATAACAATAAAAAATTATTAAAAAAAAGGTGTAAGAGAAATTTGTTGCAAGATAAAAACCAGTCACTATTCCCAGAGTCCTTAGTCTCTCATGGTTCATCTCTCCCTCCGATTTCTCCCCCTTCATTTTTCCCTTCCTTCTCCTAATGTCCTCCATGCTATTCCTTATGTTCCACAAATAAGTGAAACCATATGATAATTGTCTTTCTCTACTTGACTTATTTCACTTAGCATAATCCCCTCCAGTTCCATCCATGTCAATGCAAATGTTAGGTATTCATCCTTGCTGATGGCTGAGTAATATTCCATTATATATATGGACATCATCTTCTTTATCCATTCTTCTGTTGAAGAGTATCTTGGCTCCTTCCACAGTTTGGCTATTATAGACATTGCTGCTATGAACATTGGGGTGCATATGGCCCTTCTTTTCACTCCATCTGTAACTTTGGGGTAAATACCCAGTAGTGCAATTGCTGGGTCATAGGGTAGCTCTATTTTAAACTTTTTGAGGAAACTCCACACTGTTTTCCAAAGTGGCTGTACCAACTTGCATTCCCACCAATAGTGTAAGGGGGTTCCCCTTCCTCCACAACCTCTTCAACATTTGTTGTTTCTTGTCTTCTCAATTTTTGCCATTCTAACTGGTGTAAGGTGGTATCTCAATGTAGTTTTGATTTGAATTTCCCTGATGGCTAATGATGTTGAACATTTTTTCTGTGTCTCTTAGCCATTGGTATGTCTTCTTTGGAGAAGTATCTGTTCATGTTTTCTGCCCATTTTTTCACTTGATTATTTGTTTTTTGGGTGTTGAGTTTGAGAAGTTCTTTATAGATCTTGGATACCAGCCCTTTATCTGCAGTGTCATTTGCAAATATCTTCTCCCACTCTGTGGGTTGTCTCTTTGTTTTGTTGAGTGTTTCCCTTGCTGTGCAGAAGCTTTTAATCTTGATGAAGTCCCAAAAGTTCATTTTCGCTTTTGTTCCCCTTGCCTTTGGAGGCATGTTTTGAAAGAAGTTGCTGTGGTCGATGTCAGAGAGGTTACTGCCTATGTTCTCCTCTAGGATTTTGATAGATTCCTGTCTCACATTGAGGTCTTTCATCCATTTTGAGCTTATCTTTGTGTGTGGTGTTAGAGAATGGTCGAGTTTCATTCTTCCGTATATACCTGTCTAATTTTCCCAGCACCATTTATTGAAGAGACTGTCTTTTTTCCATTGCATATTTTTCCTGCTTTTTCGAAGATTAGTTGACCATAGAGTTGACTGTCCATATCTGGGCTCTCTATTCTGTTCTATTGATCTATGTATTTGTTTTTTTGTCAGTACCATGCTGCATTGGTGATCACAGCTTTGTAATATAGCTTGAAATCAGACAATGTGATGCCCTCAGCTTTGTTTTTCTTTTTCAACATTTCCTTGGTGAAATGGGGTTTTTCTGGTTCCATGAAAATTTTAGGATTGTTTGTTCCAGCACTTTGAAAAATGCCATTGGTATTTTGATTGGGATGGCCACGAAAGTATAGATTGCTTTGGGCAGCACAGACATTTTAACAATGTTTATTCTTCCAATCCATGACCATGAAATGTTTTTCCATCTTTTGATGTCTTCTTCAATTTCTTTCATAAGTGTTCTGTAGTTTCTAGAGTATAGATCCTTTATCTCTTTGGTTAGGTTTATTCCAAGGTATCTGAAGGTTTTTGGTGCTATTGTAAATGGAATCAATTCCGTAATTTCTCTTTCTACAGTTACACTGTCAGTGTGTAGAAAAGCAACTGATTTCTGTGCATTGATTTTTGTATCCTGCCACATTACTGAATTGCTGTATGAGTTCTAGTAATTTGGGGGTGGAGTCTTAGGATTTTAAAGAGAAGGAGGGTGGGGGGGTGAGCCTGGTGATGGGTATTAAGGAGGGCATGTATTGCATGGAGCACTGGGTGTTATATGCAAACAATGAATCATGGAACACTACAACAAAAACTAATTATGTACTGTATGGTGATTAATATAATAAAAAATTATTAAAAAATACTTACGCCTGTTTTGCTAAAAAGCAAACAAACAAAAAACTAGTCACTATTAAACGTCCTAGAAATTACTATATCAAACAACTAAGGAAATTTAGAAGTAAATTATAAACAGTTATCCATACTATCAAAAATACTAACATTAAACTACAGTTCTCAAAGTATAGATAACAAATACATTTAGAGTTCTACATGGATGGAACTAACTAGAGAATTAAGAAATACTAAACCAGCCAACTACATATATAACCATAATTTAGAATAAAAAATGATTGGTGTGGGCAACTCTGGAAAGCCTTCAGGAGGAGATCAAACTCAACATGCATTTGTAGGTGAGCTAGAAATTGGTTATTTTAGATTAATAAGATAACATAAACAAAAGGGACTAAACTAGGGTAACATGTATGTGAGGAATATGGAAGAAGTAAAGTGAGAAAAATCAGTCTTACCAAAAGGTTTAAATGTTAGAGTGGGGCCAGATTATGAGGGACCTAATGTTATACTCAAAGTAGTGGAAAACTACAGGGCAGTGAGGAAACCTGATGGAAATAGGTTCCTTTGAAGTTTACTTTGTTAGATTTTACTCGACAGTCTACCAACTGAGAAAGGCTGAAATTCCATTCTCTATGCCCATCTATAAGCAATGATCAATCTAAAATATGTTGGGAAGTTTGGGGAGTCTTCTAAATCTTGTTTGGGGTATCATTCTGAGTGGTCTTTGCAGCAAGACTCAATGCTCTTGACTTTTTCTGACTTCCTTTTCCCATTCATCCATATGACCTTTTCCCAATTCCATCATACCATATAACTGATAAATAGTGGTATAATATTAATATCAACAGTAGTTAACACAGACAACTCTTGGAGTCAATATAGCACCATGGTTAAGGGAATGGATGCTGAAGCCAAACTGTGTAAGTTCAAAACAAACTCAAGACCTACTACTTGTGTGACCTTGGATATGTTATTCAAACTTCTCTTTGCTCCATCTGTACAATGGAGTGATGTAGAATTTCCATTCCTAGATTGTTGTCAGGATTAAATGCATTGACAATACGTTAAGCACTTAAAAACAGGGTCTGACACATGCAACATTATATGTGTTAACTTTATTTTCTCCTTTATCTTCAGTATTTGGTTCCTAACTAATGCATAAGTACTCCATTTAGACAGAGGCACCACTATCTCTTATGGCAGTTCATTTCATTTTGGACCACTGAAATTGTAAAATCTTTTTAATATGTTTATTCATATTGGATACCCCATGATTTCTAGCCATTTTTCCTATTTCTGCCCTTGAAGCTACCTAGAATTAGTTAGTGTACCACATTCTCTCTTGCATATGGCAGCCTTTCCTAGATTGGGAGAGAAATCGCTTGCTCCCTCCAAATTCTTCTATTTTGCACATCATTAATATCACAGTTCTTTTGATTATTTCTCATATGATATATTTCTTAGACCCTCATGAAGCTTACCAATAATCTTATAAAAATTACTTGCCTTTGCATCTATTTCCATTAGCTAATATAATTCTTAACATTCAGGTAACATTTTCATCTCCAAAAAGTGCACACTGGGGAACTCTCAAATGGCCAGTGGGGCGGACATAATTGGACAGAGGGGGATTCTACCACCCATCTGTCATCTGCTTAAGTAATATACCTCTGTATGAAACTCTGAACCTGTCACCATCAAATTATTTCTTTAGAGGTAATTCTCAAAATGATCTCTCTTTCTTGGACTAATAAACTGAGTGGAGATGATCCCAGAAAAAAGGGAGAAAAGGATATTATCAGCCCTCCTCAGTTTTATCACTGCCTCCTCCTCTTCTCAGAATTCACATTCTGAGAATTTTAAGCTATAAACTTGAAAAACTTATCCTGCTATGAAATAATTAACATTCATAAAGGTTATGAGCTGATAGTAGCCACACATTAAAAATTATAACATGTATTAATTTAGAGAATGCCTTGACAGGGTCAAATATTTTTAATGTTCTTTACATAGAGCCTATTAGAATGCTAAGCAATTATTTAATGGAATTTTGTTAAAACCTGAAATCTGTCAAATTTTTCCTAGAGTCTATTTCACATTAGCAGTTTTTGTTTTTTTACATGGACTATAAGTCAGCATTCTCTAAGACTGAAATTTTATCTATTTTAAAGTAAATATTAAAAAAATACAATTATAAAGTTTCTGGAAGAAAATCTTTTCCATTACTTGAATTATGTCACTATATTTTATAAATGTATATTACCTTAAGAGAATTCATAGAAAAATATACTGTTAACAGTAAAACCAAAATTCACTCTGAAAAAGTCATTAGCTAATTATGTATTATTCTATGAAAAGACAATGGCAGGTGGAGTCAATGCTGTATGAGGGATGTTCTTCACCTATGATCCTTGGGAAGTTCATCCTTTCAGGCATCAAGGTAAGTTGTCATATGCACCACAAACCAACATTTAGGTTTAGATTAAACCTGCAGGGTCCACATAACCATTTATCCCCTTGACATATCCTTGCTGCTGATTGAACAATAGAACTTTATAGCCCATTTCTTGAATAATATATTTGAGCTTGTTTTATGTGTACCTGCCTTAAGTTGCTGATCCTATGAAACTGAAAGCTGACTATATTATCTTGCAAAGTTTTGAAGTTACACGTTTTCCTAATTGGATTTGTTGATTTATCGCTAACAAAGATAAAACCTTCTACTTCAGCCATTTCTCTGGCTTTAAAATTGCTTCAATCTGGAAGCTGACTGTATGAGTTTGATAAAAGTGCTTGATGTCTATTTAACCACAAAAATATTAACTTGATAGAAAGGAAACAAGCAAAGAAAATGATGCAGTCTTCTTTAAAATCTAGAATAAAATTATGGAAATTTTAGCTGTGAGCAGAAAACCAGGTCTCAGCAACCGCTATCTAAATTGCCTCAGAGTACCGAGTCAATTGTATAACCAGCTTTCTATCAGGATATTATAATTCTTGGTAATCAACGTAACAATATTTTTAAGTACATTACAGAATATATAGTTATATAATTAATATTTTATAACAATTAATATTCTAACAGGTAATAAGAAAATAATCCCTAAAGTCTATTGAGAATACTTATAAAATATAAAAATCTCATAGCAGGCAATTGGAAATGCTTTACTTTTTGAATCTTTATGAGGAAGAAGAGGAGTCTTCATAATTTCCACCCCAAATTTTGCTCTATAATTCCTAGCTAGACTAGAGGACAAAGATGGTTGACTGATTTTCCATTTTAGGCTTCTATTAGTGGTGATCATTTTATATATACTATCAATTTGTTTAATAAAATGTTTGTTTTGTTGATCCATTTTTATGTATGATGTTTGCTATACATACCCACTTGGAAATGTGAATCTATCTTACCCAAAGTAAATAAAAATAAGACATTTTCGTATTTGGAAAGTGTGAGTGTGTCTTTGTGTCCTAGAACATACTTGTGATACTGTCACCCCCCAAATGAGCATTACCGCTGGCAAAGTGGTAAATCCCAATAACCAAATAATATTTCCTGTCCAAGTGACAATGTTAAGTTTGACAGTGTTTAGTTAAAAGACAGCAACAACATTTTGAAGTTACATAAAGTAAGTGTCTCTTTAACTAAAAGTAGTTTTAAAATGTGCTATTCTTTAGAAGTAACATGAATCATACTTGTATCTCCTGAGTGTTTTCTTGAATTTCTTCCATACAAATAATATAATGCAACAACATCATTTCATTATCTGGAATGTTAGAAATAAGCAAGTAGAGTATACAGCAGGTAAAACCACTGGAGAAAGCAGCTTGGTCAGGGTAGTACAGGAGGAAATAGATTCTACGTTCTTGCTTTGGACCTGTGTTTGTTTAGGAACCCATGCTGTGTGCCATATTGAGATTCTATTCTATCAGGATCACAACCAAAGGAGCTAAGTTACACAGAAAATGTAGAAGCTTATTATAAAGTGCCAGAATTTACTGCTTCTGCAAAGCATTTCATTATAGAAGGAATGATCCAATAGTTATCCTAATTTTTCACTTCAAAAGTCAAGTTCCAAAAAAAGTTGAAATACTAAACCATCATGCCCAAATCACTCTTCAAACTTTTGTTAGGGTATTCAAAGTATATTTTGAGCTCTTGTTTTCCAAATTCTAATCAATATCCCCAGGGAATGACTGTTGGGTGGGAAAAAATGAGAAATAAGGCACTTTGGTGGGGGTGGGAAGAGGAAGAGGGACAAAAGAAACAGATTAATTTAGCAGACAGTTACCAAGGCCCACAATCTGTCTTTTCAAGCCACACTGATCCTAACAATTTCAAAACCAGTATGTCTGGCTTGAAGAGAGAACAGATAACCTGGAGAATGTTTGTGGTATTCAATAAAGAGATGGGTGCTTTTTATAAAGCCACAGGCACACAGAATACTGAAGTCATTTCAGGAAAAATAATTCAACTGCTGGAATTCTGCACAATGAGGTTGGCATTAAGGGTTGTCATACAGTCCAAAATTTGTTTTATGTAGGGATGAGAAAGTAAGGTTTTTAGCCCTCCTTTTCCAAAAACAACACACATGACTGTCCAACATAAATATCTTTGCCAGAAAGCTGACAAATGTTGCCTTTACTTCATTTTTGCAAATCTGGAATAGAATAAGGAGAATTTGGCCTCAAATTACCAACCCCTTTGTCTTGGCACCATAAATGAATTGTTAAGAAGTAGAAGAGCCAATTGCAAAACAACAACAAAAAACCCAAAGTTAAAACAAATATTACAAGTACTGATTGCAATCAGAGAAATAAAAGAAGTAAATCAATCAACATCATAATTTATCATTCACATAAAACTAATCCAAAGATAGGAAAGAAAAATTTAAGCTTTCAGTATTGGATACTCTGTAGGGAAGGGATTCTGAAATCTGCACATAAAATACACAATCTTCCAAAATGGTCTCCTTCTCCTTTATTCATTGCTTCACACCCAATATTCCCTTCTTTTATATTTTAGGGTAATTATTAAGTTTAAAATGTCTAGTATTCTTGGGAATAACCAGTTAAGTTAGCCCTGGTCATCTATATTTGGCTAGGACTATGTGGCAGTTGTCAATTGAAGTGACCAAGATGCTTCTAATTTTCTAATTCTCTGAGCTTCTAAGAATAGGAAAATTTGTTTGTATAATACTGTTATCAGTCTTTGTCCAAGTTATTTCTGGCACATGGAAGAACCTCACTCTATAACCAAGATCAATATTCATCATGAAAGTGTCTCTGATTTACCCAGCTTTTTCTCCTATACACAAACATCCTCATAACCAAATAATTTTTAGATATTTCATACATTTCAGGTCATTGTCTTTTACTTTATTTCATTTACACTAATATGTATTAGTGAAGGGGAAACAGTTTGATTTTCCTACATGGCTGTTCCCTTTTGGCACTTCCTTTGGCATATCCACACAATGTTAGCTCATAGGTAATGCTCAAGTTTTGTCCTCTTTGCTTTCTCAGCAAAGTTTATAGCAGAAGACTGAGCCCTATGCCTATCCAATTGATTCTTATATTAATGGTACACCTGTTACATCTGCTGCTCATTTGACAGTTTCTTTTAAAGTAATCAGGGAGACAAACCATGAGAGATTCTTAACTCTAGGAAACAAACTGAAGGTTGCTGGAGGGGAAGTGGTGGGGGGATAGGGTAACTGGGTGGTGGGCAGAAAGGAGGGCATGTGATATGATGAGCACTGGGTGTTATACCCAACTGATAAATTATTGAACTCTACATCTGAAACTAATGATGTACTATATGTTGGCTAATTTAATTTAAATAAAAAAATAAAACAAAGTTTGTTTTGACCATGCTTGAGGAAAAGGAAATCATATGATGGGCATGCTTTAGTTTCAGTTTTCAGCATGATGATTTAGTAACTAGTTTTCTTGTCTCTGTTATCACCAAAAGCTCATATTCTTACTGTTTGTTGTACTGATAATTCTTCAATTTGTTTTTTTCTTTTTTGCAGTTTTAAATCTTTAATTTGTTCAACATATATTTTTGGAGTACCTACTATGTGGCAGGTGCTACAATGGTCTTTAGGGTTATGTTTAGTAAAACAGTGCAATCTCTATGGCAGTTTTAATCTGGGAGGGGAAACAGAGACTAATTTAGATAATCACATATACTAGTATATGGGTACAAGCTGTAGTGTAGTGAGGGATATTAAAGGAAAAGGCAAGTATTGAGAGAGTAAGGAGACCAGACTTAATTGGGAAGACAGAAGAAGCTCTCCTGGAAGAATATTTGAGCTGTTCTCTGTGGAATGAATGGAGTGAGGTAGGTGCATGTCAGGAGCAGGGGGTGTTGCAGAGAAAGAGAGGATTCCAGGTATAAAAAAAAAATTCAGATTGAAAGTCCCTGAGTTAGAAAAAAAAAATTTAGGATCATGAAAAAAGAAGAGAACACAGGTATAACTCAGTGTATGAAGCAGAGGAGAAATTGGTATGACTTGAGGCTGAGGGTACTGGTGGGGCAGAACTACACATCACATTAGAGATAATCTTAAAGATCGTGGTCTTTCTTCTCAGAGCAGTGAAATGATTAAAGGAAAATTACTCTGACCTGATATGTACCTTCAAAATATTACTTTAGCTTCAGTGAAGAGAAGAGCAAGGAAAGGAGTAAAAGTAAAGTTGGGGAAATTATTTTTGGTACTATTTCCTTCGTCTAAGTAAGAAATGATAGTAGTTTCAACTTCAATGATATAAGTCATAGGAAAAGCAGATGCATTGGAGAGACATTCAGAATGAAATGTACTGTACTCAGGACTAGACTGAGGGAATGAGAGAGAAAAATATCCTGAATACCAGAAATGGCTGGGAGAGAGAGTGATGGGAGGAATGGTTCCACGCTTGACAGCTATGATATAGTCATAGGTGGGTGCCCACCAGGCTGTATTTAACCCTCGATCTTAGCTTCAGAGATAGCACTGCAATTCTTACTCCTTTGTTTGGGGTTGGAGAGAGAGTACATCTACCTTCTACTTCCTTCTTTTTACTGAATTCATTCATCCCATTTACTTCCATGAACCAAGTATTGTGCTAAGTTCTTGGACATAACTCTGTGTCCAAATCAGGAAGAAGGACAGCAAATGAGTCTGTGATTCCAATACAGTAGGTTAAGTACCATGAGGGGCTGTGGAAGCACAGAGAGGGAGACAATGACTCCATCTGGAAGGTCCAGTGGGGCTTACCAGAGAAGCTGGCATCCTAGCTGAGTATGCAGGATGATCAGTAGGAATTTGCCAGGAAAGAAGTAGAAAAAAGCCACACACACACAAAAAATGTGCAGACCAGTCAGGTACTGGAATGTGGCTGAGCCTTCCAGAACAGGGCATCTAATGGGCTCAGGCATAATAACTGGGGCATGAAAAGGCCAAAGAATGATGATTGGTTTCTCTCAAATTATTTGGGAAAAAAATTATCCACCTAGTGCAAACTGAACAGCTGACATCACACACTTGAACGGTTAAATGCTGCCTTGTACTGCATGTTACATATTTGTGCAAATCATTTCTCCAAGCAGATTTTAAGCACATTCAGGGAAGAATCATGATGTATAAATTTCTCTGACAAGAGTCAAGGCTGCTTTAAGTTCATCATTAGACGGTCCATAATAATTATTAATTGGCAGACAGAAGTAATGTTTCTTGGGAAAAAAATACCTCAGGCCATTCAAGCCAAATGTATGACTTGAAACTTCTTTTTCAGACTAACTATAAATTATGTATATATTATTCCTCAACCTGATTAGTACTGATAATCGAAATTCTTTGAATTTTCAAATGGAACATGAAATAGAAAATTTTAAGTTGATAATTGTGCAAATTATAGCTGTTAGCTGTACTTTTTTTGAGGAAGCCAACTAGATTTCATAGTAATAAATGAATATTCACACACATTATATTTCATTGAGGGGGACGTGCCTATTTTTAAACTCACTGAAGAAACTTTCAATTCAGATTGAATTTCATGTTAGTTTTCTCTGTTCTTTAGCTTCTACTCTGCTCTATTCAATATGACAACTTTATGCTTAGATTATATTCTAAAAATATATGAGATATATTTTAAATATATGAAAAATATATATATTTTATGAGAACATGTCTAACTTTTAAGATATTTTATAGAGGTATTTTGGATTTTATGGAATGCTTTGAGAAATAACTGAGTAGCCAGATGTAAAAACCTAAACTGAGTCCCAGTGTTCAAATCCCTAACAGGCTGCAACAAAGTCTACCCAGTGTAGTTGGAATGTGTTCTCACTGTTTGGATTTGCCAAACTAACACTTATGAGAGACATTGGGATATGACAACTTAAAGACCTAGAGAGGTGGACCAAGAATTCAAATCTGGATTTTTAAACACCAATCTACACTTCCATGAAGTAAGTCTCAGCTGGACTGCTGACTTACTGCTGACCTTCAATTCCTGCTAAGACTTTATGTAATCTATACATTTTTGCTTCCTGTTGGCAACTGGTAATCATCTTTAGTCAGCCTGCTTCCCAGCAGGGGAGAATTTACTTGGTTGCTGTCTTACTGTTTTGCAACTTAAATTGTATTGCCTTTAAGTTTCTTGGTAATATTTTATTCCTTAATCTCAAAACCATTACTTAATAGCAATGGTGATTTTAAAAATCAAGCATTGGGCTCCCTGCTCAGCGGGGAGTCTGCTTCTCCCTCTGACCCTCTTCTCTTTCATGCTATCTCTCATTCTCTCTCTCAAATAAATAAATAAAATATTTTAAAAAAATCAAGCTATCTATATGTTGTAAAGGGCAAAACAATACTGTAAAAAAACAAAAAAAAAACAAAAAAAACAAATGCTGTTCTGCAATTTTGTAGTATTCTATGTATATATTTATATATGGTAACATGTATCCATTTCAACAAATGTAAGCTAATTTCCCAATTTAAAAAGCACTGGATTTTTAATGTTTGAAATAGTCCTCAAGAAACATCTCCCTTAAAATTGATGAGGAAACAGTAATCTGACAAAAAGCAACACTAACCAAAGGAAGCTCCAGGGGCTGGATCATACTAGTAAGCCAAACTGATAGCTCTCTTCAAATGAACCATAATGTCTTACAATTTACATTTGATATATTAAGCATGTTCAACTTTTGTATCTTGAATGACTGACACAAAGTAAGATCTTATATTTACCTTGAAGCTTCTATTTATGTTGAACTAGTAGGCAACTCTACTGTGATTTTTTTATTTATTTAAATAGTGCATTTATGATGTTTATTTATAAGAAATGATACCACTGGTAATTTGTTACTTATTTTTGAGGATGTTGGTTAATTATTATTTGATAATTATTCGATATTATTGGTTAGTGAAAAATACTATAAATAATTAGCAGTGTATCTTTTTCTAGAACTAGTAATTTTTTGTTGCAGATTAAAAATCTGTTATTGAAGAAAAAATGTCAGACATGTTATTTACATGTATTCCATTGTTTGTTTTTTGGTGGGGGGGAGAAGTATTTTTCCATGGCTTGTAATAAAATTGTAAGCCTAAATAATTGGGATTGTGGGGCACTGGGCTGTTTCTAATGCAATATAACTGATTCCTTAAGAAATATTTTAAGGTCAAATCTACATTCAATTATATAGTGCAGGGAAGTAGGTTTCCTTATATGAGTAATATATAATGACATAAATATGATCAAATCAATGCTGGATAACATAATTAAACTAATTTTCCTTCAAATTTGTAAGTGAAAGACAAAATCTCAAAAAATGATTTTTTTTTCAGAATTCCTTAATGATCAAAATAAGCTCAATGTTTTATATGACAATATGTCAGCTTTGGTGTTCACAAAAATAATATATGGAAACTCTTAGACAATATTTCCTTCAGCTTCTCTTTTAAGAGGAATACTAAGAACTCAAAAAGGAATTAGAGGAAAGCATCAATGGGGATGAAAGATTATGAAAAATATTAAATTCTTAAATTATTTAAAGTAGAAAAGACCATGATTTTCAAAGGTAACATATGATTGAGTCCATCTATTTTCATTTTAGTAGAACAATAGGTGAACAAATAATAGGAAAGAAAATTATGACTTTTCTTATATATAGCATTTACATACCATATTACAAAGCATTCCCAGACAGGAAGTACTTTTACTACTCTGTGATGTCAATATGACTGGGCCATGGGGTCCCCAGCTATTTGGCCAAACATTATTCTGGGTGTTTCAGTGAGTGTTTTTTACTGAGATTGATGTTTAAATCACCAGAATGAGTAAAGCAGATTGCCCTCCATAATGTGGGTGGGCCTCATCCCATCATTTGAAGACCTGAATAGAGCAAAAGGCCAATGTCCCCTTGAAAGAGAGAGAATTCTCCTGCCTGACATGTGGCCTTTCAAATGGGATGTCTGCTCTTCCTGGTTTCATAGCAGCTTGCAGCCTTTGGACTCAAACTGGGACACTGGCTCTGCAGAAACTGTAATGGCCAGCCTCCCAAATCACTCGAGCCAATTACTTATAATAAATATCTCTCAATAGATTGATAGATAGATAGATAGATAGATAGATAGACAGACAGAGGTGATATAGAGGTAGAGATAAAGATAAATACAGATAGAGGGCGCCTGGGTGGCTCAGTTGCTTGGGCGACTGCCTTCAGCTCAGGTCATGATCCTGGAGTCCCGGGATTGAGTCCCACATCGGGCTCCCTGCTCAGCGGGGAGTCTGCTTCTCCCTCTGACCCTCTTCCCTCTCATGCTATCTCTCATTCTCTCTCTCAAATAAATAAATAAAATCTAAAAAAAAAAAGATAAATACAGATAGAGATCGAGATGCTGGTCTCTCCAGAGAACCCTTACTAATACACTTCCTAATATCATGTTCTTCGACACCTCTGAATCCTCCTTGTGATCCTGGTAATACTTTATGTCTTTCTAGTATTGTTAGTAACCTGAACTATTCTTCACAAGGACAAATGCAATCTTTTCAACAATTTTTAAGTCTTCTTCCACCTCTCTCCTTCACTTTCAGCAGCCTCCTATCATGTAGATGAAACAAATGCCACGTAAATGTCATGCTGTGCATTAAGAAATCACTCAACTAAGTCAATCAGAGGAAGACATGTATCATATGACCTCATTGATATGAGGAATTCTTAATCTCAGGAAACAAACTGAGGGTTACTGGAGTGGTGGGGGGTGGAAGGGATGGGGTGGCTGGGTGATAGACATTGGGGAGGGTATGTCCTAGGGTAAGCGCTGTGAGTTGTGTAAGACTGTTGAATCACAGACCTGTACCTCTGAAACAAATAATACATTATATGATTAAAAAAAAAAAGAAGAAGAAGAAGATAGCAGGAAGGGAAGAATAAAGAGGCGGAAATCGGAGGGGGAGACAAACCATGAGAGACTATGGACTCTGAGAAACAAACTGAGGGTTCTAGAGGGGAGGGGGTGGGGGGATGGGTTAGCCTGGTGATGAGTATTAAAGAAGGCCCGTACTTCATGGAGCACTGGGTGTTATATGCAAACAATGAATCATGGAACACTACATCAAAAACTAATGATGTAATGTATGGTGATTAACATAACATAATAATAAAAAAAAAGAAATCACTCAACTGTTTAATCTCTACATCATCTACAATTTCCTCATTTCTTTCTGTTAAAACAGAAAAGGAAACAACTTGCCTCCTGCCCAGTAGTGTTGTGATGCAATCCTTTCTACCTTGTTTAGACAGTTGTTCTATTTGTCATCCTTTCTCTTTCTTTGTTTTTAATTTCTCTTCTGTCTTATAATTTTTACAAAATCTAAATGTGTTCAATTCTCTTCAATCACAAAAATAAAACAAATGAACAAACAAACAAAAATCCCCTTCCCTTTGGTACCCCTTTCTACTTTGCCTGATATTTTTCCCCTTCCTACAGTCATGTTTTCTGAGATCATTGTAGGTAACATTTTATGTTGCCTTTCCTATGGACATGGGGGTGGCACTTTAATTGTTTTGAGGTGTAGGGTCACCAAAGTTTGTCAACCAGACTTACTTATGTCCCTTTCTCTCTATCACCAGATGAATTCTGGGCTCTGTCCTTCCAGTTCTGCTGAAATTGTTCTTACCAATAGATACTCTTAATAGATACTCTGCTGTAAGTATCGACTTTAATTTCTTGTTGCCATCCTCCTTGAAATATTTTCTTCCATTGGTTTCTCTGAGGCTTCAGTGTCCTACCTCTAGAGTTTTCAGAGTTCAGCTGTCAGGAGTTTCTCTTTTAGTTGCATACCACAGCAGACATGATCTGATTCCATTTGTACCCATGGCTTTGCTGATGTTTCCCAAATCAAAAACTCTCTCCTGAACTGTGCATTCATATATCCAAATATTGTATTTCTTCATTGGGTCTCAAAGGTAGTTTAAAGTCATCTTGTAGAAAAATGGCCTTCTTATCTTAATCCCAATCCCTGTCCACACTCCGTGTTCTCTAGCTCAGTAAATGCCCTGCCATCTACACTGGAGCTCATAACTGAATCCTCAGGGAAGAACTTAAGTTCTCCTATCTTACCCTGTACAACCAATGAACCATCCGTTCCTATAGATTCTACAGTCTAAATATTTCTAAAATCCTACCGATTTTACCTTCCACCATAATTTTTTGTTCTACTTTTACCACTAACTCTCACCCAAGTTATTACAATAGCCTTCCAAATGAGTTTTATTCTCCTTTTTTTTTTTTGCTCATTTCTAGTTCATTCTTTATAATGCAACAGAAAGATAAGCTAAATGTAAATTATAATATTTTTCTGTTTGGTATAAACATTTCAATGGATCTTTATGGTCTTCAGTATGATATTTATACTCCTTACTAGGCTTAAAGTACCCTGAATGAAGTGGATTATTGTTACCCCTCCAGCAACTCTTCTCACCTATTCTGTAACACCTAGACTCTGTCCTAGAAGCATATCAGATTATTTTCTCTTCTTCAAATGGGTAATTATTCTTTTATTTTTGGGATTTTGCACATGGTTTTGTTTTTATTATTTTTTCTCATTCGGCTAACTCCTATTTCAGATCTCAACCTAGATTTGGGACCTCATCAGGGTAAAAAGCTTTTGCAGAGCAAAAGAAACAATCAACAAAACAGAAAGTCAATACAAAATGTGAGAAGATATTTTCAAATAACATATCAGATAAAGGGTTACTATCCAAAATCTATAAAGAACTTATCAACTCAGCACCCAAAAATAAAAATATATATATAGTCCAGAAATGGGCAGAACACATGAACAGACATTTCTCCAAAGAAGACATACAAATGGCTAACAGACACATGAAAAATTGCTCAACATTACTCATCATCAGGGAAACACAAATCAAAACCACAATGAGATACCACCTCACACCAGTCAAATGACTAAAATGAACAACTCAGACAACAACAGATGTTGGCAAGGTTGCAAAGAAAGAGGAACCCTCTTACACTGTTGGTGGGAATGCAAACTAGTGCAGCCACTCTGGAAAACAGTATGAAGGTTCCTCAAAAAGTTAACAATAGAACTACCCTATGACCCAGCAATTGCACTACTAGGTATTTATCCAAAAGATACAAAAATAGTGATTCAAAGGGGCACATGAACCCCAATGTTTATAGCAGCAATGTCCATAATAGCCAAAATATGGAACGAGCCCAGATGTCGATTGACAGGTGAATGGATAAAGAAGATGTGGTAAATACATATATATATACACACACACACACACACACACACACACACACACATATATATATATATATATAATGGGATATTACTCAGTCATCAAAAAGAATGAAATCTTGCCATTTGCAATGATGTGGATGGAACTAGAGTGTATTATGCTAAGTGAAAAAGTCAGAGAAAGACAAATACCATATGATTTCACTCACATGGAATTTAAGAAACAAAACAGATGAACATGGAAGGAAAGGAAAAATAAAATAATATAAAAACAGAGAGAGAGACAAATCATAAGAGACTCTTAACTGTAGAGGACAAACTGAGGGTTGCTGGAGGGGAGATGGGTGGGGGAATGGGGTAACTGGGTGATGGGCATTAAGGAGGGCATTTGATGTAGTGACCCCTGGGTGTTATATGTAACTGATAAATCACTAAATACTACCCTGAAATTAATAATACACTATATGTTAACTAACTTGAAAACTAACTTGAATTTAAATAAAACACAAAACTAGAAAAATAAAAACAAAACACAAAAAAGAGACAAAAATTTTATGAAAACTTATCTACTATTAATAAAAAAACCTCTTCCATTTTTTTGGCATAATTGGAATGCAAGTTTTTGATCTGGCTCTGCTTGAATTTTTTTTTCTCTTTTCTTAAGGTTGCCTGAAACTTTATTTCCTGAAAAACGTAAATCACAAAATGGATTAATAGATAAGTCTTAACTTTGTTACTAGCAAATAAAATGTCTTTTGAAACAAAATTAACACGGGCCCATGACATTTTTGTCATAAGGAATGAGTAGATAAAATCTACTATCTAAAACAGTACAGATTTTCTGCTAGTATTTCAGAGGATATTTTATACTGGATAAAATTTATTGGTTACATTTCATCCCCAAATGCCCATATTTCTTCCCATTTCTTTTCTACATATCATCCTGCCTCACTGGGGAGTAGCTTCTACATGGGGAACACAAAGGCTGGAAGCAATGTTTCAAATAGTTACTACAAATATTCATCAAACATGGTTCTGTAAATCATATCTTTAAGATCAGGAGATTTCTTTTTCAATAGTAGTTTATACTACAGCTTAGCTCCTAATCCTTTCCTGCAAGTCCAAAATCTAAAAAAAAAAAAAAAAAGAAAAGAAAAGTTGTTTCCTAGGTCCTAGGTTTGGTGTCAAAACTCATTTGGAGGGGTGCCTGAGTGGCTCAGTTGGTTAAGTAACTGCCTTTGGCTCAGGTCATGATCTTGGAGTCCCGGGATGGAGTCCCACATCGGGCTCTGACCCTCCTCCATCTCATGTGCTCTCTCTCTCATTCTCGCTCTCTCAAATAAATAAATAAATAAATAAAATCTTAAAAAAAAAACTCATTTGGAAATAAAACTGACCGGAACTGACATGACATTTATAACTCTATTAATCCCATTTAGTATGAGTATTCATTCATATCACCACTGAAATCTTAATGAGTTTGTCTCCAGAGTGCTGCCCTGACCCCTTGGAATTCCACATGATATATCTAAATTCTGAACCATATCTGGCCCCAAGAATTTAGAATAAAATACTGTGAACCTATAATTATTTTTCACATACTGCCCATGACTAAGATATGCAACGGATGATATTCTTAGGTTTCAAGTTATAAGGAAACAGCTCAGATTAATTTAAATTGAAAAGGGGATTCATAGGAGAATACTTCAATTCCACGTAGGAATAGAGAAATACCCCAAATTGTGGTAGTTTCAGATTAATATAATTTCAGTCAGGGAATTTAAACAGGCAGAGCTAATTGTTGACTACTTTTTCTCACACTTCTCTAACATGAGGAGAGACAAGGCCTTTGGGAGCTCTTAGCTCTGATACTTATATCAGAAAAGAAAGAGGCCTTTCTTTGCCAGCTCCATATAGAAATATACTGGATAAAATATTCAGTTCGTTTTGCTGTGTTCGCATGTTAACTCCTAGATCACTCTTCTTGGTCACGGAATGGGGATGAGGCCTTCGTCATGTGCCCAACCGTGGGCCGTGTGGCAGGGTGCATCAATTTCTAGCTCCAACATAACTTTATAGTTGAGCTAGAGGAGGAAGAGTACCCTAAGGAAGGTTGTGGTTTTTAACTAGTAGATAAAAAAAAGTAAATGAACACCATAAGATGATCAACCAAGAACATGAAGTACATATATAATGTTCATCAACCACCCTGACAAAACTAGGGAGTAGCGAACATTTTTTTCACACTTTAAGATTTAAATTTCTTAAAACTGAATGTAACATGTCATTACCTTTTAGGCAAAACTAACCCACTGAATCCTATTTTCTTCTTTTTAATATCTCAAAACAGAATGGTTAAGTGCTTTATGGTATTATGAGCCCATTACTTTATACTCTTGAGACCTTTCTCCACATACACTGATAAATGAACAAATATATCCTCTACTATGCTAAAGAGTTTCTTTGAAAAACAAATCATTATCTGCCATGACATAGATATGGTATTTCAGCAATTAACAGTTTCAATGGCTTTGAAATATTTCAAGGATATGCATACCCAGTGGGTTTAATAAATCTAAATTTAGATATCAGTGCTTCAATGTGCTAATGAATATATTTTAATTGAAAGAAATTAATCCAAAAAACAAATGTAGGCACTTGGATTACATTTTTATCTAATTATTTCTGCTCTTTGTGAACTAAAGAAAATCAAACACAAGCATTTCATTTGTTAATAAATAATTCTGTATCAACGGGCTGCAGAAATACTAAAAACAGTCATTTAGGAATAATGAAATAGTGATAATTATGAAAAAAAATAAAATGACATAAAATTCTAGGAAGATCCTAAAATTTCTTTACTTCACAAAGTTTTCTTCAACTACTCCATTCCCTCTTGGTCTTCCAATTATGTGAGTTTTTATGACACCTAATCCAGCCATTCAAAATTTGCACTTCATTTTTTACAAACTGAAATTATCACCAAATCTAATATTAAATTCATGTTATGCCTTCCATTTAACTTGTAAACTTATTAAGGTAAACATACATACTTCATTATGTGTTCTTTTCAGTGCCTATTACCAAATGTACACACTAGGCATTAAACAATACTTGAAAATTGAACTGTTAAATTTTGTGAGAGTTAACAAGGAAACATTGGCTAATAAGTTTCAGACCTCAGTTAATTTATTTAACAATTTATGTATGAGATTTTTGTCAACTGTATTGGACTATCAAATTTCCAAAATTCTTCATTGGTCTATATTCCAGTGACATCCCTGTTATTTCAAATAGAGAAAGTATCAACCTAAACATAATATAAAAGTCTTTTCCAGGACTAAGACTAAGTTGATCACCTATCAACCATCATCAGCAAATTTACAGCATTATTCCTAAACACATACATGTGATGTAAATACACTGTAATATTCTATTCTTTACCTTTAACCTAAACTTGGGCTTCATTTTGCAAAATATTGTTTTCCTTAGTTGTCATCAGGGCTGTAGATCTAAAACATGTCTGTAATTGTGTTTCTTTCTAACTTACAACTTTTTAGAATGATCCAATGAGAACTGAAAAGCTCAAACTTCTTGGTAGGAAAATATCTTTCCATATGTGTGTCACTATCTGCTTACCAAACTCTCCTGGCTTTGTAAACTGTGTAAACTGTGGTAACAATAACAAAGTATTCCTCTTTTCCAAATATTCTAATTATCTTTCCACTGTGGTACACTTCTCTTTAAATATGTCTTTTTCCTTATTCACTAATATAAATTCAAATACCGAGTTCAAGAATTAGTATACAGAAGTTTCTTTGAACTCACCTACAATAAAAATAAGAAAAATTAAAAATCATCCAAAAGTCCAACATTTAGAAATAACCTTTTATTTAAATTTTTATTGTTATGTTAATCACCATACATTACATCATTAGTTTTTGATGTAGTGTTCCATGATTCATTGTTTGTGCATAACACCCAGTGCTCCATGCAGTATGCGCCCTCTTTAATACCCATCACCAGGCTAACCCATCCCCCAACCCCTCCCCTCTAGAACCCTCAGTTTGTTTCTGAGTCCATCGTCTCTCATGGTTCGTCTCCCCCTCTGACTTACTCCCCTTCATTCTTCCTCTCCTGCTATCTTCTTCTTTTTCTTTTTTCTTAAAATAACCATTTTTAAGAGATAGGTAACTGTCAAGCCAAGTATCTTTCTATGCAGATGTACCAGCCACCTGCATGTTTCTTCTCAGATCTATTCCTTGTCCTTCCTCTGTATATTTGTCATTCTGATCACTAGGCACTGGGTTCTGATTAGGTTTTGCTATTACGAAGAATTGACAGGACTCTAGAGACTGGAGAGAAGAAGTGAGGTAGTTTTCCTATTTTTTTTTTTTTTTTTCTGCTCTGAGCTACTTCTCTGGCAGTGCTGAATTTCTCCATAGTCCCAGCTCACCCTGGATAGCCCCTCCATTTGTGGTTTTGGTTACTTTCATGTACATTCAGCAATCCCACTCCACTCTGGAAACTCTAGCTTTGGGACTGAGGTACCATCATTTCTATCATCTCCAGCCAAAGGGTAGTACTGACTTCTTGGTATTGCTAATCTATGAATTCCCTTAATGGCCCTTTCTTTGTCTTTCAGTTCTTCAAACACCTTTGCAACCAGTCCCCAATATTCATGCTGTTCCACTGGGCTAGCTGACATGAGTTCTGTTTCTCCTACTATATTCTGACTCAGACATAATACATGTAAGTAGAAGGACTGATCAATCAGAAAATAAAAAGGCAATTTTAAATAAAAATGTGATCATACAGGGGCGCCTGGGTGGCTCAGTCATTAAGCATCTGCCTTCGGCTCAGGTCGTGATCCCAGGGTCCTGGGATCGAGCCCCGCATCAGGCTCCCTGCTTGGTGGGAAGCCTGCTTCTCCCTCTCCCACTCCCCCTGCTGTGTTCCCTCTCTCGCTGTGTCTGTCTCTGTCAAATAAATAAATAAAATCTTTAAAATAAAATAAAATAATGTGATCATACAATTTATGCTATTTTAATAACTATTAAATTGGATTTCTTTATATGTAATAAAAGAAAAGCTCAAGTAAGACTGAATACCTCACTAAAACATGGCTAAAACTCAAATATACATTTCTTTATCATAAGAAATATTATTTTCTTAAAAGATTCCTCCAAGGTTAGAACAAATAGTAATTAAAACAAGGGACATCAGTCATTATTAGTCTTTTAAATATTTTTCTTTTGTTCCAATGAAAGTAACACAAGCTTATTGCAAAAACTTTAGAAAATACACTAGAAATAATTTATATGTTAATATATTATTTTCATTTTTATCTGTTCTTGTGCTCACAAGCTCGTTGTTATTGGTTCCTGTGATTATTTTTTAATTATGTATTTTAATTTTAAGATATTACCTGATCCACAGATTATAAACCTTGGAAATCTCATAGTTCTCACTTCCACTCTGATCACTTCCTTATTTTTGTAAACAAAATGTATTATATCTCTCTTTTACCCGTTTCACACATTTTCTTAATGGAAATTCTAGATTTCATCAGAGTCACTAATAATCTACTGGATAAGATGTCTGCTACTCCTGAGTTCTCTGTAAGGACTTATCACATAATTTGCTGAATTATTTCATCAATTAAATTTCAACATATAGTTTGTTTTTTCCTTAATGGAAGTTAGTTGGTGTTGTATTGCTTAAGTTCTTTTATATTTGAGAAGCTGCCCTCCCTTCTATCCATAAAAGAATACTTGGGTAGATATATTTTTTAGTAACATTTTCTTTCCTATAAAACACTGCAGAATTTGACCTATTGTCTTCTGGCATTGGGGGTAGCTATGGAAAGACTAATGATGGTCTAAAGCTTTTCTTTTTGCAGTTTAATTTCTCTCTGAATCTCTGCATATATATATGTATTTATACATATATGGTCATAGGTGTGCACACATGCACACACACACATAGCGTGTTCTACAGATTCTATACTTCAGAGAAATTTGTTTTAACTTATAGGTATGAGTAAATTTTTCATTGAATTCTCTGGGTTTTTTTTTTTTAAGATTTTATCTATTTATTTGAGAGAGAGAGAGCAGGGGAGAGGCAGAGGAAGAGGGAGAAGCAGACCCCCTGCTGAGCAGGGGAGCCTGATGCAGGGCTTGATCCCAGGACCCTGAGATCAGGACCTGAGCCAACGTCAGATGCTTAACCGACTGAGCTACCCAGGCGCCCCTTTTTTACTGAATTCTTTGAATCCTAGGGACCATTTATTCTATGCTGAATTGTCTTTAAAAACTCATACTGATAAGAATCATCTAATTCTTAACTTTTTTTAAAGTTCTTATTTAAATTCCAGTTAGTTAACATACAGTGTAATACTAGTTTCAGGTGTACAGTTTAATGACTCAACACTTCCATGTAACACCGGGTGCTCATCACAAGTGCACTCCTTAATCCCCATCATATTTAACCCATCCCCACATCCTCATTACTTTGACTTTTCACTGATTATTTTAAACCTTTTCTCTATGCCAGAAATTCAGGTGTTTTTGTTTTTGTTGTTGTTGTTCTATCTAATCTGTTTCTTGCTGTTAATAATTTATTGATAGTTTTGAGAATATGCTTCAGCTATTTCCTGAGATTTGTGATACCTCATTGTCTCATTTCTCAGTTTATATTTTGTGTTTGAGCTCTTATGTCATTATATTCAATTTTTGAAATTATCATACAGTTTGGAACATTTGTAGGCGTTCCTTTTTGTTCCTTGCAGTCCTGTGCTGAGTCCCTCATTCATCTTTTTCATTCTAAGTTCTTTTTTTCTTTTCTGTGGCATGTTTATGTTTTACATTTGGGAATACTACTGAAAATTATTAGAATTTTTTGAGACTCCCCAGTTTAGCTCGTGGGGATAAAAACAGGGTTAGATCCTTGTTGTCTCAGTCCAAAATATTCCTGTGATTCTTCCTATACATTCTAAGCAAACTAAGGTTCTTACCAGGTGGGGTGTGTGTGTGTGTGTTAATGTTATTACTTTGTTATTGTTGTTTTGCTTGTATGGTTTATTGTTTGTTGTCAATTTTAGATATTGGAAAGGAAAATTTGTACGGCAGCTTTATACTATTATTTCAACCTGGAATTCTCACTTCTATGCCATTTAATGTTGGTATTTACTCATTTTACTACAAGTTTATGTGACTTGAATTATTTATAATTCGTCATTACACATCTGTAAATCCTAGCATATAATAGATCATCAATACATTCTTGATGCATAAAAATGAATGAATGATTACATAAACATAATATATAGCCTCTAGAAGACTAGAGTTTTCAGTTCAACTAAACAAGCCTGCTTGTGTTCCCTCTCCTGCTGTGTCTCTCTGTTAAATAAATAAAATCTTTTAAAAAAAATAAACAGTCCTTATGCATAAATTACACAAGAAATCAATCTGAAACTTGAAATATCTTTCTATATACTTGGATGAAATGAGTACCCTCTTGTTCTTCAACAGCCTGGTGAGAAGAAATTTGGTATATCTCTCACATTTTTTTGATGTTTTTATGATAGTACTATATATAGTACTATTATATCTTGTGGCTTCCTTTTTCAAAATAAAATGTAAAATCCCTTGGGAGAAATAAAATTTGAGCTTAATTTTGAGTGAGATTATAGCATTATTTCCTAAAAGTTCTGATGATAAAAGAGAAATAAAACCTGAGTAATTAAATATGTGATATGAGCAAAATATTGCTACTATACAATGGGAAAGATTACAATATAAAAGATACTTATTTTGCTTCATATCAGTTACTATTAATATTACATATTACTAGAACCTAGTCATCTTTAATTATTCATTCTTTTTGAAGTCTGATCATACTTCAAGTACCCAGAGCATCCTTTACCTAGTGCCTATTTATTTCTTAAAATCCTCAAGACTTACTTCACAGCTTTATTTTGAGTATTAAAAACTATACAGTTTATAGCACAGGACGTAATAAATGGTAATAATTCAATAAATACTATATATATATTATCGTCACATTTCAATTGTCTCTATTATTTTTAGGATAAACAACAAAATTTTAGCTTCCTTTGAATACCTTCCAAAATTTTATGCATCCCTACATCTCAAGGACAACTCAGATAATATCATCTGCCAAGCCCAGTCATGGTGAGTTACTTTCAATTCCCCAATTAAGCCAAGTGTTCTCTCATTCCTGGATTCCTGAATATGCTATTATTTCACCTTGCATATATTCTTTTCTTTCTTCACTCAAAAGGAAAACCAAACAGAAAAAAAAAATGGTTTTCCCATATAGGAAACTGTCCTGCCCCTCCAAAGCAGAAATCTCCATATAAGATGAGAGTAAGAATAGATACTATTAACATGGATGAGAGAGAACTTCCATTTCTGGTAGTGGGAGAGACTAAATACTCTGACATATGCTCACATTGAAAATAATCTAAAAATGCCATGTAACATATTGAAAAAAAGAGTGATTTAAAATAAAACTCTGGAAGATGGGAACTTGATAAAGTAAGCAGGTATTTAAAATTTAATCCTGAATAAAGAAGTTGACCAACCCACTTATACAGGTGAGTTTTACTGAATATTAATTTTAATTTTAAATAAGTACTTCCGAGTATACAAAGGGAGACCCACTCTCAATATCATTTTATAGGACTAATAAGTTTGACTTGATATCCACATTTGACAAAGTCAGTATAAAAAATGGAAAATGGCATGTCAATCTCACTCATAAACAAAGATGCAAACCTCACCAAACCAAATATGAGCAAATACACTCAGCTATTCACAAAACTTAATGAATCTATCCCAGAAATAAGAGGTTGATTTTAATGTTAGAAAAATGAGGTTCACCACATTAAAAAAGTTAAAGACCCTTCGATCACCTCAAACATAAAAAAAAACTCATTCATGAAAAAAAATTAAACTGAACTGTTTCATTTGGTTCATGTAAGATGAACCAAATTAAACTTCCATAAATTGATCCACTACAGCAAGCAAAATACTTCATAGAGAAAAGAAGATAACATTCACTCCAATGTAAGAGACAGGACAAGGCAGACCGCTATAACCCATTTTACTTGACATTGTAATAAGTGTTCTGGTCAGCTTAGTAAGAAAAAAAAAATGAATACATTTTGCAACAGCTGGAAGGAATCAAATATAGGTTTTATTATTTTCACATGATGACTATCTATGGCAAAAATATAAAATAAAATCTCTCAATAATTTTTACAAGGTTTCTTGGTACAAAGTCAATATATAAAAATTAAATACATTTTATCCAGTAGCACTAAAATCTATATAAGTACTTTACAGGAAGAAAAAAAAAAAGCAATGAAACTTTGGTCATTCCCAGCTGATTAAAATTGTTATGAATATCCTACTAGAGGTTGAAGAACTGCTTTTAAAAAATTATTGTAGGGTGCCTGGGTGGCTCAGTCGTTAAGCGTCTGCCTTCGGCTCAGGTCATGATCCCAGGGTCCTGGGATCGAGTCCCACATCGGGCTCCCTGCTCGGCGGGAAGCCTGATTCTCCCTCTCCCACTCCCCCTGCTTGTGTTCCTGCTCTCGCTGTCTCTCTCTGTCAAATAAATAAATAAAATCTTTAAAAAAAATTATTGTAGTAGTGACATATGGCAGCATTTCCGATTTCTACTCCTTTGCTTCAATTTCTTGCTTATGATTGATGCAGTGATTGAAATTCACTTGTAGTGCTATCTCTACAGAGTGTCTTTTTAAAAATTCTATTCAAAGCAGCTATGATAGTAGTTTTGTATACACAAGTTTTTTGCTTAAAACATTGTTTTGTTTTCATTTATTAACAAGTTATCTACTCTTAAAATCAAATTTTCCTCGAACACCTTTGCTTTAGGGGCTGGGGTAAAAAAAAAAAAAGACTTTTAGTGTATTTCATTACTGAAACAGAATCTACCAAATCCCCATTAATTTAAACTTGTTAGCAAGGCTGCAGTTTTGTTCAGTAGCAAATAATGTAGTCTGTGTGATTTGTTCTAGTACTAGTTTTTTCAAATCTTTCACAATACATTTGCTGATCTAATGCTGGCTTTTCATCATATAGTGTACTATGTTATATATTAGCAGGAAAAATATGTTTCCTAAAGTCACATTCTGCTTCTTTGCTATTAAGGAAGAAACCTCAGAAGAGTATTTTAATATTTATCACTAAGTTTAGTAGAATTTTGTAAAGTACTAATTGAGTATTAAACTACTTTAAATATCACTTAAAATATTATAGAGGTTTATCCAGTCTTTTAGCAGGTCCTTTGCTCTATTTTTAAAATGTATCCAGAGCACTATACACAATAGCTAAAAGATGGAAATAATGCATTGTCCATCAATTGATAAATGGTTAAATGAAATGTGGTTTATCCATATCATTTATTCAGCTATAAAAAGGAATGATGGGGTGCCTGAGTGACTCATTTGGTTAAGCGTCTGACTTGATTTCAGCTCAGGTCATGATCTCAGTGTGGTGAAATTAAGATTCACTCTCTTCCTCTACCCCTCTCCCCACCCCCACTCTTGCTCTAGCTCTCTCTTGCTATCTCTCTCTCTCAAAAAAAAAAAAAAAGGAATGATGTATTGGTAAATACTACAACATGGGTGAATCTCAAAACAGAATGTTAAGGAAGCCAGCCAAGAAACAAACAAACAAAAGCCATATATTGCATTATTCTATTTATATCAAAAACCCAGAATAGGGAAATTCATAGATGCAGAAAGCAGATTACTGGTGCCAGGGTCTGGAGAGGAAGGAGATTAGAAGTGATTGTGTAATGCATATGGGGTTTCCTTTTGGAGTTCTGAAAATGCCTTAGAACTAGGGAGAAGTGAATGTACTCAATGGCCCTGAACTTCACATTTTAAAATGGCTGATTTTATGTTACGTGAATTTCACCTCAATTAAAAAAAAAAATAGCCAGAGTCAGATTATTTCCCATTACCCTCAACTCACCATCCTAGACCACAATACTATCTTTTCTCCCCTAAAATTATTGCAATAACTTTCTAACAGGTTTTGCAGTGAGAGGGGATACTGTAAAAATATAGGATCACTTCATTCTGTAGTTCAAGCCTTTCCCAGAGTTTCCATGTCTTTCAGAATAAAAGTCAAAATTCTCATGGCACCATCCAGACCCTATGGGATCAGACACTCTGTTACTTCCCTGCCCTCATCTCATAACTTTGACACTGACCTCTGATATCTTCTCTTATTTCCTCTACTCCATCTGGAGAAGTTGATCACCTTTCTGTTCCTTGGCATGAAACCACCTCTGTTTCATTTCTTGTTGCTGCCTGGAAGCTCTTCTTCCAGATACATTCATTGTTCCCTCCAGAGCTTCTTTCAGAAGTAACCTTTTCAGGGAGACCTTCTCTGGCCACCCTACAAATAGTTGCAACTCCTCTCCTCCTAATGCCACCACTTCCCCACTTTATTTCAACTCCTAGCATTTATCATTATGGTATATATATTTCGCATATGTACCTGATTGTGTGTCCCCCCAATAATAAAACTCCATGAAAGCAGATTTTTATCTGTCTTGATCTCTGATGGAAACAATAAATAGCACATAGTGGGTGTTCAGTTCCTATTTTTTAACTAATGATTGAATGTATCTTTTGAAATATATTGCAATAGGGACAGAAGTATTTAAGGAGACCAGGATCAGTAGATCAGTAAATATAGCAAATATTTCTTACCCTTAGAAGAAACCATGAGACTTTTGTTTTCCATCAAGGTTGCTCTGTTTTGAAAATTCTACTCTAAATCATATCAAACATATCCTAATTTTATTCATGCCTACAGTTAATTCATTCTGTGCTTGACAATCCTGTTGCTATAATAGCACTGTCAGCAGAAAAGAGCTGGTTGTAGTAAATTTTGTTGAAGTTCATTTCCAGTTCCTGATCAGATTGCTTTGATTGGACTGAATTATAATGTTAAAAATATTAGCTAATAACATGGCCAAAACTGGTAAAAAATTAGTCTTAAGAAGATTATACAATACATAAACTATATAGATTCAAAGTATGTGCCATAAGATTAGCAGTAGATCAAAAAACTACTTGTGATATATAATTTTTTGAATTGAGGGTTAATTTAATACAACTCTGACACTGACTATGGTAGAGGTTTATATGCAAAACTAATTTTAATTTAGAGTATAATTGGCATCAAGGTAAACAGCATATGTTCTGGACCTTTTGAATTCGAAGAAAGGGTTTTGAATCTCATTCCATCCCAGATAAGGAATGACTCACATTTTCAGCTTTTTAATGTGTGCAATAAGCACACATTTTATAAAGGACTGGTCTTAGAAATCTAAATTACATAAGCATGACAGATGGCGGTGTCTTTGTTCACTGTAAATTTTATTTAAAATGTGCAAAGAATATTACTCTAAATATGACTTTGGGGTAGGGAGACTGCACAAATAATCAGAAATGCATAGTAACCAAAAATCTTATTTGTACCATATTTGTAAACCACGATTTCATAAAATCCTACATTGGACTACCCAATATACAAAATCTGGTATACTGCCTTCCTTCTGCAGGGTGTGGCCCAGGCATATAAGCTTAAGGAAAGAGAAACAGTGAATTGAGATCATCCACAAACTCAGTAATTGAGAGTCCAGGCTGGTGGTGTGCTCTGTCTGAAGGTGCTTGTTTTTGATTCCTTCACCACATTTCAGTGACCACACTTTAGCAGCAGGGGTATAAATGTTCCACACCATTCCCAGCAAAGCTAGTTATTAGCCTTCAGAGCAGCATGGCAAGTCCAACAGATTCTGCTTTTCAATGAAACCAAGCTAAAGGGTTTTGGCTTTAAGAAATGTGCTATGCATGTTCTCTAGTCAATATATTAAAGCTTTAGATATAATTATTCATTCAACAATAGTTGACACTGATCCAAATGTAATTTTCTTCTCTCAGCAATTCAGTAGTGCCTTATGAAATTGGCAATATAACATGTTCCCCCTGAGGATTTGACACTCCGTTATATAATCTATATTCTCTATTTTTCATTAGACAGAAACATTTACTTGCAGTTAAAGGTCTAAAGGAGGAAAGAGAGCAAGGCAAATAATAAAAATGTAGACATTTCTATATCAAGGATTTGAGTGATTTATAATTTGCAAATGAAGCAAAACTAAAAAAATATATATTTTTCCTAGTCTCTTTTCCCTTCTTTTGTAGGGGCCAGCACTATTTGTATTTTGTTTAACTAAAGTTTTCTCCTCTTCCTTGGTCCATTTGAGGCTTTATTCTTGTCAGAGCTCAAAAGCTAAACAAAGTTGACTATGAAAGCAACATGTTCAAAGACTGAGGAAGTTATAAAAAATTTTTTTGGTCATAGACTTCCTGTGGTTGGAGTAACTTTGACAAATGTTTAAGACAACTAACATTGCATTCATTCATTCATTCATTCATTTATTTGAAAGTTTATTTATTTTAAATAGAGGTGGGGAGGGGCAGAGGGAGAGGGAGAATCCCTGAGCAGACACCACACTGAACTGGGAGCCTGATGTGGGGCTCTATCCCAAAACCCTGAGATCATGACCAGAGCTGAAATTAAGAGCTTGCTGCCTAATTGACTGAGCCACCCAGGCACCCCCTAGCATTGTATTTATTACAATAACATTCTGCTCTGAATTCATATGATACTTTACCAACTTTATAGTAAACCTTAAAAAATACAACCAAGAATAAAGCCTTGTGTGGGATTTCCCTTGACACATGGATGGCAAAAAGGGATCGTCTCTTGTATCAATTATAATCCATTGACAAGTAATGGCATTCTGGTGTGCCAATTCCTGAGATTTTGAAGACCAATCTGAACTCAGGAAGAAAGAGCGTTCTGATCCATGACATATATGACAAGAACAGAGGATAAGAGTAGACTTCCAGTTTCCTAACTGGAAGTCCAGCAAAGTGCAGGGTTAACTATACTTATGCATACTGTCCTCTGTTTAAAGGGTCACAGCTCAAGGAAATTAATGTATTTCCATTTCTTCCATTTCTTCTTCTGGTAAATGGATTAATTTTTAAAGACACCTTTTTGGATGAATGGCAGTTAGGTAAAATACATTCAAGGCACTGTTTGGAAATAGTCATTCTAATATGTCTGTAATTTTTTTAAAGCTGGCATTTGTCCCCTACTTTTACCCATTTGCTTGCTTTTGAAATGTGTAGAACTCTTATTTGTTAAATTGCTTATGTAATGTCCCAGGGAAATTACTTTCAGAATGTGGTCTTAATGCAAAACTCCTTCCCTACCTGCCAAACTTATGGTGGTGCCTGAAATATGGAACAAGAACTCAACCCAAAGACATACAAAGAAATATAATTGTTGAAGCAGAAGAATAATGAGCACCTAAGAGCCACAAACCTCCAAGATTCAGTTTCCTTATTAATAAAATGGAGATGATAATATCACAACTCATAGGACTGGTATGTGGATTAAGTAAAATAACCTTTATAAAGCAATTTTGTACATGTCTGGTACAATGTGAGCTTTCCTTAAATATTATGTATTATCTCTACCAAATGGTAAATCAATTGACTATTTTCACCATCTTAGAATTGGCCTTCCTCAGGATTCATTCACATCTCTGACCCATTAAAGCTGCCAGCATTCTTGTCACCTGGCCTTTCTTCACTCTTGTCTGTTCTTTCTGCCACCATTTTCCTACTTCATTTAATGTGTTTTTAAAAACTTGCCTGCCTTGGGGAAATCACAGTAACTACAGCAGTAGTTACTGCTTCTGTAGCCTACTTTCTATTCAAGACACATAGGATGCCAAGACCTTCTCAACAGGGTGGAGGAAAAGTTAATTATTTTTCCTGGCATTCATCATTTTTTTTCTCTGTTTTCCCTTTTGTTTCTCTCTGCCTTGACTACAGGCTTGCTTACCCTCCTCATATGCATATTCTCTATATCAGTGCCCTTAAATTCATCCACATTTCTATTATAAGTCATTATTAACGTGCTCATTTGCCTCTCCTTACACCCAGCAGATTTACACAGAAAAATTTGGGATACTGGGGCTCACAATTAGTATTTTCTGGACAGGGATGAGTAATTTTTTTCTAGAGATCTTTGCAGATATAACCTATACAACTATTTTTTGTTTAACTTTAAAGCTGAATTTTCTTTAATAGGTATCTACATCTTTAATACATACCAAACCCATATAAAATTAGAATAGATATAACCTGTTCCTTAGGGCAGTGCTTCTCAAAATATTTTGAGATAAAGGATCAGAGTTGTTTTCTTCCTAACCTGTTATACATCAGTATTCTATTAACATCAAAAATGAATAACTAGAACAATGAAATAAAGACACACAGAGTAAAAGATGTAAATTTAATAAAATATATCAGATCATAGGGAAATAAAATATAGGAAAAAAGAATTATAAAATCTATAAATGTTATAACTCCTTTTGTTCCACAATCTATAACCACACTTGGCACTTTTATCTATCAATAAAATTGTTAATGTGGCAAATGGTTTTGTCTCTTCCTTGTTGGCTTATTAAATGTGGTTATTTAGGATAAAATGTATATCTAAACTATTTTAATAATACTCAGAACATAAAAGCAGTCTTGTTAAGATATACAAACAGGAGTAAAAGAAGATTTTAAGGCAGTTTTGGCAAGCTAAGCATATTCATCTTTAATGTTTATCTAAAGTAAAGCAAGTGATTCTATACGCTAAAATTCATTTTCAATTATTCACCAGTAGCTAGCTCAAATACTTTATCCTATAAAGTTGTACTTAAATTTCAATTATCTTTTGTTGAAATAAGTAGATTCTGAACTTTACGTACTTTTGAATTACAACTGACAAACTAGCTTTAAAACATTATATACTATGGAGGATGCAGCTCTCTTGACTGTCATTGGGCCTTGTGAGGCCTACAATCTATCAATGGATCTATAGTCTGTTCAATAAATGTAGCAAACTAAATACTCTAAGTTCAGCATTTATCTTATTACATGCTAGTAACAAACAACATAGTATAGCACTGTCTGTAGACCAGTGTCTTAGTCCAGGCTGCTAGAACAAAATGCCATAGATGGAGGAGGTGGGGGCCCTAAACAACAAAAATTTATTGCCTCATGGCCTCATTAATTCTGTAACTACAAAGGCCCCACCTCCAGATCCCATGACATTTTGGAATAGCTTCGGCATACGAATATGTGTGTTTGTGGGGGGGAGGGGGATCATAAAAATTCAATCCATAGCACAAAATTTGCATAGCACTACTGAAAAGCTCTTTCTATCTTATCTTTTATAAACTTAGGCAAAACTAAATCTTATGACCTAGTTTTCATTTCCTAGATATAAGAAATGAATCAGGATTCAAGCTGCTTCAACTTTTAGATTTATTAAACAGGAAAAACTGGCACTCTACAGTGCCAGTGATCTCTCTAAAGGAAGAGTACTAAAGAAATACAGGAAAGAGGCCATCAAATTATGTGGGATTTCATAAAGGGACAAATAGCAATACAATAATAGTAGGGAACTTTAATATCCCAAAGAAAAACAAAAGAAAACATCAACCCTAAATGACATTAAACCAGATGAAGTTAACAGATATATACAGAACATTCCATGCAAAGTCAAAATAATATACAGTCTTCTCAAGTGCACATGGAACATTCTCCAGGATAGGTCCTCAAGAAACTTAGAAAAATTCAAATAAACTAACTTTACATCTCAAGGAACTAGAAAAAGAACAGATAAACCCCCAAATGGTAGAAGGATGTAAACAACAAAGACTAGAGCAGAAATAAATAGAGATAAGAAAGAGAGCAGAAAAGAACAATAAAACCAAGAGCTGATTCTTTGAAAAGATAAACAAAACTGACAAACACTAAGCTAGACATGCCCCGGCCCCAAAAAGGGCCCTCAACTAAATAAAATCAGAAATGAAAGAGGAGATGTTACAAATGATATCACAGAACTTTAAAGGATCAAAAACAGACTACTAAGAACAATTATAAGCTAAGAAGGTGGGCAACCAAAAAGAAATGGATAAATTCCTAGAAACATACAACCTACCAGGACCGAATCATAAAGAAATTAAAAAATCTAAACAGAATAATTGTTAGTATGGACATTGAATTAGTGATCAACCACCTCCATAGAAATAAAAGTCCAGAACCAGGCAGCTTCCCTGGTAAATTCTACCAAACATTCAAGGAAAAATTGATACCAGGCCTTCTGAAGATTTCCAAAAAAGAGAAGATCAGGGAACACTTCCAAACCAAAATCATACAAAGATGCCAAAAGAAAAAGAAAAAGAAAAGAAAAGAAAAGAAAAGAAAAGAAAAGAAAAGAAAAGAAAGAAAAGAAAAGAAAGAGAAAGAAAGAAAGAAAGAAAGAAAGAAAGAAAGAAAGAAAGAAGAAAACAGAAAAGGAAAGAAAAGAGATAAGACAAGAAAATTATAGGTCAATATCCCTGATGAACATACATGCAAAAATTCTCAACAAAATAGTAGCAAATTGAATTCAACAATACATTTAAAGGATCATATACTATGATCAAGTGGGATTTATTCCAGGGAAACAAGGATGGTTTTTAACATCTGTAAATCAATGAATGTGATACACTCTCTTAACAAAATGAAGGATAAAAATAATATGATCATCTCAATAGATGCAGAAAAAGCATTTGACAAAATTGAACATTCTTTTATGATAAAAACTATCAAAAAAGTGGGTATAGAGAGAATGTACTTCAACATAATAAGGATCATATATGCCAAGCCCACATCTAACAGTTTAGTCAATGGTGAAAAGCTGAAAACCTCTCCTCCAAAATTAGGAACAGGATAAGAATGTCTACTCTCACCATTTTTATTCAACATAGTATTGGAATTCCTATACAGAGCAATTAGGCATAAATAAATAAATAAATAAAAGTCATCCAACTTAGATAGAAGTAAAACCATCACTCCTTTCAGATGGCATAGTATTTTATATAGAAAACCATAAAAACTGTTAGAACTGATAAGAAATTTAGTAAATTTGCAGGATCAATAGGACAAAATCAATATACAGAAATCTGTTGCACTTCTGTACACTAATAATAAACTATCAGAAAGTCAAATGAAAAAAAAAACCACTCCATTTATAATTGCTTCCAAAAGAATAAAATAACAGGAAGAAATTTAAGCAAGGAGGTGAAAGATCTGGACACTAAAACTACCAGACATCAATGAAAGAAACTGAAGAAGACACAAATAAGTGGAAAGATATTCCATGCTCACAGATTGGAATAATTAAACATTGTCAAAACGTTTATACTATCAAAAGCAACCTACAGAGTCAATGCAATCCCTACCAAAATTCCAATGGTATTTTTTCAATGTAGATCAAAAAATCCTAACATTTTTATCGGACTATAAAAGACCTCAAGTAGCCAAAGCAATCTTGAGAAAGAAGAATGAACACTATGCTCACTGATTTCAAACTATATTATATGCCATAGTAATCAAAACAGTGTGATACTGGCATAAAAATGGACACATACATCAGTGGAATAGAAGAGAGAGCCTAGAAATAAACTATGCATATATGGTTAACTAATTTATCACAAAGGAGCCAAGAATATACAATGAGGAAAGGACTGTCTCTTGAATAAATGTTGGAAAGATTGGACAGCCACATGCAAAAGAATGAAACTGCACCACTAATTCAAAATAGCTTTAAGGCTTGAATGTAGGACCAGAAACCACAAAATTCCTAGAAGAAAAGACAGGCAGTAAGCATCTTGACACTGGTCTCCGGCAGTGATTTTTTAGATTTGACACCAAAAGCAAAAGCAACAAAAGCAAAAATAAGTGAGACTACATCAAACTATAAACTTCAATACAGCAAAGAAAGCAATCAACAAAATGAAATGGTAACCTGCTGAATGGCAGAGAATATTTTCAAATAATATATTTGATAAAAAGCTAATATGTAGAATATACAAAGAACTCACATAACTCAATAGCAAAAAACCAAACACTAGGATTTTAAAAATGCACACAGGCTCTTAACATTTTCCCAAAGAAGACATACAAATGGCCAAGATACATATGAAAAGAAGCTCAACAACACTAATCATCAGGGCAATTCAAATCAAAAACACAGTGAGATACCGCCTTACACCTGTCAGAATAGCTACGATCAAAAAGAAATAACAAGCGTTGGTGAGGATGTGGAGAAAAAGGACCCCTTTTGTGCAACTGGGGGGAACATAAATTGTTGCAGGCACTATAGAAAACATTGTGGAGTTTCCTAAAAAATTTAAAAATAGAATTACCATATGATCCAGCAATTCCACTTCTGGGTATTTATTTGAAGAAAACAAAAACACGCAAAAAGATGCATGAACACCATGTTCATTGTGGCATTATCTACAATAGCCAAGATATGAAAACAACTTAAGTGCCCACTGACAGGTGAATGGATTAAAAAAGTATGGTATATATGTATAATGGAATATTACTGAACCATAAAGAAGGAAATTTTGCCATTCGTGACAATATAGATGAACCGTAAGAGGCCATTATTTTAGTTTCAGGTGTACAACATAATACTAAGTGAAATAAGTCAGAGAAAGAAGACAAATACTGTATGATCCCACTAGTTATGTGTGCAATAAAACAAAGCTCACAGATACAGAGAACAGATCAGTGGTTGCCAGAGGCAGGGATTTTGGGGGTAGATGAAACAGGTGAATGGAATCAAAGTACAAACTTCCTGTTATGGAATAAATAAGTCACGGGGATGTAATGTACAGCATGTTGACTACAGTTATTAAGACTGTATCGCATATTTGAAAGCTGCTAAGAAAATCTTAAAATTTCTCATCAAATGAACAAAAAACTCTGTAACTATGTGTATGGAGATGTTAACTAGACATACTGTGGTGATCACTGCATAATAAATACAAATATTGAATCATTATGTTATATCTGAAATTAATGTATTTCAATTATATCTCAAAAATTATGTGGAACTTCAAAATTATATTATAAAAGGCTATGCATATTAAATCACAATAAGTTATTCTAAACAATTTAAAAATGCATAAAATAATCTAAGAAATTTGATTAAACAAGGCAAGTTTTATTCCTCAAATAACGTGAGAAGCAATTTTTAAAAAAAATATTTATTTTTTTAGAGCGTGTGAGTACACGTGAGCAGGGAGGTGGGGTGGGGTGGAAGGTGTGGGGGGGAGGTTGGGGAGGGGAGAAGAGGCAGAGGGAGAGAGAGAATCTCAAGCATATTCCATGCTGAGTTCAGAGCCTGACATGGGACTCCATCTCATGACCCTGAGATCAGGACTTAAGCCGAAATTAAGAGCCAAACACTTCACTGCCTAAGCCACCCAGGTGCCCCTGTAAGAAGCAATTTTTAAAATACTGGAAGTTCAAAAACAGTTTTTTAGTTTACCAATTTAAAGGAAAAGATAAATTATCAAGATTTATGTTTATAAAAACAATTATAAAGCAAAAGGGTATGAGGGCTATAGAAATTTTATCAGACAAAACTTGAAGGAAATTATATGTGAAAGAAGTTTGTTTTTAAGGTCCCAAACTGGAAAGTAGAAGCAAGTCATTAGGAATGATGTTACTTTTGAAAAGGCAAAGCTTTTATTTATCAATACCACTTCTAAAAAGTTTGAGACTTTTTTCTACATGTGCTGTTACCCTACACGATGATATTCTATAATGGTAACAATGCTTCTATTTTCAATATTCATCAGTGCCAAATGAACTATCATTTCCCTTTACAGTGAATAATTTAGGAGAGGTCAAATAACTCAGACCTAGCTAACAGGGAATGAGGAAAGTTTGCTATAAAAGAGCTCCTCAGAAACACTCCTCACCTCTGCATAAGAGACACAAAGAACAGTGAGTCCTATGTTTTCAGGACATGGACATTTCTGTATGTGATTTCTCGAACTGCTAAACTGAATATACTTCTACCAACCTGGCATTAAAGCTAAGCAATGGAAATAGGTCAAACTAAGAGAATCATAACCAAGACAACCAGAATTTCGATGTAGTGTACCTGGAGTGTGCCCTATCTACAGACTTTTTCTAGAAAGAGATAATTCAAATGCTCATATGAATTAGATACTCTTATTACTTGAAGTTGAAGCCACGTCAAATGACACCTATGCTTCTGGATGAGTAGCCATTCACCCTTCCAGTTTATAAACCTAGGAAGTATTGCTATTTACAGGTACTAATCCTTCTCTCTCAGTAAGTATGAGACTGAGAAAAGATCAATTAAACTAACTGGATCAATTACAGTTTGTTTAAAGGTCCAGAATCTATGGGATTTTCTTAACTGTTTTCTGCTCCCGATGCTGCAAATAGCAGATCAACTCATTAGTGTCTGTAAAAGACAGACTATCAGAAGAAAATGGTAAGCCACTGATGGCTACCTGCCTGATACTTCATTCTCACAATTTAACTTTTTTATTTGGTCAGAATCAAGAGTAGAGTTCCAGACAGAGGGAGGAGATGTTGGAGTGGTAGGGGGACCCTGAGCTTGCCTCATCCCTGGAACACAGCTAGATCAACATCAAATCATTTTGAATAACAAGGAAATCAATCTGAGGGTTAAGAAAACAATCTGCACAACTGGAGGGAGAGAACATGGCAGATGTGAGGTTCAGAGCTGTGAACTGGGGGAGAGAAAAATCCATGGTGCTGCCAAGAGGAGGGAACCCTTTTTTGCCAAGCAGTCGGGTAAAGAGCAGGAAAGCAGGAGAGAGAGCAGCATGTACAGTCTGTATAATATGCCTCAGTGAGGGGATCCCCTGGGTGGCACTGGGAGAGATTACTCCCCTTGCTGGAGTACACATTTGGAAGAGGGTATTTTGCCTTTCCAAAGACAAAGTACCTGCGAGGAGCCATTGAGTAGCAGGGGACAGAGGTATGCGCAGAGGGCAGATAACCTTGATGCAGCTTTTCCCTGTGCATCAGAATAGTCTCCGGCCACCAAGAGCACACAGTGAGACTGATTTTCTGGGGCAGAACCATGCCGGTGCACCTCGAGGCTCTACTCTGGGAAAATGGAGCAAGTTACACCCTGCCTTGCTGGGCCCTTTAAGATTTGGAGCTTTGAATCCCAGCCATAGGCCAGAGATGTGGCTCTGGATGTGCCAATGGCCAGACACAGACAGGTTAAGTGCAGGGATCTGACAAAAGCCTAGGACACAGAAGAAGAGATTGCTTTTCTGTGAGGGCCTCCTGAATAGCAGCAGCTGAGAGTTCTCCTCCCCTGGGGATGAGATGGCAGACTAACACCATCTTCCACAAAACCCCCTCCCTGCCCACCAGAACAGTCAGACTTCAGAGAGAAACATGGAGTCACTTACACCAAACCCTGCCCCCCTGCGCATGGCAGGGACATCTTTACAAGGGCAGGTCTGACTGTGAGCCAGCACAGTGGGCCTCTCCCTCAGACCAACACAGGCCCTCTGCACATAACAAGTCTACTGACAGAGTACTCCAAAGCATCAGCTTCAGTTCTGGTGGAAATAGGACCAGGCTTTCTTTTGTTTAATTTTTAAATTTTAAAATTTTTTAATTTTTTATATGCTTCTTCTTCTTCTTTCTTCTTCTTCTTTCTTCCTCTTTTCTTTTTTCCTCCTCCTCCTTCTTCTTCTTCTTCCTTCTTCTTTCTTCTTCTTTCTTCTTCTTCTTTCTTCCCCTTCCCCTTCTTCTTCTTCTTCTTTCTTCTTCTTCTTCTCCTCCTTTCTTCTTCTTCTCCTCCCCCACCCTGCTTTGGTATTAGGCTTAGATTTTTTGTTCATTTGTTGGTTTGTTTGTTACATTTGTCTTGTTTTTTGGATCACACTTCTTTTTTTCTTCTTCTTCTTTTTTCCCTCCTTCTTTCTTTCATATTCTTTGGAATCAGGCTTATAGTTTGTTTGTTTGCTTGCTTTTTTGTTCCTTTTCCTTTTCTCTTTTTTTGGATCAGACTCCCCCCCCCCCCACCACCACCAACTTATCTTAACGAACAAATCAAAGCACATCTAATTAAAGGTCCAAACACTCCTCACTGCAAGCAAGGAAGAAATCTGTAGAGGACTGACCTGTGGGAAAGAGCAGCCAAAACACAACAGCAGAGTGCACATAGCATACACAGAAATACTTCTTGAAGTGCCAGGCCCTGGACAGTGTATGACCCCTTCTTAATATATTACTCTCAGGAGCAGGAAACATAACAAGCTTTCATAACATGTGAAAAACAGAAACCTAGATATAATAACAAGATGAAGGAACTGTCCCCAAAAAAGATCAAGAAGAAATCACAGCCAGGGATTTGCTCAAAACAGATATAAGCAATATATCTGAACAAGAATTTAGAACAACAGTCATAAGAATACCAGCTGGGCATGAAAGAAGCATAGAAGACACCAGAAAAACCCTGGCTGCACAGACAAAAAAAGGGGCAGAAGGTCTGTTTGAACAAATTATAGCTGAGAACAACCCTAATCTGGGGAAAGAAACAGGCACTCAGCCCCAGAGGCACAGAGAACTCCCCCTCAAAATCAACAAAAACAGGTCAACACCAAGACATATCACAGCAAAACTTACGAAATACAAAGATAAAGAGAGAATTCTGAAAGCAGATAGGGACAAAAGGTCCTTACCCTACAAGGGTAGACACGTAAGGTTAGCAGCAGACCCGTCCACAGAAATTTAGCAGCCAGAAAAAAGTGGCATGATATATTCAACATGCTAAATGGGAAAAACAAGCAGCCAAGAAATACTTTATCCAGCAAGGCTGTCATTCAGAATAGAAGAAGAGATAGAGAGTTTCTAAGACAAGCAAATACTAAAGCAGTTTGTGAACACTAAATCAGCTCTGCAAGAAATATTAAAGGGGACCCTTTGAATGGGAAAGAAAGACCAAAGCAACAAAGACTAGAAGGGAACAAAGACAACTGAAAGGAACAGCAACTTTACAGGTAATACAATGGCACTAAATTCATCCCTATCAATAATTACTCAGAATGTAAATGGACTCAATGCTCCAATCAAAAGACACAGGGTACCAGAATGGATTAAAAAGAAAAAGAAAAAAAAAAGACCCATTGATATGCTCCTTACAAGAGACTCATTTTAGACACGGAGATACTTCCAGATTGAAGGTGAGTGGGTGGAGAACCATCTATCATGCTAATGGACGTCAAAAGAAAGCTGAAGTAGCCATACTTATATCAGACAAACTAGATTTTAAACCAAAGACTGTTATAAGAGATGAAGAAGGGCACTATATTATAATAAAGGGGTCTATCCAACAAGAAGATCTAACAATTATAAATATTTATGCCCCCAACTTGGGAGCAGTCAGATATATAAATCAATTAATAACAAACTTAAAGAAACTCATTGCTAATAATATAGTAATAGTATGGGACTTTTAACAGTCCACTTACAGCAATGGACAGATCAGCTAAGCAGAAGATCAACAAGGAAACAATGACTCTGAGTAACATGCTGGACTATCGACTTAACAGACCTATTTAGAGCTTTCATCCTAAAGCAGCAGAATACACATTCTTTTGAGTGTACATAGAATATTCTCCAGAATAGATCACATATGGGATCACAAATCAGGTCTCAACCAGTACAGAAAGACTGAGATCATACCATGCATATTTTCAGACCACAATGCTATGAAACTTGAAGTCAACCACAAGAAAAAAAATTGGAAGGACCACAAATACATGGAAGATAAAGAACATCCTACTAAAGAATGAATGGGAAAATGAACCAGGAAATTAAAGATGAAATAATAAAATACAAGGAAGCAAATGAAAATGAAAACATGATAGTCCAAAACCTCTGGGATATAAAGGGAAGTATATAGCAATACAGGCCCTCTCAAGAAGCAAGAAAAGTCTCAAATACACAACCTAACCTTACATCTAAAAGAGCTGGAAAAAGAATAGCAAATAAAGCCTAAAACCAGTGAAAGAAGGGAAATAATTAAGATTAAAGCAGAAATAAATGATACAGAAATTTAAAAAGAAAAACATTAGAACAGATCCACAAAACTAGGAACTGGTTCTTTGAAAGAATTAACAAAACTGATAAACCCCTAGCCAGACTTAACAAAAAGAAAAAAAGAAAGAGCCAAATAAATAAAATCATGAATGAAAGAGGAGAGGTGACAACCCACACTGAAGAAATACAAACAATTATAAGAGAATATTGTGGGGGTGCCTGGGTGTTTCAGTCGTTAAGCATCTGCCTTCGGCTCAGGTCATGATCCCAGGGTCCTGGGATCAAGCCCCACATCGGGGTCCCTGCTCGGTGGGAAGCCTGCTTCTCCCTCTCACACTCCCCCTGCTTGTGATCCTGCTCTCGCTGTCTCTCTCTGTCAAATAAATAAATAAAATCTTTAAAAAAAAAGAGAGAATATTGTGAATACTGATATGCCAACAAATTGGGCAATCCGGAAGAAAGGGATACATTTCTAGAAACATATAAACTATCAAAACTGAAACAAGAAGAAATAAAAAATTTGATCAGACCCATAACCAGCAAAGAAATTGAATCAGCAATCAAAATCTCCCAACAAACAAGAAGCCAGGGCCAGGTGGCTTCCCAGAGGAATTCTACCAAACATTTAAAGAAGAATTAATATCTATTCTTTTGAAACTGTTCCAAAAAATAGATATGGAAGGAAAACTTCCAAGCTCATTTTATGAGGACAGCATTACTTTGATTCCAAAGCCAAAGACAGTACAGACCAATATCCTTAATGAACACTGATGCAAATATTCTCAACAAGATACTAGTTAATCAAATCCAACAGTACATTAAAAGGATTATTCACCATGATCAAGTGAGATTTATTCCTGGGTTGCAAGGGTGGTTCAATATCTGCAAATCAATCAATGTAACACCACATTAATAAAATAAAGGATAAAAACCATATGATCCTCTCAACAGATGCAGAAAAAGCATTTGACAAAATACAGCATCCTTTCTTGATAAAAACACTCAAGAAAGTACGGATAGAAGGAACAAACCTCAACATCATAAATGGCATATACAAAAGACCCACAGCTAACATCATCCTCAATAGGGGAAAAATAGAGCTTTTCCCCTAAGGTCAGGAACACAACAGGGATGTCCACTCTCACCACTGCTGATCAACATAGTACTAGAATTCCTAGCCTCAGCAATCAGACAACAAAAAGAAATAAAAGGCACCCAAATCAGCAAGGAAGAAGTCAACCTTTAACTCTTTGCAGACGACATAATTTCTACATGAGTAATACTCCACCAAAAAACTGCTAGAACTGATACATGAATTCAGAAAAGTCGCAAGATATAAAAATCAATGTACAGAAATCTGTTGCATTTCTATACACCAATAATAAAGGAACAGAAAGAGAAATCAAGGAATCAATCCCATTTACAATTACACCAAAAATCATAAGATATCTAGGAATAAACCTAACCAAAGAAGTAAAAGATTTGTATGCTGAAAACGACTGAACATTCATGAAAGAAATTGAGGAAGACACAAAGAAATGGAAAAACGTTCCATGCTCATGGATTGGAAGAACAAATATTGTTAAAATGTCTGTGCTGCCTAGAGCAATCTATACATTCAATGCTATCCCTATCAAAATACCATCAACTTTTTTTCCACAGAGCTAGAACAAATAGTCCTAAAATCTTTATGAAACCAGAAAAGACCCTGAATAGTCAAAGTAATATTTAAAAAGCAAAGCAAAGCAGGAGGATTCACAATTCCGTGCCTCAAGCCGTATTACAATGCTATAATCATGATACTGGCACAAAAACAGACCATAGAGCAATGGAACAGAATTGAGATCCCAGAAATGGACCCACAACTGTATGGCCAACTAATCTTCAAAAAAGCAGGAAAGAATACCCAATGGAAAAAAGACAGTCTCTTCAACAAATGGTGTTGCGAAAACTGGACAGCGACCTGCGGAAGAATGAAACTGGCCATTTCCTTACACCACACACAAAAACAGACTCAAAATAGCAGATAGGAAATCATCAAAATCCCAGAGGAGAAAGCAGGCAGCAGCCTCTTTGACCACAGCCACAGCAACTTCTTACTAGATACATCTCCAGAGGCAAGGGAAACAAAAGTAAAAATGAACTATTGGGACTTCATCAATATAAAAAGCTCTGTACAGTGAAGGAAACAATCAATAAAACTAAAAGTCACCCGACAGAATGGGAGAAAATATCTGCAAATGACATATCAGATAAAGGGTTAGTATCCAAAACCTATAAAGAATTTATCAAACTCAGTACCCCAAAAACAAATAATCCAGTTAAGAAATGGGCAGAAGGCAGGGCACCTGGGTGGCTCAGTCGTTAAGCACCTGCCTTTGGCTCAGGTCATGATCCCAGGGTCCTGGAATCAAGCCCCACATGGGGCTTCCTGCTCAGCAGGGAGTCTGCTTCTCCCTCTCCCCCTGCTTGTGTTCCCTCTCTTGCTGTGTCTCTCTCTGTCAAACAAATAAATAAAATCTTAAAAATAAAAAAAAAGAAATGGTCAGAAGACATGAATAGACACTTTTTCAAAGAAGATGTCCAGATGGCTAACCGACACATGAAAAGATGCTCAACATCACTCATCATCAGTGAAATGCAAATCAAAACCACAATGAGATACCACCTCACACTGGTCAGAATGGCTAAAATTAACAATTCAGGAAACAACAGATGTTGGTGAGTTTATGGAGAAAAGGGAACTCTTTGCATTGTTGGTAGAATGCAAACTAATGCAGCCACTCTGGAAAACAGTATGGAGATTCCTCAAAAAGTTAAAAATAGAACTACACTGCAACCCAGCAATTGCACTACTAGGTATTTATCCAACGAATACAAAAATGCTGATTCAAGGGGCACATGCACCACAATGTTTATAGCAGCAGTATCAACAATAGCCAAATTATGGAAAGAGCCCAAATGTCCATCAATTGATGAATGGATAAAGAAGTAGTGATATATACATACAATGGAATAATACTCAGCCATCAAAAGAATGAGATCTTGCCATTTGCAATGACGCAGATGGAACTAGAGTGTATTATGCTAAGTGAAGTAAGTCAGTCAGAGAAAGACAAATATCATATGATTTCACTCAGGTGTGGAATTTAAGAAACAAAACAGATGAACATAGGGGAAGGGAAGGAAAAATGAAATAAAAACAGAGAGGGAGGAAAACCATAAGAGACTCTTACCTATAAAGAGCAAATGAGGTTTGCTGGAAGGGACAGAGGTGGGGGTATGGGCTACATGGGTGATGGGTATTAAGGAGGGCACTTGTTGGGATTAGCACTGGGTTTTATATATAAGTAATGAATCACTAAATTCTACTCCTGAAACCAATACTGCACTGTATGTTAACCAACTTGAATTTAAATTAAAAAAAAAAATTAAAGAAAAAAAAGAGTAAAGTTCCAGGTTGGACTGGGATAAAAAGGGGGCACAGAGAGGTAGCATTTGATTTTTGATACTAAGCATTCCTTGCAGTTTTGGTCAGTCCTGATCTTTGATCAAGTTGTACTTAATCATAAAACCAAAAGTAGACACACAGATTGTGGAATTACCAGTGAACTTTCTCTAAATAAACTAGCGAAGCTACTATTTTTAACTAAAATGGATACCAAAGCCTATTTGAGACTAAAAGTGAACGTTTGCAGCAACAATGAAACAAACCAAGATTGCCTGGAATTCTTTGAAATACAAATGACGTTGTATCTGGGGCAGATAGTTACTTTGTTGAATCCAGTTTTAACTGAATTCACTTAAAGTTCAAACCTCTAATATTATAATACAGATATGAAGGTCACACTTTTACTTAATACTCTTGAATGCCAATCATGCTTTTAACCAAATTTTTATCTCCATGAAAACATGAGTCATAGTTTTATGAGAAAAAAATAAATTTTAATCAAAGTCTGTTCAAACTTTACAATCTATTTCCCCCCTTTATTTATCTAACAGTGATGGTTAACTTTTGAAACATTGTACAAATTGAATTCTCCATGAGAACAAAAGTCTATTGACAGAGATAGCATCTACACTTCTGTTCCAAATAGAGTATGATTCTTAGTGCTCAATAAATGATAAATTATGAATAATAATAAATGCACATAAAGCCTGAGGTAAAAATGTTGCTAAATGCACCTTTATTTATTGATTCAATTTTCACAGTGCTTTCTTGTTGGAGGCTTTATAAATTTGACCTCAGATTATACCAGTAAGATAAGTAAAATGATAGAAAAATTAAAGGATTATACAAAGGATAGGAAATACAGCTGTGGTAGTCCAAAATAGGAAAATGCTTTTGGTAAAACTGTATGTATATCCTAAAACTACACAGTGAGTTTGTTACAAATTTGAAGAGAAAAGCATCCCCAGTGAGCATGAACTCACTATAGAAAAGTGATGCAAAACAACTGGCCCATTTCAACTATTAGAAATGATTAGGACTAAGACCCTGAGGAGGATATGTCAAAAAAGTAGTTAGGAGAAAGTTCCCAGGAGTCTTTTTCAGTAGATAAAACACACATAATGGCCATAGAGATGGTAGAATCAACTCAAAATTGGGGTTTCTTCCAGAGTGATTGAGCCCCCATGTCTTGTGTGGGATAGCTTATATTAAACTGCATTTCTAAAGTAGAAAACATGTAGAAATGAGTTGTAAGCCATATAATCATTACATAAAATAAAAGTGAAGTCCTACACTGTATATCCAAACACCTGTATATCCAAAAAAGTAGTAGTTCTGAAACCACTGAAAGAAACGTTGACAACAGAAAAGGAAACATATCAAACGGCAGCAATTAGTTCTAATAATAAACTGTTTTTGTAGCAAGACCAAAATGTAGCAAGACACATTCAACTCCAGTGGCTGTGGGGAAACTCTGGTAGCTCTAATGAATCAATTAATCTCCCCTTTCCCTCTCCTTCCTCACCTCTTTGCTCTCTTTGTATCTTTCTCTTTCATCCTTAGGTAATTAATTAGGCCCAAAGTAGAAGGCAGCAAAAACAATATAACTCCTAGCCTAAAGTAGAGTTAGTTGGTGGCACCTATCTTCTCACTGAAATTCTCATTAAAATACAGGAAAGATGAAAAGGTATCATTGGTTGTGGTAAGAATCCTGAGACAGAATATTAGGAAGGTTACAGATTAGGAAGGTGTGACCTTTTGCATCTCCTTTCCTTCAGACCCAAGATCCAGCAATGACCACAGGGCATTTTATGGCCATTTATTTTATCCAAAAGCCCCAGGGACATAGATATTCCATAGCTTTCATAGTGAATTGTTTCTGATAAGAGGGGGACAACAAATTGCTAAAAGTAACAAGGACAGCCTCTCTTTCTTAGGCATTGGCAAACGGGTTGTAAGGTCTGGAGACACCTTCTCAAGTCAGTACACAGACAAAACAAAAATATGTCAGAGTCTTAAAATCATTCTAGGGCTGAACACAGCAACCAACCCTCTAGTTAATATGAAGAAGCATTCCAACAGAAACCAAGAGGTGAGGGAGGAAAAATATGAAGAGCTTACCCATTCTATTGACAGACAAACTTGAGGCCTAAATTAGCTTCCAAATGAAGCACGAAAGAACATTTCAGTAAATATATAAATAAAATAAATGACAATACTTTACAAAGATTAAGCAACATAAAATAAGAAACTCTGTATTCAAAACGAAGACAGAAGGCTCCACAAAAGAAGCAAATACTAATTTAAAAATAACCTGTCCTGCCATTGAAGGGGAAGCTGAGCAACACATCCGTGTTGGTCGAGTAGAAGGAACATAGTGGAGTAGAAGGGAAATGGTGGAATAGAAGGCTCCTGAATGGACACATCAAGGCAACATTTACAATGCAGCTCACTTTGCAAATGACCTTAAGACTCACAGAATATATCTTCTACAATTAAAGACATAAAGAGAAGGACACATCACAAAGGGTAAGAGGGGCAAAGATGCTACTGGAAACCAAACCCCTGGCCCTGTGACACATAAGCAGGAGGAATATCACAGGTGTGGAGAAGTGAGGGGATCAAGCCCCTCACTGGGCACCTCTGTACAGGGAAGACAACCCCCATAACATCTGGTTTTGCAAATTAATAAGACTTAATTCCAGAAGAGCCAGGGAGCTGTAGGAAATGAAGTCTCCACTAAGATCTTAAAAGGCCAGAATGCTATACATTTTGTCTGTTGTCCAGCACAAAAGCAGAAGTTTGAAAAGTACCTGGGTTATATGTGAAGGAGATTTACTGACTAATTTTAGGATATGTGGCCAGAGGGCAGGAATCTGCAGGAACCTTCTCCAGAAGTGCTAATGGGTGCAATTTTTCTTGCTCTCCTTCAGCCTAGCTGGCTGGATGTTTGGAAGAGCCAGTTTTGACACTCTCGATCTACTGTACTAGTACCACTGGAATTCCCCTGTAGACTCACCCCACCCAACCTATCCACAGTGGCAGATGCCCACCTGAAGAGCTTTCTACCCTGCCACACCCAGCAGGCAGACTTAGTTGAAACTGATGTCCCCCTAGAGTGACTTTTATCTTGTCACACCCAGTGGGCAGGCCCAGCCAGGAACTGTGACCCTCCAGAGGGATTCCTGTCTTGGGTAGGGGGTGAGCTATCCCCACCTACCAGCATACCAGCAGTAGTTACAGCTGGCCCTCTTAGTCAGCCATGCTGGGGGCAACCTTTGCACACCAGTGCGCCCACAACAATTGCAGTTGAGTCACAATAGAAGGGCACATGCAGCCCACACAGGGGACACCTCTGGAGCATCTGGTTCTGTTACTCAATGGGGATTACACTATTGGGTACCACAGGACACTTTCTAAATAGGCAACTACATATAAGACCAGAAGATATTGCTGACCTACCTAATACATACAAACACAAAAAGTCAGGCAAATGAAGAAATAGAGAAATATGTTTCAAATAAACAGAGGGAAAACAACAGAAAAACAACTAAGCAAAACAGAGTAAGCAATCTACTTGATAAAGAGTTCAAAGTAATGGCCATAAAGACATTCATCAGACTTGAGAAAAGAGTGGATGGACTCAGTGAGAACTTCAACAAAATGATAGGATAATCAGAACTAAAGAACACAAAAACTGAAATATAAGATACATTCGAGGAAATCAACAGTAGAGTACAGGATGCAGAAAAATGGATCAGCAATCTGGAAGACAAAGTAGTAGAAAGCAACCAAGCACAAAGCAATAATAATTATAATTATTATATTATTATATATATTATATTATATATAATTTGCCAATATATTAATTTATAATTAATACTTAATTATATATTTTAATTAATTTAAATTTAAACAATAATTTAATATTAATATAATTTAAATATATCATTAATAATTTTATTGAACACAATAATGATTATTATTAATTATTTAAAATGAGGATAGATTAAGGGACATCTGTGACAACGTCAAGTGTACTAACATTTCTAATATAGGGATCCCAGAAGGAGAAGAGAGAGAAAAAGAGGCAGAAAACTTACTTGAGGATAATAGCTAAAAACTTCCCTCACCTAAGGAAGGAAACAGACATCCAGGTCCAGGAAGCACAGAATGCCCCAAACAAGATAAACCCAAGGAGGTCTACACCAGTACAAAGTAATTAAAATGACAAAAATTAAAACTAAAGAGAGAATTTTAAAAGCAACAAGAGTAAAGCAGCTAGTTACATGCAAAGGAGACCCCTCAAGGCTATCATCTGATTTTTCAGCAGGGATACTGGAGGCCAGAGGGAGTGGCATGATATATTCAAAGCACTGAAAGGAAAAAGCCTACAACCAAAAATACTCTAGATGGCAAGATTATCATTTAGAATTGAAGGCGAGATAAAGTTTCTCAGATTCCCATTTGTATGATAAATGTTTCTCTATTCCCTCACTTTCAATCTATACTTGTTGTTAGGTATAAAATGGGTCCCTTGTAAGCAACATATAGATGTGTCTTGTTTTTTTACCCATTCTGACACCCTATGTCTTTTGATTGGAGCATTTAGTCCATTTAAATTCAAAGTAATTATTGATAGATAGGCATTTATTGCCATTTTATTATTGTTTTGTCATTATTTCTGGAGATTTCTCTGATCCTTTCTTGTCTTTGTCACTTTTGGTCTCTGCACTCAGAGTCCCCTTTAATATTTCTTGCAGAGCCGATTTAGTGGTCACAAACTCTTTTAGTTTTGTTTATCTGGGAAACTATCTGTATTTCTATTCTAAATAATAGCCTTGCTGATTGGAGTATTCTTGGCTGCAAACAGACACATGAAAAAGTGCTCAACATCGCTTGGCATCAGGGAAATCCAAATCAAAACCTCAATGAGCTATCACCTCAGAGCAGTCAGAATGGCTAAAATTAACAAGTCAGGAAATGACAGATGTTGGTGGGGATGCGGAGAAAGGAGAACCCTCCTACACTGTTGATGGGAATGCAAGCTGGTACAACCACTCTGGAAAACAGTATGGGGGTTCCTCAAACAGTTGAAAATAGAGCTACCATAAGATCCAGCAATTGCACTACTGGGTATTTACCCCAAAGATACAAATGTAGGGATCCGAAGGGGTATGTGCACCCCGATGTTTATAGCAGCAATGTCCACAATAGCCAAACTGTGGAAAGAGCCAAGATATCCATCGACAGATGAATGGATAAAGAAGATGTGGTATATATACACAATGGAATATTATGCAGCCGTCAAAAGGAATGAAATCTTGTCATTTGCAACAATGTGGATAGAACTGGAGAGTGTTATGCTGAGCAAAATAAGTCAATCAGAGAAAGACATGTATCATATGTCCTCACTGATATTAGGAATTCTTAATCTCAGGAAAGAAACAGGGCTGCTGGAGTGGTGGGGCATAGGAAGGATGGGTGGCTGAGTGATAGACATTGGGGAGGGTATGTGCTATAGTGAGCGCTGTGAATTGTGCCAGACTGTTGAATCACAGATCTGTACCTCTGAAACAAATAATATATGTTAAAAAAAAAAAAGAAGAAGAAGATAGCAGGAGGGGAAGAATGAAGGGGGGAATCAGACAGGGAGATGAACCATGAGAGACAATGGAATCTATAGAGTATTCTTGGCTGCAGATTTCTCCCATTTAGCACTTTGAATATATCGTGGCAATAACCTCTTTGACAACCATAACAACTTCTCTCTAAATATGTATTCTCAGGCAAGGGGAAACAAAAGCAGAAATAAACTAATTGGATTTCATCAAAATAAAATCTGCCCAGTGAAGGATACAATCAACAAAACTAAAAGGCAACCTAGAGACTGGGAGATGGTATTTGCAAATAATATATCTGATAAAAGGTTTAGCATCCAAAATATATAAAGAACTTATAAAACTCATTATTCAAAAAACAAATAATCCAATTTAAAAATGGGCAGATCTGAATAGACATTTTTCCAAAGAAGACATACAGATGACCAATAGACACATGGAAAGATGCTCAACATCACACATCATCAGAGAAATGCAAATCAAAACTACAATAAGCTATCACCTCATACCTGTCAATTGCTAAAATCAACAACACAAGAAACAACAGATGCTGTCAAGAATGTGGAGAAAGGGAACCCTCATGCACTGTTGGTGGGAATGCAAACTAGTGCAGCCACTCTGGAAAACGGTATGGAGATTCCTCAAAAAGTTCAAAACAGAACTACCCTACAATCCAGCAACTGCACTACTAGGTATTTACCCAAAGAATATTAAAATACAAACTCAGAGAGATACACGCACATCCATGTTTATAGGAGCATTATCTACAATAGCCAAATTATGGAAAGAGCCCAAGTGTCTATCTACTGATGAATGGATAAAGATGTGGTAGATATATATACACACACATACATACAATGGAATATTATTCATCCATAAAAAATGAAATCTTGCCATTTGCAGTGAAGCTAGAGAGTATTATGCTAAGTGAAATAAGTCAGTCAAAGAAAGACAAATACCATATGATTTCACTCATATGTGGAAATTAAGGAACAAAACAAATGAGCAAAGGGGAATAAAAGAGACAGGCAAACCAAGAAACAGACTCTTAAATATGAAGAACAAGCTGATGATTACCAGAGGGGAAAGGGGTAGGGGGATAGGCTAAATAGGTGATGGGGATTAAGAAGTGCACTTGTGATGAGCACTGGGTGACGTATGGAAGTGCTGAATCACTATATTGTACACCTGAAACTAATATTACACTGTATGTTAACCAACTGGAATTTAAATAAAAACTTAAAAAACTCTTCTAGGCAAACAAAAGCTAAAGGAGTTCATCACTAGTAAACAAGCCTTATATAAAATGTTAAAGGAACTTCTTTAGGTGGAAAAGAAAAGGCCATAACTAGAAAATTATGGAAGGAGAAAACTTCATTGGTAAATGCAGACATACAGTAAAGGTAGTAGATATCAATCATTTATAAAGCTACTATGAAGGTTAAAACAAAAAGGAGTAAAAATAATTATATCTATAAGAATTTGTGAAGGGACATACAAAATAAAAAGATGTAGAATGTGACATCTTATACATAAATCTCAGAGGAGTTTAAAACTGCAGTGCTTTCAGAATATGTTTGAATTTAAGTGACTATCAATTTAATATAGACTGCTATATACACAGAACGTTATATATGAACTGAATGATAACTAGAAAACAAATACCTATAATAGTTACAAAAAACGAGAGAAATAAGTCCAAATATAACTTTAAAAAATGTCATCAAATAACAAGAGAAGAGAGCAAGAGAAGAAAAAAGAACAAAGAAAATTACAAAAGCAACCAGGAAACAATTAACAAAATGGCAGTAAGTACACACCTATCAATAATTACTTTAAATTTAAATGGACTAGGGCGCCTGGGTGGCTCAGTCAGTTAAGCGTCTGCTTTCAGCTCAGGTCATGATCCCAGGGTCCCGGGATCGAGTTCCGCATCAGGCTCCCTGTTCAGCGGGGAGTCTGCTTCTCCCTTTACCCTTTCCCCTGCTCATGATCTCTCTATCTCCCACTCTCTCTCTCTCTCTCACATAAATAAATAAAATCTTTAAAAAATATAAAAAATAAACTTAAATGTACTAAATGTTCCAATCAAAAGATGGTGACTGAATGAAATAAAGAAAAAAAAAAAAAGCCCCATCTATATGCTGCCCCCAAGAGACTCACTTCAGAAACGAAGACATACACAGACTGATAGTGATGGGATGGAAAAAGATATTCCATATAAATGGAAGAGAAAAAAAGCTGGAGTAGCTATGCTTACATCAGATGAAATCTACTCAAAACAGCAAAAAAATGTTACAGGAGACAAAGAAGGGCATTACATAATGATAAAGGGGACATCCCACAACTGGTGGTGACACAGGGCATGGAGTTGGGGAGATAAGCAAAACAGTGGAAGAGGATTAAAAGGTACAAACTTCCATTTATAAAATAGGTAAGTCATGGGGATGAAAAGCTCAGCGTAGGGAATATAGTCAATACTGTTGTAATAACTTTGTATAAAGACAGATGGTAACGACAATTATTGTGGCATTTCATAATACATGTAATTGTCAAATCACTATGGTGCGCATCTGAAACCGATATAGCACATGTAAACTATACTTCAGTTACAAATAATTTTTCTAAATGTTTCATTTTCTCAATGCATTTTAGGATAAAAGGATGCTTTTGGTATGAAAGATGAGATATTTGGGCAATAAACCTTAGAAAAAGAGTTGGCCAGGGCAGGGTAGAGATGGCAGGATAGCTAGATTGAATAAAGAAAGATGTAAGGCAGTGACAAATTTTGTTATTATTAGAATTTTGAAAGTGAAGGCAGAACTGCTACTGTAGTAATCAAATAAGTGACATTAAAAGCCACTTTAAAAAGCCACCAAAAAAAACTTTTGTTAGAACCAAAAGTTATTTTGGTTCTAACAAAATCAGAACCAAACCATGAAAAATGAGTGAGAACATGGTACATGAATAGGACTGAGGCTAGAGATCCAAACTGAAATAACTGACAGAATAAGAAAACAAAAGGTAATGAAAGCATTTCTTATTGAAGAGACCTGGTCTGAGCTGAACGAATCCATGAGTTGACGCATTGATTACACACAAAAGTATAATTAAAAATAACTCATACCTAGATATATCCAGGTGAAATGTTCACTTCAAGAGCAAGAAAAACCATCTTAGAAATCTCCAATTTGAAAGATCAAAATAGTCAGTTTGAAATACAAATGTTGCATACTAGTGAAAAAGGAAACAATGATTTCAATATTCTTCTTTCCTTGAGGAAGTAATGTTGAAAATGAAAAATTTTGTTCATAAGTAAAAATTCTTGTCTTTGGCTTGGTTTTCCTTTCCAAGTGCAGCTAAAATTAGTTCTACATTTGAAATATAAAAATGAAAATAGTCAGATAGATGATATATAGACATGAAATACAGAGATTTCTCCCTTACGGTAGTGCTGGTCAAAATGTAATGCACACGTCACTGCTAGTCTGGGACAAGATAAGTATAGATATTTAATATAAATTGAGTATATGCATTTACACCTTTAATAGTCCCTTGGCATTGATATGACATGCAAGCATGCGATTATATCTTTTAACAAAACTGAGTCTGACACACTATGGAAATTACAAATAAACTTGCTCTTCACCACAGATAGTTTTAGGAACTCTTCTTTAAAAGATAAAGTGAGGCTTAAAATGAAAATCTGAAGACTTTTCAAGGAGGAAAAATGAGGAAGATACACATGGATTAAAGGCCTCATATTGAAACAAAGGATATAATATTGATGGTTCTATTAGTTAGTATGGTTTAGTTATAAAAATCTAGAAACCCAAATAACTTTAACTCTAACAATATTGCTCCCTCTTCTCTCTTCTCCCCTGCTACCCCACTGTAAGAAACCTGGAGGTCAACCATCCAGCATACATAAGGCAATCCTTCTTCTCTATCCTTAAGAGTGAGGCCTCTATTTTCAAGGAAACAGAAGTAAAGCACAAAGAGTTGTCTGCCTCCCAGCTTAGTTAGCCCCTTTAAAAAATAATTCTCTGTAATCACCACCTCAAAGTTTTCTATCTCAACGGCCAAAACTATCTAAAAGGGAATATGAGAAACATAGTTTTTCAGCTGAGCACATCCTTGTCCCTGACTGTATAGGAAAAGGTTCCTAAGGAAAAAAGGGAAATGGATAAAGGAAATGGAACTTTCAGCCTTGACATTTGGAATAGTCTCTACCCACTTCTACTGTGACTAGGTTCTTCATTCTTTCATATGAAACTAACTCTGCTCTTTTGGCTTCTCCTCCATTTTTTACCATCTCAGAAAATGGCCCCAAACTCCATTTGCTAAAATCAAAATTCAGAAAATTTTACTTAGCACTTATTCAGCATATAAGAAAACATGACTGAAAATTTATTCACAGCTGAGCCATGTGGCATATATATTTTCTTTTCCCTTCTACTACATTTTAACTAGAGTTTAAAATAACTTTGATTAGTTTCTGTGTACCTATCAGTTATTCACACTAAATTCCTTCAGTAAGTATAAATCTTCTCTCAGATCATCCACACATACCAGGTCTGGAATCATTGGCATGTTCTTGAAGCCATCTGCCCCAGAGCCCTCAGACTGTTTCTTCACACAAGAACACAAGACAGACTCTCCAGGTTGGCTTGCACAGTAGCTGCCCAGAGATTTTGTTTTTCTATAATCTCTTTTCCCTTGTACTGAGGTCCCTCTCCCTTGGATTCTATGTATGACCGTTTAATTTCACTACTTTACTTTGGGAAATCCCCTCTTCCAATAATTTCCTAAGAATTTGTTAATGGAAATATTTTTTTAAGGTCTTCCTTGTGTGAAAAGCCTTGTTATTCTATCCTCATATGTAAGTGATATCTATACATGGTACATATTTCTAAAATGGAAAAAAAAAAAAAAACTTCCTCAAAATTTGAAGGCATAGTTTCAGTTGACCTTAAAACTTCCAGTGTTGCAGTTAAAATCTGGATGGTATTCAGATTCCATATAGGGGGAATATGTGTTTTTCTCTTTCTTTTTTCTTTTTCTTTCTTTCTTTCTTTCTTTTCTTTCTTTTCCTTTCTTTCTTTTTCTTTTTCTTTTTTCTTTTCTTTTCTTTCTCTTTCTTTCTCCTGATTTCTTAATACCTCTATTTTCCTGCTATGGTGGGCTTATGTTTTTTCCTTTACATTTTTTTCCCTTTTCTCCCTTTATTTTTTTCCCTGTGGGCTTATGTCTCTTCCTTTATTGCATTGTATGGGAGAGGGGGATAGCTTTCAGAAGAAAATGGAAGAAAAATTATTCCCTATACAATCCTAAATATTTTTTTCCACTTTTCAATTAATCCCTATTTAAGGTTAAAGTCACACTTCAGTAACTTTTTTTTTCCCCCAGATAGGCTTCCTGGTCTTCCTATCTAGCCTAGATTACCAGGTCTTATTTTTTTTTTTTGTCATCACAAGGCTCTGCCCTCTCCCTTCATAGCACTTACCACAATTATTAATATATTATTCTATTTTGGCATTCAGCTCATTTTGTCTCTCCCTGTCATAAACTACAAACTCAATGGTAAGAGAACTCTATGTATAATTTTGGTACCACAGGATCTTCACCATACCAACACAAGGAAGATGCTAATATGTTGTGGATTTAATAATGAAATGAAGCAACTAAGGTAAGCAGGAACTTCTGGAGAAAAATGTTAAACCAGGAGACCCTTTTCTCTGCTTACATCAATCAAGTATCTAAAAATTAAGGTATGTACCTTACTTTTACACACCTCTTTTAATAAGCCTAAGTATAAAATTACTTAAGCTCATTATATTTAATATAACACTATTATAGTTTATTTCTACTATCCTGAAAATTACAATACTTATTTTTTATATCTTCATCAAAAATACAATGCATACTCATAGTAAAAGTTAATCAAATGCATAGTGGAATTATTTGCAGTTGAATGTAAAAATCTACCATTCCAACACACTTAATATGCCAAGAAATAGCTTCTGTTAACAGTTTGGTGCATAACCTTCCACGCACTTTTTAGTTATTGGCTGTAACTCTGCATGTCCCTCTGGTCTCATTGGTACTATCCTCTTAGATTTCCTTGGATTTAATACTGGAATTATGAGGATTTTCTGAAAGTAGCAATAGAGTGGAGAAAACTGTTATCCAAAAATAAAAATTAAGAATCTCCTAATGTCCTGTGTCCTGCCTCTATTGGTAGATACAGCATGAATACTATCTTTTCACACCCAAGCCAGAGGTATAGGTAATATTCCTTAACACTACTTTAGTAGATTTGATAAGGTACTGGTTCTTATCATTGCCTGAATTATGCCAAATTAAAGCTTAGAATGCATTTTGTCATCACAATCTTCCACTCTTAATGGCACTAATATCTTTATGTCTCTAGGAGAAAGAAAACATAGTATTTTTGGTGATTAAATGTTAGACCCCTAGCTCATCAAATTAATATGGACTGCTATTTACTTAAGATGTTGTAGATGAACTTCATGGTAAACCCAAACCTAAAACCTATTATAGATACAAAAAATTAAAGAGATAAAAAGCCAAACATAACACTATAAAAATTCATCCATCACAAAGAAATAGAACAAGAGAAGAAAGGAACAAAGAGTTATAAGACAACCAGAAAATAAATTTAAAAATGGCAGTATGTTCATACCTACCAATAATTACCTTATTTTTTTCAGATTTATTTTATTAATTCTAGCTAGTTAACATACAGTGTAATATTGGTTTCAGGAGTAGAATTTAGTGATTCATCACTTACATGTAACACCAGTGCTCATCACAAATGACCTCCTTAATACCCATTACCCATTTAGCCCATCCCCTCCTGTTGGTGGGAATGCAAATTGGTGCAGCCACTCTGGAAAACCGATAATTACTTTAAATGTAAATAGCCTAATGGCCCCAATCAAAAGACATAGGATGGTGGAATAGATATAAAACAAAACAAAACAATACCCATCTATATCCTGCCTACGAGATTCACCTCAGACCTAAAGACACATACAAACTGAAATTGAAGGGATAGAGAAACATTCACCATGCAAATAGAAGAAGAAAAGAAAGCCAGGGAAGCAATAATTGTGTTAGACAAAACAGATTTAAAACAAAGACTCTAACAAGAGACAAAGGGGATTATATAATGATAAAGGGATTAATCCAAAACTGTTGTCCAAAAATAAAAATAGGATAGGATATAACAATTGTAAATAGCTATGCACCCAACATTGGAGTACCTAAATACATAAAGCAAATATCAATGGACATAAAAAGAGAAATTGATGGTAATACAATAATGGTAGATGACTTTGACACTCCACTTACAGCAGTGAATAGATCATGCAGACACAAAATCAATAAGGAAGCAATACCTTTGAATGACACATTGGACCAGATGGACATAATAGATATATACAGAACATTCCATCCAAAAACAACAGAATACATATTCAAATGCATATGGAAGATTCTTCAGAAAAGATCATGTATTAAGCCAAAAAAACAAGCCTTAATAAATTTAAGACTGAAATTGTACCATGCATCTTTTCCAATCACAACTGTATAAACCTAGAAATAAATCACATACACACACCAAAAAAATAGAGAAAACACAAACACGTGGAGATTAAACAACATGATACTAAACAACTGATGGGTCAAAAGAGCAATCAAAGAAGAAATTATTATTTTTTAATTATTTATTTATTTGAGAGAGAGAGAGTGAGGGAGAGAAAGATCACCAGCATGGGGGAAGGGCAGGAGAAGCAGATTCCCCACTGAGCAGGGAGCCTGATGTGGGACTCGATCCCAGGGTCTCGGTAACATGACCTGAGCCAAAGGCAGATTCTTATGACTGAGCCCAGGTGCCCAAAGAAGAAATTTAAAAATACAAGGAGACAAATGGAAGTAAAAACACAACAATCCAAAATCTTTGGTTACACAGTAAAAGCAATTTTTTTTTTTTTTAGATTTTATTTATCATTTGAGAGGGAGAGAGTGCATGAGAGAGGTGAAGGGCAGAAGGAGAAGCAGACTCCCCACTGAGCAAGACTCAATCCTAGGACACTGGGATCATGACCTGAGCCAAAGGCATATGCTTAACCAACTGAGCCAACTGGGCCCCCCAGAAAGCAGTTCTAAGAAGGAAGTATATAGTGATACAGGCCTACCTCAAAAAACAAGAAAAATCCCAAATAAACAATCTAACTTTACCCCTAAAGGAACTAGAAAAAGAAAGAACAAAGCCCAAGGCAAGTAGGAGAAAAAATAAATAAAGATTAGAACAGAAATAAATGACATAGAGACTTAAAAGAGAGAGAGAAAGAGAAAAGAAAAAAAAATCAATGAAACCAAGAGCTGATTTCTTGAATATGTAAACAAAATGGACAAACCGTTATCCAGATTCATCAAGAATAAAGGAAAAAGGACCCAAATAAATAAAATCAGAAATAAGACAGAAGTAACAACTGACATCACAGAAATACAAAGGATGATGAGAATACTATGAAAAATTATATGCCAGAAAACTGAACAATCTAGAAGAAATGGATGAATTCCTGGAAACATAATCTCCCAGGACTGAATCAGGAAGAAATAAAAAATCTGAACAGACTAACTACAAGTAAGGAAATTGAATTGGTAATCAAGAAAACTACCAAAATATTAAGTTCAGGACCAGATGACTTCACTGGTAAATTCTACCAGACATTTAAAGGAGAGTTAATACCTATTTTCTTCAAACTATTCCAAAAAATAGAAATGGAAGGAAAGCTTCCAAATACATTCTATGAGGCCAGCATTACCCTGGTATTAAAACCAGGTAGAGACACTACAACAAAAGAAAACTACAGGCCAATATCCCCAATGAATATGGATGCAAAAACCCTCAAAAAAATATTAGCAAACTGCATACAGCAATACATTAAAAAATTCATTCACCTCGAGCAGGTGGGATTTATTCCGTGGGATGCAAGGATGGCTCAATATTTGCAAATCAATGTCATATAGTATATCAAAAAATCATACGATCCTCTCAAAGGAAGCAGAAAAAGCATTTGACAAGATTCAACATCCATTTATGATAAAAACTCACAACCAAGTGGGGTTAAAGGGAACATACCTCAATATAATAAAGGTCACATATGAAAAATCCACAGCTAACATCAGCCTCAATGGTGAAAAACTGAGAGCATTCCCTCTAAGATCAGGAACAAGAACAAGACGAAGATGTCCACTCTCACCACTATTAGTAAAAATAATATTGGAAGTCCTAGCCCCAGTAATCAGACAAGAAAAAGAAATGAGGCATCCATATTGGTAAAGAAAAGTTAAACTGTCACTATTTTTAGAAGACATGATACTAAACATAGAAAATCCTGAAAGACTCCACCAAAAAAAACTAGTAGAACTGATAAATGAATTCAGTAAAGCGTCAGGATGCAAAATTAATATCCAGAAATTGGTAATGTTTCTATAAGCTAATAACAAACTGCAGATAGAGAAATTAAAAAAAAACACACCATTTACAACTGCACCCAAAAGAATAAAATACCTATGAATAAACTTAACCAAAGAGGTGAAAGACCTATAATCCAAAAACTATAAAACACTGATGAAAGAAAATGAAGATGACACAAACAAATGGAAAAATATTCCATGCTCATGGATTAGAATAATTAATATTGTTAAAATGTCCATATTACTGAAAGAAATCTACAGCTTCAGTGCAAATCCTATCAAAATACCAACAGCATTTTTTACAGAACTAGAACAAATAATCCTAAAATTTGTATGGAACCATGAAAGACTAAATAGCCAAAACAATCCTGAGAAAAAACAAAGCTGAAGGTATCACAATACCAGATTTAAAGACATAGTACAAAGTTATAGTAATCAAAACAGTATGGTACTGGCACAAAAACAGGAACAGATCCATGGAACAGAATAGAGAGTCCAGAAAAAACCCACAATCTATGACAAAAGAGGCAAGAATATACAATGAGGAAGACAATCTCTTCAATAAATGGTGCTAGGAAAACTGGTCAGCTACATGTAAAAGAAGGAAATTGGACTGCTTTCTAACACCGTACACAAAAATAAACTCAAAATGAATTATTTTTTCTTTTAAAGATTTTATTTATTTATTTGACAGAGAGAGAGACAGTGAGAGAGAGAACACAAGCAGGGGGAGTGGGAGAAGGAGAAGCAGGCTTCCCGTGGAGCAGGGAGCCCAATGTGGGGCTCGATCCCAGGACCCTGGGATCATGACCTGAGCCGAAGGCAGAGGTTTAACGACTGAGCCACCCAGGTGCCCCTCAAAATGAATTGTTAATTAAAGACCTAAATGTGAGACCCAAACCCATAAAAATCCTAAAAGAGAACAGAGACAGTAATTTCTCTGACACTGGACATAGTAACATATTTCTAGATCTGTCTCCTTGAGCAAGGGAAACAAAAGAAAAAATAAACTATTGGGATTACATAAAAATAAAAAACTTTAGCACAGCAAAGAAAACCATCAACATCACAAAAAAGACAATCTCCTACTGGAGAATATATTTGTAGATGATATATTTCATAAAGAGTTGCTATCCAAAATATATAAAGAACTTAAACAACTCAATACACACACACACACACACACAATTTGATTAAAAAGTAGACAGAGGACTTAAAAGGACATTTTTCTAAAGAAGACAAACAGATGTCCAACAGACACATGAAAAGATGCTCATTACTCATCATCAGAAAAATGCAAATCAAAATCACAATAAGCTATCACCCTGCACCAGTTATAGTGGCTAAAATCAAAATGACAAGAAATAACAAGTGTTGATGAGGATGTAGAAAAAAAGAAACACTTGTACATTGTTAGTGGGAATGTAAATTATTATAGTCACTGAGGAAAACAGTATGGAAGTTCCTCAAAAAACTAAAAATAAAAATATCATATGGTCCAATAATTTTATTATTGGGTATTTACCTAAAGAAAATGGAAACTCTAGTTTGAAAAGATATATGCACTCCTATATCAACAGCAGCATTATTTACAATAGCCAAGATATGAAGCAAACTAAGTGTCCATCAACAGATAAACTAATAAGGAAGATGTGGTATATATATATATATAATGGAATATTATGCAGCCATAATAAGTAATAAGATCATGCCATCTGAGACAACATGGATGGATCTAGAGGGTATTATTCTAAGTTAAATAAGTCAGACTGAGAAAGACAAATATGATATGATTCCACTCATAAGTGGAATCTGAAAAAATGAATAAACAAACAAAAAGCAAAATCAGATCTGTAAGTACAGAGAACAAACTGATGGTTACCAGAGGGTGGGGAGATGGGCAAAATGGGTGAGTGGAGAGGAAGATACAGGTATCCAGTTATGGAATGAATAAGTCACGGGAATAAAATGCACAGCATAAGGAATACAGTCAGTGATACCACAATACCAATGTAACAAGGCAGATGGTGGCTATACTTGTGGTGAATATAGCATAATGTATAAACCTGTCAAATTACTAAGTTGAACATCTGAAACTTATGTGTCAATTATACTCAAAAAATTGTTTTTAATTTAAAAATTATAGAAAAAGTCAGACTCTGCCAAATTTGTTATATTAATTCTCAAAATTATACAGCAATATTTTCATTTTATGCATGAGAAAAAGCTCATCTTCTAACAGTTCTCAGTGTCCATAAAGCAGTTGACTGGATATCAAATTCAATTTTATTTGAAAAAAAAAAGCCACACTCTTTTATCTATATCACATTTCTTTCTTCTATACCATATGGCCCAATATTTTTAAATGTATAAAATAGTAAATGTTGCTTACAGAATCTCCAGATTCTTCCTTTTTTACTCAACCTTTCCTTCTTCTTTTTCTTTCTTACCTCTTCCTTTTCTTCAATAAATGCATTGAATTACTTTCTTTAAGAAGGTCACTGTTTAATAATGTTTGGCAGGGAAGGACACCATAAGAACCTAAGGTATTGAGTCTAGAAGGATTGAGATGTCATAAGGAAATAACAAGAGTCTAATAAAAAATTAGCCACCAATAGCCAAATTGGGGACAGACAAAATCTGATATCTGGTTTTATTCAGCATAATGGGGAATCAAAGTATCCAAGCTATGAGCAATAATTCAGATACAGGAATTTCTAATTAAAATATGTAGCAATAACCCAATACCAACTCTATTTCTCATTTACTGACTGTGTCATGTGCAGATTTTCTAATTCAACTGATTCACTGGGGGTCCATATTTGCTTCAGAGAAGGAGCTCCAAACTATTAAGTTGGAGAGGTTTGCCAAGCATCGTGATGAGACGAGTCAGTTTGAAAGATAAGTTTATTGTGCATGCATCTCTCTATGGCTCAGAAGTTTGGCTCAGATTAAAAGCAGGTATGAATGATTGTAAGTGGAACAGAATGACTGGATGACAGAATCACACAATCATGGTAAAACCCCTACTTCACAACGAAACTTAGGTGAAGTGTGACTTCCTAGACATGCAGACTGGTACAGATGGGGAACCTGTCAGGAATGGTGGAGGGATGTCTCTGCCAATATCATAGGCAGAAAGGGAAACATGGTTTACTGACAGTAATGAAGGGTGGATCTTACAATTTAAGTACCCGTTAAAATAGGAGGCTAGAATGGGGTAAGAAGATGCCATCTGAGAGCAACATCACATTTTCATTCCCCACCGAGGGTCAAGTTTTAATGGGTTCTAATGTCGTGAGGTCAAATTCAATATAGGTAGCTGGTACCAAGTGAATCATATTTTCTAAGGCATCATAAACTATAAAAGTTGATTAATCATGACGGTTCTCTACCCAAATATAAATGGTAAACCACAGGTCCAAGACAGGAAGTTGAACTGAAGTAAGAATCAGAATATAACTATATGATCTGTCTGAAAGTAAGTTTTATCAATAGGCAGAATCAATTATTCTCAACCATGACTGCTTGGTATAGATAGTACAAATTAGATAGCCAATTTGGTCATTAGTGAGATGCAGTTGATCTCTGACGTTAAGTGCTTAAATTTGTCAATATATTCTTCCTGAGTCTTCCCAAGTCATTATTCTTTCTGCAAAAAGTTTTCATATTGATTCATAGAGGGCTCTCATCTGAAATGCATAGCTTACATTTCCACCAAGATTGAGACTAAAGCAGAATATGATCAATGATTCATTAGCCAATTAGAGGTTACTTTTTAAAAATATATTTATTAATTTCTTTCTTTTTATAATTTATTAATTGCCAATCTCTTTCAAAGTTCGGTACCATGAACAGGAATAGAGACTCAATATACTGCAGTCTTATAAGCTTGCAATATTTTGCAATCTAGTTTTTGATACTGAATGTGTTTGTGTAACACAGATCCATTGTTAAACATAACTGAAATCTCTGCATGCATTAGAAAAAAAATTGGAAAAAAATAATCAATAGGAGTATAAATAGAGCTAGGAAATGAGAAAAACGTATTGTCTGAATTAAACTAAATTTAAACTAAATCTTTTTATAAAATGCAATCACATTACAACCTAAAGAAAGAAATCAGTTATTTCCTTATTTTTTGTCAAGAATTTTTATTAAAAAATAATTTTTATAGTGTAAGACTTGATAATTTGAAGGAAGAGTTTTAAGGTATTATTAAAATTGAAGGTTCTAATGGCTCAGTTGGTTAAGCGTCTGGGTCCTGGGATCCTGCTCAGTGGGGAGTCTGCTTCTCCCTCTCCTTCTGCCCCTCCCCGCTGCTTATGCTCTCTTTTTCTTTCACTCAAATAAATAAAATCCTTAAAAAAAATTGAAGGTTCTAATGGTATTTTAAAATACCATTTAGTATTATTTTGTTCGAAATAGTAAGAATTATCTCTGTCATATTCACCAGACATGATATACTAGCTCTATGTAATCATGGATCATGTAAATTCTATAAAAATAATATTCAATTTACATGAAGTATATTTGACTTTTTTACTTATAACTCAAATTTTTACTTTCCAGCTTAAATTGCACTTTGAACTGGTGAACAATTCAGAATTGTTATGAAAGGCTGGACTTTGGAGTCAATTGTATCTGGTTTTAACTTTGGCTTTCCAGGTGGGACAACTCATAAAGCTTTCTTGAGGGAAGAGGTGATCAATGCACTAGCATTTCTACCACAGGTTTGGCATGTGTTAGACTCATTACAGATGAGAGTTACCATCATTATTGCTGTTGTATTTGTTTTGGTTTTTATTATGGTGAGTTGTTACCACTTGAGTAGTTAGGTACCCAGAAGTTAGGAATGGAAGGGGTAACAATCATAGAGGCAAAAGAACAACATGTTGTCTTGGGAAGCAGTAGGTAGTGAAATAATTATCCTTTGATCAGTATAAATTTAACTCCCTGGTTTTAGGGTCAATAGTTGGAATTATTTTGAGAATATGTGCAAAGCTCTGACAAGCACATGCTCGCTTTTGAGGCTGAAATGAATAGACTAATAATTCTAGAATCATCAGTTATCTGGATTTGTTCTATCTATTGTGGTAGTCAGAAGAGTGCTCCCTGACAAAATATTCACTTCCTAATTCCCAGAACCTGTGAATATGTTACTTCACATAGCAAAAGGGATTTTGCAGATGTGATTAGGGCTATGGACCTCAAGATGGAAGATTATTCTAGATCTTCTTCTAGAACCTCCAGAAAGGAATACAGCCTTGCTAGCTCCTTCATTTTAGCTCATTGAGACTTATGTCAAACGACTGATTAACAGAACTATTAGATAAATTGTGTTCCTTAAGCTGCTATAGAAGAAATAGAAAACTAATACATCTATGATTTTAAAAGTTTATATATAAAACTAGACACTGATGTTCTTTAATATTATATTAAAATTGACAATCTATATACCTTAAAGTTATATTTATGGGAGGACAAATCTTGAGAGTGTTAATACGCACACAACCAAAATAAAAATATTAGATATATGTTGCAATTGGTATACAAAAACACTAACATATTTATTAGCAATGTATAACTGAAAATATTAAAAATCAACACTTAGAAACAAAAGTATTTTTTATTTTTATTTCTTATTTTCCTCACCTAGATATTACCCAAGTAACAGTCTTCACAGTTTATTCTATGAACTAATGTTTCTCATTCCTAAAATAACAGACATTTTTTATGACTTTATTTACCTTTGTCTTAAGATATTGGATGATTATAAAAGGTACTAGATTTATAGAGAACTTAATGTATACATATATGTGTATATATATATATATACACACTGTGTGTGTGTATATACATACATATATAAACATTATATGTGTCCTATTCAAATCATACTGAGATGAATAAAATGGATGAATTTCCTTTTGATCTAATTAATCTCCAAATTTAAGCATGTTTGCAAATAAAGTTATATGAAATTCATGTGAATCACTTGCTTTCATTTTAGAAATCTAAAGGAAGAGCCATTATCATTGAAGATTTTAGTGCTTCATAAATAAATGTTCATACTAGAAAAATAAACTATCATATTAAATCAAGTTCACTTATTAAGAAAATGTTTCAGATTTAATTTTAAAACAGGCAAACCAAATGGAATTATAAATATTCCCATGTTTCCATAGCATCGAAATATTTCAGAGTTTAAAGTTATCTTAAAAGTTACCAGATCTAATTTCTTCTTTGTGCAATGGCTGCAACAAATAGTCTACAACCTCTGATTGAATTCCTCCAGCAAAGGTCAAATCTTATATAAGCACATATATCATTTTTGAATAGTTGTCATTATGTGAAAGTACCACCTAATAAAACATCAAAATATTTGATGATTGGCTTTATGTTGATAATCAAAATCTATAGAAATACTTAAAGATGCTAGTAAAGAGATAATTTTGATCAAGTTCAAATAACCCACTTGATTTTCAAATATTGAAGCAACAACTTCTTACTGACTCTAACCATGTTCCAGACACTGAGCTAGGCTTTTCTCATATTTTAACTCAATAAGTAAGCTTGCAAATCGTTAGGTTAAATCAATCTGTAGTTTACTCTACAGAACACTAATGGACTTTCAGAATCAATATGCCTCCTGAAGAGTCAAATCCTTAATTGTGGCTGGTTTGCTGGCAGGATCTGGCTAATAACATTTTCCAAGCATTCCTAACTGTTCTTTCTTTTAGTCTGTGTTCATCATTCCACATTGTCTAGTTATGACTTAGGCTTTACTGGTAACATATTTTTTATGGAGAATGGCCCCTGTAAAATAGTAAAAATGTAAAAGCAACATGAAAGGCCACCATCAAATCTTGCTTTTTACAAACAGCATTTTTTTTTAAGTGACAAAGATTTTGAAGCTCCTGTTAATGAGACTTTATTGGGTTTCTGATGCAAGATGGCAGAGAGATCACATATATTCAATTGTCTAATCTCTACTCAGTTGATAAAAAATATTTAAGTCCCTGACAAAAGGAAAAGTTATAATTAGTAAATGGAGGTTTTGATGGATTTCTTGAAGACAGACAGTGGATGATATGTACTGATGCACAAGATCCAGCACAATAGTCAATGGGCTGAACATACACACTAGAGAAGGTGCATCAGCGTCAGGAATCTGTTTCCTCTGGGATGCACAAGCAAGGCTGTAAGCTCAAAGTCAAGTTAGTAAATACACACAACAAAGTGGCTTGTGACAGTAAAATGAGAGTAGTGTTCAAGTTACCATTACTGTGTGAAAAAAAATCACAAATATAATGGCAAAGAAAAGCACTAATTTTACTATACTCCCTGATTCTTTGGGTTAAATATTTGAAAAGTATTGCCTTGTCTCTGCTCCACCTATCTGTGGCCTTAGCCAGAAAAACTCCAAAGTTGGAGCTAATTCAATAACTGGAGTAACTCAAAGACTAGGAAGGATTCCAGTTGAGGGCTGACATTATCTAAAGTCTCCCTCACTCACTTGTCTGATGATTTTACTGGCTGTCAGAGGACCTCAGGTGTGACAGTTGCCTGCAACACTTACACATGGTCTCTCCATGTTGTTGCTTGAGCCTCCTCAGAGCATGATGGTTGGGTTAGAAGAATGAGCTTCTCAAGAAGAAACAGAAAGACGTTTTATAACATCTTATGGCCTAGCCTAACAAGCCAGTATCTACAGATACAAACCCATTGAGAATTCAAGGGCAGAAATCATAGAATCCACCTTTCCTTAGGAGAAGAGTCAAAGGTACCTTGTAAGAAGATCATGTCAAATGGGAGATATTGTTGTTGTACTTGTAAAATAAAACCTGCCACAGGTAATTTATTAAAGAACTATCTATAGAATACCTAAGTTAGGAAAACCTCTCCCTATTCTGGCCACATAGGAAATCTGCTAAAATTCTGTGAGGAAAAAAAGGTTTGTCCCAGGCAAAATATTTCCCCTACTTACCCAGAGCTCATGTTCAGCTCTCCCATTCAGAGGAATGAATGATTGTGAAACCAGATCTAAACATGCAAAGCAGAAACCCTTTCCAGAGAATGTTATAATCAGCTTAGAACCACATTCCAAAATATAAGTACCAGATATTTGGGAAAAACACAATATCATAAAGAGAGAAAAACTAAATAAAAAGAGATAGGGCCTGACTTAATAGAAAACAGAGGTAATTCAGGCAACAAAAGAGCACTTTAAAAAAAATAAAATGTGACACTTCAAAGATTCACGTTAATGTGACATACTTTAAACAAGAACATAATACAATAAAGCAGTGGTTAGGAAACAAGAGAGAATAAGTCAAATTTCTAAAATAAGTTAAAGGAGTAATAAATACAATGAATTAATTGAATAATAAGATGCACATGGGTCTAAAAGATTGAAGAAATTTTCCAAGACCATACAGTTAAAACTAATTGGTAAAGCAGATTTAAATAATAGGTCTTACCTACGCCCCCTGTAAGCGTATAAACTGGGATCAGATTTAGATCAAATTTACAATAAATAAAAGTTGCATATTTGTGCTATATGTAATTTTCATACTTTAAGAACATATATATCATGTACAAATGTAGAACACGTGCATTATTTATAGAATATGATGTATAATTTTATAATTTTAAATTATCTTTGAGTTTTATAGTGCTGCATCCTTGCTTACATGATTGATCTTAACTATGATTTAGATTTTCTTTGCCTTTGGTTAAGAATATACCCCTAACTTGCATTTTTCCAAATGACATTTAAATCTTTTTCTTTGTAATAACTTTCGCTATAACACTGTCCACAATTACACTATTAAGATAACTACTGATGCATAATGCTGAGCACAAAAGCTACCTCAATGAAGACATATGGAAGAAGCTGCCTCACAGCTTATGTTACCTGTTCCGACCTCTTTGTTCTCTTTATATTAAAATACAGTTGATAATTTGATATTTTAGTATGAAACTGCAAAATTAAGTGCACTTTCTTGAACAAAAATATTTTTCAATATTGAGTATGTATAAAACCTTTAGCAATTATAATACTTTTACATGTTGCCTCAGGTCTTGCTTTTATGTTTTAAGAATGTCCTATTTCTCAACTGTAATCATATTAATTAAAAACAGGAATAAAATGCATTTGCAAGATCACTTTCTATTGTTCCATTTAATTTTGTCCGTCTAATGCATCTTGATTATTTATGCCACTTTTTATCTTTAAGAATTCAGTAAGTATTGGGGCGCCTGGGTGGCTCAGTCGTTAAGCGTCTGCATTCAGCTCAGGTCATGATCCCGGGGTCCTGGGATCGAGCCCCGCATTGGGCTCCCTGCTCCATAGGAAGCCTGCTTCTCCCTCTCCCACTCTCCTTGCTTGTGTTCCTTCTCTCGCTGTGTCTCTCTCTGTGAAATAAATTTTAAAAATCTTAAAAAAAAAAGAATTCAGTAAGTATTGACATTCCAAATATTTTTCATACACATATGTCCTTGGGACTTTTCTGGAGGCATTCAAATATTGACAATATCCACTTATCAACTTATTGTAGACTTATTTTCAATTACAACCCTATCCCCTTTTAGCTAAAACAATATAAACCTTTATACTTTGTATATGGCTTTAAAATTCATAATAATTTTCATATCCACTCTCAGTTGATTCTCACAACAGTCACTAAAGATAGGCAGAGATGAGCAAACAATGGGGAATGAGGAGATGTTGGTTGAAAGGTACAAAGTTTTGATGAATCACTAAATTCTATACTTGAAACTAATGCTACACTGTATGTTAACTGGAATTTAATAAAAACTTGAAAAAGGAAATAATAAAATTTTTGATTTCCCCCCAAAAAGGTACAAAGTTTAACTTATGTAGAATGAATAAATCCTAGAGATCTAATGTATAACATAATGTTTACTGTTATTACTATGATACTGTATAATTGAAATTTGCTAAGAGAGTAGATCTTTAGTGTTCTCAAAATATACACACAAAATGGTAACTATGTGAGGTGGAGGATATGTTAATTTGCTTGACTATAGCAATCATTTCACAATGTATATATACATCAAAACATCATACTGTACACTTTAAATATATACAATATTTATGTAAATAAATAGGTTCTTATCCTCAAAAAAATTATAAACAGATTTACAGATGTCACAGGAATACTGCAATTTGTCTTTGTATTTGTATTTGAATGTCTTTGTATTTGAATGTCAACATGATAAGAGGCTGTAATAGTATTTCCTATATGAACCCAGGCTCTTAGTTTCAGGTAAGATCAATATTTCAAAATAAAATTAAGTAATAAGGAACACAGATTATTCAATTAATTCTTTGAAATGTGCATGAACAGACTTTAGACAAAATTGGAGCACCAAGATAACTTCAGTGCTGATTAGGTCACAGTTAAAAGCAGCAGAATCCAGAAATTTCCACTTGACTGCCAGGGTTAGAGCCAACCTGTCTCTCAGGATGGGGGCCAGTTAAATGGATAATTCCCTCTCTCTTCCATGTAACTTAGTTTTGAATTAAAATTTGTTTAGGCAGAACCTAAATCACATCTGGAGCCTAGCTTCGGATGTTGAAATAAATATTGACCAAAACTATCTATAATAGTAGCCCTCTGGCTACTCCACACTCACACACAGGTTTATTCTCATACTTAACCTTCAAGTAACAATAAGAGCACTATCTTCCCACATGACACAATTAATCCTCAGGCAAATGAAAGCATGCTTATTGTCTCTCTGAAAGCGAGGACCCAAAATCTCATCAATTATTACATTTAATTCCGGATAATGTTAATTCTCTTACAGTCACAATGCTGTCTTCAGGTCTTATAAACTATGAACAAATTATAAAAAGTAATCACCAGCAAGCATTTAATATAAAATAGTAGAGAAAGTGAAAAGAAGTAAAAGGACATGGTTAAAGGCATATGCAATTTAATAAGGCACAAGATGGAGCAAGAAGGCTATCCATAGCTATTATTGCTCTCATTTCTGCAACTGTTCATGAAGGTTTCACCAGTATTTATGATGTTATTTCCCTTGATCCAATCAATGTTCCTTTTCATTCGGCCAGCCCTCAGGGGGCCAGGGCTCTTATCTGGAGGTGATCCAAATCTATATTCCTAGTGTCTGATCTCTTAGAAGAATGCCTACACAGGCTTCTTTGTTTTTTCTTAATTTTTATCCCTTGGCAGAGGATGACCTGGATTCTAGAGATTCAACTTCATGTCTGCATTGCATGGAAGGCACTATATTTCACATTGATAATCAGAATCAAGCGCCCCTGCCAACATCTATAATTTGCTATGTCAGTTATACTCAGGAGCACTTGGGAAATTAACAGAATTGTTTCATGAGCCTCTAGGCCGACTGTGAAACAGATTAGGACAAAATTCCATTTATCAACTGATGCCCATAAGGCACAACCCTGCCTGGAAGACAAGGATGGCAGTCTGTGTGCTGGATACCAGAATCATCTCAGAGCCAGAGGTCAGTATCTCTCCACATTTCAGGTGGGCACACTGATTCTGATAAAAGGACATTGGTGTCTTTAGAGAAAGACAGGAGGAAAATCCATAATATATTGATAATGGTATCACAAGAACCATTCTCAAAGGTCTGCATATTCCCATACACTCAAGAGGATTGGGGCTGTAAGATGATTTAGATGTGGGAATTGAGCAAGGTTCATTACTACCCTGGGCATTACCTCAGTCAAGTTTTGGTTGTTGTTTTTTTTTTTTTTTTTCCTACCATATCTAGAGTTTATTCGGTTAAAAAGAAGGGTCTCATTGAGTTCCCCATCTTTGGGGTTCTAGAGATGATATGATCCACTATCTTCAATCAAAGATTCACAAAGTTCTAACCATTTTGTTGAGCACTGCTGCCCTGATTTCATGATATAATCACTCCTATCCTGCCTGTTGTGCTGAGATCAGGGAGCTTATTCCAGTGGATTACCTTCTCCTTGCATCACTGGTTGACAGTGAATAACCACTGAGGGGCACCAAAGGATGCTGATGCTCCTGACAACAAGGTATTTCTCATCACGTTGTGAAAGGGAACAACCTGTAGGGATGAGGCTGGCAGCAGGGGAAAGGGGCAAGAAATGATTAAGTCACACATAATAAATCCACTCCAATATACCTATCTCCCTAAGTCTTAGGTTCTTTCTTTTACAATACTAAGGAATTTCTGGCTCCTCAAAATCATTTATCACAGTATACCACTGAAACCATGTTTTAGTTAGTCAATTAAACAAACAATCTGAAATATCTTCCAGCTCCTGGATCATACAATTTAAATCTCATGGGTTCCAGAATTTCATGGAGGAGAGGTCAGGGTGGCCACACTAGGGCTAGGAAAACTATCTTCTATTGGGTAGCAATTTATCTCATCATTGTTTCATAAAATACAGAACATTAGTTAAGTAAATCAATATATCTTGATCCAAACCCAAGATCTGTTCAGTCAATTCTGCTGCTTAACACAAAAAGACAATGAAAATATCCCTCACCCTGAGAAATGTGGTTTGAGGCATAGAAAAAACTGATTGAGATTGTGCCTATTTTTCCCACCATTTCCAAATTTTGCCTTTGAAGTGAGGATCTAGGGTAAAAAAGTAACAAAACCAAAATGACTGATCTATGTGACCTATATTTTTCTGTTGGCATATAGCAGTAAGTCTGGGGTCAGAATTTATTTTTATTCATTAAAAATCTTTATACAGAAAATCATTAAATTGTACACTTAAATAGGTGAATTTGTGGGATATAAATTTTACCTCAAGAAAGTTAATCAATTAATTAATTAATTACAATTACTAAAAAAAAAAAACAAGTACATAAACCCTGTGTTCCATCAATTTCACTTCTGGGAATTCATACTGCATAAAAACTCTCAACCTAAAAAATTATATCTAGTCATTATTTTACTTGATTTGTAATAACTCATTTAATCTTTATTTCTTTATTAAGGGTATAAATAGTCCATTTACTATTCATTTAACAAGTACTTACTGTAAGCCTACTATGCACCTAGCAGTAGATAAGATGATAATCTACAGTCCTTGTAGAGATATTCAATAAAATATGAACATACAAAGGACATAAAATTATAAATACTAGAAGGAAAAGTTAATTAAGATACAGACTAACTAGTCTCCTGATTAAGAGGTAATCAGGAAAGCTTTGTTTGAGGAAATGCCATTTAATTTGAGAACTAGAAAACAGGATAAACAAGATTTAGCCAGAACAAGAGTTAGCAGTAGGGAGGGTGTTTGTTCTAGATATAATTGTCAGTGCTGCATATGTGTATGTTGATATCCTTTTAGAGTTTTATTGTGTGCAATAAGAAAAAATAGTAAACAAAGTAGAATTAGCTTGTTCAGCATAGGAAAAGCAGATGAGCCTGTGAGGTATGATTTAAGTGACCATAGTAACAAACACATCACTTTCAAAACTACTGTTTATTTTATTTGAAAACTGTGTGTGCTACAGAAAGTTTAGAATAATCTCTCCTAAATAAATAACATATGTCGTAGAAAAATAGTTCTCAAACCAGAGAAAAGAATGCATTTTTGATTAAGATTTCAGCAGCATAATCTTTTGTGCTTTAGTGCTCACTCAGCACACATCACATTACAAACAGAGGTGACGAGTCCACATCTCACTGTGACGCCTTTCCTGCTTCCTGAGGGCTCACTTTTCTGTAGTCTGTAGCAGTGTATCCTGCAAAACCTAAACCAGTGCAATAGCTCTTGTTCTTCCTATAGTTCTATAAACAGAATTTATTAAAAGAGTCACAGTAAACTACAAAATGAGTATATTAATGCCATTTTTCTACTTCATGAATATCAAATCTACAAGCAAAGTCTTGATAAAGTAATCAATACTCTATAAAAATGGATGTTTATATACTCTTTTTTCTATTATATATTTTTCTTCAAAGTATATAATAAAGAATTTTAGTGAGAAGTCTCAAGTTATTAATTCTGAAGCACATAGTGTATTATCATAAGTGCTTTCTTGGGTTTCCCTGCAGTTTGGACTGAATTATACATATAAATTTAAAGTGTAAACACCACAATAACTTGTTTAAATTTTATGTGATAAATACCAGTGTCATTTCACATTTGATGTTTCATTTGCTTTAACTTTCCTGATATTATGTAACCATCTAATTTATAATTTATGGAGATTTAAAATCCCTCTGCATAACTAGGTGTAGGATTATACACATAAAGCTGTGGAATTTATTTATGATGATCTTGTCTAAATTATCATTTTTAGAGCTATGTTTGGTTACCATAAAAAAGCCATTAAAAATCATAAGCAAGGTGAGTAAAATGTTTTTTAAGGTTTTCAAAATTTTGAACAATTTTTGTTCTATTTTGAACAATTTTTGTTCCTTTCATGTAATTCAATATTAGATACACAAACATACCATTATGGCATATGGCTGTTTCAGAAATATGCATGCTACAACCTCCTTCCACGTCTATTTTGAACAATTTTTGTTCATGTAATTCAATATTAGATACACAAACATACCATTAGGGCATACGGCTGTTTCAGAAATATGCATGCTACAACCTCCTTCCACGTCCTGCAGTCCTCCTCTCTATAAACAGGAGCCACTGACTGATTTTACTTATTTTAAGATATATTTTATAAGTGGTTATCATGTGCAAGAGACACAGTGCTGGCTATTGAACCCTTGATTACAATGTCAGACTCAGCCTTGACCTCTTTCTAGAGGAAATTTTCAATCATGGCAGTAAGTATGTAAGGTGTTCTTGCCCAAAAAGATGCAGCTAAGCACCAGACCAGAAACATGGAGAGAATTCACCTGTGATTTTATTGTGGCCCAATTGTCTTTCTGAAATTAAAACTTATTTTTGAGATCCAGTCTATACCTTCTGTACAACTGTAATAAATAATTTAGTTTCCCCATTGACTTCCCTTTGGCAACTTTCCTACTATGCAATTTTCTATAAAACTGTTTTACTCCTGCCAGTACCAGTGTGGGAGTTCCTATTGGGGCTGATCCTTCGTATCATAGTAGAAGCACCGTCATTAGCCAGAATTCTTCAGTGTCACTTACCTAGTCATGTGATTGGCTCTACCATATTGCCTTTGTTCTTCCTCTATTGTAATTTTCTGTCCATCCCTTGAGATACTGAAATGTCTCATGTTTCATCCCCATTATGATATTTCAGTGCCAAACATCCTTTTTATTTATGCTATTCTTCACAAACGATCTCTTACCCTAACTATTGGCAATATTCTCTTCAGGGGATCCTTTTAACTTCTATTCTTTCTCTGATAATCTTTATCAAGAAAAATTATTCCTTCAGTTCAAAAGAGAAATATGTCTATCTTTTAAATATTAGTTAATAATAGAGCTCTTCCTTTGTGCATATTTTTCTCTGATACCTATCAAATCTTAGAAGCTGTGGTTACAACAATGCTTAATCAACAGAAACAAAGACATTAAGGATAAATATACTGAGCCCTTGTTAGGGGTTGAATCTCCCCCCAACCAAAAAAAAAAAAAAAATGTTAGAATCCTTACCACCAGCACCACAGAATGTGACCTTATTGGGAAATAGTGTCATTGAAAATGTAATTAGTTAACATGAGGTCATCCTGGAGTAGGGTGGATCTCTAATCCAACATGGCTGGTGTTCTATAAGAAGATGACCACGTGAAGACACAGAGACATGCAGAAAGAACACAATCTGGTAACAAAGACAAAGACTGGAGCTCTATGTATCTCCAAACCAATGAATACCAAAGATCACCAGTAAGCCACCAGAAGTTGAGAAGAGACAAGGATTCCTCTACAAGTTTCAGAGGAAGCATGACTCTGATAACAATTTGATCTCAGACTTCCCAGCCTCTAGAAGTATGAGACAATAAATTTTGTTGTTTTAAGCCACCCAGTTTGTGGCATTTTATGACAGCTGCCCTAAGAAACTAAACAAACAAAAAAAAACCCCACAAAAACAAGCAAACAAAAACCCAAAAAGCAAACAAACAAACAAACAAACAAACAAAAACCTGGTATCCCAATCAGGGAAATTGGGGGGGGGGGAAGTCCATAGAAAATAAAAATAAATAAAAACAAATTGGAAATTAATTAATTTTAAAATATAAATGCAAATTAACAAAGAGCATAGATAATCTACAATAAATACCAAAAACTTGGTTGCTACAACGCTAACTGTTGGAAGTCTAATAAAAGTGAAAATAGAGAAAGGATAAAAATTAATAACAATCATTATATGGGGGATTTTTAATAAAGAAATACTATGTTAATGATGACAATTAATAAAATGAGAAGGTCTAGATGTAGTATTTAATGTCCATTCCAGATCTGTAAAAATTTTAATATGTAGGATTTCCAAAGCTGTTTATTTATTCTAAAAATAAAGGGTATCTGTGAGAAACATATAAAAATTAATATTTTATGTGAACAGTTACAAGTGTTCCCATTAAGTCAACAATTCAACCGGTACAAAAGAAATGAGGAAGGAATTTGTAAGGAAAAGGCAAAGCTATTTTTATTTGCATAAATTATGATATTCTACTTAAAAATAAAGACAAATAACTGCAAACTAAACATCACTTAGAAGAGAATTCAGCAAGATTACACAATATATCATCAAAACAACAAAATTAATGCATTGCTAGACACTATTCATAACTAACTGAAAATCTAATGAAACAGAAAATATGCCATTCACAAAGCAACACAAATTGTCTACAAAACACAAATTAATAATCAAATCTATACTTATGTGAGCTATTTTATGGCTAATAATATACTAAATATAAATTTTAAAAAACATTATTTAACCTCAAGTAGTGGAGACACCTATCAAGATGATGGATGGAAAAATATCCTATTTTAAAAGTGTTATTTTTCTCCTCATAAATATATAAATTCAGTGCAATCCGAACAAAGCTTTTTTATGGAATTTGACAACTGATTTTATAAGATATTTGAAAGAGAAAGAAGTGTTAAAGGGGAAATTGTCTAACAGGTGACAAAGCAGAATATAAAATTAGAGTCACTAAAAATGTTGTTAGTGCAGGATAGAAGAAAATAGAACAACAGAATTGAATGCTCAGAAACAGACCTATGTAGATGTGTCAATGATTAGCATAGAGAGCATCAAGTTCCTGGTAAAAATATGGACTGTTCAAAAAATTGTGATGGGGCAACTGAATATCTTATGGAGGGAATTCTTTATCTATTAGAAAAATATCCCATGCTGAAATTAAAAATAAATTTCTGATGGATCAAAGAGGTAAATAAGAAAAAAAAATGTTCATTATCTTACATCAAGAAGTCCTCCATACAAAAAAATGAAGTTATAAAGGTAAACATTTATATATTTGAATATACACAAATGCAATTTTTTTATGACAACAGGAGGCTTAAGCCAATTTAAAAGACTAACATATAACTAAGAAAAATGCAATTTCAATAGAGAGCTAAAAAGATAAGCTTCCAGAATCTACAAAGATATCCTGCATACTAATAAGAAAAAAATGCCTTATCAAAATTGGCCAAAGAATATGAATAGGTAATTCAGGAAAAAATAATTATCATCTACCAGTAAACACATTAAAAAATGTGCAACCTTACCAATCCTACAAATAAGATAAATTAAAGCAAAAAAAACACAAAACACATATTTTCTTCTATCTCATTGGTAAAATAATTTTTCATAAATGGAACTCTCAAACACATGGAAAATTGGTATGCTCATTTACTGTTGGTTAGGGTCTAAATGTATAAAGTCTTTGGGAAGGAATTTGACAATTATCTATTAAAATATATATATATATATATATATATATATATATATATATATATATATGTATATATGTATTCCCAGGGAGTTACCAGTTCATTTTTCTTTATTAGACCCTGGGAAATAAATGTAAACAAAAGAGGAATGTAGGTAGGTCATTATAATATTATATGTCCTAGTGAAACATCCAAAGGATTTGGCTAAATAAACCTCTGCATAAAGAAATGCTCTTCAACAGCTAAAAACAAAAATGAAAAGCAACTATAAGAACTGATGTAAAAAGTTCTTCAAAACATTGTCAAGAGAAAAAAGCAAGCAGAGCAATATTAAATGTTTTATGTTATTTTACTTTTTTAAAGATTTTATTTATTTATTTGAGAGAGAGAATGAGATAGAGAGAGCATGAGAGGGGGGAAGAGTCAGAGGGAGAAGCAGACTCCCTGCTGAACAGGGAGCCCGATGCGGGACTCAATCCCGGGACTCCAGGATCATGACCCGAGCTGAAGGCAGCCGCCTAATCAACTGAGCCACTCAGGTGCCCAAATATGTTTTATTTTAATTTTATTTAATGTGAAGATGTTTTTGTATATAAATCTACTGATAAGGAACTGGAAGGATAAATACCAAATTTCTCACAAAATCTCTCTTTATATTAGTAAATGTGAGTCCAAGGGAGGAGATTGAAAAAAACTTCCACGTTTGGCTCCGAATTCTTATTTTTTCACATTTTATTTTATTAATTAGATTACAAGATAACTTTTAAAAAGTGGTAATATGGACATGGGTTTTAAAGTTATATTTCTTTCTTTTTTTTTTTAAGTAGGCTCCACACCTGACATGGGGCTTGAATTCAAAACCCTGAGTTCAAGAGTTGCATGCTCTACCAACTGAGCCACCAGGCACCCCTAAAGTTACATTTCTAACATCATGTTTTCTTAATACTTTAATTCAAATCCTTAGCCTCTTTATCAGCTTACAGATTTTTAACTGCATATACGAATTAACAAAAATAATCAAGAAGAAATTAGTTTATTAGTGTGTGAACCTCTTTCATTCTTGACTATAAAAATTATGCCCTCAGTAAATGTGCACAAGACTGTGTGAGAAAACTCTCCAGTCCACTTTATTTATTTAATGTCAACTCAGCCCTGATCATGCCTAAGTACAGGTATAAAAGTAATAGAAACTAAACTACATGAAAGGCGTTAGAAATTAGAGTTAGGATATTATTTTAACACAGTATTTTTCATCTCAGATAAATGGTGGCTCTTCAGTTTCTGAAACACATTTGGCTTACATGGATTTCAGTTCAATCAGTTGTATATGCCCAGAATCCTTCATTTCCCCCATTGCAGAAATTTGTCACTCAGTGATGAACAATAGCTATGCACATGAAATTAAAGAAGTCATTACTTACATAAATAGTGGAACTAATGAAACTGATGAAAAAAGACTATTTTGAATCTGCTAGTGAATTATTTGATCTCTCGAACTCAACTTTAAAGTTGAGCAAAAGAGAATTTAAAGAGCTGATGGAAGTCAATCTGTGATTGTTTAGCATATAAATAACTCAAAGGAGAATGTTCTATTAAGAATATTTCTTAAAATTTGTTGGAAATTGCTAAAAGATAGTCTGCTTAAAGTAACTCAGGACTTCTTTGGTTATAGGCAAAGGAGATTACTACAGGCTGAACACAAGCATTTTGTTTTTCCAAATCTCTTTTGTTCTATCAAATGAGTGAACAATAATCTTTAGTCACTCATCCCTCCTTGTTCCTCATCTCCCAGTCTGACCAGCTTTATTTACTTTAAGTCCACCGTACCTAATTTTATGTTCTTCCTTACCTCTTTACATCATTGTATGGATTGATTGAATCCTCCAAAAAGGATATGTTAAAGTCCTAACTCCCAGTACCTCAAAATATGACTTTATCTGGAAATGGGATATTTACATTGATATCCAAGTTAAAATGAGATCATTAGAGTGGGGGAAATTCGGACATAGAGACACAGAGGGGAAAGGCCATATAAAGACACAGGGAGAAGGCCATGTGACTAGCATGATGTATCCAGAAGCCCAGCATACACCACACCAAAAGCTAGAAAAGGCAAGGAAGGAAGAGTATGGCCTTGCTGACACTTCGATTTCAAAGTTCTAGGCTCCAGAACATGCTTTCAACTAGGCCAGTAAAAACCGTCTTTCATGCAAGCGTGATATACTTCCCTAGTCCATTCTTTCTTCTAAATGATTATTTCACACTTCTCTTAGCTCTTCAATCCTTGATGATCTCTTTCCCCATCTTCTTTATAAGCTGTAAACCTTGCTTTCTGCTTCACTGGAACGAAATTAAACAACTAGAAGTAAAGTCTACAGAATATTGCCCCCACGCATGTCTACAGACCAGCATCTGTATATATATTTCTTGCCTTCCTGTTTCTAGAAACTAATCATTTGTTTTCTGCCTAAGAGCAAGCCCCTTCAAAGGGCACTAAAACCTATTTTTATTGCTTACTTAATGCTTCAGAATTTCTCCCATCTGTCATCTATAGTAACAATTCTTTCCCTCCCTACTGAATCAGTTCTGCCTATATATTAATTTGATATTTTTCCTATCTTAAAAACAAAACAAAATAACATCAAAAATGCTCTTAACTCCACCTCCTCCTGCCAGTTATTGCACCATTTCTCTGCTTTTTAACAAAAAAAAATCCTCAAGGGTGATCTCTACTCACTGGATCCCCATATCTCCTTCCATTCTCTCTTAATCCCTCTCCAATTGTGGGTTGAATTGTGCCCCTCTCCAAATTCATTTGTTGAAGTCCACTGTGACCTTATTCAGAAATAGGGTTGTTATAGATATAATTACTCAAGGTGAGGTTATACTGGAGTACGGTAGATTCCTAATCCAATATGACAAGTTTTCCTATATAAAGGGGGAATTGGGCACAGACACACCCACATGGAGAATGCCAAGTGAAGATTAAGGCAGAGATCCAAGCACTGCTTTGAGAAGACAAAAAACACCAACGGTTGTCAGAAAACCACTAGAACCTTGGGGAGAGGTATGGAATGGATTTTCCTCATGGCTCTCAAGAAAGAATCAAATCTGCCAATACTTGATCTTGGACTTCTAGCCTCCAGAATTGTGAGATGATATATTGCTGTTATGTACACCACTCAGTCTGTGATACTTTGTCATGGCAGCCTAAGCAAATGAATATACCAGTTAAGCATCTGACTTTACCAATTCAGTGCAATTGTTCTTGCCTAGGTCCCTAATCACCTCCAAGCTAAATTAGCAGTCCATATTTTTACTTGAGTAGTCAGCAGCATTTGGCTAACTTCACATGATCTCTCATGTACCTCTCTAGCCAAATTTTCTTCCTACCTTTCAAGTTCCTTTACTGGTTCTCTTTTTCTCCACTTGTTAACATAGGAAGGCCTCAGGGTTGAATCCATGGTCCTCATCTCTATTTACAGAACACCCATAGTGATCTCCTGCAGTGGCTTTGCAAACAGCACCTGTATGTTGATGACTCTCAAATTCATGTCCCCACACTAGAACGTCTCAAAATTTACACTCTTACACCCAAACTCTCACTAGACTTCCACACTTGGTTATCTCAACCCTAATACATTCAAAATTTAATCCTAAACGTGTCTCATGTCTCATGTCTAAGACCCCTCTGCAGTCTTAGAGGCTTATTCAGAATATTATGTTTAAAATGGAAAGTCTTACCTCATCTTAGCATATCTGAATCTTCTGACTTTGCTTTATTTTTTCCATAGCAGTATCACCTTCTAAAACATTATATAATTTACTTAATTTTTACATTTAATATTTCTTATCTCCCATATTACCTGCTAGAATGTAAGCTCCAATAAGACAAGGATATTTGTTATATTCACTGATGTATCCCAAGCACACATATATGTTCATTAAATATTTACTAGATAAATGTAAAAACCCACCTACTGAAGTTTCTTATTAATTCAAATAATTTATTTCAAATGTTCTTTGATTTTTAATGTAAAAGGCATGTCACCTATGAATCATGGACATTTTGCTTTTTTTCTCCTTCCCCAATTGTTTTTGAAAGATTTTATTCACTTTTGAGAGAGAGAGAGTACAAGCAGGGGGAGGGGCAGAGGGAGAAGCAGACTCGCCACTGAGCAGGAAGCCTGAGGCAGGACTTGATCCCTGGGTCCTGGGATCATGACCTGAGCCCAGGGCAGACGCTAACCAACTGAGCCACCCAGGTGTCCCTCTCTTTTCCAATTCTTATGTACTCTATCAGTAGTACTTGTCTATACATACTGAGATCGACAAAATGTGATACCACAAACTGATTAAGAATATCAGTGTAGATGCATGTTATTATATATGAAATACATGCTCATAATAAATAATTCAATAAAAAAGTTATCAAGTAGTATATAAAGTGTGACTACCAAACAAATTTGTCAAAAAAACACATATGTATATAGATGTACACCCACAAATATTTCTTATTAAGTTTAATACTCTTAAAATCACTATAAAGTCTTTATTATTTTAAGTATACTTTATAGATAAGAAATCTAAGTCCCAAGGTTGTACAGCTTATATGTGGGAAACTGAGAATTAAAATTCTATTTTTATCCTTCTAAAACACCCTAAACTCTACTGCCTCAAATTTTGCATTTGAAATTGGCCATGAAAATGTTTAATTTCCCAGTACAAGACAGAAAATGAATTCAATTTTTTTGTTGTTGTTATTGTTCATATAAGGTTAATTTTGTAAATATTCAATGGATGAATGTATATGTTTCTTCTTCTTATGTTTGGGCGAATTCTCATTAGTCCAAGTCAGAAGATCACTCCTGGAATTAAATCTTAAGGAAAACGTAGCAATTGGAAATGTAGAGTATTGAATCTTTAATTCACAACTCTTCTCAGTGACAGATTCCCTGGATGAAGTTATAAAAGACACTCAAAAGAATTAAGAATAATTGTTAAATGGAATAACCTGATGGACATTTATCATTTGTTATGGAGTTGTTCACCAAAATCTGCTTTTCCTTCCTTTTAGTTAGAAAATTTAGGTGAGCATACCCTGTCTGAATAAAGACTGCCTCAGTATGGCTATGTCACTAACGTCCGGGTAATGGGATGAAGTATAACAGTGAGCTCTGCAAATTCTGGAGTGGGTCTTCAAAGGGAGAGGATGTAAATTCTCTGTCCCTTTCCTCTTTCCTGCTTGCTAGGATCTGAATACATGTGTTGGTCCTAGAGAAGCTGTCCTGGACCAGGTGCATATTCTGGCTCTCCAATCCTGGATCACTCACGTAGCCTCTCTGTTTCAGTTTCCTAATTTATAAAAGTAAATAATAGAATTTTTATCCTGGAATGCTGTGAGAGTTGAATATCACACACACACACACACACACACACACACACACACACACACACACACACACATATTAGCAAAGTAGCTGATCCTCAAAAAAATTTTATAGCCAGGAGAAAGTGATTGAGGCAAAATGCTTTTCTATTCTTTAGATCCTAAAAACAAATATTTATAATTTCATGATGTAGGTACTTAAGATGCGAGAAGGTAAAAACTGTATTTCTCCACCTCCACAATACAAGTTAAGGACATTTATACACATGACAACTGAGCAGACACCTGGACAACGAGGCCACTGCCACACTTTCCCAATCTCTATTATGCATTTCTGTGGAGTGTTTCCAGCTCTAACCAAAGTCTTCCCATGTACAAAAATTTCCTCTAAGCCCACAACAAGCGTAATAAGTAAATTTCTAGCTTGTATTCAGTTTAACTATAATGAGATTTAAAAAAATAATTTCGGAAGATTTTAAGGTTATTACCACACTGAGAAACAATAAATACACATGCATGCATACACACACACATAAATAAATTATTGATGGCATCCAACTGTTCCTCAAGCCATGAATAATCTTACCAAGCACCAGCCAAAGTCTTAACAATGTATAACTCAGTTACTTACTTGGATATAAATATTTCCAAACATAGAAACTATGTTAAATGCATAGTTTTTGAGGTTTATTTTAAAAAATAGAAAAACCGAGTGCATGGGTGGCTGTCATTAAGCATCTGCCTTCAGCTCAGGTCATGATCTCAGGGTCCTGGGATCAAGTCCCTCATAAGGCTCCCTGCTCAGTGGAGAGCCTGCTTCTCCCTCTCTCTCTCCTGCTCCCCCTGCTTGTCCTCTCTCCATGTCTCTCTCTCTCTCCCTCTGTCAAACAAATAAATAAAATTTTAAAAAGAAATAGAAAACCTGTATGTCAAATTATGCAATGCTTTTTTATATTTACTATATTAAAAATACTACCTTCACACTATCATATTTGCTGTGTGCTACGTATTTTCAATTTCAAATACATAGTGAGAAGTATCTTCCAGCAGGAATATATTTTGGCACTGTTACATCAATTATACATAATTCGATTCATTACTGAGTATGATAAACTTTATTTCATTTTAGAAAGCAGTTGTTCTATACTTAAGACCAGTTTCATGTTCCTGTTAAATAACATGAAGTAAGTTCATTTACAATTTGATAAATTAGAGGATGTCTTTGCATTTGAAAAGTCCTAAAGAACATAATCATCCCAAGGTCATGCTTCAGTTAGAATTATAGTTGGTGAAATTATTAGATAACACATGTTTTTCCTGACTGTTAATAGATTTGATCATATGCTGTTTGATGTGCCAAATTTACTCTGAGAACCCTGTGCACTGTGAGGTGGAAAAGTACAGGATATAGTAGCTGTTTCCTATTTCCCAAAACACTTGTACTGTCATTCATATAGAGCCAAAAAAAAAAAAAGTCACTCGTATAGATATACTTGGTATCCTTTAAATACTCAAAGAAATAGAAGTTATTTCATATAGTACTCCAAGGTATATAGCAATTTTTCAAGAAAAAGAAATGATGATCCCAAAAATTTGTTTTAAAACTCTATATCATTCTATAGACAACAGTAAAATGACAAAATAAACAACAATAATAGTAATTGCTATTTACTATGTGCCTGCCTTAGTAATAAAAAATTTACATAAGTTAAGTCATGTAATCTTTACAATAACTTTAAGGAGGATCTATAATTTTTCTCAGAACTAGAAACAGCAAAGCTGAGAAATTCTTCTCACAGTGAAATATTTATTTTAGCCAGCATTGCATCCCCAGAAAGTTTCACATCTGCAGCCTAGGAAAAAATGTTAATTTGTTTCTTTAGTTAATTTTATTTAAACTCCATTTTGAGGGATGAAGTTCATTGTCTTGGTTTAGATGTACAAGAGGATTGAAACTGATGTGTTTTTCTGAGAACTGGCATGGGAAAAGGGATAGAAATAGAGATAGATCACCTTATTTTCTCATTATAAGATCCTCTTCATTCTTTTTGTAATCAAAGTAATATAATTACCGAAGGAGTAGTCTTAAAGACACACTGATTATATAAGAATTATTTGGATAAGGTGTGGTTTCAAGAGTGTGAAATTTCAAGTCAAACTATAAAATTCAAGCTAACAATATATGATAAGTAAATTTTTCAAATATTTAAATTTCAAATATCTAAAAACCCACGACCATTACAATATTATTATTCTGTATTTCATTAGCTGATTTAAAATACAAAGGATCATTGTCCTTCAAAGTTGTTTATAATTTTCCTCAATTAAATAAGATACATTCTGATTTGAATGCAACGGCTAAACACTGATATATTTCCATGGCATTCACATTATATGCAAAATTCAAATGGAAAAATAAAGTAATAAAATAAAAGATAGCTAAAAAAGTGGACTCCAAGGAAGTAATGAACTTTTGTTTTATGTACTTTTTAAATCTTTGCTGAGATGTAGCACGTAAACCCAGTTATTATAAATAAAATATAAATGACTCTCAGTGAGAATATCAATTTACCATAATATTATACCTAAGGTATTTTATAAACTAGTCCATGACAGCCACAAAATTATTTCTAGAAAATAAACAAACTAAAAGATGTGTTCTGAATTGTCAAAAAGTTGGAAAATACCCAAATAGAGACACTTTAGAACAGTTAATGGTTTTCATTATTAGAAAAAAACATACTCCTGGGAAATCTAGAAAATGTAGCAAAATATTAAAATAAAAGTATTAAACATTCAAATCCCTGATGCACGGACATATACTTTTAACATTTTGGTAAAATGAACCATTACAAAATAGAGACCATATATATTTGGAACTTGTATATGGACTTAACATTTCATCATCACCACTTCCTCAAGGAAATGGATTTACCTTAATGTTTTTATTATTAATGTTAGAAACTTAATTTTCTCAATGTTTGTAATTAGACTTCAAATAAATATATTGTTTTCATTACTTTGTTTTGTGTCTGTGTTTATTAATTCATGTTTTATGTGATTTTATAAAGTCATTATCTTGACTTAATCCCCCAAAGAAAAATAATTTGTTATTACCATATAAAACATTACATGTACATAGTAATTCAAACATGTTTTATTTTTATTTTGAAAGTAAATCTCGAGAATGACTTTATACCTTCACATAAAATATTTGTTAATTTTATATACAAAGATAAAAAGCATGTGTATTTAAATCACAAATATAATTCTATATTTTGTAATCCTATTTCCATGTTCATCCTGCTTTTGTGGTTAGTTACATTAAAATCTTTGCAACAATAATTTATGTGTGTACTTTAAGTGGCTCAAAAGATAACAATTTTATCATTCTCTAACCCCCCAAAAAATCCCCTTTAAAGTGGCTAAACACAATAGTGATTATTCTCTCAAATGAACAAATCATCATGTACTAATGGTTATATCAAGATAACAAAATAAATCACCTGAGAACAACAATATGAACATCTTGAAAAGAAAGATATAGTATAAAAGTCACTCTTTTAAATACAGAATTGAATTCTCTGGAAAATAAGGAAAGCCATCTGAGCCCCCAAATCAAGAAGAAGCTGAAATACAGTGAGAGCACATAAGTTAGGGTCTCTGGAAAGTTGGAATCATAACTAAGATTATAGAATAAAGCCAGGACTCTTGGAAAGGCTACCCCACAAGGGAGAGGATGGGCTCAGGAAAATTTCCACCAGCCCAGAGTGAGAAGAAGGAAGTTTGTTTGCCTTGACAAGGACCCTGGGTGGAAACAAAACAAACAAACAAAAAAGAATCCCTGCAAATATATGCCACTTATGCTTTCTGAAAACTCTAAGTGAGAAATTAACACAAAAATCAGTTCCTTTTAACAAAAGTAAAAGATTATCTGCTACAGTGGGAAACATTCTCAAACAGATTTTGCTGCATTTCCACGTATAAAATCTTTTTTATAAGGCTCCTAAAAGAGAACTCAAACTTCAAAATAATATTTACACGAGCAAATAATGTACCAGGTAAGATAACCTGCAGAACAAACACAAGAATGGACATTTGAGAACTTCAGTTAATGAAATTCTAATTGACATTTTAAAATGGAAGTATAAAATGAGTAAAGACACAAAAAGAAAGGGAAGTCATATTAGAAAAGGAGGTAACTTTTGAAATAAAAATATAATTTTTAAACTAGAATAGCCAATATCATAAAAAAGTGTTTATGTAATGAAAGGTGAATCTGAGGACATTACAAAGAAGGCAGCAGAGGGAAATAAGTAAGAAATGTCAAATCAGGTAGAAGGTCATGAGAAAAAGCACAAAAACCTCTAACCAATATCTATTTGGAATCCTGAAAGGAAAGAAAGACAAAGGCAGAGATGTAATATTTAGAGTTAATGACAAAGAATTGTCCAGATTCCATAAAAGACATGAATCCTCATATTCAAGAAGTACAATACTTCTTCAACATGATAATTAAAAATAAACCTCATCAATAAATAATCAATCAATAAATCTTGATGTAGGGAAATTGCACAGCTTCAAAAACAAAGATCTATTCACAACAAACAGAAAAACTTCACCAATATAGAAACAATGATGTTGATAATAAACTTCTCAACAGCAAAGAGAAAAGCCAAAGGCATTGGAAAAACATCTTCAAATATTGAAAGGAAACAACTCACCATCTGAGATTCTAGAGCCAGCTAAGTTACTATTTAAGAGTAAAAAATACATAGAGATGTTTTGATGAAAATTCTGAAAGATATTATACTAATAATTTTTCCATGAAAGGACCTTCTTTAGAAATAAGGTAATTGAATTGTAAAGGAATGATGGAGAACACAAGAAGGATGAACAAATATGTTCTATACAATGGTTAAATCCAAGCAAACACTGATTTTATGAAACAACAAATAATGACTATACTTAGAGTTGCTAAAAGACTTTGAACTATAATAATGTACAAAAAACAGTAAGAATGAAGGAAGAGAATAGATTCTAAACTACCTAAGGTCTTAAGAAGCAGGTTAGAGATATTTAATGGCTTCAGAAATAGTTTTGGCAAGTGTGGATAATATACGAATTCAAATAATATAAATAGAAAATATAAAACAGAAAAAAATGCCTTAAAATAATATTCAATAAAAGAGAAAAATTCCATTAATTATTTGGAACAAAGTGGACATAATTACCAATTGTTGATGCCTCAGATAGCTTTAAACTTATATAGTAACAGTAACTGTAACTAAGATTTATATGGCCCTTACTATTGCCAAGCACTTTTCTAAGCACCACACATATATTGCCTCATTTAGTAGTTAAATTGAAGCCAGTATGAATTGTTAAAGCATTAAATTAGAAAAAAAATTAAATCCATTGTTTGTTTGCTTTTTAATTTTTATCAATTTACTTAAACTAAAAAAAAAAAATAGCTCACTCATTTCTCCTACCTTCCACCTCTTGCAACCACCAATCTGTTCTCTGTATCTTTGAGTTTATTTTTCTGTTTATTATTTTAGATTCCACATATAAAGATATCATTCAGTATTTTTCTTTCTCTGTTTAACCTATTTTGCTCAGGATAATGCTCTCAGGGTCCATGTTATTGCAAATGGCAAGACTGAATTCTTTTTTTATGGCTAATACTCCATGGTATTAATACACTACATTTTCTTTCTTTCTTTGTGAATTGATGAACACAGTTTTTTTTCCCCATATCTTAGCTATTGTAAATATTGTTGCAGTGAACATGGGGGTGCATTTTTCTTTTCAAATTAGTGTTTTTGTTTTCTTCAGATAAATATCCAGAAGTGGAATTGCTGGATCATATGGTAGTTCTATTTTTAATTTTTTGAGGCATATCCAATGTTTTCCATAGTAATTGCACCAATTTGCATTCCCATCAACAGTGTGCAAGTGTTCTCTCTCCTCTACATCACTGCCAACACTTTGTTGTTTTTCTTCTTTTTAAATATAACCATTCTAACAGCTGGGAGTAATATCTCGTGTTTTTGATTTGCATTCCTCTGATGATTAATAATGCTGAGCATTGTTTTATGTACCTGTTGGTCATCTATATGTGTTCGAAAAAACATCATTTCAGATCTTCTGTTTTTAAATCAGATTTGTTTTGCTACTGAATTGCATGAGTTCTCTGCATATTTTCAATATAAGTCTCTTATCAGACATATGATTTGTAATTATTTTCTCCCTCTTCGTAGGCTACCTTTTCATTTTGTTGATGGTTTCTGTGCTGTGTAGAAGTTTTTTAATTTGATGTAGTCCCACATGTTTATTTTTGCTTGTGCTGCTTTTGTTTTTGGCACCAGATTAAAAAAATATTTGCTGACAGGGCACCTGGGTGGCACAACTGGCTAAGTGTCCAACTCTTGACTTTGGCTCAGGTCATGATCTCAGGGTTGTGAGATCCAGCTCTGCATCAGACTCTGCACCAGGCATAGACCCTGCTTAAGATTCTCTCTTTCCTTTTGCTTCTCCTCACTCATGCACTCTCTAAAAATAATAATAATAAATAATTTAAAAATTAAAAAAATAAAAAATTCATTGCCAAGACTTATGTCAAGATTACCACCTGTTTTATAATTCCCCTAGGAATTTAATGGTTTTAGGTCTTATGTTCAATCTTTATTTTGAGTTCATTTTTGTGTATGGTGTAAGATAGTGGTCTAGTTTCATTCTTTTGCATGTGAATGTCCACTTTTCCCAGCACCATTTATTGAAGAAACTGTCCTTTCCCTATTGTATATGCTTGGCTCCTTTGCTATAAATTCATTGATTACAGATGTGTGGGTTTTTTCAAGATAGATACAAATACTGTCTCATGAATCCATAAATATGAAATAAGTTTAATTATGGGGGGTTGAAAGTAGGAGAAGGGAATCTTATTAGAGTGGCTGAAGACTGTACTTCAAGAAAACATAGGTAGTTCTGCTTCATATCTCTAATGAACTCCTATTCGATAAAGTGAGGATGCATGTGTGAAGCAAGATTGAAAACTATATAAGTCTAAATGCAGAATAATAACTCATTCTTGGAAGAAAGGTTGACTGAGGTCCTGTTGGTTGTGTTCTGCATGATCCATAGGTCACCGTTTGACTCAGACTTCAGTGTAAATGCTGCGTGCTAGGGTTGTGCAGTCCACAACATGAAAAAATCATATGCAAAGGCCCTGGGGAGCAAAACTGTAATGCTCTATTCCCCAAATATTTAGATGTTGAAATAAATGGGGAGAAAGTTTAACTTGAGTATATAGATGATCATATTCAAGTTCTCTATTCTCTTCAACATGCTTGATACATAAAATTTTAAATAAAAGAAACAACATACAGATGCAGTTTCTGCAATAGAAGGATCTATTACCAATGTCAGAGAAGTGTCTTTCCATTTCTAAAAGGTTCTAAATCAAGAACTTTTTGAAATGTAAATACACTGTAATACTTCTATTAATAAAACAAATAAAAGTATGATGATTAACTCTTAAACTTTTATTTAAGCCATTAATTTTATTATTCTGCTACCTACAGTAAGCCTCAATTGGCCCTTATTTAAATTCAAGAGTCTGACTAGTTGATCTCTTCTATTTAAATTAAACCTTCTCCGGTTTTATGATTTGCAATTCAAAATTTATAACTCCACTTTAGCTATACAAATATAGGATTCATTTCTTAAGTAAGTAAAAGGATCTTGAGTTATAGTAACATTGCATTTTACTAAGCAATTTAACTTGGTATATAAATTCCTTTTAAAAATATCTCATCAATTAAAAAATACAACTATTGCTTCCTCGTGAATTTGGTAAGACATTTTTGGAGGATATTTGAATCAATGTTTCCATCGTATTCTGAAAATTCAGTATGACATCTTCAATCACAAATCTTGTAGTTCTAAACTGACGTTTTCTACTAGGTCATTTTGTTTAACTTCAAACATCATAGGTTCCTTTGTAAGGAAGGCATAAAAGCAATTTTCTTTTAAAGTGAACTGAAGCCTCACTGAAAAAAAAATCATTCTTTTGTCAAACTATAATCTATTGTTTCAGTTAGAGAAATCACACACAGAAAAGAGTATAAGGGTACGCCATGAAATTATTATGACAAGAAGAAATGCCAAAATAATAGGATTAAAGGTGTTGTCTCTTCTTCAAGAATGATGTGAACTCCAAAATAACTTGACATTTTCATGTTAAACTGTGAAGTACCTTAAATACAATATACTTGAGTACCATATACATTCATAGCAAAATTAAAATGAATCTTTGTACTTAAAAAAACTAATGAACATTGGAATTTTATCCATATTAATGTGCTTTTTTGCTGACCTTCAAGTATTCTTTTTTTTTTTTAAGATTTTATTTCTTTATTTGACAAAGGGAGACACAGTGAGAGAGAGAACAGAAGCAGGGGGAGTGGGAGAGGGAGAAGCAGGCTCCCTGCTGAGCAGGGAGCCCAATGTGGGGCTCGACCCCAGGAACCTGGGGTCATGACCTGAGCCAAAGGCAGATGCTTAACAACTGAGCCACCCAGGTGCCCCTGATCTTCAAGTATTCCTTTCATTTTTTCTAGAGAAGTATAATTCTAGTGTTCAGGAGAGATCACTATAAATTATAGCATAAAGTGAATATAATTAAAAAATGTTATTTGTTTTCATCATAACCATGTTCTCATGTAGAAATGTTATTGTAAGGGGATATTGAATGTTTTTATTCTGTACACTTTTCTAGTTGCTATAGGTGTACAATGAAATAAATATATATAAATAATGTAAAAAATGAAATGAATATAAAAGAATACTGCTCTTACACTACTAACCTAATTGTGGAGACAACTTAGGAGAACACGCAGAGAAGAGGGGGGATGGGAAGGAAGGGAGAGAGATTGATTGTTGTGCATAGTTGTTGTTGAAAAAACCTCCTCAGAAGAGCTGACACTTAATGTACACAGTGAAGGATGAGCCTGACAGGGCTTTCCCACATTGTAGGAATTGATGCATATATGAGAAAGTTATGGATTAAATTATTACTTAAAAATATTAACTGGGACCTTCCTAGAAAACATCATAAACATTCCTTCTTGAAGCTGAATTCCAGTGAGGGGGGCAGTCATTATAAATTAGGTCCCTCTCTTACTGAAAAAAATGAACACTGCTGGATTTTAAATGTACATTTCTTTAGGAACATAAAAAATTTGCAAAGGTAGTAAAGGACATGTCAAAACAAAAGGGAAAGGAGGTCCCATATAAGCCAGCAGAGCACAGGAACACTGAAGTTGATGCAGTGCAAGATATATCTACTCAGGAGAAGTTGGCTTCAGTTTTGGAGTCTGGTAGAAGGAAACAGATGTCTGAGGCCAGGGCCTGACCAAGTCACACAGCCTTAGAAGTGACTTCCCAAATTAACTGGAGATACCCACAGTGTAAGGCTGAAATAAAAGGAAACCATCAATCCAAGACATCCTGAAGCATCATATCCACACTGGTGTATCACCAGGGTTTATTAAACAAGAAAAAAAAAACATAAAAAAATAACAGTAAACAGGAGCAATCCAGTAAAAATAAAATGTTTACGATTCTTTCTTTGCCCGGGGGGGTGCGGGGCGGCGCGGGTATGGTTAGGGTTTGGTTTACTTTAGACTTTAATTAGTTTTGTACACATTTTGTAACTTCTGTAACTCTTTTTACATACAGTATTTCTGACACCAATGAGTGGGTTTTTCCCATACTAATAACCAATTCTCCAGCTCTCTGAACACCAAAGGTATACAATTCAATTAAATTCTGACACAAACTACTGGAGTTAAGGCAAATGCCACAGGTTAGGGACTCAGACCCACCAGACTGTCCCCAACTTCAGATGTCAGTCACAAGTCCTGGGCCTCTCCTACTTCTTACCAATCAGGTATAAACTGGGGGCTCTCACAATACCCTCCTCAGTTCAGTAACTTGTTATAACAGCTCATAGAACTCAGGAAAACACTTTACTCACTATCACTGGTTTATTATAAAAAATATAACCCAGGGACAGCCAAATCCAAGAAAAAGGCATAGGGACACATAAGAAAAGAGGCACAATATTCCCATCTTCCCTCCAGGTGTGCACCTCAATATGCTTGCCAACCTGGAAGCTCTCCAAATTCCACTCTTTGGGGGTTTTATGGAAGTTCCATTACATAGGCATGATTGATTAAATCATTGGCCATGGGTGATCTCCTGAGAGATCAGGGCCTGGCTGGCTCTTCTGACAACCAGTCCCCATCTTGAAGCTATCTAGGGGCCCACTGAGAGTCATCTTATTAGCAGAAACTCAGATATGGCTGAAAGACTCTTATTATGCTAACAACAGCTACTCCTATCACTGAGGAAATTCTTTTAGGAGCTCTGTGTCTGGAATGAGGGACCAAAGACCAAGTACAGAGGTATTATTATATCTCACTATTACACTATGACAACTAAATGAAAGAGTACATTCAAGATTTTTTTTTAAGATTTTTACTTATTTATTTGAGAGAAAGTGAGAGAGACAGCACAAGCAGGGTGAAGGGCAGAGGGAGAAGCAGACTCTCCACTGGGCAGTGAGTCCGATGTGAGACTCGATCCCAGGACTCCGTGATCATGACCTAAGCCGAAGGCAGACGCTTAACCAACTGAGCCACCCAGGTGCCCACATTCAAGATTTTTAAAAAATATAAACAAGTAAAAAAAAATCTTAAAAGTAACATAAAAGAGAAAAAGTTGAAATAGAAGAGGTAGAATGAATAGAAAACAAAAATTAAATCGGTGAATATACAACTGACATGACTAATGACATTAAATAAATAAATACACTAATTAGAACAGCAATATTTGAGATTGATTTAAAAGTCCAACTGTGTTTACAAGACAAACAAAATATGAAAATACAGAATGACTGAAAGCAAATGGATGAATAGACAGTTTGTAAATACTAAGCAAAAGAAAGCTGATGTAGATACGCTATTATTAGAAAAAATAGACTTTAAGATAAAATAGTATTAATAGAAATTAACAGGATTTTTTAATAATGTTTTTCCTTGTATTCTTGTCTTTTCTGTCACATACTGAATGAAGTATATTAAAGATTTTGCATTATGATTTTAAGATTTTTCTCTTCTCTGTGTTTATGAAAATTTTTATTTATACACTCCTAGGCTATGGTTTCAGGTGCATAAAGTTTAAAATTATTATTAGTGCTTGGTAAATTAAAATTTTAATTATTATGAACTAATCTTCATTACTTTCTATTAATGGTTTTCACCTTAAAGGCTATTTTGTGCAATACTAACATTTTGCATATTATGTCTTTATCCATTCATATGCTTTGTCCCTTCGTATGCAAATGATGCAATACATATGCAATTGGAATCTAAATAGTAAAGGGGATAAAGAATAAAGAATATTAGATACATAACAGAATATTTTCTAAATGCAATGATACAGAGAAGATTAGCATGAACCCTGTACAAGGAGGACATGCAAATTCATGAAGCACTCCATATTTAAAAGAAAGAAAAAAGAATATTTTCCAAATGTAGTTCAAAAAATAAAATTAAATAATTATCCCAATTAGGATAATTACTTATGAATAACTTTGAATGCCACCAAGATAATTACAATGAAAACCCCACTGGATACATTACAATCAAACTGAGGAAAACCAGAGATAAAGAGAAAAATGTTGAAAGGAGACAAGAAAAAGACACATTACATGTAAGAGAACAATGAAATGAATTACTGTTCTCATTAGGAAAAAAAAGGAGATAGAGGTAATGGAATGTCATCTACAAAATGCTTTAAAGAAATCTCTCAACAAAGATTTCTCTATCCAGTGAAAATATACATTAAAGATAAGAATGAAATGCAGAAATTTCACAGAAATACAAAAGTTAGGATGAGACAACCACAGCTATCTATCTCCATTGTCCAGAATGAAGTAAAAAGTGAAAAACTCATATATAATTTCCTAAGTCACAAGGGAAAAAAATTAGCCTAGAGCAAGACTTGGCATAATTTCTACAATAACCTTCTACAAATTATGGTTCTAGGGAAAGCTCAATGGATTCAAAGATGTGTATTACTTTAAAAAGAGATGATTTGAAATATACTATCCAAAATAATAAAAAAAGAAACAATGTGAAAGACTAATACCAGAAGAATATTTATCACAAAAATGTTACTGTAAATTGTGAATAATCCAAATGACCGTAAATGGGGGGAGAACATATGAAATAATTATTTATATATTTATATAGAAAGCACAAAGCAGAAATATATGCCCTGAAAAGAGATACGCATAAGAGACTGAATATGGGCTACCAGAGTACAGGGAAGTTTGAGAGGAAAAAAAAAAATTATAATATAAATGATGGCAAAATTGGAAGCATTGTAAGAAAGATGAGACAGTGTGAAAAAATACAAGATAGAGAATAAAAATAATAAACCTAGCAACAATAAGATGGAAATATATGAATAATTTTAAAAATTTAGGGGAAAAATACAAATATGAAGGAAAGAAAATGGAGTTCCAACATGTATATATATTGTAGTCCTAAAGTTGGAGAGTGGGGATAAAATAATGGAATGAAACATTTTTCTAAAATACAATCAAAAAAACTTATTTTGTCTCGGAGTTTTATTAGGTTTACCATTTATACCTTGCAGAATGTTTTCTTATATCTGAAATAAATTTTAAAAAGAACTATTAGAAAATAAGAGTGCTGTTTTACAAAAAAAGATAATATTGTAATGTGTATATTAAAATTATACACTGACAATCGGGGATGTCTATACATCCTTATTAGCTTGAGATACAATTGAGTTGATACCCATTGTCCTGGTATACTTATTAGTAGCATCCCACTCTCACTCTGTAGTGCTCCAGTTTGGACAAAATATTGAAAATAAATAGAAAAATAGATAGTTGAGATCCTGAAAAAACTTAAGAATGCTGTTCCCAAGAGTCCCACTTTGTAGAATTTTCTTAGAATCTATGGGATAAATTTCTAACAACAATAAAAGATAATATACGGCAAGAGGATTTATATATGATTATGAATTTACTTACATAAAATAAAACAAACAGGATGGATTGATAAGAGTATATATTTTTATATTCTCTGACAAGGTAGAAATTTATAAAACTAATAAAAATTGGATGTGGAACAGAAAAGGGTGTAAGATAGTAGAGGGCTTCTGAATTTCCTCTAATTTTATATCTAAGGTACCAAAATATGTCATTTATAATTGATAATTCAATTATTAGAACTAAGAATCAATTAAGAAATATCATTAATCAAAATGTGTAAAGAAGGGAAAGGAGAAAATGAATTATACTACTTTTACCACTCGTTGTAGTAGGAAATTCATAGCAGAAAATAAATACATGAAAATGTACGTGTTTTAAAAAAAGTGATAGCTGAGAAAGAAAGTATTAAAAAATCACATTCTTCCTAATTATAAGAAGAAATAAATGCAGAAACAAAGGAAATGAACTGCAAGGCTCTTTAAGAGGGGAAAACAACACTAACATATGGTAAAACAAAGACTGAATTTGATAATTATTGTAAACTGACTCAATTTGTCTACTAAAAGAAAAAATAATTAAATTGAATTACAAAGCAAAATTTAATACCATGCTGTATACAAAATAAACAAAGTAGTTACAAAATTCAGACATAAAAAAGAGGACAACACCACCAACAAAATGAAAACAGAATCACATTCTTAATAAAACACAAATTAAATGCAGGTCTTTGAAAGGTGACAAAGGATGGCACTTTGTTATAAGGATACAGCAGTTATTAATATCTATGCACCAAATAATTCAACATGAATTTTCATAAATCAAAACAACATGTAAATCAGTTCCAACAAATCAAAAAAGGAGACAAATATACTGAAGACACAGACAATACATATAAAAGAAAATATCCATTTTTTAAAAAGATTTTATTTATTTGAAAGAGAGCATGGGGGGGGTGTGCAGAGGAAGAAGGAGAAGCAGACTCTCCATTGAGTGGGGAGCCCCACTTGGGGCTCAAACTCAGGACTCTGAGATCATAACCTGAGCCAAAGGCACACACTTAACTGAATGAGCCACCCAGGTGCCCCAAAATATCAATGGTTTAAAAACATGTATGCTTCAAAATTTTATATGCACATACAATTTGCTGCAAAAATTCCATTACCAGAACTATATCCCAGTAACATCCTTGTACTTACTCACAAAAACTATTCACTACAGCATTTTTTTCTTTAAAATTTTTATTGTTATGTTAATCACCATACATTACATCATTAGTTTTTGATGTAGTGTTCTATGATTCATTTGTTTGTGTATAACACCCAGTAATCCATGCAGAACGTGCCCTCTTTAATACCCATCACCAGGCTAACCCACCCCCCTCGCCTCTAAAATCCTCAGTTTGTTTTTCAGAGTCCATCGTCTATCATGGTTCCTCTCCCCCTCCGATTTCCCCCACTTCATTCTTTACCTCCTGCTATCTTCTCCTTTTTTTTTCTTAACATATATTGCATTATTTGTTTGAGAGGTACAGATCTGTGATTCAACAGTCTTGCACGATTCACAGCGCTCACCATAGCACATACCCTCCCCTAAGTCTATCACCCAGCCACCCCATCCCTCCCACCCCACTCCCACTCTTAGTCCAGCAACCATCAGTTTGTTTCCTGAGATTAAGAATTCCTCATATCAGTGAAGTCATATGATACATGTCTTTCTCTGATCGACTTATTTCACTCAGCATAACACCCTCCAGTTCCATCCCCGTCGTTGCAAATGGCAAGATTTCATTCCTTTTGATGGCTGCATATTATTCCATTGTGTATATATACCACTTCTTCTTTATCCATTCATCTGTCGATGGACATCCTGGCTCTTTCCACAGTTTGGCTATTGTGGACATTGCTACTATAAACATCGGGGTACATGTAACCCTTCAGATCCCTACATTTGTATCTTTGGGGTAAATACCCAGTAGTGCAATTGCTGGATCTTATGGTAGCTCTATTTTCAACTTTTGGAGGAACCTCCATACTGTTTTCCAGAGTGGTTGCACCAGCTTGCATTCCCACCAACAGTGGAAGAGGGTTCCCCTTTCTCCGCATCCCTGCCAACATCTGTCATTTCCTGACTTGTTAATTTTAGCCATTCTGACTGGTGTGAGGTGGTATCTCATTAAGGTTTTGATTCGGATTTCCCTGATGCTGAGCGATGCTGAGCACTTTTTCATGTGTCTGTTGGCCATTTGGATGTCTTCTTTGGAAAAAATGTCTGTTCATGTCTTCTGCCCATTTTGTGATTGGATCATTTGTCCTTTGGGTGTTGAGTTTGATAAGTTCTTTATAGATTTTAGTTATTAACCCTTTATCTGATATGTCATTTGCAAATATTTTCTCCCATTCCGTCGGTTGTCTTTTGGTTTCGTTGACTGTTTCCTTTGCTGTGCAAAAGCCTTTTATCTTGATGAAGTCCCAATAGTTCATTTTTGCCCTTGCTTCCCTTGCCTTTGGCGATGTTTCTAGGAAGAAGCTGCTGCGGCTGAGGTGGAAGAGGTTGCTGCCTGTGTTCTCCTTTAGAATTTTGATGGACTCCTGTCTCACATTTAGGTCTTTCAGCCATTTGGAGTCCATTTTTGTGTGTGGTGTAGGGAAAAGGTCCAGTTTCATTCTTCTGCATGTGGCTGTCCAATTTTCCCAACACCATTTGTTGAAGAGACTTTTTTCCATTAGACATTCTTTCCTCCTCTGTCAAAGATTAGTTGACCATAGAGTTGAGGGTCGATTTCTGGGCTCTCTATTATGTTCCATTGATCTATGTGTCTGTGTTTGTGCCAGTACCATACTGTCTTGATGATGACAGCTTTGTAATAGAGCTAGGAGTCCAGAATTCTGATGCAGCCAGCTTTGCTTTTCTTTTTCAACATTCCTCTGGCTATTCGGGGTCTTTCCTGGTTCCATACAAACTTTAGGATTATTTGTTCATTTCTTTGAAAAAAGTGGATGGTATTTTGATGGGGATTGCATTGAATGTGTAGATTGCTCTAGGTAGCATTGACATCTTCACAATGTTTGTTCTTCCAATCCATGAGCATGGAAGTTTTTCCATTACTTTGTGTCTTCCTCAATCTCTTTCATGAGTATTTTATAGTTTTCTGAGTACAGATCCTTTGCCTCTTTGGTTAGATTTATTCCTAGGTATCTTACGGTTTTGGGTGCAATTGTAAATGGGATTGACTCTTCATTTCTCTCTCTTCTGTCTTGTTGTTGGTATATAGGAATGACACTGATTTCTGTGCATTGATTTTATATCCTGCCACTTTACTGAATTCCTGTATGAGTTCTAGCAGTTTTGGGGTGGAGTCTTTTGGGTTTTCCACATAAAGTATCATATCATCTGCAAAGAGAGAGTTTGACTTCTTTGCCGATTCAGATGCGTTTTATTTCTTTTTGTTGTCTGATTGCTGTGGCTAGGACTTCTAATACTATGTTGAATAGCAGTGGTGATAGTGGACATCCCTGCCATGTTCCTGACATTAGGGGGAAAGCTCTCAGTTTTTCCCCATTGAGAATGATATTCGCTGCGGGTTTTTCAGAGATGGCTTTTATGATATTAAGGTATGTACCCTCTATCCCTATACTCAGAAGAGTTTTGATCAAAAAGGGATGCTGTACTTTGTCAAATGCTTTTGCTGCATCTATTGAGAGGATCATATGATTCTTGTTCTTTCTTTTGTTAATGTATTGTATCACGTTGATTGATTTGCGGATATTGAACCAACCTTGCAGCCCAGGGATAAATCCCACTTAGTTGTGGTGAATAATCCTTTTAATGTACTGTTGAATCTTATTGGCTAGTATTTTGGTGAGAATTTTTGCATCCATGTTCATCAAGGATATTGGTTTGTAATTCTCCTTTTTGATAGGGTCTTTGGTTTGGGGACCAAGGTAATGGTGGCCTCATAAAACGAGTTTGGAAGTTTTCCTTCCATTTCTACTTTTTGGAACAGTTTCGGAACAATAGGTATTAATTCTTCTTTAAATATTGGGTAGAACACCCCTGGGAAGCCATCTGGCCCTGGGCTTTTGTTTGTTGGTAGATTTTTGATGACTGCTTCAATTTCCTTAGTGGTTATAGGTCTGTTCAGGTTTTCTATCTCTTCCTAGTTTAGTTTTGGTAGTTGACAAATCTCTAGGAATGCATCCATTTCTTCCAGATTATCTAATTTGCTGGCATAGAGTTGCTCATAATATGTTCTTATAATTCTTTGTATTTTTTTTAAGATTTTATTTATTTATTTGACAGAGAGAGAAAACACAAGCAGGGGGGTGGGAGAGGGAGAAGCAGGCCCCCAACCAAGCAGGGACCCAATGGGAGGCTCGATCCCAGGCCAGGACACCGGGACCATGACCCAAGCCGAAGACAGACGCCCAACGAACCGAGCCACCCAGGCGCCCCTAATTGTTTGTATTTCTTTAGTGTTGGTTGTGATCTCTCCTCTTTCTTTCATGATTTTGTTGATTTGGGTCATTTTTCTTTTTGATAAGTCTAGCCAGGGGTTTATCAATCTTGTTAATTCCTTCAAAGAACCAGCTCCTAGTTTCGTTGATTTGTTCTACTGTTCTTTTGGTTTCTATTTCATTGATTTCTGCTCTGATCTTTATTATTTCTCTTCTCCTGCTGGGTTTAGGCTTTATTTGCTCTTTTTTCTCTAGCTCCTTCAGGTGTAGGGTGAGGTTGTATATTTGAGACCTTTCTTGTTTCTTGAGAAAAGCTTGTATTGCTATATACTTTCCTCCTAGGTCTGCATTTGCTGTATCCCAAAGATTCTGAACAGTTGTGTTTTCATTTTCATTGGTTTCCACGAATTTTTTTAATTCTTCTTTAATTTCCTGGTTGACCCATTCATTCTTTAATAGGATGCTCTTTAGCCTCCATGTATTTGAGTTCTTTTCGACTTTCCTCTTGTGATTGAGTTCTAGTTTCAAAGCATTGTGGTCTGAAAATATGCAGGGAATGATTCCAATCTTTTGGTATCAGTTGAGACCTGATTTGTGACCTAGGGATGTGATCTATTCTGGAGAATGTTCCATGGGCACTAGAGAAAAATGTGTATTCCGTTGCTTTGGGATGGAATGTTCTGAATATGTCTGTGAAGTCCATTTGGTCCAGTGTGTCATTTAAAGTCTTTATTTCCTTGTTGATCTTTTGCTTAGATGATCTGTCCATTTCAGTGAGGAGGGTGTTAAAGTCCCCCCCCCCCCATTATTGTATTGTTGTCAATGTGTTTCTTTGCTTTTGTTATTAATTGCCTTATATAATTGGCTGCTCCCATGTTAGGGGCATAGATATTTACAGTTGTTAGATCTTCTTGTTGGATAGACCCTTTAAGTAGGATATAGTGTCCTTCCTCATCTCTTATTACAGTCTTTGTTTTAAAATCTAATTTGTCTGATATAAGGATTGCCACCCCAGCTTTCTTTTGGTGTCCATTAGCATGGTAAATGGTTTTCCACCCCTTCACTTTCAATGTAGGGGTGTCTTTGGGTCTAAAATGAGTCTCTTGCAGACAGAATATCGATGGGTCTTGTTTTTTAATCCATTCTGATAGCCTGTGTCTTTTGATTAGGGCATTTAGCCCATTTACATTCAGGGTAACTATTGAAATATATGAATTTAGTGCCATTGTATTGCCTGTAAGGTGACTGTTACTATATATTGTCTGTGTTCCTTTCTGTTCTATGCTGCTTTTAGGCTCTCTCTTTGCTTAGAGGATCCCTTTCAATATTTTTTGGAGGGCTGGTTTCGTGTTTGCAAATTCCTTTAGTTTTTGTTTGTCCTGGAAGCTTTTGATCTCTCCTTATTTTCAATGAGAGCCTAGCTGGATATAGTATTCTTGGCTGCATATTTTTCTCATTTCGTGCTCTGAAAATATCATACCAGTCTTTTCTGGCCTGCCAGCTCTCTGTGGATAGGTCAGTTGCCAATCTAATGTTTCTACCATTATAGGTTCCATATCTCTTCTCCCGAGCTGCTTTCAGGATTTTCTCTGTCTCTGATACTCTAAGTTTTACTATTAGATGTTGGGGTGTTGACCTATTTTTACTGATTTTGAGAGGGGTTCTCTGTGCCTCCTGGATTTTGATGCCTGTTTCCTTCTCCACAGTAGGGAAGTTCTCTGCTATTATTTGCTCCAATATACCTTCTGCCCCTCTCTCTTTCTTCTTCTTCTGGGATCCCAATTATTCTAATGTTGTTTTGTCTTATCGTATCGCTTATCTCTCGAATTCTGCCCTTGTGATCCGGTAGTTGTTTATCTCTCTTTTTCTCAGCTTCTTTATTTTCCATCATGTGTTCTACTATATTGCTGATTCTCTCTTCTGCCTCATTTATCCTAGCAGTTAGTGCCCCATTTTTGATTGGACCTCATTAATAGCCTTTTTGATTTCAACTTGGTTGATTTTAGTTCTTTTATTTCTCCAGAAAGGGTTTCTCTAATAACTTCCATGCTTTTTTCAAGCCCAGCTAGTATCTTTAAAATCATGATTCTGAACTCTAGGTCCAACATCGTACTAATGTCCGTATTGAGTAGGTCCCTGGCAGAGGGTACTACCTCTTGTTCTTTTTGTTGAGGTGATTTTTTCCGTCTTGTCATTTTGTCCAGAGGAGAACAGATGAATGAGAGAACAAAATGCTAAGAGGGAAACAGCATCCCCAGAAAATAGACTCTAAACAAATCAGAAAACCCCTCCAGAAAGTGGTCGCTTTTCTGTTCAGAGAGTTGTTGCTATTCTTTTCTTCAATCTCCTGTTAAGTTCGTAGGTGTTCAGAATGGTTTGATCCCTATCCAGCTGAATTCCTGAGACCAGACGAAATCCAGGTCTCCTACTGCTCCGCCATCTTGCTCCACCCAACCTCACTACAGCATTTTTATACTAGCAAAAGACTGGAAAAAACCTAGTACAGGACTAGGTAAGTAAAATTTGGTATTTTTATACAATGAGACATTACTTAGCCTTTAAAATCAGAGATATATTTACTAACACAGAATGAGCTCCAGGACATAGATATATACATATACACATATGTGTGTATATGTACACATGTGTATATATATACATACATACACATATATATGAAGCATATATATTTCTATATATTTAAACCAAAAAGATTGAGATGCAAGTGGTAGGCTAGTGTCCAATATATCTTATTTTCTGGGCATGTGAAGGCCACATTTTTTTTTTCAGGAGGCCCATACTGCCCAGTTCTCTAGCTGTTTCAAGACCATCTGACTAGGTATGGTCAAGGGCTATGAGCATAAGAGACATAGGTCACCTTAATTACTTCTGAGTCACTTAATTGAGGCCCTTGATCATTCATGAATGATTTCCTCTTCTACTCTTTTGCTCTGCAGTGGAGGACAGAGACTATGTTCCATTTCTTACCAAACAGAAAGACAGAGACTGTCAGCCCATGTGAATGAGCAAATGGATAGAGCAGAGCCCTGGGGCTCTCCACTTCCTATCTGTCAACAACAGATTGGGGATAAACTGCAATCAGGAAATAAGTTTATTTAGTTAAACCACTGACATCCCAGGGTTGATTTCCTAATGAAGTTTAGTGTAGACTATCTTAACATGGCACGGAGCAGTGTCAGCAGTGCGATCATTCATATAGAAAAGGAATAAATCTATTTACAAACATATAAACTGATGACAGTGCTAATAAGAAGGGTAAGTGGAGAATTGAAGATCAGGAATCAGGAAGGTCTGGATATGAATTTGTACTGTCCAAATCATTTGCTACTATATCAAATATATGTGTATGCTGTCTATGTATAGGTAACATATGTTTCTTCTTAAGTGAGAGAAAAAGCAGAAGAATCTGATTATCTGTTAACTGGATAAAGTAACTATGGATCCTAAAATATTAGTGTTTTTGTACTGGTCTTTTATGTGGTTCATACAAACAGTAAATACGAAATTTACTAAAAAGCACTCACTAATGCAGGCAAAATGGGGAGGAGTCTGTTATTACACAGAAAGCATTACAGTGTCCAGGTTTATATCCAATGACAAGAAATATTCATCTGATATGGCAGTCAAAAGTGAAATTCTTGGTCAAAGTAGTTTTAGAGCCTCTCAATGTACAAAGAATGTAAAATGTTGATTCTTAGAAGCAAAATGCAAAAAATGTTGAAATAAATCTTTAATATTAAAGCAAAAATGACAGATAAGATGCATCAAAAAGCAACCCCATAGGTTATGCACAAAACAATTATTATTTTATTCACTATAATAGGGATATAAAGCATCCTTAATATGATCAAGAATTAATACCACAAGTGAATTGTAGACAAAAATGACAAACTCAGTAAACAATAATAGAAAAAGCAATCACTGCTGTAGAAAATAAGAATCAAGAATTGTAGCCTATGATCAGGAAAATCTGACAAACATGGAAAGCTAAATGTAGACCAAGCCAGAACAAAGATAGGTTTTCTTCATAAAAATATCACTACCTGAAATGTTATTATGCAATTATTTGTTTATATGTTTATTGCTTGTCTTTCTCCATAAAATGTAAGCTCCAAGAGTATAAGACTAGAGTTTATCATTTTCACAAATGAATTTTCATCCTCTAGAATAATATCTAGCATATAAAAGTAACTCAATAAAAATTTCCAAATAAAAACCATTATCCTAATGTTTTTTTCCAGTTACTTAGTAAAAAGGAATTCAAAGTGTCATACATACCCATTGGATCACTGAGGAATTAAACTCATTGATTGTCCATGAATGTCACAAATGCAAAATATAGTATATCACATACACACAAGTATATATTGGCTAAAAGAAGTTCTATATTTTTATCCAATTTCTCAATAGTAGTCAAGACACAGATCCATTCTTTATCAGTTTAAATCATTCTCAAAGTGTTTTCTAGTTATTTTTTATTAATTCTGTAATTTACAGAACTCCTATAGGATCCAAATGGCCCATTTCTGAGTATTAGAATTAATGTTCTGGTGCCCCAAATGGAAAAACAGATATTTAAAAACTTTCACACTGTTCCAATGTATCCAAGAGGAGACTAAAAAGTAATGACTTGTCCAATATAAAGCATGTACCAAGCAACTGCTTATTTAGATGTGTGTAAAATTTTACAAATTGAAATAATAAAGCCATGTTAAGATCCTGAAAAAAAATGAAGGATCCTAAATAAAGAGAAACATTCACAGTTAAACTTGAGATGTCACCCATATAATGAGTTTTAACCTTGACCAAAATATATTAAAATCATAATCACTAATATAAATTTTTGAAAGTCTAAAAAATCCTTTACAATGAATATCACTGGCTACCCATCACTCACACTACAAGGAGAATGACTATTTCCTAAATTCTGTCCAAAATCACAAATCAATGTAGTACCTCTTTTTTTATATATAAAGAGATAATAAAAAAATCACCCAATATTTTAATAATGTCCTTCTTATAAAACAAAGGCATGAAATTAACAAATACTGAAGCAAGCTACAAGGAAATAGAATCAATGCAGAAAAAAAGGGAAAATTAAACAGCTATTAAATTTAAACTAATATATTTAGAGAAAAAAAATTATTCTTTAAGCCTATGCAGCTATAAAGAAAAGACAAGCTGTAGAAAGTTATAATCTATAGCAACAACTAGAGAACAAGTAACAGCCCTCAGAAATTTAAAATAAAATTACCAAAAGCGAACAAATGAACCAACAGATAAGTATGGGGAAATAAGACAGAGAAATCTTCTCAGAAAGTAGAATTCACATGGCCACATTTGGTTAGGGTGATGGGAATAAATTCTGGGTCAGGAAAGCAATTGAAAATTAGACCCAGGGTGGGGAGGGGAATCCTAGGTGCTTCCCACCTACTTTCCTTCTTCAGCCAGTGTAAATATTCCAGGGTCTATTCCTACCCAGGTTATCAGTTCTAGACTCTACTGTGTCAGTTTATGTTTTTCTCAGTTCTCCAGAATTCCAAATATTAGATTTGGATCACAACTTGGAGATGACTCCACCATTAACACGTTTGGAATCCTAGTTATAATGAGAGCCCTAAAAACATGAGGGCCAAAACCCTAAATATTCCATTCTTCAAATGTGTCAAATAGGTTTAGCAAACTGAGTAGGGCCATCAGTTTGGTCTGATAATTTGCTGACTCATTCTGGTGGCGAAATATATCCAACAGCAACCATGAAAGTTGCCAGAATATATCTGAATCAGTTGTTGAAGTACTTGGTAGAAATTAGTAAAATGGGGTTATGTGATTTTAATCAAATTAAGTCATTTTAGTTTTTTTGAAGCAATAGTGTCTTACCACTGCAGCTTTTTAATAAAGCTTAGATAAGGTGATGTATATAAAAGCATCTAGAATAATGCCTGAAACATATTAAAAGCCCACAATCACAGTGTTTCCTTTCTTTTCTAGTGTTCCTAATCTGGATATATACTAATTTACCAACATCCTTCAAGGACAGTATCCAGAACAAAACTAAATATAATCTTCCACCTGAGATCTTATGCCTGAACTATGACTTTTTACCTTTGTTCATTTGGAATGCATATATAAATATAACTCTAAACATAGCCATAATATATATTATTTACATAATACATGGTATATTATATGTATGATATATACACAATAAATTATGTGTGTGTAACATACATACATATATATATTAAACATTCTAAGGTTTTTAGCAGCTCTAGCACTTTGTTCATATTGCTTATATAAATGTTCTTTAAGTCTTTTCCTCATAGACTAAAGGCAGACCCAGGTTTTTTTCCCAGACTGCTCTTGTGTAACTCATCTCACCTAAAGAAATCACAAAGTGGCCCCAAATATTTTCAAATTTAAAAATAATCATAACTACAAAGAATAGAAACTAGAAATAAAGTGATGTGGATGGACTTGTATAATACAAATAAAATGAATTTTTGGGATGCACTTATAAAAACTGAGTGCCAATTGGAAACTGAATTTTTGACTGACTTTCCTTTTATGCATTATATGCTCTGGTGACTTGAAAGAATTTATATGTACAGAGATAGAAAGAGTAGCAAGGCAAAAATGTTAATAATAGAACAACAGATCATTATAACCAACGTTGTCATATAGTTAATATAAAGAAAGGTATCTAATTCTACATCCTAGATTTCCTGGCAACATAACTGATATGTCATGAATATAAAAGTAATGATTAATAATCATTAAATTATTAATAATTAATAATCTTAAATTGAAAACTGTGTTGTAAACTCTAACATTAAACTATTTCAGAAAATTAGTTTTCAAGCAGCACAGGTTATAACTTTTTACAACTAAGTTTTTCATTGCTTTGTTACCCTTTCATTACCTCTATAAGATGCAATCTATCCAGATTTCCACCAAACACTTCTTGATCAAAAACAGTACATATTTCTTTCTTTTTCATTTTTGGTAGCTTTTTAATGAGGAGTTGCCTCTCTAAAATGAAATAATTAATTGGTCATTCATAGCATATATCTTATCCATGCAAATGTTTCCGGGTACATAATAGAACTGTATATATATTGGTTATCTTTATCTGTAATTTTTAAATTTAAAATCTTGCCATGTTAAAGATAACTCGATAAAAGAGTCATACTATATTTTAAGATCTCATTAGAAAAGCTCTTTCTTTCTTTCATAAAATATAGCTAATGAACATTTATATTCTTTTAGTCTAGTACTTAAAACATATCTAGGGGCCTTAGTTACTCCTTGAAAAACACTGCAGTAGTTGGAGAAGCTGAATAGATATACAACAGAATGGAAAGATGACAAAGCTAATTTGCTTCCCCAAAACAAAGATTTTGAGAGTTAAACTAAACAAATTAAGAACATTCAAATTTAAAAAAAAAAAGAACATTCAAATGTCACTATGATCACTCTATTAATTTATATTAAGGAATATAATTATTTGTATAAATTAATCACATAAGTTTGGGAACTTCAAAGGTTCAAATATAAACAGAATCAGGAATTTGATGAATGAATACCTTTGTATAGGAATAACAGAGATTTTCCAAATTACATTAAAAGTGCTATGTGGTACCTTTTTTTGTTTGATTTTCTTGGATTATTCTTGCAGTATTTTTTTTATTTATATTACTAAGAAATGAAGATAAAAATAGGAAATTTAGGGCTCTTTTATTTGTTAGTAATAGAAAAGAGGAAAAATCAAGGATGACGGAAAGGGGAAAATATTGTTTTGGGAAATGAGGGAATGGATGAAATAAAGTTATATTACTTTTTGAAAGCAGTAGGGCAAGGACAAGAGGGGTTAATGAAGTCAAATCTGAGGGTCCTGATATGTATGAATGTGCTCAGGTGTGATGTTAAAGTTACATCATCCTGTGTGTTGGGGAGCATCTTGAAGGAACCACTCTTACCTAAGCTGTATATACAAATTGTCTTCCTTAACTATAATGCAGTGCTTATAAAACTTATCTAAGTGTTTTCCTGTTTAAGGTATTTAAATTTCTCATCTCTTAAGCACAACAAGAAATGAATGTTAACCCATGGGTACTAATAAAATCCATAAAATCTCCCTCCCCACAAAACTTCTAAGTCTTGGTGCTTCTCAGAATCCACTCTAAAAATCAGGTAGGATTTTAGATGGGTTCTCAATAGAGACTCTCCTTCTGTCTCCCTTGAAAAGATTTTCAAATCTAATTCACTGTCACTGTTTGAGGAATTTATATATTTATAATAATCTCGAAGGAACTATCTTTATTTCATGGTACAGTAGTTTTTGATATTTATTATATATTGTTTGTTTTTATGATTTTTTAATATTATAATATCAGTGGTTGTTTAAACTTCTAGTAATGCTAAATCTCTTACCTGAAGTAATAGTAGCCCAACCATAATAATAATAAGAATGATAATAATAAGTCTTAGTATTCTTCTAAAACACCGATCTTGTTTCCATTAAGAAAGCCTTTAAACTTAATTGTCTACCCTGCCTGGCCCAGAATCTTTATATGGCTGGCGCCTTCTCAACTTTCAGATCTATGAATAAATGTTTCCTTTCCAGAAAAATCTTCCCTGGTTATTCCTATCAAACACAATACCCCCTCAGTCAACCTCTATCCCAGGACACTATTTTATGTTCTTTGATGCACTTAGCACTTTCTCAAAGCATGTTATTTATTTGGCCACGTGTTGTCTTTTTCTAGTAGAATAGCAAACTAAGAGAAAGAACCTTCCTTATCTATAACATTTACTCTGCACCTGGATCTCTAGGAGCAATGTTTGAAAAATAGTATGCAGTCAGTATTTTTAATGTCATTGAAGGAACAGAATAGATGATTATTATCATCTTATTCTTTAGTAGTAGTTAGAGTTTAAGATCTTGAGGGCTCTAAAGTCACTACCTAAGTTTGGATACTGACCCAATATCTACCATCTGTGTGGCTTACAGTTGCTAATGCTCAAAAAGGAAAAAAAAGAAACACTGCTGTATAGGATTATAGTAAACTCAAGTAAACCAGTTATTGCATAGCAAAAAGGAATTCAATATATAATTTATCTTTGCTCCTAATAACAAAAAAAACAATTTTACTGATATAGCAATATATGAAGAATTTTCTAGATTAGGAAAGTCAAAGCAAAAGAATCAGGATTACTACTCCATGATTGTATTACTCACTAAAGACATTAGAAATGACACATTCTAAATTAACTATAAAAGGCAGAGCATACGTTGAAAAAAATAAATCAATCTATAATGCCCTTGAATTTCAGAAAAACAAAAAGAAAAAAAACATGACTGGGAATCCAGCCAACCATCTAAATACAGCATTTCTCATCTACTTGTGAAATGTAAAAGCTCAATAAAGAAAGCAAGATTATGCATATTCATATACTGCTTCACTTACGATGATAAATGAAACATAGCCACAAAATCATTCATTGAATATGACATGATTACATTCTTTTTCATAGTTACCTGAAAACAAAGATTACGATGTCAAATTCTTTTGTTTTCAGAAGAAAAAAGTTCAACTTTCTAAATGAAGGCAAAAATAGAATACACATTTTTAAAATTGTCAAATATTACATGATTTCAATGTAATTTTTTTGTTTTTTAATTAAGAAAATTGGATTGAAACACAAAATCTTACAAGAAAATGAGTAGTTATCCTAATTCCCTGAAGATTTCAGAAATTTAGCTTTCGTAATGCTTAAGAAAATTACTGAAATTATTTTTTTTATATTTTAATATGTTTTCCAAATAAAAATTAGATAGTCTTTATGAGTATTTAGTTTAACCATTTTTTTGGTGGTACTTAGCATAGGATAGTATTAGTTTAATGAATGTTCAAACTTCTTTTGTTCAAAAAACATTGTTATTGCACTATATGAAAGTGATGGGGCTTTGATGATACATTATAGTAATAACTCATCAAAATGACAGCACTTTGTGCCACATATTAAGTATATCACCAAAATTCTTATCTTTCTGATAGCAGTGCAAAAACCACTTTTACCAGAAACTCCTTTTTGTTTAGATTAGCTCTCTTTAACCCTATACATTCATTTTTTCCTTTTTTTTTCCTACCAAGGATTTTATTAGACAAGATTTTATTGCTTACCCAGATTTTTCTTCTTCTTCTTTTAAAGCCTGAATGCTATTTTCTTTTTTTTAATTGAGTTATTATTGATATACATTATATTAGTTTCAGGTAATGATTTGGTATTTATATATAAACTGAAATGCTTATCACAATAAGTCCACTTAACATTCATCACCATAAAAATTGTAAATTTTTTTCTCATGTTAAGAAATTTTAAGATTTACTCTCTTGGCAACTTTCAAATATGCACTACAGTATTATTGACTATAGTCATTGTACATTATATTCCCATGATTTATTTATTTTATAACTAGACATTTGTACCTTTAACACACCCTCACCCATTTTGCATACTCAACCACCATCTGCCCTCTAGCAACCACCACTGTAGTTTTCTGTATATATGAGTTCTATTCTGTTTTGTTTTATATATAAAACTTTCACATATAAATAAAATCATATATTTGTCTTTCTCTGTCTGACTTACTTCACTTAGTATAATACCCTCAAGGTTCATCCATGTTGTTGCAAATGGCAAGATTTCACTCTTTTTATGGCTGAGTTGTATGCCATTTTAAACACACACACACACACACACACACACACACAAAATCACCCCCCCACACACACACACACAACTACATCTTCTTTATCTAATCATTCATTGATGGACACAGGTTGTTTCCATTTACTGACTATTGTAAATAATGCTGCAATAAACATAGGGGTGCATATATCTTTTGGAATTAGTGTTCTCATTTTCTTTGCATAAATATCCAGAAATGAACTGCTGACTCATATGATAATTCTATTTTTATATTTTTGAAGTATTTCTATATTGTTTTCCACAATGGATGCAACTGAATGCATACAATTCCCCCGACAGAGCACAAGGGTTCCCTTTTCTCCACATCTTTACAAACACTTGTTATCTTTAGGGTGTTTTTGTTTGCTTTTTTATTACTGTTTTGTTTTTGTTTTTAAATAATAGCTATCCTTAAAAGTGTGAGATAATATTTCATTATGGTTTTGACTTGCATTTCCCTGATGATTATTGATGTTAAGTATCTTTTCATGTATCTGTTGACCATCTTTATGTCTTCTTTGGAAAAATGTCTATTCAAATCCTTTTGTTTTTTGGTTTTTGCTATTGAGTTGAATGAGTTCTTTATATATCTTAGATATTAAGCCCTTTTTGGATATTTGATTTGCAAATATTTTCTCGTATTCACTAGGTTGCCTTTTCATTTTGTTCATGGTGTCTTTTGCTATGCAGAAGTTTTTAGTTTGATATAATCCCACTTGTTTATGTTTGCTTTTGTTTCCTTTGCTTCAGGCATCAGGTCTACAAAACCATCGACAAAAATGATGTCAAGCATCTTACCTCCTATGTTTTCTAGGAGTTTTACGGTTTTAGGTCTTATATTCAAGTCTTTAATCCATAGAGTTAATTCTTGTCTATGGTATAAAATAGTGGTCCACTTTTGCATGTGGCTGTACAATTTTCCCAATAGTATTTGTTGAAGACTATCCTTTTACCATTGTTTATTTATTGCATATTAAAAAATCAATTAGCCACATATACATGGGTTTATTTCTGGGGTCTCTATTCTGTTCTATCAATCTATATGTCTTGTTTTTATGTCAATATCATACTGTTTTGTTTACTATAGTTTTGTAATATAGTTTGAAATGAGAAAGAGTGATGCCTCCACAACAGGGTCTTTTGTGGTTCCATACAATATAAATTTTAAGATTGATTGTTCTAGTTCTGTGAAAAATATCATTAGGATTTTGATAAGGGTTGCACTGAATCTACAGATTACTTTAGGTAGTATGGACATTTTAACAGTATTAATTCTTTCAATCTGTGAGCACAAAATATCCTTCCATTTATTTGTGTTTCCCTCAGTTTCTTTTATCAATATCTGATAGTTTTGTGTGTAGGTCTTTTACAACCTTGGTTAAATTTTTCCTACTTTATTTTTCTTTTTTAATGTAATTGTAAAAAGATGTTTGTTTTCAGACAGTTCACTTTCAGTATATAAAAATGCAACTGATTTTGTGCATTGATTTTGTATCCTGCAACTTTACTGAATTTGATTATTAGTTCTCAGAGTTTTTTAGTAGAGTCTTTAGGGTTTTTTTATATATCAAATCATGTCATCCACAAATAGTGACAGTTTCACTCCTTCCTTTCAAATTTTGATGCCTTTTATTTCTTTTTCTTACCTAATTGCTCTGACTAGGATTTTTAATACTATACTGAATAAAAATGGTGATAACGGGCATCATTACTTTGTTCCTGATCTTTCATTTATTTCCACTCTGATCTTTGTTATTTCCTACTTTCTACTAATTTTGGCTTCATTTGTTATTCTTTTCCAATTACCCTTAAGTGTAAAGTTAGATTTTTTAATTGAGATTTTTCTCATTTCCTGAAGCAGGCCTATATCACTATGAACTTCTCTTATAACTATTTTTCCTACATCCCATAGATTTTGTGATATATTTCCATTTTCATTTGTCTCAGGTATTTGTTCTTATTTCTCCTTTGTTTATTTAATTGACACAATTGTTCAGTAGCACATTGTTAAATATATTCTGTGTGTATCTAATGTGCTGGATGAGGCCAATGTTTCTTTATCAATTTTCTGTCTTAATGATCTATTCATTGATGTAAGTGAGGCACTAATGTCCCTTACTATTACCGTATTGCTGTTAATTTCTCCCTTTAGGTCTGTTAATATTTGCTTTTGTATATTTAGGTGCTCCTATATTGAGTGCATAAATATTTACAAATGTTCTATTCTCTTGTTGGATTGACCCTTTTTTCATTATGCAATGCCTATTTTGATGGTTGTTTTTAGTGACACTTTCGTTTAAAGTCTATTTTGTTTGATATAAATACAGGTACACCAGCTTTCTTTTCGTTTAACTTTGCATGGAACTCTTTTTTTTCATATCTTCACTTTCAGTCTGTGTGAGTTCTTTCATTTGAAGTGTGTCTCTTGTAGGCAGCATTTAAATGCTCTTGTTTTTTCATCCATTCTATATTTTTTGATTAGAGAATTTAGTCCATTTACATTTAAAGTAATCATTAATAGGTATGCACTTACTACCATTTTGTTAATTGTCTTCTGGCTGTTTTGTAGTTCCTCTCTGTTCCTTTTTCTCTGTTGACTTCCCTTTTGGTTTGATGACTCTCTTTAGTATTATGCTTAGATTCCTTTGTCATTATCTTCTGTGTATCTACTACTATAGGTTTTTGCTTTGTGGTTATCAGGAGGCTCACCTATAACAACCTATACAGATGCGTCTATTTTAAGTTAATATAACTTAAATTATAATTCATTCTAAAGCTACATTTTTACTCCCCACCCCACATTTTATGTTTTTGATGTCACATTTGTCATTTTTTTTATTTTGTGTATTCCTTAACTAATTATTGTGGTTCTACTTATTTTTACTGTTTTTATCTTGTAACATTCATACTAACCCTATAAATGATTTGTCCACTACCTTTACTATACATTTACCTTTACCATTGAGATTTTCACTTACATATGTTTTCTTGTTACTAATTAGAACGCTACTTTTCAGCTTAAAGAAGCCCCTTTAACATTTTTTTGCAAGGCCATTTTAACCTTTAGCTCCTTTAGTTTTTGCTTTTCTGGAAAACACTTTATTTTAATTCTGATTGATAACCTTGCCAGGTAGAGTATTCTTGGTTTGAAGTATCTTCCTTTCAGTGCTTCAAGTAAATCATATCACTCTCTTCTTGCCTGTAGGGTTTCTGCTAAAAAATCTGCTGATAGCCTAATAGGAGTTCCCTTGTACATAACAAGTTGTTTTTCTCTTTCTGCTTTAAAAAAATCTCTCTTTAACTATTGACATTTTAATTATAGTGTGCCTTTGTGTGGATCTCTTTAGGTTTATCTTATTTGAAACACTGGGCTTCCTGAAACTGAATATCTGTTTCCTTCCCCAGGTAAGGGCAGTTTTCAACCATTATTTCTTCAAATAATTTTTCTGGCTCTTTCTCTCTATCTCCTCCTATGATACAAATGTTAATCCACTTGATGTTGTCCCATAGTGCCCTCAAGCTACCTTTGTTATTTTGCAGTCTTTTTTTTTCCCCCTGGTTTGTGTGAGTTCTGCTGCTCTACTAGATCACTGAACCTTTCTTCTGCTTCATCTAGTCTGCTATTGAAACCCTCTAGTATATTTTTCAGTTCACTTATTCTATTCTTCAGCTGTGCAACTTCTGTTGGTACTTTATTATATTTTCTGTCTCTTTGCTGAAGTTCTCACTGTGTTCATTCATTTTTCTCCCAAGTTTGGTGAATATCTTTAGGACCATTACTTTGAACTTTTTATCAGGTAAATTACTTATCTTCATTTTATTAAGAATTTTTTTCTGAGGTTTTATCTTGTTCTTGCATTTGGAACATATTCCCCTATTTCCCCATTTTGCTTGACTTTCTGTGTTTGTTTTTATGTATAGAGTGAAATAAGTACTTCTCCCAGTCTTGAAGAAATGGACTTTTGTAGGAGATAAACCTTATTGTTCAATCTTGCCCTAGCTCTTGCTTATCTCTATCTTTGTGATTGTTTAAGCATCATGATTTATTCTTGACAAGTTCTAATTAATGAGGTTGTGCCAAGCAAGACCTGTTAGTGTTCCAAAGGGTGGGAGTCTCAGTCAGCACCTAGTTTTTGGCTGACTGGAAGCCAAAACCTCAGGCAGCAGCTTTAAAGTATGAAAATATATATAGTCCTGTGGGACCCCAGTCATAAATCCTGCTGGCCTCTAGGCAAGGTGATCTGGAGATATCCCCTGGGTGTCAGTTGCAAAAATCAGAGTTCTAGACAAATGTGTAAGTTCCTTTCTGGGAGGTACCAGCAAGCTATAGCAAGGCTGAGGGTGAGTGCAAAAGATGCAGTCCACTGGCCACATTTCCTAAGAGCACCTCTGTAGCCTCTAGGTGTATGGCAAACCAGAACCCTGACCCTTAGGCCAAAGCTCCTGGATAAGTAAATAGGCCTTTTTCAAATAAAGACTGGGGATGTGTTCAGTCTTGTGCGTAGTACCCTGGGTGTGATAGTCTGACACAAACTGTCTTTCAGTTGTTACAGTCCCATGGGACCCAAGAGCAGAAGCCCCCTATCCAACAGAGCCAGGTTATTAAGGAGCATCCCTTGTGTGGACTGCATATACCCACTGATTTTAGCAAGGCAGGGGAGAGCAGAGAATCAGGGCATTCATGACAGCTTTACTGGGTAAACAGGAAAGTACAATGTCTACATACACCTGCTTGCACTAGCAAAGTCGAGAGAAAACACAAAATGGCACCCTATAGCACCTCTGTCCTTTGAGAGAGTCCCAACAGGCCTCTGCCCTATAGCAGAGGCTATAAAATTAATAAATGAATCTTCACATATAGTTCAGATGCTTTTCAAACTACTGCTTTTGTGCTGGGCCCCACGTCAAGTGAGTGTATACAAGCCCTTAAGAGCAGTATCTCAGCTCCCTCCAGCCTTTTGGGTCTCCTAAATTTTAGCCCCATTGGTTTTCAAAGCTGGAAATTATGAGGCTCATCTCTAGTGCAGATCCCAAGAGTTAGGGTGACTAACATGGGACATGGAACCCATGGTTCTCAGGGAGAAGCTCCAGATTTATGAGATGCCTCTCAATGTGTGTCACCATACCACAGGTGGTGTTTTTGGTGAGACCATGTCTCTACTTCTCCTGCCCATCTCAGTGTGGCCTTTATAAATTGTTTGTGGTAAAGAAGCTGTTCAGCCAGTTTTTGGGTCTTTTTCAGAGGGAATTGTCCCATATATAGTTATAGATTTGGTGTGTCTGTGGAAGATAAGTGAGTTCAGGATCTTCCTACGTTGCCATCTTGGACTGCCCTGCTACCTAGACATTCATTTTTATATACATATGCTCCTATTTGTGACTGGCAAAGAAAATTCAGGTGAACAAATGTAGCAAGAGTAAGTAGATCAACACGAATATGAAAGGGTGGTTAAATATAGGTTTGTATATATTTTTTACAAACATTAAAAATAATTCATAACGCTTGTAGAAAATTTCAAAAGTAGAGAAAATTACAAAGAAAATAATAGTTATCCATACCCTCACCAGATATAAACACCAAAATATTTTATGATATACCCTTCAAGTCTTTTTCTCTTATATTATTTTCTATAAATTCTTTTATAACTACATAACATACATAAATGATTACATAGATCTACAGCACACAAATAATTCTATTAAATATATAAATATTCCATAAACTATAAATGTTATATAATACAAATGAATACATAAATGTTAAAATAATTGGATTCATTAAAAAATAGTGTTGTGTAACACAATTTTTTTCACTTAAAGCTATAGGACAATCTCCTTTTAAAATAAACAAATATGCATAGCCGGCACATTTTTAATGCATTAATTTAAATTAATGCCAAATTGTAAGTTAAGCAATTATCAGTTTTCACTTTTAATATAAACTAATAACTATAAACTAATAACTCTTGCACATATAACCTATGTTTAAAAGTGCATTTCATATTATTTCTTTAGAATAAATCACCAGTTGTAAAATTATTTGGATATAGGGAATGTATAAGAATGTAAAATTCTTTCCAAAAACAATACTTAAAATACATTTACAACCTTGTCACAGTTTGGGTTCTCTGGAAGCAGATGCTAAAATTGAATTGGTGGTACAAGGTATTTCCTAGGAATTAATAGCTGTGAAAGGAAGGGGGGCAGCAGTATTGAACAGAAGAGGTTGATCAGCAGTGTAGGTCCAACATTAATTTATTTTTTCTTTTCTTTTCGCAGTGCCTATTCATGTTCTTTTTTCTTTTGATGTGTTCATCTTATTTTTTTAGGAGTTTATCAAGTATTAAAGATATTAAACTTTTTACTCTCAATGTATTTTGCAAATAATTATCCAGGCCCACTTATATCGCTAACAGTACAATCTATTTTCGGTAATATTAACATATCTTTAACACCAATTTTATATGCTGTTATAAAGATTTATCTTATTTTCAAATTTGCTATTCTTGTAAATAAGAGTATTAATAATTTTTGTATGTATTAACTTGCTACTTTACTGTACTTTCTTATTGCTTCAAATAATTTCTGAATGGACTCTCATGATTTCTAGGTATGCAAACTTAGTATCTATAAATTTCATCTATTCTTAAGCACCAATTATTTGATAACATCCAATTCTAATACAGCCTGGTGCCATAATGAAATGATACATTGGGGAATTCTTGGAGGAAGGAATGAGTATATTTTGTCGCCTGAAGAATGTGAATATCTGTTGCTAGTTGGTGACACTAGGCTAGGCTGTGGACTCCCAAAATGGCCAGAGCAATGCTTCTGTTTCCACATGCTCTTCTAGGACTTTGCCACTTCTCCATCAAGAGGTGGCAGCACTCTCCCCTCCCTTAACCCAGGAGACAAACACTGTGACAATCTCTACAAATGCACTACTAGATAAATGACCCTAACTTCCAAGGCCAGGTCATCAACAGTGGCTTGGTTTTTACCTAGGTCTTTTTCTTAGGATGCTTACCCTTGGAGCTCCTAAAGAAACTCAGTCCACATAAAAAGGCCACTCATAGGTGGTGTCATCAATAATCACTGGTTAAATGTGCATATAAGACAAAAATATTCTATTTTAATGCTTTTGTCCTTAAATTTTATTTCACTTTATATTATTGTTCTTCTTTATTTCTGTTCAAATGACATGTTTTATCATAAGATATCTAGTGGGTTCTTTTTACATAGATTCATTTTATAAAGCATAAATTGGATCTTAATTTCCAACACCAACTAAATATATCTGTCCTTAGTAGGAGAGTATAACTCACATTGACTGCCATGATTGCTATGTTTGAGCTTCATTCTCATATAATTTTATAATGTTTTAACATTTTCATGTGTAAATAAATGTATTACTTTTGTTATATGAATTATATTACTGTGTTTTGATTTTGCTTAATGGGGTATTGACATTTCACTGAATTTTTAATTCTTCTAGAAGTTGTATTCAACTTATAAAAAACACATTTGTCTTTCTATTTCTCTATTTGTGTCAATATCTAAATGATACTTACTGACTTTCAACCCCATATAAAATTCAGTAGTTATCACTTATTATTTATCAAAGCTAGCCATGCTGCTAGGTATTTTATAAGCAGGTCTCTTGATCTTCATAAAAAGCTTATGAGATAGGTATTGTTTTTATTTCTATTTATCTTCAGTCTAATTAAGTAGCTTGTCAAGATCACAAAGGTTTGCTCAATGAGAAAAGTGGAATTCAAATTAAATTCATCACATTCCTAAACTACAAGTTTTAATCACTACATACTCTTGCTATAATTTAAATTTTTCGTCCACCAATGCAACTTTATTTGCTCATTTGGAGAATATCTTATCACACATCTCAAATATCACCTCTCCATACATATACAGAATACGAAATTCTCTCTGATTTCCCAAACATGATCAATTGTTCCTTTCTGTGATTCCACATCACTTGCTGCATAAATCTATGAGTATTTGTCATGATGTTTTGTAACTACTGGTTGTCCTGCCTGCTTCTTAAACTATATACTGAGTTGCACTTACTCTGCTTTCTCAATGTCTGTCATAATCATTTACCCATAACAGGTCATGGGTAAGTCTTATCAAATAAACAAATGAATGGTTGAATATATTGTCCTGTATAACTGGAAATAGATAACCAAGAGAGGTCTCAAATATGCCAGTGTTAAAATAAAATTTTATCAGCATTTAATGTATTTTATAAAAGGAAATCCAGACTGAAGCAAATTTATGTTATTAATTATTTAATGCAGATAGTATAGAACTGTCATTATTGTTTCTGTGCTTGTGCAGATTGTTTCTGGTGATAAAACTATGGAAAATAGAATATACCAAAGTAAAATGAAACACAGTACCAAAATATTCTGATCACCATGCTGTCAGGATCTTAGTGAATAGTGTTCTAGCAAAAGCAATGCATGCTGACATTTGTAGAAAAAAAAAAAAGAAATGAGGTGCCTAATTCTAAGACCTCAATGGAATTTTAATTTTATTTCAATTTCACTCACCATTAACTGCAGACAGGTTGGCTCTTCTTGAAGATAGGAGGAGTAGAGTCACTTGAAACAGATGTAGCTATTGGAAGACTCTGAAGGGGGAGTATCAACAGTTCTTCTGTAAAATCCCACTGTCAAAGATCATTTTCAGTTAATACTACAGGCTCTGCTATACCACACTGTAATGCTTTCAATTATATTTATAGTGCTTATAATTAAAATTATAGCTTTATAGTTTAGAGAACAAATGATTCAAAATTATTTAGATTGAAATTACTATTAAAGCAGAAGACCTTATTAAAGAAATTAACCTTCGTACAGAAAATATGAACAAAGAGTGATTAAAGAATTGTTCATTATTCACTTCTACTTCAGATATTATCCCATTCAAAACCGTTCTGATTCCCATGCACTCTACACAGTGGTAATGAACTATATTAGTTATGCTTAACTTCTTCACATAGATGATAAACTACTGAGAACAAGAATTCTATTGTCTTATGATACACATTTTACTTTGTTGAAATTAGTGTCCCATAATCACGAACACATTAGATCCTCAAAGTTCCCAACATATTACAATGACAAAAATGTATTTATAATATAGTCAAAAAGTCAACTGAGAGTTTCATATCTTTGCCTTCCTATAACAAATAATGTTTTATAAATAATATTTTATATCATCCTATAAATATATATAAAAACATACCATAATGTTTAGCCTGATTGGCAAATGAAAAGTGGTCCTATTTTAATATTTTCAAAGTAATTAAGCATTAAACAATTAAGGACATTATCAATAGTAATAAACTGTGAATAGAATTATTTCAATTATAATTGAAGATTATAAATCTTCTCATTTATGTAAAACTTCTACATTTTTGTTGGTCATCACAGCCTTTTCCTTAAAAAATACAATACAGCTTTTTTAAAGTGAGATCAGTGAGACTTAGAAGCTCATATACTGTTTCTTTAAATTAAATAATAATGTGATGTAAAGCAGTGTTTTCACATTCTTTTTATATTTTCTGTATTGTTCTTTTTTTATTATGTTATGTTAATCACCACACATTACATCATTAGTTTTTGATGTAGTGTTCCATGATTCATTATTTACATATAACACCGAGTGCTCCATTCAATATGTGCCCTCTTTAATACCCATCACCAGGCTAACCCATGCCCCACCCCCTCCCCTCTAGAACTCTCGGTTTGTTTCTCAGAGTCCATGCTCTCTCATGGTTTGTCTCCCTTTCAATTTCCCCCCCCTTCATTTTTCCCTTCCTACTATCTTCTTTTTTTTAACAGATAATGTATGATTTGTTTCAAAGGTACAAATCTGTGATTCAACAGTCTTACATAATTCATAGCGTTCACCATAGCATATACCTCCCAATGTCTATCACCCAGCCACCCCATCCCTCCCACCCCCTACCACTCCAGCAACCCTCAGTTTGTTTCCTGAGATTAAGAATTCCACATATCATTGAGATCATATGATACATGTCTTTCTCTGATCGACTTATTTCGCTTAGCATAAGACCCTCCAGTTCCACCCACATCGTTGCAAATGGCAAGATTTCATTCCTTTTCACCGCTGCATAATATTCCATTGTATATATACACCACATCTTTATCCATTCATCTGTCGATGGACATCTTGGCTCTTTCCACAGTTTGGCTATTGTGGACGTTGCTGCTATAAACATCGGGGTACACATAACCCTTTGGATCCCTACATTTGTATCTTTGGGGTAAATACCCAGTAGTGCAATTGCTGAATCATATGGTAGCTCTATTTTCAAAAATTTGAGGAAGCTCCATACTGTTTTCCAGAGTGGTTGCACCAGCTTGCATTCCCACCAACAGTGTAGGAGGGTTCCCCTTTCTCTGCATCCCCGCCAACATCTGTCATTTCCTGACTTGTTAATTTTAGCCATTCTGACTGGTGTGAACCTGTCATTGAGGTTTTGATTTGGATTTCCCTGATGCTGAGTGATGTTGAGCACTTTTTCATGTGTCTGATGGCCATTTGGATGTCTTCTTTGGAAAAATTTCTGTTCATGTCTTCTGCCCATTTCTTGATTGGATCATTTGTCCTTTGGCTGTTGAGTTTGATAAGTTCTTTATAGATTTTGGATACTAGTCCTTTATCTGATATGTCATTTGCAAATATCTTCTCCCATTCTGTCAGTTGTCTTTTGGTTTTGTTGACTGTTTCCTTTGCTGTGCAAAAGCCTTTTATCTTGATGAAATCCCAATAGTTCATTTTTGCCCTTGCTTCCCTTGCCTTTGGCGATGTTTCTAGGAAGAAGTTGCGCAGCTGAAGTCAAAGAGGTTGCTGCCTGTGTTCTCCTTTAGGATTTTGATGGACTCCTGTCTCACATTTAGGTCTTTCAGCCATTTGGAGTCCATTTTTGTGTGTGGTGTAGGGAAAAGGTCCAGTTTCATTCTTCTGCATGTGGCTGTCCAATTTTCCCAACACCATTTGTTGAAGAAACTGTCTTTTTTCCACTGGACATTCTTTCCTGCTTTCTCGAATATTAGTTGACCATAGAGTTGAGGGTCCATTTCTGGGCTCTCTATTCTGTTCCACTGATCTGTGTGTCTGTTTTTGTGCCAGTCCCATACTGTCTTGATGATGACAGCTTTGTAATAGAGCTTGAAGTCCAGGATTGTGATGCCACCAGCTTTGCTTTTCTTTTTCAACATTCCTCTGGCTATTTTGGGTCTTTTCTGGTTCCATACAAATTTTAGGATTATTTGTTCCATTTCTTTGAAAAAAGTTGATGGTATTTTGACAGGGACTGCATTAAATGTGTAAATTGCTCTAGGTAGCAAAGAGCATCTTACTAAAGAATGAATGGGTCAACTAGGAAATCAAAGAAAAATTTAAAAAATTCATGGAAACAAATAAAAATGAAAACACAACTGTTCAAAATCTTTGGGATGCAGCAAAGGCAGTCCTAAGAGGAAAGTATATAGCAATACAAGCCTTTCTCAAGAAACAAGAAAGGTCTCAAATACACAAACTAACCCTATACCTAAAGGACCTGGAGAAGAACAGAAAATAAAGCCTAAACCCAGCAGGAGAAGAAAAATAATAAATATCAGAGCAGAAATCAATGAAACAGAAACCAAAAGAACAGTAGAACAGATCAACAAAACTAGGAGATGGTTCTTTGAATTAACAAAGGCCAGACTTATCAAAAAGAAAAGAGAAATGACCCAAACCAACAAAATCATGAATGAAAGAGGAGAGATCACAACCAACACCAAAGAAATGCAATTATAAGAACATATTATAAACAACTATATGGCAGCAAATTAGATAACCTGGAAGAAATGGATGCATTCCTAGACATGTATCAACTACCAAAACTGAACCAGGAACAAATAGAAAACCTGAACAGACCTATAACCACTAAGGACATTGAAGCAGGCATCAAAAATCTCCCAACAAACAAAAGCCCAGGGCCAGGGCCAGATGGCTTCCCTGGGGAATTCTACCAAACATTTAAAGAAGAATTAATACCTATTTTTCCGAAACTGTTCCAAAAAATAGAAATGGAAGGAAAACTTCCAAACTCGTTTTATGAGGCCACCATTACCTTGATCCCAAAACCAGACAAAGACCCCATCAAAAAGGAGAATTATAGACCAATATCCTTGATGAACATGGATGCAAAAATTCTCACCAAAATACTAGCCAATAGGATCCAACAGTACATTAAAAGGATTGTTCACCACAACCAAGTGGGATATATTGCTGGCTTGCAAGGTTGGTTCAACATCCGCAAATCAATCAATGTGATACAATACATTAATAAAAAAAAAGAACAAGAACCATACGATCCTCACAATAGATGCAGAAAAAGCATTTGACAAAGTACAGCATTCTTTCTTGAACAAAACTCTTCAGAGTATAGGGATAGAGGATCCATACCTCAATATCATAAAAGCCATCTATGAAAAACCCGCAGCGAATATCATTCTCAATGGGGAAAACCTGAGAGCTTTCCCCCTAAGGTCAGGAACATGGTAGGAATGTCCACTATCACCACTGCTATTCAACATAGTACTAGACGTCCTAGCCACAGCAATCAGACAACAAAAAGAAATCAAAGGCATCCAAATCAGCAAAGAAGTCAAACTCTCTCTCTTTGCAGATGATATGATAATTTATGTGGAAAACCCAAAAGACTCCACCCCCAAAACTGCTAGAACCCATACAGGAATTCAATAAAGTGGCAAGATATAAAATCAATGCACAGAAATCAGTGGCATTCCTATACACCACCACCAAGATAAAAGAAAGAGAAATTAAGGAGTCGATCCCATTTACAACTGCACCCAAAACTATAAGATACCTAGGAATAAATCTAACCAAAGAGGCAAAGAATCTGTACTCAGAAAACTATAAAATACTCATGAAAGAAATTGAGGAAGACACAAAGAAATGGAAAAACGTTCCATGCTCATGGATTGGAAGAACAAATATTATGAAGATGTCTATGCTACCTAGAGCAATTTTCACAAACCTTTTAAAGTTTATTAGTTTATAATCTTCTGACATACAGATTTTTGCAGTTTATATCAGAAAATTATAATGAATGAAAAGCAGTATCACCCATAGTCTTAACATGGAGCAATAAATACCACTTTTTTTTTTTTACTCTACTGTTACATTTAAGATATATTTAAAACAACTTTTATTTTTCCACAAAAATGTTGAGAACATTAGTTTTTAAATAAGCACACATTTGTTTTTATTATTATGTTATGTTAGTCACCATAAATTACATCATCAGTTTTTGATGTAGTGTTCCATGATTCATTGTTTGTTGTGTAACACCCAGTGCTCCATGCAGTACATGCCCTCTTTAATACCCATCACCAGGCTAACCCATCTCCCCACCCCACTCCCCTCTAGAACCCTCAGTTTGTTTTTCAGAGTCCATAGTCTCTCATGGTTTGTCTCCCACTCCAATTTCCCCCCCTTCATTTTCCCTTCCTACTATCTTCTTCTTCTTTTTTTAAACATATAATGTATTTTTTGTTTCAGAGGTACAGGTCTGTGATTCAACAGTCTTACACAATTCACGGCGCTCACCATAGCACATACCCTCCCCAATGTCTATCACCCAACCACCCCATCCCTCCCACCCCCCATCACTCCAGCAATCCTCAGTTTGTTTCCTGAGATTAAGAATTCCTCATATTAGTGAGGTCATATGATACATGTCTTTCTCTGATTGACTTATTTCGCTCAGCATATTACCCTCCAGTTCCATCCACGTCATTGCAAATGGCAAGATTTCATTCCTTTTAATGGATAAGCACACATTTTTAAAATTTAAAGTTCCCAAAGTTCTCACTTTGATTTACTATATGATTTTACTTGAAGTCATTTATATCTTTGGTTCTTAAGCTCCTAAAATATCATATTTAATTTTCCTAATTATTAAAGCAATAAAAACCTTTGGGAAAATATGAAAACATTAAGAGGCAAACTAAAAATTTAATTGTTATTTGATATTCAAGGTTTTGACTATAAATAATTCTATAATTTTTTAACAGAAACATCTCCATTAAATTTCTATATTCCAAAAGACAAAGAAAATGATGCAGTCAAAATTGTTAAAATTGAAGCACTAAAATATAACAAGTTCAAAACAAATTAACAGGTACAAACCTGTAGATATCACATAAGTAAAGGTAAACCTTTGGAATAGGAAAAGCAATATTTAAGTCTGTCTGTATAGTGTTCTCTATTTTGAACCACTGTATGGCTTTAATGAATTTCTGAATATATTCTATTAGCCTTCTGCTAAACTTCTGCGAGATGGGGTGAGGTAGATCTTTCATAAGGAATGCCTCATGATAGGTAATAATGACTTCCCAGAAGTCATAACTCCCCAGAACGAACAATGTTTGTTCATTAAAGATTTTAGATACATACATATATAATGCATGCATCTATAAATGCAGATACATATAAATACAAACATAAAGACTTTATAATCTCCTTCACTAAATCATTCTAAGACTTAATTTTTTGATGGTAAAGAATTTTATCTTTTCTTATGATGAGGTAAGAATTTGCACACTTAAATTCAGGTATCGTCCTCTTATTTCCCAAGAACATAGATCTTTTATACATTAAGACATAGGTTAGATATAGATAAAACCACAAAGGAAGCAAATTTTGTCTTTCATCTTGTCTTTTCTCATTTTTGGCTTACTCTTTTTTTCTCATATCCAAGAAATTCCCAAAACCTTTTCCTCATAGCTCCAACCACTAATGTGCAGAACAGATACCAGCATCCATGCTTTAAGGCCTTACTAACTCCAAAGAGCTATTCTTTTTGTTTGTTTTGGTACAGCAACACACAATGTGACATTAATTTCAGGTTTACAAATTTGTGATTTGACAAGTTTATATAGTATGCTATATTCACCATAAATATTGCTACCACCTGTGCCTTTACATCACTATTACAATATTACTGTATTCCTTATACTCTGCTTTTTACTCCCATGACTTACTAATTCCATAACTGGAGGCCTGTATCTCCCTTTCCCCCTCTTCCATTTTGTCCACCCCCCACCTCCCTCTCCTCAGGCAACCATTAATTTATTCTCTGTATTTATAGTTTTGATTCTGCCTTTTGTTCATTTATTCATTTTTTTATTCCACTTATGTGTGGAATCATACAATATTTGTCTTTCTCAGTCTGACTTATTTCACTTAGTGTATCTTCTAGGTCCATCCATGTTGTCTCAAATGTCATGATCTTACCTTTTTTATGGCTATGTAATATTTCATTGTGTGTGTGTGTGTGTGTGTGTGTGTGTGTGTGTGTGTGTGTGTGTGTGTGTCTTTCTTACCCACTTGTCTTTTGGTGGACACTTTGGTTACTTCCATATCTTGATTATTGTAAATAATGCTACAATACACATGGGAGTGCATATATATTTTCAAGTTAGTGTTTTTGTTTTCTCTGGGTAAATACCTAATAGTGGTATTATTGGATCCTATGGTATTTCTATTTTTAATTTTTTGAGGAACCTCCATACTGTTTTCCACTGTGACTACACCAATTTACATTCTCACCAATGGTGCACAAGGGTTCCTTTTTCACCATATCTTGTCAATGCTTGGTTTTTTTTTTTTTCTTGATCTTAGCCATTCTAACAGGTGTGAGGTGGTATCTCATTGTGGTTTTGATTTGCATTTCCCTGATGATAAGTGACGTTGAGCATCTTTTGCGTGTCTGTTGACCATCTATCTATAAGTCTTCTTCTGGAGAAATGTCTATTCAGGTCTTCTGCCCATGTTTTTATGGCTTGTGTTTTGGGTGTTGAGTTATATAAGTTCTTTATATAGTTTGGTTGTTAACTTCTTATTAGCTATATCATTTTCAAATATCTTCTCCTATTCAGTCAGTTGCCTTTTTGTTTTCTAGATGATTTCCTATGTTGTGCAAAAGCTTTTTATTTTAATATAGTCCTAAAAATTTATTTTTGCTTTTATTTCCATTGCCTTAGAAGAGATATATAGAAAAATGTTTCTATGGCCAATGGCAGAGAAATTACTATTTTCTCTTTTAGGATTTTTATGATTTCAAGTTTCATGTTTAGGTCTTCAATCCATTTTCAATTTATTTTTGTATATGATGTTAGAAAAGAGTCCAATTTCATTCTTCTATATGTAGCTGTCCAGTTTTCCCAGCACCATTTAGTGAAAGGACTGTCTCTTACCAATTGTATATTCTTGCCTCCTGTGTCATAGATTAATTGCTCATGTAAATGTGGGTTTATTTCTGGGATCTCTATTCTGATCCATTGTTCTGTGTGTCTTTCTTTTTATGCTACTACTATACTGTTTTAATTACTACAGCTTTGTAATATATCTTGAAATCTGGAATTATGACAGTTCCAGGTTTGTTCTTCTTTCTCAGGATTGCTTTGGCAATTAGGGGGTCTTCTCTCATACAGATTTTAATATTACTTTTTCTAGTTTTATGAAAAATGCTGTCTATTCTAAATGCTTTATACACATCTCAGGTGAGACTCAAAACAACTTCTGAATTATATGTTAGCTTCAAATTACAAATAGGAAAAAAAGAAGCTCAAAGGGTTTTAACTGTTCAAGGTCATATAAATGATTAGTAAATAGTGAAGCTAATATTTGAACCCTGGTTTCTGTGATTCTAGATCTGTGCTTATAAACACTTGAACATATTGATTTTCTTAAAAAATATACCATAATCTGCATATCTACACTTCTGTCCTTTCTCAAAGCATTTCTTTCGCAGTTACATTTTCTTGTGCTTTCCCTTTGTTATGAAATTAATTAGTGGCTCTAATATAGAATTAGTGAATGCTGAAAACCAAAGAAATTTTGTTCCAAGGAGTAAATTTAATGATAAAAATTGGGACACAATGGCTATTTAGAAAGTAATAACTTTGAATATACTTGAAATTATAACACAAAGACCATTGTTTAGTCTGGCTTCATGTAGGTCCAAGTAACAATAACACTTCCCTCAAACACGTGTTTCCTCAAATTACATTGTAAGCCAGATGCCTGAGCCAAAGAATTTAAGGCAGTGTCCAAGACCATAAGAGAGATGGGCAGAGGGCCAAATTGAAGCAGACCAAAAGAGCCTGAGGTATAACTACATGGACTCAAGTTCAGGAGCCCAGGAGACTTGCAAAGGACTTACAACATGGGGGAATATAATGCCATAATTGGGAAAGGAAGCTTTAACTAATACACCCACAGATATCGATGTGTGCTCACTAAAAGATGAATGTCAAAGAAAAGTTGTTTTCAACCCATAGTAAAGGCAATTACCCAAAGCAAGTGAGAATTTAACCTAAACTAAGACATCAGGATTGGGAACTACAAAAATAATGAGAACAAAGGAATTAGGGTTTTAAACTATTCATCTGAGTTGAAGTCATGAGGAATCTAAAATAATGAGGAGTCAAAACATAAAGTCAGACAGATAGACCTGCACAAGGGGAATAAACTATTTGTATGACATTGTCACATCATTTCATGTATTCTTGATATGTAAGTAATCCCATCAGCTTTTGATGCATAACACACCCTATCAAAACATAATGGCTTAAAATAACACACACGTATTATTTCTTACATTCTGTGGATTAATCTGGCAATTCTTTTGGTCTTGGCTAGCTGAATGGGGCTGAATGGACTAGTGTAGCTTTACTTATTGGCTGGGATTGCTGGATTAGGAATTTGCTCATTCTCTTTCATAACACAGTGGGAGGAGGGTTTCTAGCAGCAAGAGAAGGCTAGTGACAAGGCGCATCTGCTTGTATTACATCTGCTAATGTCCCACTGGCAAAAGCAAGTTGGTTGGCCAGACTCAGATTCAAACGGGACAAACAATGTCACATTGCAAAAGGGTGTACATGGAGAGATGGGAGACATTTGTGGTTGTTTTGGAATCTAACAACACATTCTAGAGCTAAAAGCAAAAATCGCTTAGATTCTAAATATTTTTTCAATGAGTGTTAAGAAATAAAGAACTTAACATAAAGAACATATATTCTATTTATTTCCTTAGTTTTGTTGGGTTTTGCAGGAACCTTCTAACTTCAGAACCAGGGTCACCACTTGAACATAAAGATGCAAGAGACTGTAATCATCCACTAGAAGGCAGAGAATGTTTACCAAAGTGCCCAGTTATTCCACAACTTGAGAACTGCAAAAGACATTACTATTAGATTGGAAATAATTCCAAGTCTGTTTTACAGATATAAGTAACTCACAGAGTCAGTCATGAAAAAGTACCTTCTTTAGAACTGGGGTCAATTTGCAGGCATGTTTCTGAATTATTTTCCAAAATATGCATGCTAATATTTCTTTTAATGATCGAAAAGTAATCATATAATGCTGCTAAAGATATAGACCATTATGGGATAGCATTGTGTTAGTATTTACTCATTTATTTTACTAAATATATTATATAAAGTGATGATAATATTTTTAGATAGAAGATATTGTTCTCTTTGAGAATAATCTGTTGGAATCTTCTGTCATTTGATGACTTCAACAGTGCCTTGCACATAATCAATTACAATCTCAACTACCATATCATCTCCATTATTGGACTGGTGGAGTAGGTGTCACAGTTTAGCACTGATTTTAAATTTATATGTAAAATGTTCTGCACTAAAGACTTTCAGCATTCTATAAGAATATTCAATTTGAATAATAGTAGCTTACAAATGCAGTTTTCTCTGCATCACTAAAAGGTAAGTAACATCATTTGATTTCAATTAAATAAAGTGACAGTAAAATCTTTGTAAGCAAAAATATAACAATAAAAATACATTAGGATGAAAATTAATAGGCAAACCATAACTTATGCTTTAGGATGCATTATAACTTGTGTCAGCTGCTGCAACTGCATTTCTTAAAATACAAAAAAAGCTTTATTCACTAAATTCATGACAGAAAGGAATCCTGAAAAATTACAGTTCTTTACAATGTCTAACTCCAATATACTTCCAAGTAGGTAAGAGTTTGATTCAGATCAGGATTCAGAAAATATACACCTGGAAAGCAGATACATACTAGCTAGAAGGTACTGTTATATGAGAATGAAGTGATTAATCTCTAAATTACTCCCACTGTTTAATTCAATTCAATTAAATGTATTCTCTAAACATGTCTGGTATTTTCAACAATTTTCCTTGGTTATTGCAAGAAACAGAAAGTCAAGAAAGAGTTGTCATACTAGACTGGCCCAATCTTATGTTGTTCAGTCTTTTAGAAAAAGGGTATTTCTATCCCTTCCTCCGAATCTGTGTCCCTATTTTAAAACTCCATGCAATTCTGAGACAAGTGCCATGTGGTCCCAGAGTCATCTACCCTGTTAGATTCTATCCTTCCTTTCAGTAGTGTGATCTTGAGGACCTGGAAGCTCTCTACTGAATTCAAATTCTACCTAGGGCACTAAGATATTCCTTTGAGGTTGCCAGTGGTCTCACTTGCCTAAATGGATCTTGTAGCCATTTCTTCTCTGGAAATGTTGCTGGCCCTCTGGCTTCCCTGCTGGAAACTAGGGACATGTTCCCTATACTCTGAGACTCCAAAATGTCTCCATTCTCACCATCTTCCTTCACACTTGGCTGGAAAAACTCTTCCTTGTTTTAGTGAAATCTTTTCCTCTTTGTATTTATGATCAAGATATTTTTTCTATGTCCCAATATTCTCACATCTGTAGGATTAGGAAGATTCACAGGAGCTCTCTGTAATCCATCTTTTCCCAAATTCACTCAAAACAATAAGCACAAATCTGACCATTTGCTTATATAGAATGGGTTGGGGGTGGGAGGGGTAAAGAAAAAAATACAGGGATAAAATACCTAAAATATAATACCACACATACACCTAGCTTTCAGGGTGGTAGTAGGACTTAGAAATGATGCATGCAAAATTTCTGGCATATTGTAGAGTTACTCTAGTCCTCCTTGCTCCTCTTCCTCCCCCCCGGCCCCTCCCTCATCTTCCTACTCCCCCTCCTCCTTCTTCCTTTTCTCCTTGTTTAGACACATGCAAAATTGGATTTCTAATGTCCTTATGTCAATTATTTGAAAAAAGACTACTAAGTATCCTGATATATATATAATATATATATATATATATATATCAGGATAAATATATTATACATATATCAATTAGATTTATTACATTTTTATATATATTAATATATAAAATTAGATTTCTAATGTCCTTATGTCAATTATTTGAAAAAAGACTACTAAGTATCCTGATATATATATATATATAGAATATAGAAGATGTTGAAGACCCACAGACTAATAATAAGGAGAACTTGATTTAGCAGCAGTAACTTACTGATACTTTGAAGATGCAATAAATATATAAATCCCAAAGATTATGAATCAAGTTTAAATCTGAATAATGATCAAAGTTGCTGATGTATTTCTCCAATAAGCAATCTCCCCACATTTCTATTGACATTTTTTAAAATTATTTATTTATTTATTTATTTATTTATTTATTTATTTATTTGAGAGAGTGAGAATGAAAGATGGAGAGAGAGCACATGAGAGGGGGAAGGGTCAGAGGGAGAAGCAGACTCCCCCGCTGAGCAGGGAGCCTGATGCGGGACTCGATCCCGGGACTCCAGGATCGTGACCTGAGCTGAAGGCAGTCGCTTAACCAACTGAGCCACCAGGCACCCTCTACTGATATTTTCTTACACCCTTCAATTATCACTAGGCTATTTACTTATTGAGTACATAATGATATTGCTATATTTCTTCTAACTAATCCTTAATGGGACTGTGGTGTTGTCCCTTAATGGGACTGTAATACAAATTGGCTCAACCTCTCCCTAGAAGTGTTTTTTTTTTTTTTTTTTCCACAGAGGTTTATATAATTGACTCAAGAACACATGTACCCTTTCTGAGAGGAAATGCAGGAAAGATCAAGATTTTATGGCCTTGAGAAACTTGAAAAGGTGTTTAAAGAAGAAGAAGCATCGTGAAACAGCTCCAAGGAACAGATTTTCCAATAAAAGATTTTACATATTTTAAAAATGGCCCAACACTAAGGCCATTAGCCATTTAACATTATATGAAGTGAGATAGTGGTGTGTGTTCTACCATCTAAGAAAGGAGAAAGAGTCTGAGTCACAGGGTTAGAATTTTATGGATTGTGACAGCAATGGCCCAATAGGAGCCATACTGGGAGATGTGGTCATTTTCAGGATGCATTGTAGAAGGCCAACCCTTTGCCACCAACTTCAGTATCAACAAGCCTCTAGTAGTTGGCATCTCTGAGCCTCCAACCTCTTAAGTCACAATTCTATCCAGGTCAGCATAAGGCTTAGAGAGAGAAAGTAAATGATATTTCTGGCTTACCAATCTGAGTCAGGAGGCCAAAGGAAAAAAAAAGAGGAGTATTTTACTTACTTTATTTTTTTTTTAAGATTTTATTTATTTATCTGACAGAGAGAGAGAGAGACAGCGAGAGAGGGAACACAAGCAGGGGGAGTGGGAGAGGGAGAAGCAGGCCCCCTACCAAGCAGGGAGCCCGATGCGGGGCTCGATCCCAGGACCCTGGGATTAGATGCTTAATGACTGAGCCACCCAGGTGCCCCATTTTAATTACTTTAAATTGTAGTAAACTATCAATTAATAATAAGACCCAAGAGCTGTCAGATTCTGAATCTAAACATGTTAGGAATGATTTATACAATGGAGCAGATAAGGAGTAAAAATAATGGATGAAAGTGTTTATTCTAGCACTTTCTCTACCCCTTTGAATACAGTGGATTGGAATAGAGTCATAGGAAAAGGTTTTATAAGTTTACCCTCAAAATATTGGTAACTGGGCAAAGATAGGATAAATATAAGCCATAATCCTTTGAAGGGTACAATATTTTTGAGAATGGTTACTCTGAGTCTGATCGTATTACTGTAAGAGAGGGAAGAAACAGTGTAAATTTAATTAAGGCAGTAGTAGTAAGGAGAGAAAGAAGTAGATGAATTCTATATATATCTCTGGTAGATGATTTTATTAATTGTGGCTAAGATCCTGTGTCAGAAGACAAAGATTGAGGAGTAAAAACTAATCCCTAGTTTCCAGAATGAGTGGCTAGGTAGACAGTGAAGTCATATATATGCTCATATGGGAAGCAATGGAAGATCAGAAGGTTGCATAGAAATTCCTGTACTTGATTAAAGATGTGGTTACTAGCTATTTCTACTTACATATCTCAATGACATTTCAAGTTCAACATATATTTATACAATATTAAAGGTTAAATGTTTGTGTCCCCTCAAAATTCCTATGTTGAAGTCCTAACCCCCTAATGTGCTGGTACTAGATGGTGGGGACTTTGGGAGGTAATTAGGTTTAGATGAATTCATGAATGTGGAGCCCCTACGATGGAATTAGTGCCCTAATAAGAAAAGGAAGAAATACCAGAGCTTCCTCTTCTGCTATGTGAGGACACAGCAAAAAGGCAATTGTTTGCAGGCCAGAAAAAGGGCCCTCATCAGAACTCAACCATGATGGCACCATGATCCAACCTCCAGAACTGTGAGAAATTAATGTCTGTTGTTTAAATTACTCAGTCTCTGGTAATTTGTTTTAGCAGCCTCAGCTAAGACAATCACTTTCTTTAAAAAAAAATATTTTATTTATTTATTTGACAGAGAGAGAGAGAAAGGGAGAACAAGCAGGGGGAGCAGCAGAGGGAGAGGGAGAAGCAAGCTCCCACTGAGCAGGGAGCCCAATGCAGGGCTCAATCCCAGAACTCCAGGATCACGACCTGAGCCGAAGGCAGACACTCAACGGACTGAGCAACCCAAATGCCCCTAAGACAATCACTTTCTACATATGGTCTCTCTGCTAACAATCCCCTACTATGTATATATCAAACCTAGACTTCCCTTCTGAGACTTAGCTTTGATTTTATGCTTGATATATAAATATGTAAATATATAAATATATATACACACACACACATTTGGGAATTACTGGCAGATAGACAGTAATTAAATTTGTACAAGTGTATAAAATCACCCTAGAAGAGTGTAAACAGAGGATGAAAGAAATTTGAGAAAGAAACTGAAATCTAAAAAATAGTACTTATAAGATGTCAACAGTATGTAGCTGGACAGTTGATTTGAATTCACTGCTTTCCTTTTCCCAGCCCTGTAGGAAGGCCATTTTATACATTGTTTCATTTAATCCTTAGCAGTGATATCTGTAATAATGGTATATGGACACAGTATACTCAAATATTTAGTGGGAATGATGTCTAACATAAAAAAATTCAAGCAATCATATCTGTATTATTTTCTTCAGATTTCAGTAAAGGCATAAAAAAGAGAGACTGGTAAATATTTGCACTATCTGTAAAAATCTTTTATACTTTCTGGAAGTCAGAAATTACCACATTTATAAAACATCTGAGGGGCAGGCTAAGCAGACATTCAGATTGATTACAAAGCTTTTCAGATTTTAAATGTCAGTGCTTTTAAGCTACTCCTAATCTCTCTTGAATCAAATAAATGAATAATAAGTATTTGTAAGCTTTTTTATGTATACCCTTACTAAAGCCATGCATTCACTTAATAGAACTATGTATTTATAATGCTGACTACTGATCAGAGAGTATTATGGACATTCTCCTCTCTGCATTCTATCATATTTTTATAAGGTGTTTAACATTTTAAATAATTCCTTTACACGTCTGTGTTTCCTATTAATGCTCATTAATGACTGAGAACATATCTTACCCATCTTGCATATCCAGAGCTTAGGGATGAACATAAGATACATTAGAAACTTAATGAGTGATGTTTTAAATGATTTTCTGTATTTATAATTTTTTGTGTGTGCACACGCCTGAGAGTGCATGAGCATGGTAGAGAGGAGCAGAGAGAGAGAGAGGATCTCTCAGGACCCTGACATCATGACCTGAGTAGAAATTAAGAGTTGGACACTTAACTGACTTAACTGACACTTAACTGCCACCCAGATGCCCCTATAAAAATAATTTTTAAATTATTTTATGAGGAGTCAAAACACAATACTTGCCAGTAGATATTTTCTTTGAGATCATGATTTATGGTCAAAAAAGCATGGGTCTTGGAGGCAGATTCAAGTTCACATCCTCACTATATATTATTTTTGTCCATTTTTATTTCCCTCCTATTTCATCTCTGATTCCATGGTTTGTTATATAACCAAGTTGCCTCCTGAGCCTCAATATTTTTTACCCTTCTTTATGTCCATGGTATTTACCAGTTAAAATCCCACCAGTTAAAATCCCACCCCTAGATAAACCAAAGGAGCCCCCTCCTTCATGCCTGTATTCCTGGAAGATGCTGGAAAGAAATCACCCAACCAGGCTCAGGTTTTAACTCTTAATGACCAAAAACTTCAAATGTACACTCAATATTTACAGGAATTCTACTGTATTTATCTAATAAACTTGATGTCCTGTTCACTATTATTTCATAATCTCTCTCTCCTCAACCTGAAAAAATCATCAGATGCTAAATACTTTATCTTCACACTATCAAATCTACAATGAACCAGCACATGAAAAGCTAAATTTTATTTTATTTTATTTTATTTTATTTTAAGATTTTATTTATATGAAAGAGAGAGAGTGAGAGAGGGAGAATGGCAGGCAGAGGGAGAAGCAGACCCCCCACTGAGCAGGGAGCCCGACATGGGACTCGATCCCAGTACCCTGGGATCATGACCTGAGCCGAAGGCAGATGCTTAACCAACTGAGCCATCCAGGTGCCCGAAAAGCTCAATTTTAAATAACTTAACAAACTCTCCTCAAAAATGTTCTTCAGAGGGATATGATGGGAGAAAAATTCTCCAACTAGAAAATGTTATCAGGTTTTCCATCTACCTTCCCTTCAAAATTCCAGACCTGTCAATACCTGCAAACCTTTTGTATATACAACCTTACTCTACTCAATACAACAATTGATTTACTATAAATCGATTTAACAAACAATACAACAACATTAGGTAATGTTGAAATGGAAAGCCTTGAGAGCATGCCTTCACCTTGGAGTTGATACAGTCTTCGAACTTAGTTTTTTATCTTGATCTGTCTACATCAAACTTGGTGTACTTCACCTAGTTTGATTCATCCACTCATAAAAAAGTTTGAGTGACAATTAAGTACCAGGTATTGTTATAGAAGATGGAGTAACAGCAATGAACAAAAATATAAAGTCCACACTCATGAAAATTATATTCTAGTGGGGAGAGCTATACAAACAAGTATATAACTAGGTCATAGAGTGACAACTGCTAGGAAGAAAAATAATAATAAAGGAAATATAGGAATAAAGAGGGCCATGTAGTTGGGACTCCTCTTTTCATAGGGTTGGTAAATAAACGTTAACTAATAAAATTATATTTGAAGACACTCCTAATGAAAGTTATAGCACAAGCCATGCATATGTAAGAAAGTATTTCCCATGGAGGGGACAGCAAGGGCAGTGGCCCTGAGTTAGTGTGTTAGAGAAACTAAGGAAGGCCATAAAACTAGGAGCTGAATGATCAGGAAGAGTGCTGGGAGGAGAGATCAGAGAAATAGTTAAGGTCCATCTAGGTTTCTGTATCCAGTGTAAAAACTTTTTTTTCCCCAAAGGAATGAAATAATCTGACTTATGTTTTTAAAATAGTAGGGATAGCAGATTAGAAAGCCGTAGGAGTAATTCAAACACTGATGACTGTGGCTTGGCTGGGATTGGTCATAAAGTGGGCTAAATCCTAGATACGCTTTGATAATGTGAAGTAAGAGTGAAAGAGAGAATTGGAGGATGACTCTGAAGCTTTGGGCCATGATAACTGAGATAGGAGTTGTCACAAGGAAAGCAGACGTTAGAGAAAAATCATGCTTGTTTTAGAAGTGTGATGGGGCGCCTGGGTGGCTCCATTGATTAAGTGCCCAACTCTTGATCTCAGCTCAAGTCTAGATCTCAGGGTTGTGAGACCGAGCCTAGCATTGGGCTCCATACTGGGCATGGAGCCTACTTAAAATAATAGTAATAATAATAATAATAGAAATATTAAGTGCGAGATTCCCGATATACTATCAAATAGAAATGTCCAATAGATTATTCAATAAAGGCATCTGGAGTGGGGGGAAAGATTTGGACTAGAGATTGTGGCTGGCATTTGAAGCTATGAACCTGCAGGAGCTCACTTAGTGAATTTAATTAGAGAGGGAAGGAGGTCCAAGGACTGACATCTAGCACCTCCCAACATTTAGAGGTCAGGGAGATGAACAACATACAGAAAAGGAGACTTAGAAGGAAAAGTCAGAGATAGGGGACAAAACAGTCACAGGTGGTGTTCATGAATCCAGGAGAAAAAAACGCTTCAAGAAAGAAGGAACAATCAGTTTTTCAAATGCTGGAGATTGGTCAATTAACCTGAGGACTGAGCCTTGCCCATTGGATTTAGCAACGTGGCAGCCATTGGAGGCATTAACAGTTGTTTAGTTATGCAATGAGCATGAAAACCTAATTGGACAGAGTTCAAATGAGAAGGAAAGGAAAGAGCTTGAATGTAAAGGGGCACTTGGGGTTAGAGGGAGTCCACCCTTATGCAAGCCCCGGGGCCTCCATCAGAAGTCAAGAGGAAACCCATGCACCATAGGAAAGTACATACCCTTCAGGGCCCCTTTGGCAGTGCCAAATCACCAAAAATGCCTGACCCTCTGGAGGACTTTATGCCTCTGTCTGCAGAAGTCTGGGAAACCTCTCCTCCACTGATATCCACAGTCCCTTCCCCACTGGAAACCTATTATCCCCATTGGTACTGGAATCACTACGATAATTTTTGTTCATGTTAAGTCACAAGAACCCTAGGATTTGCCAGTCATCCCTGATCTCCTGGGACCCTACTCTCCATACAGAGGTGCATGTTGTCTTTCATTCCACCTTCCAACCCCCTATATCTCCTGAAACTCATCCACTGTGCCCTCTGGCATTCTGTATCTGTCAAGAGCAAAATCTATAGCTGAAAAAACAATTTTTCTGTGGCAAAAACAAATCATTGTGTGTGAAATCTCCTTTTGCCTTCTTATTCAAAAGAAAGCCCAAATCTCCCTTAATAATGCTGTTTTTCCTGCAGGTCAGGTGGTGACCGTTTTCTCTCTCACGCTCCTCACACCAGCTGGCTGAGAGGATGGGTATGTGTCCTCACTGTTCATATTCATTCCCAGCTGACACTCCCTTTCAATTCCCCAGAACATCCACTTTGGTTACCATGCCCTCAGACCCTAACTACACGCTCTACTATATCCTCCTTGTTACGCTCATCTACCCCCTCCCGAGTCATCCATTTCATCTACTTTAGCTCCTGAACCAGTCATTTTCTCCAATGCTACCTCTGTCATAATTTTCAGTGATAACTAGACAACCTAAATAATTCTTTTAATCCTGGTCCCTTGGTGCCATAATCTTCAGCAGCACAAAGTGAAATCAACAAAAGTTCATTCTCTTTTTCCATGGTATAAAATTTCCAAATAATAAGGACCACATTTCATAGTACCAGTCTCCAAATTTTTATTCAGGTAGAACTATGTTACTAGTTCTTACTAATGAAATGTGATCAAAGTCGATGTGTGTCCCCTAAGGACCAGAGTTTTTAAGAAGTGAGTTGTCCTCCTCTATCACTGTCTTTACTGTTCTACCTGTTGGATATGATGAAAATAAGGGGCTGGTGAATTGAAAAGAATTGAAAACATTATCAACCAACTAGAAACAAACTTTTGAAAACTGAGCCATGATTCTTTTTTTCCCCCCTATTTATTGCCACATGTCTAGCATATCCTACTTAATAAATCATCTCTTAACCAATCATCTTGGCCTGGAGTGACCTCACTCACCACTTCTATGGTCACACTCAAGACATATTGCCAATAACAGAACTTTCTATAAGCATAATTTCAAATATTTCCCTTTCTCAAACCATCATCATCTTTTTACCTCTCTCCCTTTAGTAATCATATATCAACTATCCTAAGACTCTACCAAGATGGTTATTCCATTGATAATAAGCATAATTTTAGTCCTTCATCCCCATAATGCCCTGATACTCTCCTTACACATGGTTAAATACACTGGGATAATTCCTTAGCTAGTAACCCATTTTCCCTGCCCTTATCACATTGTCAGACATCATTGGCTAAACCACAATGCTATTTAAATTTGGTTTCTCAAATGCTGTCTGTCTGCTCTCACGTAGCTGAATGTGGCTGGGAAAAAAAAAATTACAGAACCATTATAACTAGTCTTTCATTAAACCTCCAGTTACTAACTTCAAATAGGCCCATTATGGTGATACAAAGCCATACTGTATTTCCGTAATTCCCTTATTCCTCCACTATCTTTTATTCTCAAACATACAGTACTAAACCCATTTTCTATATGAGCTGGTGTTATTTCTTCTTTCACTGAGAACATTAAGACAGAAGAAGAAAATCTCCAAAAGATATCACCACCACTTATAGTTTCTGCATCTGTACAGCTATATTTTGCCTTCTTTCTTATAAATTACAGGTTCTTCTATCCAAGGCCAAGTTGTGTTTTTGAGCACTAGATCTCAACCTCCTCACACCTACACCAGGGATCTTCCCGAAATTTTCTCTTTTTTACCTTTCTTAACTTTTCATCTCTAGTGATTCACTCCCAGAATAAATATGAGATTATTTCTCTTATCTTGGAAATACTTTATTCCTCTTCCAGTTACTCTTCAATTTTTTTTAAAAAAAGATTTATTTATTTATTTGTTAGAGAGAGAGAGAGCACACAGAGGGAGAGGGAGAAGGAGAAGCAGACTCCCCAATGAGTCCAATGCAGGGTTCGATCGTGGGACCCCGGGATCATGACCTGAGCCGAAGGCAGTCGTGTAACCACCCGGAGCCACCCAGTCGCCCCCTCTTTTATTTTTCTTTTACAGCAAAATGTGTACAAAACATTACTTTTATTTGTTTTGCCTGATTTTTATCCCTTCATTTTCTATTCATTTCAATCACAAGTTCACCTCCCATTGCAACTGCTCTTCTCAATAAAACTCCCTGACATCACTAAATCTAATGGTCTTTCTCAGTCTTCTGCTTTCTCAATATAAAGCAGTATGAAAAAGTGGTTCTCACTCTTCTGAAACTATTTTCTGTACTAGGCTATCACTTATCTGGTTCTTCTCCCACCTCTCTGTCTTTTTTGTTTCAGTATTCTTTATTGGTTCTTATTCCTTCCCCTGACCTCTGTTTGGAGTATCCCAATGTTTAGGTCTTGAATCTCTTCTATTTCTTATCTAAAACTGTGGCTGAGCACCTTAACTAATTTCATGGTTCTGAAAACCATACATAATCTGTCACTAGTTACTATTTATATGTTCCCTAAACTCTAAACTCATATATTCAACTCTCTACTAGTCATCTTAAATTGGATATCTAACAGCCATTTTAAACATTACAAATCCCAGACTGTCAATATGACCTCCTGCAAAAAACAAAAGAACAAACAAAAAACAAACAAAAAACTCTTCTCATTATCATACCCATCTCAATAAAGGGTAACTGAGTTTTTCTAAATGCTAAAGGCAAAACTATGTTGGAGACTTTCATGACTACTTTTCTTACATTCCAGCTACAAACCTCCAGCAAAACCTGCTGGCTTTGCTTTTCACATATAGCCAGAATCCAACTACCTCTCCCTCTACTACCACTTTGTACTAGGACACCATCATCTTCTAGAAAAATTCTTGCTATAACCTACTCATTGATCTCCTTTTGATTCTATATACATGTTGCTAAAGTATTCTTTTTACCATATGTCACAATGTTACTTTTTGCTTAAAATTCTATAGGTATTTTTTTTAATCTCAGTATAAAAGGTTTTTTTTGTTTTGTTTTTTTGGCTATGACCTATAAGGCAGCTATTTTACCTCCAAACTTGCCATTATTTCTTGGAATTCTTCTCATACTACTCATCTTCCCATCTTGAGCTCTCTACTCCAGCCACACTATCCTGTTCACTTTTCCTGGAACATACTAGACATGATCCTACCCACTGGCCTTTGCACTTACTTTTTCTTTGCTTACCATGTTATTCCTTCGGGGATTGCTTTTTAATTTCATTTAGATCCTTACTCAAATTGAATGAGGCTTTTCTTGGTTATCCTTTGTGGTCGGCAGAATAATGGCCCTCTGAACATGTCCATATCCCAATGCCAATAATTTGTGAATATGTCAGATTACCTAGCAAAGGAGAATTAAGGTTGCCAATCAGTTGACCCTAAAATTAGGAGATTCTCCTGGGTTGTCCTGGTGGGGCCATTATAATCACAAAGTTACTTAAAAGTGCAAGAGCAAGGAAGAAGAAGAGAGTCAGAGGGAGATGTGACTACAGAAGAAAGGCACAGAGAAATGCAACATAGCTAATTTTGAAGAGAGAGGAAGAGGGCATGAGCCAAGTAATATGAATGACCTATAGAAGCCAAATAAGGCAAGAAATGAATTTTCCCCTAGAGCATCCAAATGGGAATGCAGCCTAGGCAATACTTTGATTTTAGCCCAGTAAGACCCATTTCACAGAGTCTGTATGGCCCTGAATGACCTTACAAAACTGTAAGGTAATAAATCTCTATGGTAGGCTATGAAGCTACTAAATTTGTAGCAATTTGTTATAACAACAATCAAAAACTAATACACCGTGTCAAGTTTAACCTCATTACCAACATTCCTTATCCATTTCCTCCACTTTATTTCCTCCATTGCATTAGTTCCTTGCTAATATACATTATATTTTGCTCATTTATATTGTCTTTACTGTGTCCTTACTAGAATGCAAGTTCCACGAGGGAAGTGAGAACAGATATTTTGGCCTTTTTTGTTCCTTGCTTTATCCCTGGCTCCTAAAAGAGTGTCTGGAACATGAGAGCTACTAAAGAGCCAAAAAAAAAATGTGCTGAATGAATATATATGTAGAATTTATGTATTGAGGCAACAAATTTTTGTGCATATATATGCACATGTACATATACACATATGTATGTATGATTTATATATATATATACTGATTGATTATTCTGAATTTATATTCTCTCCATTGCCTTATTCTAAGATATTAAATGGCCATTTCTTTTTATTTACTTACATAGTTATTGAATAATTACGACTTCTACCCTCAAGTAAATAACCTGACAGCTAAGTCATCACTTTCCCACTCCCAATTCACTTGATCCCTGCCACGTGTAATTCCACACAACATTTGAAACAAAAATTGCCAGTTTTAGAGCACTTTCTAAAAACACCTGCCAACTTGGACAATATTAGAAACCAAGGCATTTAGTTACTGTTGATATGCACTTGTGAAACAGTGCTAAGTAGTGAGCACTCTGCTCATAACAGATTGCACTGATAAACCTTTTATGATAAATTTAACTTTAATTTTAATTTGAAAAAATATGAAAAATATTAATTCTCAATTGGTAGAGGAGAAACATGAATTTGTAAGTTAATAAATGATTAATACTGTAATAATTACATACGTTGCAGAGGAAAGAAGGCCGTATACAGATGTCATTACTACATTTTCACTGACCAATCATCTTCCTTCTGCATAGATCTATTTTTGCTTTTGATCATTTTTCATACCTCAATTTATGTCGCAATACTGTATTTCATCTCCAGTATTATACTTCTTTAAACCACTAGCTTCTAAGAAAAATAAAACTGAATTTACCCTTGAAATCATTTTTCATATGTATAATGTGATACCTGCATTTTTTATATTATAGATAGTAGGCAAGAGCCTTGAGTGGCTGATTGCCCTATTCGTGCAATTCCAAGCAATATCTGAAGACAAATGCAATGAGCAAACTGTATTAAACTTTATCTGCTGAAATTTGTAGCTTATTTAATGGCTTATTAGAGAAAAAAATAAACAACAGATTAAATAGAAAGTCATTTAGTTTCTTTTTCCCATTAAAATATCCTTATATATTTCAATGGTGATTACATGGAGGTTTTCCAAAATGTCAAATAATTCCTTATCAGAATGACACAAGAGGCATTCTGACTTATGTGACTTTGAATCTTAAAATAAGTCACTGAAGTAAATTAAAAGTGAGAGATTTCCCATTCTGCTTTGTAGGGTGTCATGATATACTGAATATATACTTGCAACAGTTAGTATTTCCTCTGTAATTCAGTCATTGTGAAATCAGTGATCTGACATCATGAATGAAACTGTCCACCCAATGCTTAAGGAAAACCCCATATAGTCAGATTCTAACACCAAAAATTGTACTTAAGACAACAGGAGAGAAAACTTCAAGTAAAATAGTGTACTCCAGACATGAACCCAAACTGGCAGATAAATATAGCTCAAAGCATTTTTATCAGCCAGTGCAATGTTCAGTTTCATTCCAAAGGCTGTTGGTACTTTTGTTAAAAACAATTAATGAAGAAAAACCCCCCAAATATTTTAGCAACATTCATGAATTCAGGAAAGTAACTGTATATACTCAAAGAAACCTAACGAGCAGTACTTACTATTCAATATATGAGCTTCCCCACCCACTGCATACTCACTGTCTCACACTTAGGATACCTATGGGGAGCCTTCCAAGGAGTGATAATCTGTGGAGGAAAGATTATGCACTTTGCCCTGTCTCCTTGGGGTGGATCATTTAAATGCATGCCTATTTAGGACTTTGCTGTAATTTGGGTATGTGGATGCCCTATTATGTCTTAGGTCACATAAAAAACTTAAATCACATTCCCATTCATATAGTTCCAGAAAGTATAATCATCTCTTCTAAAGCCAAATATAGTTATAATAAATTATTGAGGTCTCTATGGCATTTTGAAAAAGATGTTTAAAAATTTGTCATATTTCTTTGAAGTTGCTTAAGTCAGAAGCAACTGTTGTTTATTATCACTAAAATCAAATGGATTCCTTTTGCAAGAGTTGAAACTGGGACCCAGAGAGATTTCTTTCTTTGCTTTGCTCTCAAAACCAATTTGCTTTTGCTACTGAAGTGTTCCGTTCACTCTTAAGAGCAGAGAAAGTAAGTTTTATGGATTCATGCACCGCTTTATTATATGGCAGCAACCTGCCTTAACTGTAGTAAAGATGCAACTAGAAATCCCACACTTGAAGATAACTTTAGTTTACAGAATCCAACTATCCATAACTCTTACAACTCTTACATCAGGACCAATTTTCCATACCCAGGCACTGACTTCTGCTTCAGGAAGAGAATTCTTATATCAATATGAAAAATCATTGCCAACAGAATTACTTTTTTACAAAGGTAGGTCTGTGTGTTTTTTGCTCCTTATCTAACATTGTGGATTTCCCCTCTAAAGAAATTTATTCTTTCTGTTATTTCGTATTCATCTAGATCTGAGTTAAATCACTTACAGCCAAGGGCATTCTTAGAAATTTGTAAGGTTTATGATTTTTGATGATGCAGATATTGTATTCACTTTCTAAATTCACTGTCTTCGTGAATCTTATGAAGTGTCTTAACTCAGGTCAAACTTTTTTTAAAAAAATCCTGATGTTTATATTAGATAACACATAAGAACAAAAATCCAGAGGATTTTGAAACAGAATACATATTTATATTGTTCAACGTGTAGGTGAATGTGTCCCATATGGTTTTGGGGCAAAGTGAAAAATAATCCTCTATAGAATATGAATGGCATTCTAAACTCATACTGAACTCATACGTGCAGTTGTAGCAGTCAAGGAAAAAATCCCAACAACAGTACATTAAAATTTATATAATCAACAGGATTCATTATAGGTCTATGATATGCAAAACATGATGCATTTTGAATGGAAATGCACATGGAAGTTTTATTTTATCTCAATCCTACTTTTTCTTAAAATATACTTTCTTTCTGGTAGCTAACTTAACTTTTCAATTACCAAAGTTCAATAGCAAAAATGAACACTGGGAAATTGATTACATTAGTCTCTACAGAACTCTTTTTTCATGTAGGGTCCAGCACAATGAGATAAATATAACATTTGTTGTTTTGTCAAATAGCTATTCAGAAGAATATCTACCAATATTGATCATGCCCAGCAGCCACAAAACCACTGATACTTACGAGTTTACCATTTCCAGTCTCAACAATTCACTTGACATAGCTAAATGATTCTCTGTCCTATTATTCACAGTTTTTCCAAAAGTGTAACACAGCTTCTCCCTGTGTTACAAATGGAGTCTAATTTAGTCTTTCCTAAATTCCCACAAAAATATCTACAGTCTAATGCTCACATAGACACAGAAACACATACACACTCATACATATTCACAGAATACTTCACACATTAAGGCTGCTAACCTTCCTAATCCTCCTTTGGCCAGTGTCCAGAATAAATTTCTCATATTGTGGAAAATAGAGTAATATTAGACAACACATATTTTGCAGGACAGGAGAGCTAATCTGTAAACCTCTAAGAAAGGAGAGTTAGAAATTAATTGTTGGTACCAAGAGAAATTAATAATAATGAATACTGTCAAAACTATTCTTTATATTTACAGAATTGATTCAATGCCAATTATAAAATTGTTAATGGGATTAATTTTTAATTAGAAAAACCAAGCCACAGTTTATTTACAACAGTGCTTCTCAACCAGGAACTATTTTACCACCACAATCCCCACCTCTCCCAGAGAATACTTCATAATGTCTGGAGACATGTTTTAGTGTCACAACCATGGAGGTTGCTACTGGCATCTAGTTGGTAGAGGCCAAAGATGTTGCTAACATCCTATGAAGCACAAAACAGTGCCAACAACATGGAATTGTCCACTTCCAAATGTCAATAGCACCAAGCTTGGGAAGCCCTGATTTAAAACAGAATGAGAAAAATGAAGACAAATTTTTCCCCATAAATTATTATTTTTTTATTAACATATAACGTATTATTTGTTTCAGGGGTACAGGGAAGCCCTGATTTAAAATAGAATGAGAAAAATGAAGACAAACAAATTATTTTAATGTATTATTTGTTTCAGGGGTACTGTGATTCATCAGTCTTACACAATTCACAGTGCTCACATAGCACATACCCTCCCCAGTGTCCATCACCCAGCCACTCCATCCCTCCCACCCCCCACCACTCCAGCAACCCTCAGTTTGTTTCCTGAGATTAAGAGTCTCTTATGGTTTCTCTCCCTCTCTGGTTTCGTCTTGTTTCATTTTTCCCTCCCTTCTCCTATGATCCTCTGTCTTGTTTCTCAAATTCCTCATATCAGTGAGATCATATGATATTTATCTTTCTCTGATTGATTTATTTCGCTCAGCATAATACCCTCCAGTTCCATCCATGTCATTGCAAATGGCAAGATTTCATTATTTTGATGGTGCATAATATTCCATTGTGTATATATATATATACCACATCTTCTTTATCCATTCATCTGTTGATGGACATCTAGGCAGATATTGTGGATACTGCTGCTATAAACATTGGGGTGCATGTGCCCCTTTAGATCCCTACATTTGTATCTCTGGGGTAAATACCCAGTAGTGCAGTTGCTGGGTCGTATGGTAGCTCTATTTTCAACTTTTGGAGGAACCTCCACAGTGTTTTGCAGAGTGGCTGCAAGAGCTTGCATTCCCACCAACAGTGTAGGAGGGTTCTCCTTTCTCCGCATCCCTGCCAACATCTGTCATGTCCTGACTTGTTAATTTTAGCCATTCTGACTGGTGTGAGGTGGTATCTCATTGAGGTTTTGATTTGTGTTTCCCTGATGCCAAGTGATGTTGAGTACTTTTTCATGTGATGAAGACAAAATTTTATTTTTTTAAATTTTTTTAAATTTTTTTAAAGATTTTATTTATTTATTTGAGAGAGAGAGAATGAGAGATAGAGAGCACAAGAGGGAAGAGGGTCAGAGGGAGAAGCAGACTCCCCGCTGAGCAGGGAGCCCGATGCGGGACTCAATCCCAGGACTCTGGGATCATGACCTGAGCCGAAGGCAGTCGCTTAACCAACTGAGCCACCCAGGTGCCCCTGAAGACAAAATTTTAATAGAGAATAACAAAAGGAAGCATGCCTTACAAATAAAAAAAAAACATACTGTTCTAATAATTAATAAAATTCTATCAGCATAAGAATTGATGGAAGAGGTACTGGAAGAGTACTGACAAAAGCTAAAACAAAAATGTGGCAAACCAGGGTAATGTGATACACTATTTATAGTCTGGCATTAAATGCCAGGAAACTTTTAAAATACAATGTATCCTAAGGAAATTATCAGAAGTGTGAATAAAGATTTATTTAAACACTGTTAACAGCATTATCAAAAAAGTAAAAAGGGTGTTGTACTTCCTTATTTTCAGTAATCCCTGACCCTTTCTCTTTCTTGTTCTTATGCCACATGCTAAATCTAATGATGAACCAGGTGTCATGTCTGTCCAGGTTCTTTCCCAAAGACTCCTGTCTATGCTTAATGACTTCTCCCCAATTTATTCATACCTGACCATTTAATTGAGTGAACGCTAACCCTTTATCCTCTATGACCTTCTAGAGCAGTTCTTTAAACCCAATGAAATGATTATGCGAATTCAATCTCAGAACTATTCAAGACCCTCTGTTGCCTTCTGGTGTCAGAAATGTCCCCTATAATCACTTGTGTCAAATAAGACTTCAAAAAGCTAGTCAGAGACCTCAGGGTCTGCATACATAGATTTGTGCATTAATGTTTCCTTTTCTCCAACTTGTTTTCCCCCAGTGACAGCTGAGTGTGCATTTAAGATAAGGATTTTCTCTTAAAGAGACAATGCAACCCAATGGCAATGACATGAAGACTACTAACCATTCTTTTAAAACTACAATGAAAATGAAATTCTGAGTCTATACTAATATTCTCTAGATATTGGGGTCAGTAACCTTTCCAACCAACAGTGCCCCTGTGATCTGTAGCACCTATGGAAAAGACATGCTTCATGTACATGTTATAAATGTTATGTAATTCTATTTTTGCCTCCTTTCCAATTATTAAAGAAAAAAGATTTATGGATAAAACTGTACACCCTACTGCTTATTAAAAAATGGCTCTTACCAACTAAGGGGGAAAGAGTACAGAAAATAAGGGATAGAAGTTTTTCATTTACATCTACATAGTATTACATAATACATTCTTATGTTATAATTCTGCTAAAAATCTGGTGTCTGACTCAAACTGGAAAGCATTGGAGGTTCTGATATAGAGAGTCTGGGGGCAAGTACTGGTGAATCTCCATTGCTCACAAGCTGCTCAAGATATTCCAAGGCTCTCTAAAGTGTAGGAACAAGTCATATAGACCCTGGAGAGTTCAGATAATTAGTAAATCCTGAAGGGATTAGTGGAGCTATGAATATCTGCCAAGGATGAGGGTTGATTGCTGAGTTAGGACAAGTATATTTTAATTGGAACTTGAGTAAGAATAGAGACTGAGACAGTGGAAGGAATGAGAAAGTAATTAAAACAAGGCTGTCTGACCTCAGAGTACCTACAAAGCCCTTAAGTAGAATCTGCAGATAAAAATAATCATTCCCCCATTTTTTAATCAAGGATCCTGATTTTAATTTTGCAAAAGTCATTTCAGTTGTGCTTGACTACGATCCATTAAACAAATGAATAATCTATTTTTTTTTGCTCTTCTTTTTTAAAGATTTTATTTGCCAGAGAGAGAAAGAGAGAGAAAACAAGCAGGTGGAGTGGTAGGCAGAGGGAGAAACAGGCTCCCTGCTGAGCAAGGAGCCCGATGAGGGACTCGATCCCAGGACCCTGGGATCATGACCTGAGCCGAAGGCAGATGCTTAACCAACCAACCCACCCAGGCATCCCTATTTTTTTCTACTCTTAAAATTAATCAGATATTATACCAGATTGGTCAATCTGAGGACATCAATGGAAAATAAAAAGTACAACTAGTCTAAATGAATATGATTCCAGCCAGAAGCAAATATAGTAGAAATTTATCTATCTAGTGCTATCAAGACCTGTAATTGATGGGTTAATGAGAAAATTTTGCTAAATATAAAGCCATGAAAAGTATATACATATATATATGTATATTACTTACATGTATAAATATACACATGCATATATACTATAACTATTTCATTTGAACCATAAATATGTAAATTTGAACTTACATAACATTTTACGTGACGAGGCAAGGCCTTTACCTCTTTAGTGTTATGTTGTCTTTCTGCATACACCATAGAAATTATAACCTATGGTCTGTAGTTCTGGTTGAGAAGAAATTAAAGACATTCACAGGGCTACTTTGAGTATAAAATCTTCTAAATTTTTTCCTTTCCTCCAAAGTTTCATAGTTATTTGGCCAAAATCTGATTTCTGAAATATTTTTTCAGTAATTAGCATTTCTTTTCATAGTCATATTTTAAGGTATTTTATTAAAGTGCAAAATTATACTAAAAAGTGCACTTAGAAGGAACATGATTGAGAACAAACACAACTGGCTCTTGGGAAGAAAAGACTCATTTTGTGAAAGCAGATGTATATGAGTGTATCAGAGAATAATCAACTCACCTTAAGTTTTAGGGTGAATTGGACATTAGTCAGCATGTTTTACAGGGGACATTCACAGTGAGTTATTATGTAAAGGTAGGTTGAGAGCTTCTCCTGTAGAAATAATAGCTAAAATCTGCTGAGGTCTTATTGTCTCTTTTATGGAGCTCTTTACATATATTCTCCTTTATTCTTTAAAGCAACCTTGTCAGGAGTAGAAACAATTATAATCCCCATTTTACAGATGAATAAATAGGGGTAGAGAGAGGTTAAGGAACTTACTAAAGGTAATCTCAGAGTTGAATTGAAAATGAGCTGGTCTTGGGGTGCCTGGGTGGCTCAGCCATTAGGCGTCTGCCTTCGGCTCGGGTCATGATCCCAGGGTCCTGGGACTGAGCCCCATGTTGGGCTCCCAGCTCAATGGGGAGTTTGCTTCTCCCCTCCCACTCCCCCTGCTTGTATTCCCTCTCTCGCTGTCTCTCTCTGTGTCAAATAAATAAATAAAATCTTAAAAAAAAAAAGAAAAGAAAATGAGTTAGTCTTGCTCCAGAGGCTGCAAGACTAATCTGAGGTAGACTTCACAGCAAGTTAGCCTATGAGGCTTTAGTGTTGCTAGGCAAACATTCTTTATAACACACACACACACACACACACACACACACACACACACACACACACACACGCAGATTTTGAGTGTTCTTTGCTTTCAAAATTTATCTAGTTTTTCTTTCTGGCTTTTTAAAGTAATATTTTTTTCATCATAAAAAACAAGCCAATACAAACTTGGAGACAATAATTATTACATGAAATGCAATGATCTTTGGGATCAGTGTGATCGTGGCTTACACACCTATTTCACCATTCGAGAAAGCCATCCAGATGATCATTACAGGGAAAGGTTATAGAATTAGTCTATTTTCAGTCAGATGCTAATACCCAAATGAGTCAGCTGCAGTGGAAGTGCCAACTACCAGTCTAATCACTATTGACAAAGTTTTATAAAATAAGAAAATCACATTCAAATCACTAACACAGGTAGGAGATGGATTTCCCAGAAGTGGATGGAATGCTGATTTTATAATATGCTATATATTATATATTATATTATTAGTTATTTGTGTGTGTGTGTTATATACATTTGTATGTATACGTACATATGTATACCCATCTTAAATAGTACAGTTCGTAGAAATAATTAGAAATGTTTCTTGTCAAAGCCAGTACTTGAGTTGGAATTAGAGTGGTGAGAAGTTTTATAGAGGCAAGGTTTTTGGAAAACAAGTATATCAGATAAAGCATACGTGTTTGCTAAGTCATGGAATGGGTTTGTTAAATGACTGGTGGTAGAATTGGGGGGAGAAGGGACTTGTATTTTTGATGTAGTGCAAAAGGAAATAAAACTGAAATGGGAAATTAAAATAAGATCACTTTGAAGGATCTAGCTTATGTCAATATGTTCTTCCTTCGTTAAAAGCCTTACTTAAGAATGTGCACGTTGGAACAATTTAAAATTTGTGAGCAAGACTGACACAGTGGAATGTACAAAATAGTTTCTTGTTACTCAGAAATGTTATGATGCCAATAGCTGAATCTGTCAGCAAAAGAAATAAAGGAATCTTTAAGTTGCTTTTGGATTGATTTATGGCTGTGTTTAAAGTAGTTTTACCAGACGGAATTGTTTTTTCCTCATCAATGTAACTGAATCAGTGGGCTGGAAAATAAAAATTTCCAAGTTCCATTTTTACTATATGCCAGCTTGGAATCTGAACAAGAAATTTTGTCTGACTCCTTTTATACATGTAAAAATTAAATTTCAAAAAAAGCTAGCTTATTTTGAGTAATGATTGTTTTACAAATTGACCAAATCTACTGGTTAAACATAAAACTTCAACTCATAGAAAACTCCATAAAAGATTACATGTCAGTTTATAACTGCATTTTAACACTGTAACATTTATTTTCCTCTAAGAATTATAGAAACATGGTTGATGAAGTACCATTTCAGTATGTTTTAATTTACCCAGCAATGCACCACCCATGGTCTCACCGAAGCCATACATAACACCTCTGGGTTCAGCAGGCATCTCTTCTAAATGTTGTTAATAAATTGTTTTCCAAACTCTAAAACTCCAACTCTCCTATCAACCAGCTAACTCAGTTAAAGGCTCTATTTTTACTTTATATTAAAATAAGAACTTTCACCAGATGGTAATTCCCTTCACTTCCTATTAATGTGCCTGTGTCCTACACAGCCTCTGTCTCACTGTTCTTTGTTTTTCTCTTCAGAAAAATTACTCCCTATGGATGATTCCTTCTTGCCCTCTATCATCAATCTAGTCATCTTTAGTGGCTGTTTCTCATTTCTATTCGTATCTATTCTTCCTTCATAAAAATTTTAAAAAATGGTTTTCTCCAACCCACTGCCCCTTCAAGCTCAAACTTACCTAAAGCATTGTCCTTATTCACGCCTCCTTTTTTTCACCGCACTCATATCTGGAAGTCAAACTGCATAATCTTCAATTATGAAATGCAAAATTAATCTACATGAAAATCCTGGAAGCTCAGGATTTTCACCCCATTTTCTCTTTCTTTCATGTCATGTCCCTTAACACAAATCATAACAGAATACAGATATATACATAGGTGTGTGTAGCTAAAGAAATGACAGAACAAGAAACTGATTTTGTAGAGAAGGAGAAAGTGCTCTGATTCCTAATTCCTGGACATAATGTCTTGAACCTTAATCACCTGCTCTTTCCCATTTAAGAAAAACTACTGAGAACAATAATCTTATTGTAAAAATCTGTCATATAAATAAATGGTAAAAATGCTATTACATAACTGTATTCTTACTACACAAAACATTGTAGATAAACTGTCCGCACAGCTATGATGTTATAAAGCAAACACTGTGTTATTGAAATGTTAGAATGCTGTTCTAGGCACAAACTAGACTGTAACTGCATTTTAATCCTGTAGCATTTATTAAGACTTATAGAACCATAGATGACATACTGCTTTAATATACCATTTAAAACTTTAAAAGTATTTCATTTTAAATGATGGAATCACTACTTATGAGCATAATAATCAGAATTATCTCCAGGAATGGTTTTTAGATAAGTTGTAATGATGCTTTTTAAAAAATTTACTGAATATAGAATAACTTCGTTCTCAGCACTTTCAGTAATTTATTAGTGATGTAATTTTTCAAGTTTGCTTACTCATAATAAATTTAAGTACGTATGCAAGAAAATGCATTTATATGAAATCATAGGATAGAAGAAAATTATTTGACTAATGTTTGAAATTGTGATTCTAAACTAATACAACACATCACAAAACCTCCACAATTTAAAAACACAGATCACAGTCTTATGATGTGGGGAGAAAAATGAGACATATTAGCAATTTTTTTCCTATATTGCATAGTTTTTGACACTTGAAAATTTCTATGTATCTTTATCTCTGAGCTTATTTCTTTTTGTTGATACATAACATCAAAATAATGAAAGCTGCTTGCCATCAAGTTGGAACATTTAGTTTAAGAAAATTTAATGAATCTACTTGTACTGAGATATTTGAGGTAAAATTTACGTACAAAAGAAGTGAATTCAATTTATTTTAACAATCAATCTTCCCACGAAACCAATGCCTCAATCAAGTTACAGAATATTTGCTTCATATCCAAAAGCGTCCACCTGACTCTTTGCAGTCCTTCAATGTCTTCACTACCTGACCCACCCCAGAAAACCACTGTTCAGCTGTCATTGTAAATTATTTGTATTTTTTTAGAATTGTGTATGAAGCAAATTATATAGTAAGTACTCTTTGTGTCTGGCTTAATTATTTTGAGACAGATTGTTGTTTGTGATTCAATATTTCATTCCATTTTATCAATGAGTAGTATTCCCTTTTATGAGTTTACATTTTTTACCCATTCTTCTGTTGATGAACATTGAATTATTACCAAATTTTTGCTATTATGAATAAAGGTACCATGGATATTCTTGTAGAAGTTTTATGTGGATGTAAACTTTCATTTTTATAGGGTAAATACCTATGAGTGGAATTGATACTTCAAAGGGTAGATGTATAGTAAGTGCATGATTAACTGTGTAAAAAAAAAAATGCCAAACTCTTTTCTGAAGTGGTCATACCCTTCTATACAATCACCAGTAATCTGTGAAAGTTCTATTTGCAATATATCTTCACCAACATTTAGTGTTGTCAGTATTTCTAATTTTAGTTCTTCCAGTGGTATGAGGTAATATATAACTATGATTTCATTTACATTTCCCTCATAACTAATAATGTAGAGCTATTTGTCATGTACTTATTTGGCCATTTGTGTATCTTCCTCTGTGAAGTCTAATCCAAAATCTGTTTGCTCATTCTACATTGGATAATGTATTAGTTTGAATCCTCTAAAAAACAGATGCCAAGATTTGGAATTACATATGCAAGAGATATATTGGGAAAACACCTATGAAATGTAAAGGCAAGAAAGAGACAGAAAGCAGGTCACACTGGAGGCCATCATCAATGCAATAAAGAAAAGGAAATAAAAAGCATAAAGACTACAAAGATGTCTACTTGTCTTTATAGAAGAAGACATTATGTTCTTAGTACAACACCATAAGGAATTTGCTAAAAAGCCATTTGAACTACTAAGTTAGCAGAATAACAGGGCACAAGATCAATATTCAAAATACACTGTATTTTTTACACTGATAATAAACAACTGGAGATTCAAATTAAAACTATCATTTCCAATCACATGAAAAAATGTGAAATGCTTAATATGTAACAAAATCTGTGTAAGACCTATACACTCAAAATTAGAAAACATTGCTGAGAAACCAAATAGGGCCTACATAAATAGAGATTCATAATCAATTTTCCCTAAATGAATCCCTACATTCGACTCAACCCAAATTCAAATGTCAGGGGAAGGTTTTTGGTTTTGTTTTTGTTTTCTAATAAATTGAAAAACTGCATGAAATTGCAAAAAAAAACACAAAATAGCCAAAATGTTTTTGAAAATTAAGAACAAATTTGAAATACTCCTATAAACTAATTTGAAAATTTATTATAAATTACAATAAGCAAGCCAGTGCAGTATTGGCAAAAGGGTAGACAAATAGAGAAACAGAATAGAGAAGCAAAAACGTAACTCGAAATGGATCATATATCTATATAGAAAAACTGACACTATAAACTTTCTATAAAGAAAATAGAAAAATTGAAAAAAGAAGGAAAACAAAAATTTAGTGGCTTGTGAGTAAGCACCCTTGCTTCAGGCTAGACAATGAGCAATTTAAAAATGGGTGATGTTTTGTTTCTTAATTTCCACATATGAGTGAACTCATATGGTATTTGAAACAAAACAAATAAACATAGGGAGACAAAAAGAGAGGCAAACTAAGAATCAGACTCAATTACAGAGAAGAAACTGATGGTTCCCAGAGGGCAGATGGGTGGGGGATGGGTGAATAAGGTGATGGGGATTAAGGAAGGCACTTGTAAGGAGCACCAGGTATTGCACGGAAGCATTGAATCACTAAATTCTACACCTGAAACTAATATAACACTGTACATTAACTAACTGGAATTTAAATAAAAACTTTAAAAAAATGGATTATGTTGAAAAGGGCAAGAAAATTTTTGTCCAGAAGTGTGCCCAGTGCTATACTGCAGAAAAAGGAGGCTAACACAAGACTGGACCAAATTTCTATGATTTGGGCAAAAGATAGGTCAGGTCTCTGGATTTTCTTACATAGATGCCAACAAGAACACAGGCATCACCTGGAGAGGGGAGACACTGATGGAGTATTTAGAGAATCCCAAGAAGTATATCCCTGGAACAAAAATGATCTTCCCTGGCATTAAGAAGACAAGAGTTCTTAATCTCAGGAAACAAACTGAGGGTTGCTGGAATGGTAGGGGGTGGGAGGGATGAGCTGGCTGGGTGATAGACATTGGGGAGGGTATGTGCTATGGTGAGCGCTGTGAATTGTGCAAGACTGTTGAATCACAGATCTGTACCTCTGAAACAAATAATACATTATATGTTAAAAAAAAAAAAAAAGAAGAAGATAGCAGGAAGGGAAAAATGAAGGGGGAGAAATTGGAGGGGGAGACGAACCATGAGAGACTATGGACTCTGAGAAACAAACTGAGGGTTCTAGAGGGGAGGAGGGTGCGAGGAGGGGTTAGCCTGCTGATGGGTATTAAGGAGGGCACGTACTGAATGGAGCACTGGGTGTTATAGGCAAACATGAATCATGGAACACTGCATCAAAAACGAATGATGTAATGTATGGTGATTAATATAACATAATAAAAAAAGATTTAAAAAAAAGGGAAAGAGCAGACTTGAAGCTTATCTCAAAAAAGTTGGCTGACCACTGCCTTATTTATTACAAAACAAAAATGTCTCATGACTTTTTTTAGGTGTACCATATTTAAATTGATCTCATACATCAGAATTCAGATCATGAATTGCTGATAGAATATTTCTCTTGGGGGCACCTGGGCGGCTCAGTTGGTTAAGCGACTGCCTTCGGCTCAGGTCATGATTCTGGAGTCCGGGGATCGAGTCCCGCATCAGGCTCCCTGCTCAGCGGGGAGTCTGCTTCTCCCTCTGACCCTCCTCCCTCTCGTGTGCTCTCTCTCTCTCAAGTAAATAAATAAAATCTTTAAAAAAAAAAGAATATTTCTCTTGGGCAGTCCTGATTTAAAAAGACTGGCTTGTGTTTAAATTAATATGTTTTTAAATTAATATGATCAGCTTCTTGAATTTTGATAGTAATTCTTGTTCAGCAGGTGCTGTCACTGTTTTCCCCTTCTAAATATGATTGGAATTGATTAGTAATGTTCAGCTTTTCACAGAGATGGTAAATGCTACCTCCAATTCTATAGGAGACTGGTTTTATATTTAGATTTATATAACTGGTTATAATAATATATTTAAATACTGAGGAAATCGCTTCACTGTCTCATAGAACAAGATTCAGCTGTGTTTCAAGTTGTGTTCATTTGCCAGTTAAAGCAAGGGCTGAAGATAAGCTGGTGATGTCCAGCTTATCTTTTTGGTCTTAACTACACCAATTTAATTAAAATTCCCTGCATATAAAATGTTGCTTTTTGCAGAATGAAAGGCATTTTAGTGTGGTTTATGTATATTAAATAAAGAATATTTAACACTTCTCACATTTTATAGATGACCTATAAGATCAGATGCATTTAAAATTCAATGTGACAAGCTATAATAGCAAACTTGTGAATTCTTTACTAAATCACTCAGTTATAATTTAGGATTGTCTTCTAAACAGCTATTTAAAAACACAACTGTAGAATTTCTGTATATGTAGGATTGGTAATGGTACTTCTGCCAATTCGTTAGAAGAATTAAAGTAGAGGAGACAGATCATCAGCACAAATTTGTAAACTACATGATAAGGCTTAAGATAATTAAAAACAAAGTAACACAAAAAAAGAAAACAAAAATTTATTTTTGTTTTGGCTTAGACAAGGATTTCTTAAGTTAAAAGCATTAGGTTAAAAAGATTAAAATGCATAAAGCATAAAGGAAAAATTATAAATCGAATTTTATCAAAATCTAAAATTTCTGCCTTTGAAACACTATAAAGGGAAAGGCAAGAGACATTCTGGAGAAAATATACGCACTTACCTGATAATTTGAGAAAGACAGAAAGAAAGAAACTTTATTAGACACATAAACAAAAAGATATATAAATACAAACAAGCACATAAAAACATGATCAACCTTATTAGTATTTAGGGAAATGCAAATTGAAACCTCAATGAGAAACCCCCAGGTACTCCATAAAATGGTTAAAAGTAAAAAGACTAATCAACCCAAGTGTTGACAAAGATGTGGAACCATTAGAAGTCTCCCACATAACTGGTAAGAATTCAAAGTGGCACAATCATTTTGGAAAGGCAATTTGACAATTTCTTGTAAAATTAAATATATACTTACCGTATGACTTACCAATCCCACTTCTAGACATTTACACAAGAAAAATGAAGACATATATCTCCTAATGTATGTGAATGTTTGTGTGAATGGAAAATGGTCTAGACAAGCCACAAGTTGTTTATGAATGCACAAATGGGTAAACAAACATTGGCATATCCACGCAACGTAATACTATCCAGCAATAAAAAGAAAGGAATGACTGATACCCACAACAACACAGAAGAGTCTCTAAAGCATAATGTCCGTAAAAGAAGCCAGACAAAAAAGACATTGCACTGTATAATTCCATTTATACCAAATTCTAGAAAAGGTAAAGTTAAAGCAAAGAAAAGGCATCAACCATTATAGGAACGGGGAGTAGGGGATTGACTTCAAAGGGACGCAGGGAATTTTGGGGTGATGGTAAGCCCCTACTTTTGTCACAACTCATCTAACCATACTTAAAATTGGTGAATTTTTCTATGTATATCATACCACATTAATGATGATTTAAACAAAAGTGCAATGTCAAGGTGGTCACCATGTACCACTATGAAGGATTCTGCTCAGACAGAAAACCTACAACATCCCTTCCAGAAATTCTGCCAAAGGAAAGGTAGCCAGAGTGCTGATCCACTAGCTAATTCCTATTTGCTTTGTTACTTAACATTTCCCTTCATAGCTCTGCAGGCTCTTGAGAGAAGGTCCTGGCACAAAAAGAAAGATACTTAATGTCCCAGGGAGAACAGAGTCTTGTCTTTCCGTTTGTCCTGGTTAAAGGATATTATTTCTGGGGCAGCTGGGTAGATCAGTTGGTTAGCGTCTGCCTTTGGTTCAGGTCATGATCCTGGGGTCCTAGGATCGAGCCCTGCATTGGGCTCTCCACTCAGCATGGAGTCTGCTTCTCCTTCTCCCTCTACCTACCCCTTGTCCTTGCTCTCTCTCCCTCAAATAAATAAAATCTTAAAAAAATATAAGGCATATTATCTCTTTTCTTTCTGTTTAAAAATTTGACCCCTATTTAGATGAAGCTATGAAGTCAACCTACAGTCTAAAGAGAGGGACGATAATCAGAAGTTGTATTCATAGAAGCAGATTTACAACTAAGTAGCTCTGCCTTGCAAGAGACCACTTTTATTTGTAGGTCAAATTTTCTTCATTTTTAAATGCAGAAGTTGAGCTAGCTGATTTTCACAATGTTTTAAAACTCCCGATATTTAAGTATGTTGTCAAACTGAATTTATTAAATAATAATTTATTTGACCACTTCTATTAATGAATACACACACACACACACACAAATTTATGCTAATGACAGCCTCTGATATGTGATAATTTTCATATTTAAATGGATGACTGTGGGCAAAATAAAGAAACTAATAGTCTAGGCAGCCCTATCAGAGTAAATGTGCAATTTCCATTAGTGATTTTGAAATTTTGAAAAAAGATCATAGAGTTCCTTCCTTTACTAATTCTAGGTCTAGATCTGTCTACTCATGGGAACAAATACACAACTATTCACTAAAGAACCTCCTCAAAATTTCCGATTGTCTGATTTTATATATCTTAATTATTCTTCAAAGGTAGATAAGAACAGAATTAATTGTGTATCTTACATAAGCTAGCATTTTCAATATAAAAATATTGCTAGGGTCATTCAAACAGGATAAACTATGAAAAGTCAATTTTATTTAATGTAAAATTCCAAATCCAATATATTCCCTGGAAAGACACCCTCTGAAGAGCAGGACCATTTTGACTTTGGCTATTTGCTATTACATACAGGCTTTTTAAGTATAGCACTATTTTTCTCTACTGTCATAAATTTCATAAGAAAAGGAGGGTTTTGAGGAGATTTTGTGTTACCTTTCATACATTTAATGAGCACAGTCTTCCCATATTCTGCAATATCTTGTGTTTTAAGTGTCTTCGTTTTTTATAAATAAGAAATATTGCATGTTCATCATGATAAATACAGAAAACTAATAGCACAGGGTAAATAAAACAGGATTATTCTGTGAGCTACATGACGAGTTACTGGGATTTTGGAGGGTGTGATTTTTTTTTTAAAGAAATTAAAAAGCAAAACCAAACTATAAGAGGTAGCCTCTAAAATGTCTCTGAATGATTCCACTTCTTAGTATCACTCTCCCTTGAGTGTAATGTCCCTTGACTGTAGGCTGAACCTAGTGACTCACATCTAATGAATAGAAAACAGCAAAAATGATGGGACATCATTTCCGAGATTAGGCTTTTACTTCTGTCTTAGGTGATCTCTCTTACTCTCTTAATTGCTTGTTCAGAAGGAAGCCAGCTGCCATATTTTTAGCTGTCCTATGCAGAAGCCTGCATGACAAGAAATGAACTGAGGAAGGCTCCCAGCTGATGGCCAGCAAAGACCTGATGTCTACCAGCAACCATGTGAGCGACCTCGCAAATGGATCTCCTGAGGCCCAATAAGAACCAGGTGAATCATCTTTTTTTTTTTTAAGATTTTTATTTTTAAGTAAAATACACCCAATGTGGCGCTCAAACTCATAACCCTGAGGATGAAGAGTCGCATGCTCTACCAACTGAGCCAGCCATGGCCCCCCCCAGGTGAATCATCTTGAAAACAATCTTCCACCAGTTGGGTCTTGAAATCATGGCCACCAATTTGATTTCAATCTTGTGAGAGAGCCTGAGCTAGAGGCACACAACGAAACCATATGCAGATTCCTCACCCACAGAAATTATGAAAAAATAAGTGTTTATTTTTTTTAAGTTGCTAAGATTAGAAGTAATTTGTTACACAGCAATAGGTATCTAATATACCTTTGTTCTCATGGTTAGAGAAACCACTCACATAAGATGCATAGTTCCTAGGTGATGGTATCAAATATCAAAGTCTATTTCTGTACTAAAGCAACTCAAGCTTCAGCAGTTTTATTCAGCTCTTTTTGAACTAAATAAGAACATGGCACTTAAAACTGATTATTTTTTCTTCCTTCTTCTTCTTCTCCTTCTCCTTTCTTCTTTCTTTTTCTTCTTCTTCCTTTTTCTTCCTTCTTCTTCCTCTTCTTCTTCCTTCTTCTTCTTCTTCCTCTTCCTCTTCCTCCTCTTCCTCTTTTTGTAAGTCTTGGCTCATTTGCTTTAACTGAGTTTGGTTAATCTCAATAATTTTAGGGCAATCTCAATTGTTTTTGTATTCTATTGATGTCTTAGTTAATTTATAATAAATATGCAGAGAGAGGCTAATTTTATTTTGAGAATTAGTGTGCTTTCTCATAATTGGATAACTTAAATAGATACCTGGATAATAAGTTAAGAATTTCTATCTTAGCTTTCTTTTCCCAATCACTTGATCAAAACTGATAGAAAAAAATACAGATAAATCAATATTAATTATCATATTGGGTGACTGGATATTCTAGTCTATAAAAAATGACTCAGAGAAATATTACAAGTAACCAGAAGTTTAGGTCCTTTCAAAGGTATGTTCTTGTCCCCCAAGGATGTGTATTTGCACTAAAGTGTGTTGCTTTGTAAATCACCAATATTGTAATGGTCTGCCTGGCTCTTATCACTATTCTCTTATCAAATATTATAAAATGACCAATATGCACACTTACTCCCACTTGAAACTCTACATGGCACTAGACCTAACCCCAGGAAAGCAAGCTATTCTGAATCCTGTTCCTTGCCTGCAATCTCTACATTGATCACCCTCATATCTTGTCCCCTTAGGTCAGTTCTGGGCAACCAGTTTCATTGTTTACTACTTTATGCCTACATTCCCCCTCCAAATCCCTCTCATTTTTCAAGATGTAGCACAAATGTTACATACTTTATATAACCCCCTTTTTTTTAAATCCCCCCCACACACACACACAAAATAAATTTCTGTAGTTGAAGCCACTTAGTCTATGGTATTTTTGTTATAGCAGCACAAACAGACTAAGATACTCCTATATGTGTGTGTGTGTGTGTGTATGTGTGTGTGTATCATTCATTAACTTATTAATTCTTAAGGATAGAGACAATTTCTGAATCATTTTAATATGCACAGGTCTATTTGCAGAGTCCCTTCTGATCATTCTTTTTAATTATATTTCTCCCTTTACTCTGACACTGCATTTACTTCTTCTTTTTCCATTCCTCTTTTCTTTTTAAACAACTATGTGATTCTTTGTAAGAACATTCACCCTCTCACTGAGACTTCTTTTAGAGACATAAACTTGTATTTTCTCTGCACATAATTGGAAACCATTCCATATACATGTTTTGTGCCCTCCATGATCCTTCACTGTCCCAAATGCCTGGGCCTATAGATTAACCACAGATACCTCTATATCTTTTCTATCAGCTGAACAAATTGCCTAATCACAGTACCCAATCTTGTTATAACTGGCCCGAGGCTGTCCTGAGAAACATTGCCTTTATCTACCTAGCAACTCCCCAAAACCAGCTGATCACCCTTCTTGCTATGTAGTGATTGTGATTTTGGCTTTCGACAGGCACTGAACCTGCGCATTTTCCAAAAATTACCTTGCCTCCTTTCACTCTTTCTGCGTTATCTTCCAGAGCAACAATATGTACTTTGCAAATGAAGGGTTAAGTACTGTAAGTATATACATTTTTATTAAGAATAATTGATCTGACACAAAAAAATATGTTCTGGTTATTTTTAAAATTGGCAGATTATAAATGCCAAGCGCCTTCCAATTCGGCAATTAGGTTATAAAAATTAAATTGTGAATCTGACAATTTACATCAATTTCATTCTCAATAGGGAATACTGAAATTGACATTAAGGCAAATAGGAGACAGCACATGGGGCAGAAATGAAACAATTAAGCCCCTTACATGGCACAATCCTCTAATGTTCCTTGAAATATCATTTACCAAGATGTATGAAGTGAGGGAACTCATATTCTTGAATAAGTGAGTTGAGAAAAAAGATTATGGAATCACACACACACATGCATGCACATGCATTCACAAATACATATGTATAGTCTATGTGTGTGGTTAGATAAAGAAGGAAAGATGCACATTTGTCCCTGTCCTCCAAAGTGGCTTGAAAATGAATTTAGTAAGTTGCATAAGTCTGCAGTAAAGGCAATGTGCCTGCTGGAATGGAACTTTTTTCTTGAGCAATGTCCCTGCAGGTGAAACTTCTCCAACTCCAAGGGCAGGCAGAGCTTGCATGTAAAGCAGGAGGATGAGAAACAGATGGAGTGTGGGAGAGAAAAGACAAATGCGTGGCTATTTGGATCTCCAAAGGAAATCCCGGATACTCTGATAAGTCAAATGCAGGATTAATTGGCTTTGCTTAGGACCACTGAGTCCTTTATGATTCTAAGATAAAGTAGGCTTAATTTCTGCATGAGAGGTAGGACCAGCCTGGGGTTTCTCCACAGTAAGAGTATAAAACTCTCTGACAGTAACCACGCCTCAATGAAAACAACCCATTGGTTTCCCTTTACTGGATTAAAGAAACTCTAGGATTCCCCTCAACATTTGGACTGCTGATGCCACACCAGAGAAACAACATGCATTTCACCCCCACAAACCACTCTTGCGGTAGTATTGTTTTAATAGCATACATTTTGAATGTTCCTTCTCTGTATGCTTAGTGTTTTAGTCACACCTCTATAATAATACTGACTACAGTTTTACCATAAATATTTGTGTATATGTTTATCTCAGTAAGAGATTGAGAACTCTCAGGTAGGGACTACATCTCATTTTTTCTATTGCTGATGGCTAGTCTCTTCCATATATAGAATAGGGACCCAATATTTCTGTTCAATGAACATATAAATAAATGGCTATATAATACAGGCACAAATACCTTCATAGAAAAATATTAATTTATAAATTTATACTCTTTACATATTATTTTTCTTTCCACAACTGATAATATTCTTATATTTGGTAATGTTTCTTTATTTTCAAAAAGTTTTTAAATGGGTGATAGTTTAGATCCAATATAATCAGTGCAAATATATATAATTGGAGGAGAGAGATCATATAACTATTAAATATTACATCAAGATTTTATAAATATGACAGTGATAATAAAGTTTTTGCACATTTGCTTAATTGCAAATGGCAGCACATTCTATGCCATTGAATTACTGAAAAAATGTAGAATTAAAAAGAGTCACAAATCAACTACTATCAAAGCTAGGGATGACATAAGTCCAATCAATTTGAGATGATTGTTTTCAGGCCAAAAAAAAAAAAGCACAAATAGATAATTAAATACAAGTAAGTTGTAGGTACCAGCAGTCTCAAATTTATAGGCATATGTAAATATTTTAAAGTTTCAAGAAGAGTGTTGTCAATTATCTAGGAATTTTCAGCTGAGTCATTTGTCAGTGTTTAAGATTCATTGTGTATGAATTATTCAAATATATACTTTTATAATTTGTTAGATTTTTTTTACAATATGGCATTTCCTTATTGGTATGAACAAACAAATAGTATTTTCCCCTTCTTTTCCTACTGCATTTCTTTGTTCAAGGCATGATTTTTTATTCCAGTAATTTGTTCCTAGAGTAATTATTAATGAGTCTCATTATAATGCCATAAAGCAAATATGAAACTTTTAATTTTACATATAAGTCTAACTATATTTATAAATATATATATACCAGAATTATGCATTATGTAGTTCATGTATAAATTTTTTCTAAACAATAAATGGGGAAATAATAATGGAAGGAAAACTTAAAACTTATGAAACTCTAGAGGACAAAGCAAAATGCAGATTAAATGCATGATTAATGTGTTTTGAAAGTAATAAGAACTATAGATAGAATATTAAGAAAAATTTTCCATTTAGTTTTTACCATGTCAATAAAAAGCAAATTTTTCATGCTTAATTACTTTTCTGGCATTCTAATTCATAGATGATTTTAAATTATGGGAAATAAATAGTATTAATTATAGAGTAATAATGCATTTTCATGTTTTTTAGGTACAGTGTGCCTCAAAATCCTAATTCCTTTTTTGCTGAGAGTATTCCAATAAACCCCTATCCAGGAATATGACTGTCCATCTAAAACAATGCCATGAACCCATGGAATCTTACTACTTAATAATTTTTATTTTGTTTCAGAAACAGTAATAAAAGTAATCTAAGAAAATGAAAAAGGAAAGTTTTCTTCTGCGCACCTGGATAGCCCATTTTCTCATATCTCCTGTTGAAAATCCTATTTATCTTTATTACAGATTCAACCCACATCCCACCTCTTTCCTAAAGTCTTCTCTATTTCTTCCTCCATTTTCCCTGATTTTAGCAGTACCACCCACTATGCTTATATCATTTTAATTGGGCTTTTTTTATAGATTTTTTTTTAAGATTTTATTTATTTGACAGAGAGAGACACAGCGAGAGAGGGAACACAAGCAGGGGGAGTGGGAGAGGGAGAAGCAGGCTTCCCGCTGAGTAGGGAACCCGATGCTGGGCTGGATCCCAGGACCCTCAGATCATGACCTGAGCCCAAGGCAGACGCTTAACGACTGAGTCACCCAGGTGCCCCTTAATTGGGCTTCTTTTTAGCATATTGGTTTTTCCTTTGTAATATGGTTTATATCTCTTTGCCATTAAATTGCAAATTTCAAAACATCAGGGCCAACTTCTCTCTGTCTCCAATATTTATCATGCTGTGTTACGTATAGTTCATACAATGATGGCCTGCTGGATTCTCATTACCATCTTTCTTCTTCCATTCGCATTAATGAGGATAATATAAATTGTGCAAATGACTTAGAGTAATACAGAAGAAAATTAAAACAAAAGCTCCTACTTGAGAAGTTTATACACTGTCTTTCTTGGAGAAGAAAGAAGAAACAGTTGACAATATCATTACAAGGTTCATTTAAAATATAAACAGTAAAACTGATAAATTACTGAACACTACATCTGAAACTAAATATGTACTATATGTTGGCTAATTGAATTTAAATAAAATATAAACAGTATTATGATGATAATTACATGTTATTTGAAGAGGCCAGCATGTTAAACTCTATCTACACTATGATTAAAACTATAAAATACTTATATGCATTTTCAAAAGGTTTGTAATATAAAATTGAAGGCAAATGAGTCACTGTATTAGTTGTTGACTTTTTCTTGACTGTTATTTCACAATTATGTAGTACATTTATACGGTTCATTAAATAATTGTCCAGGAGAGTCCCTAGAAGCCTATCTCCACATAGCATTGTATCTGGATGTAACAACTTCAAAATCCAATATTTACTCTAAAAAATTATGTAGAGACAATATTATTTTTCCCTGGCATTCTTGGGACCTCACATGTTATGGTGCTGGGATTTTTTTTCTTTTCTTTTCTTTTCTTTTGCTCCTGATCTCAAAACTGTCTCTAAGGTAGTCAAATCTTTATAAAACCCAGCCAGCATATGATGGATGGAAAACAATTGTGCCATATCCCCTATCGATGAGATCCTAAATTTGACTTTTCCTGTTTAGGTAGAGTTTCCAAATACAAATTATCTTACTTTTAATATGAAATATATGGTATTTGACCAAGGCTTTGAATCAACATCTTGTTGTTACATAATTGTGTTCCAAATACAATGATCTCAAAAATCCCAATCTGTTCTCTTGCAGTAAAATAATTAAATCTAACTAATCAACTAGTATAACAAGATAACAATGATGTATGAATCTCAAAAATCACATATCTCCAATGGGTATACAGTTATTAATATTAGAAATGTTTGAAGAAAAAAGAAAAGTAAATTTGGGATGCTAAACACAATTAAAATATACCACAAGTAAGATTTGTGCAAAAGGACCATCAGGTACAAAAAATGAGACTAACGCCATTTGCAAATATGAAAATTAACTAAAGAGGGAAGCTTGAAGTCTTAATCTATAACACAGATTTCCTTATTTAAGAAAGAAGTGCAGCATAATAGATCAAAATGGACTTAATCAAAACCGTGGCTGCCTATATAGTAATAAATAAAGACTGCTGTATTTTAGCATATGGTTATTTCCAAATGACTTGGTATTTTGTTTTTCTAAAATTGCTATCACAAAACACTGATGTACCAAGATGCTTTTCGCAGCAGTGGTAGATAATACTGCTGTTTTCTTCACCACCAGAGTAGGGGTCAAACAATTTAGTGAAACTGATTTAGGGCTCTGTCTGGTTCAAGTAACCTTAATGACTGATTAACTCACAGGTAAGGGCGCCTGGATGGCTCAGTCGTTAAGCGTCTGCCTTCGGCTCAGGTCATGATCCCAGGGTCCTGGGATCGAGCCCCGCATCGGGCTCCCCGCTCAGCGGGAAGCCTGCTTCTCCCTCTCCCACTCCCCATACTTGTGTTCCCTCTCTCGCTGTGTCTCTCTCTGTCAAATAAATAAGTAAAAGCTTAAAAAAAAAATTCACAGGTAAAAGGGGGAGCAATGAAACATAAATTTCATGTGGATATGGTGTCAATTAAATTGTCAAATGACCAAGTGGATGACATTTCTTTTCTTAAAGAAGTGCAAAGACATTTTCAAAACATCCACAAAAATGTTCTAGCTCAAAAAGTGATTTTCCTCACCTATAAAATGGAAATTATAAAGCTTATCATATAGGGGTGCTGAGAAGAATAATGAACCATCAGAATCTATAAGATTACTTCATGGTTTTATTGTGTTATTGTCGTTCAAAACAGGTAAAGTGGAAACCAATATGAACCCTTTTTGAAAACACGTTAATCTTGGTAATGTTCACAAAATTGGCTTTAAGCCAAGTGAAGCAGGGACTTTTCCATTCAGTACAGAACATTTTATTCAAGACAGAACAGTTTGGTTACTTGAGGTCTCTGAACTCAATTTTTATTTCTGAGGCTGGCTTCTCTCACTTCGCAAACTTTTATCCACTTTCTTGATAGCAAAAGTTTTAACCTCATTTTCCCATCAGGAATCCTACTATTAATCTCTCTCTTTCCCTGCCATGCCAGGGTTCTGATTAATTAAAGCATTATGCATTCAGAAATTCTTTCAATCCACAAATATTTATTGAATGTCACTTTGTACTAGCCCCAGTAGCAAATAAAGCCAACTCAAGAAGCTTAGAGTCAAATGTGGAGACAGACTTAGACAAATAATAACAATACAATATGATGAGTACACTCAAATAAAAATAAGGTACACTATATTAGGAGCCCCAACACCGCAGCCTTAAACTTTGGGCAAATTCCCTAGACAACCACTTAGCATTACTTGACCTTCCAACATGAGCATAATCTAGTATTTATCAACAGAGATATTACTTTGTCCAAAGGGAGTTTAGAAATGTGTGGGACAACTTTTAGTTGTCACAGTGATTTAAGATTTATCTAGTTTTTCATTTGGTGTAAAGTTCCAGGAATAAAATTGCATTGTAGTATGAATTTAAAAAGATATGAACAGCTGGAACTTTTATCCTTGTTAGTAAGAGTAAATATTTATTACTTAAACCACTTTGGAAAATTATTTTCCAATATCTACTAATCTAAACACATACATAGCCAATGAACTAGGAATTTCCTTCCTAAGTGTATGTCTGAATGAAGTGCAAACAAAAGTCAACAAAAGATATATACAAGAATTTCATAGCAGTGCTATTCATTATTGGCAAAAAAAGGAAACAACCCAAAAGTCTTTAAAGAACAGAATAAATAGGGAACCTGGGTGGCTCAGTTGGTTAAGCAGCTGCCTTCAGCTCAGGTCATGATCCCAGGACCCTGGGATCGAGTTCCGCATCCGGCTCCCTGCTCAGAGGAGAGCCTGCTTCTCCCTCTCCCTCTGCCTGCCTCTCTGCCTACTTGTGCTCTCTCTACCTCTGTCAAATAAATAAATAAAATCTTTTAAAAAAAAAGAACAGAATAAATAGACTGCATTATTTACACTATGAAATGCTCTATAAAAAATGAAAAAAAGTACAACTATTGCTTAAGGCAACAATATAGATGAATTTCACAAACAAGACGTTGAGTGAAAGAAGCAAGATGAAGTTTCATCCCATTTTTAAAAAACTCAAAACAGGCATAGGTAATCAACAATGATAGAAATTTGAATATGGTTATGTTTAGGATTAACAACTGGGAGACATGAAGAATGTTTCTCAAGTGCTGGTAATGTTCTATGTCTTGATTTTGACGGTGGTTAAATAGGCATGTTCACATATTTAAAAAATCATTTCTGTACTACAACTTCTGCACTTACCTGAACATACGATACACTTAAGGTTTTTTTTTTAAGTTTACTTAGAAAAATTTTAAATCTGAGGTACCAAAATATCAACTCAAATCCTACAAAGAAAGCAGCAAAGAGAAGAATGTAGTTTTACAATGGAAGGATTTGGCAGCACTACCTTAACTAAGCATTCAAATAGCATCAGTTGGTATGGGACAAAAGGAAACACACAATGTCAGCTATGAACCCCTCTTGCCAAAACAATTAAATATGTACAAAGCCAAGACTTAAAAAAATTTACAATTTATAGGTAATGCTAGGATAATGGAACATGAGGAAACAATCCAGACACTTCTAGACTCTGAGACATTCTGTAAGATTAATGTGCTGGACTTACTGAAAGATCACTGTTTGGGGAGGAAAAAAGTGGAGAACTCTTGTAGTTTAAAAGATAAGTGAGATCTATAACAACAAATTGCAATGCAGAGATCTGGATGGGATTCTAAACAGAAAAAACTCTAAAACATTTTAGTATAATTGGAAAAACTGAAATTTGGAGAAGTGCAATTGGACCAGGAGGGAACAGCTCATATTGGACTAACCCATGCATCTAAGTATAAACCTGGGGGAAAATGTTTTAAAAACAACACAACAAAGATTGAAATCACTGAAGAGCAACCAAACCAGGTAGAATTTGAGGGTAAAATCCTTGAGAGAAGGGAAGCGTGAAAAGAGATTGACACATTCACCTCTGCTTTTTCCCTGAGAATATTTTCCAACTTTCAGCTTAAGTGAAGCACCCTCTAAAGCGTCAGTTTTACTGGGCTGCAGACACAAGGGTCAAAAGACTAGGAGAGCAGGCTGCCAGACTTGAAGGACAGAAACGTCTTCAAATTGTTGACTGACTTGTACGCTGTACATATACGGGGAGAAACTCTGAAGAAACCAAATGAAAAAAAGCACCTGGAGGCTAGAGAGGTGAGCATTTTTTACAACAGCCACATGATCTGAAAAGTAAGAAGCCTGGAGTTCAAGCCTTATGTAGATGCAGATATCTTGCAAATATATTGAGCTTTATTATTATTATTATTATTATTATTATTATGTTATGTTAATCACCATACATTACATCATTTGTTTTTGATGTAGTGTTCCATGATTCATTGTTTGCGTATAACACCCAGTGCTCCATTCTATACTGAGCTTTTATGCAAGTTACGGGAAGGACCATGACCCTGGAGACACCATGTCCTCATATTATCACCCATAACTTACTAAGGACAAAATTATAATGGAATTCTTGTGACCCCTGAAACCAAGCTTTGACAGGATCATGATGACATATGGTGCTTTATCTGCCTGCCATAAAAAAAAAAAAAAATCACATTCTCAAGTGGGAATATACTGCTGTGCAGAGACATTAAAATTCCTAACTGGAAATATCTGTGAGTAAAATAAAAATGTATCAATAACATAAAATGTATAAATGAATAAAAAATGGATGAGTCATGCTAAAATTCAAAATGACTGAAAACCAAGAAAAAAGCAGATATTTTTGAAAAACCCACAGGTTTTCATATGTTTGATATATTTAAGATAATAGAGAAAAAAGGTACAACATAGATGAAGAGATAAAGAATATCAACAGAGAATTGGAATCTACAAAAAAAATCAAAATGACATTCTACAAGCAAAAAAATAAAAGATCTGAAATAAGTACTCCTTGGAAGTGTTAAAAGCACAGAAGACAAGTAGTAAACTCAGAAAGGTCAGTAGAAAATAATCAAATTGAGGTACAGTTAAAAAATAATGGGAGAATAAAAGAAACAAAGGACAAAGTAAAAGAGATGTGGAATGCTATCAAAAGTTTTATCAAAAGTATAATTGAATCTGAGGACAGAAGCAAATAGGACAGAAGCAATATTTTAAAAAATAATGGATCAAAATTTTCCAAATCTGTTCAAATACATCAATTTACAGATTCTAGAAGCTTATCACACCTCTAGAAATAATTTTTTAAACCAAAACATAAACAACTACATCTCTGGGCATCATTGTCAAACAGATGAAATAAAGACAAAAACAATCATAAAAGCAGTCAGAAATAGTAAACATGTTTTCTTCAAAGAAGGACTAATGCAACTGATGACAAAGGAAATATTTTTAAGTTGTGAAAGAAAGATAAATTTCAATACTTCAATCAGAAACTCAGAAACTTTTAAAAACTCAGAAACTTTTAAAAAACAAGATATGCATATGTGTTGCTAGCAGATGTGCTCTAGGAAAAGACTAAAGGAAGTCCTTCAGACTGAAAACAAAAGAATCCAATGCAAGTGTGCAAGTGCAGCAAGGAACAGAACTAGTATTTTTAAAAATGAGTAAATATAAACAGCTATGGACAGAATAAAAGAAAAATAATAATAATGCCTCCACAGGCATTCTTGTATAACATATGCAAATGAAAATTAACTGCCAAAAACAGTAACACTGCCAAGGGTGAAAGGAGATGCATTTACTTTGTTACAGGATATTTGCTTATTTCAGTCAGTGGTAAAAGTACTAATTCAAGTAGCCTGTACTAAGATGAGGAGCCACATTGAAATCTGTAGGGTAGTCACTAAAAACATTTTTTTAATATGTATAACTTAAAAGATTACAGAAAAGTTAAGGTAAAATATTAAACCATATTTGATTAATTCAAAAGATGGTCATAAAGGATAAAAAAGGGAGAGTATTATGCTAAGCAAAATAAGTCAATCAGAGAAAGACAGATACCATATGATTTCACTCATCTGGTATCTTAAATTCTGGTGGAATTTAAGAAACAAAACAAGCATGGGGGGTGGAGAGAGAGAGAGAGAAACCAACAAACAGTTACCAGAAGGAAGGGGGTGGGGGATGGGTGAAACAGGTGATGGGGATTAAGGAGTGGACTTGTCTGATAAGCACTGGGGGTTGTATGGAAGTGTTGAATCACTATATTGTACACCAGAAATTGATATTACACTGTATGTAAACTAACTTGGATTTAAATAAAAACTTAAAAAAAGAGGATAAATAAAGGAAAAAGGAGCCGATATGACAAAAAGAAAACAAAATAGCTAATTTTTAGGCTTCAACACAGTAATAGTAACTTTATTAAATGTAAATGAAACAAATGTCGAAATAAAAGATTGTCAGTCTAGACTTAAAAGAAATGAGACCAAAAAAAAAAAAAAAAAGACCAAAATATATACAGCTTGCAAGAGATACACTTTATAACTGTGGCCAAAGAAAAGTTAAAAGGAAAAAGATGGAAAATGATTGTATCATGGAAAAGATATTGCATAGCTATTTTGTTAGGCACACAAGAATTTAAGGCAACAAGTACTACTGGATGTAAAGAGAGTCTTTTTTTTTTTTTTATAAAAAGTTAATGCCACAGCAAGACATAACAGATCTTCCTCAGCTTGTAATGGGGTTACATCCCTATAAACCCATCTTAAGTCGAAATACAGTAAATTGAAAATGCATTTAATACATCTAACCTGCTAAACAGCATAGCTTAGCCTAGCCTACCTTAAATGTACTCAGAACACTTACATTAGCCTACAGTTGGGCAAAATCATCTAACACAAAGCCTATTGTATAAGAAAGTATTGCATAGCTCATGTAATTTACTAAAAACTGTACTGAAGGTGAAAAACAGAATGGATGTATGGGGACAGAACAGTTCTAAGTCTATCAGCCCTTTACCTTTGTGTTTGCGTGGCTGACAGAACTACAGCTCCTGCCATTGACCAGGATTGAGAGAGAGTATTGTGCGACATATCACTAGCCCAGGAAAAGATCAAACTACAAAATTTGAAGTAGTTTCTAGTGAATGTGTATCACTTCCACATCTGTGTAAGGTTGAAAAATTTAAGTCAAACCACTGAAAACTGAAGACCATCTGGCTAACACTGATGTACCTAACATCAAGGACTCAAATTATATAAAGCAAATGTTGACAGAACTAAAAGTAGAAACAGATAATTTCAGTGCCATAGCTGCATATTTTACTACATCACTGTCAGTAACTAATAAAACAAGTGAAGATCTGTAAGGGTATATAAGATTTAAAAAATACAATCAACCAACTTGGCCAAATATACATATGTAGAACCCTATGCCCCAGGTTTACAAAACGCACATTCTTTATAAGTGCCCAGGGGACATTTGACAAAATAGACCATTTACCAGATTAACCCTTCACCAGTACAGATAATATGCCATGCCATGAAGAAAGTTTCAACAAATTTCAAAGAACTAAAATCATATAGAGTATTATGTGACCACATAAGAGGAATTAAACAAGAAATCAATAATAGAAAGATAACTAGATCTTCAACTAATTAGTTGAAAGTAAGCCATGTACTTCTAAATAAGTCATGCATTAAAAAATAAATCATAATAGAAATTAGATATATTTTTAAGCTGAATGAACACATAACTTGTGGAATACAGCTAAAACAGTTTAGAGGGAAGTTTATATTTTTCAGTGTAAAAATACATAAATTTTTGTTTAATTACTAAACGTTCATTAAGACCACATGGAGATACAGTTTAACCTTCTTAGATTGTGAAAAGCTAAAAATTCTCACAATAGTAAGTATTGACAAAAACCAGAACAATAAGAACTCTTACAAAGTAATGATTTAGGTGAAAATTAAAATAATCACTTGGGAGAAAAAAGACTGCTATGTAGCTGAAGTTATATTTATCTTATAATTTAGGACTTGCACTCACGTATATATGTTAAAGACCTACATGTTAGACATACACAATACAAAGAAAATGTTTTCAAGAATAGCAACTTTACTGTAATATTTCAGCAACAGGGCAATGAACTGAATATGTAACAAAGTGCCATTAGACATTGCAAAATAATGGACACATGTTTAGTTACCAGCATGAATTACTGTCAGAAAAATAATGTTGAGTAGAAAAAACAAGTTGCTGAAATATACATATAGAGAGAGAGCAAGAGAGAGAAGTATTTATAGAAATACATATGTGCTGTTTTCCTAATTATGTAAGATGATTTTAGTGTCATAATCTATCATTTACACAAGGTTGAAATATAAGATTCAAACAGGTAGATATTATTATGATTCAGGTATATATCTATGTAATAAAAGGGTAAATAAATACTTGGAAATATTGATAGAGGGAGCAATGCAATATTGATAGAGGGAGCAATGTACTTGGGCCTCCAGAATGCTGGTAATATTTTATTTCTTGAATTATATAGTGGGTAGACATAACATACAAGTTATACCAGTCTTTACCTTTTTTGTTTTTACATATTCTAGAATACTTTTAAGATACATAATAAAAGCAAACATTTCCAATTTTTTTAATCAGTGAATACATTGACATTTGTCCTTAAGTACAAATATGTCATTGTTTGGGCTCAAAAATAAATTTGTTTTCCTGAAATACATATTAAGTTGTATCAAATGTCTCTTTAGGAGTCAATGAGATGATTTAGTTTCTTCTTTTGCCTTTTGATTATATTTTAGACTGCCTAAAATTTGGCTATCTTCAAATTATTGTGTTTAAATTCTTGGTAAAGCTGTCATCATTCATATACAGCTAGATTAAGTGACAATGATCTGTTGTGTTTTTCCTTTTCTATTTCAACCTATATTGATAGAATGATGATGCCTTTGTAAAATGAAGTAAAAATACTTTCTCATTTTTCTAACCTCCAACAACTATCCAATAATTTATAATGTAATGAGTGACTATTAATTCTGGGAATTATTCTTTATTTAAAATTTGATTTTAGGGGCGCCTGGGTGGCTCAGTTGGTTAAGCGACTGCCTTCGGCTCAGGTCATGATCCTGGAGTCCCGGGATCGAGTCCCGGGATCGAGTCCCGCATCGGGCTCCCTGCTCAGCAGGGAGTCTGCTTCTCCCTCTGACCCTCTTCCCTCTTGTGCTCTCTATCTCTCATTCTCTCTCAAATAAATAAATAAAATCTTTAAAAAAAAATTTGATTTTAAGTGGCCCTCTTGTGCACAACTTAAATTTATCATAGAAATGTTTCATAACACAGTCCCAAACTGATAAAATATAGGTGTCCCTTTGGTTTGCTGACCAGCAATGAACAAACTTCCTTGCACCCATCACACAAGATAAGAGTTAGCAAGAAATTGCACCCATTTCTTTATTCCTCCCTCAACCCAGACATCCCCCAACACACACATGAGATTCCTACCCACTCCTCTGCATTCTGTGTTTGTGATTTGCTTGCATACTACAGTTTTTAAAATCATGTTAATATATTTCTAAAAAACGCTTTAGTTTGTTTTCTCTTTACAAAGAGTATCATGTTTTATATAGCTCTCTGTGATTTACTTTCTTCAATCAGTAATATAATGAAAATATTTATCTGTATTCTTTAATATAGATCTATTCATTCAATTTGACTGCTATATAATATTCAATCATGTGAGCATACTGAAATGTATTTATCCAGTTGCTTGCCAATTACCATTTGGGTGGTTTATTTTTAATCTTTGAAGAAGATAAATTTGGAAAGCTATCTAGTCTCTGTATCATTTTTTATGATATATCTCAAGTGACTTTTGTTAAGGCAATTTATGCTCATATGTCTGCTCTGATTAATATTTCATACTGAATCCATCTACAAGTATACATTGGTTTCATTCAAATTTATAAATCTGTACAGTACATTGGTTTATATGCATTATTTTTTAAAACTTATAAATATTAAGATAAGTATATGTGCTGCCAAAGCGAGCACTATAAATATTAAGATAAGTAAAAAAAAAAATAGAAACCAGCCATAATCATCCCATCTGGACTTATATCTAAATTCATCAAGAAACATGTTGCTGCATATGCTTCCAGACTTCTTTTTATCCATATATTTTGTCTCTCAAAAATCAATTGAAAGGGGCGCCTGGGTGGTCAGTCGTTAAGCGTCTGCCTTCGGCTCAGGTCATGATCCCAGGGTCCTGGGATCGAGCCCCACATCGGGCTCCCTGCTCCACGGGAAGCCTTGCTCTCCCTCTCCCACTCGCCCTGCTTGTGTTCCTGCTTTCTCTGTCTTTGTTAAATAAATAAATAAATAAATCTTTAAAAAAAAAATCAAATGAAAGGAAAGTGTTGTTAGGACGTCTATTTTAATCTTTCCTTGTTAATACTGCTATACTTTGTAATACTCATGACATCACAGGATTTAATGTACATATGTATCACAGAAAAGTACTGAAATGAGCAAGTTATTTGATTATTAAAGCAGTTGAACAGTTTCATTTTCTTATGTTTATTTTATGAATGACCTTGTCATGCCCTTTACCCATTTTCTTTTGTTATTCATCTTTTCTTAATCTTTAATGTATTTATATTTGAGGAATATTATTACATTTTTACATAGGTTTTATATGTTTGCTGACTTTCCATTTCTCTCCTATGTAAATAGATATTTGTGTGGTACTTAAATATTTAACTTTACATAGTTAAATACATATATAATTTTAGTTATGATTTTTTTTTAAAGATTTTATTTATTTATTTGAGAGAGAGAGAATGAGAGTCAGAGAGCACAAGAGGGAAGAGGGTCAGAGGGAGAAGCAGACCCCCCCCACTGAGCAGGGAGCCTGATGTGGGACTCGATCCTGGGACTCCAGGATCATGACCTGAGCTGAAGGCAGTCACTTAACCAACTGAGCCACCCAGGCGCCCTAGTTATGATTTCTGATTTTGCTATCTGACTTCAAAAAACTCTTCCCAGTTTGCTAAAATGCAAATACATAGTTATCTGTATGTTTACTTGTAGTTATCAGGTGTGCTGGGCAAGAGGAGAATATGTTACATTTAAGTTTTTATTCCATCAAAAGTTTAACCTCCATTCTTGGTGTAACTCTGCCTCTCTCCAAAATCTGCTCTTTTGTGTCAAAGAGTAATGTCATTCTGTCGCCAGATCCATAAGTATAGCTGTTGTACCTCTCCTGGGTCCTCAGTGTTGTTGCTCTTAAATACTGTTCTACGATGACAAACAGAATCTAACTGGTGGGCTCCCAATTTTGCCAAAGCCTGCCTTTATCTGTAGCTCTCATTCTTCCAGACTTTGACAAGTTAAAGGGTTTCTGCCATACCTTTTAATTTGGCATTCCTATTCTTCCCTTGGATCTAGCACTCCCGCCATTGGAAAGAAATTCAACATACGTGTTAAATATGTATATATACATACACACATACATACATACATATATATACATATACACACACACATATGTATATACACACACACTGAGTAGTTCATGAACAACAGGTATATATTGCTCACAGTTCTGATGGCTGGAAGTTTAAGATCAGAGTGTCAGCATGATCAAATGAGGGTCCTGTTCCAGGTATGACTTTTAGTTGTATCCTCACATGGCAGTAGGAATAAGGGATCTCTCTAGAGCATCTTTTACAATCACTAATCCCATTATTGAGGGTTCCACCTTCATGACCTAGAACTCCTAAAGGTACTAGGAATTATTACCGTAATCTGTGGTTTAGGATTTCAACTTATGAATTTGGGTGGGCACAAACATTCAGACCATAGCATTATATGTAACAGAAAATTTTTTCAATGCTATCCTTTGGATAGCCTTTAAGCTGATATATATGCCACAGAATTATTCTGATGTTTAAATCCCTATGGTTATTTCTATAGTAATCGAGAAATGACATGCAAAACGCATTTGTTCTACTTCATTTCCACCTCATTACACGCAAATGTTAAAATGAGACTTTCAAATGTGGCATTGAAATAATGAGAGAGATTAAAAATTAGAAGAGTATTTTAAATCAAGGGAAAATTTTATAAGGATGTAAAAATAAGCTCATTAATTCTCAGAAAGAAAAAAAGGAAAAGAAAAGAAATGAAAAAGAGGGAAGGAAGGAGGAAGTATGCAGGATTTCAACTGCTTTAGAAAGATCTTAAAGTAATATTCACTACTTAAATTCTATAAATTCTATAAATTAAGCAGAAAGGATAAAAGAACAAGTAGAGATATATAGTAATAGTCTTTTTATAATCAATTCATGTAGGTTCAATATAGTTCAGAGACATAGATTTAAATAAGAGGGCCAAAATAGAGTTTTTTATTGAATCCAAACTAGGGAAAAATTAAATTCCCACATGCTTAGTGCCCTTATTATAATTCTACAACAAGACAATGTTTTTCTTCAGCAAACTCCCACCCCCTATACTTAAGAGTAATGTGCAATATCTTTGTCCATTATGAAAGGAAAATCTTATGTGGTTTCAGCAGTTTCCACAACTCCTGAATTCATAAAGAGATCTTTAAGAGTCATATAACAGTGCACAGAAGTGGTCCATGGAGGTTACAATTTGCTTGCGTTCACCTGGAAAGTAGGTATCAATGGTAAGACTTAAATCCAGATCTCCTCGCCTGACTCAAAATTCTTCCCATTAATCATTTGGTATTCACCTTTCTCCATATAGATTTTTACTTAATTCCTATTAACACCTTTCCCAGACTGTGCATCAAATATTAATCCTATAATATTCATATACGTGAATTTAGCAGATAGTATTCTGCAGTAGAATAAATGAGTTAAATAGTCTTTCTCAATGAAGTATGTAGGAAAATTCCTTATGGATGAGTACTGTAAAATTCTTTAAGATGTGCTATATTTTTTCAAATTTTTTTCAAATTATTTTGAGGTGATGGTTGAACTGGTGATGCTCAGCAGAACACTCTTTGGGAAGTCATCTTATAGTTCATGTATATCCTCTAATTAAAAAAGAATTTATAATACCATCTCAAAGGGAGCTGTTGACTAAATTTTGAACTCAGACATCTGGCAAAGAGAACATTCTAATTGCTTCCAAGATAAGAAAAAAATTTTGATATTAGAGATGCTACTTAGCACAGCATTAAGTGCTATGGATATAATTATGAGTAAATCAGACACAATTCCAGCCCACATGGAGAATATAGTTTAGTGAAGTATACAAACAGAAAACAATCTTGCAAACAAATATAAAATTGTAACTGTTGCTATAATAAGTGTTATAAAGAAATCAATACTTATGCTATAATCTATGATCCAATGAGGGAGAAAATTATGTTTGAGTTCAGAACTGAAGAATGAATGAGAGAAAACCAAGTGAATACATGTCAGAAGAACATTCTAAACAGAGATATGATCTGTGCAAGGCCTTGGGGTGAGAGGGAACCCAAATTCTTATAAGGCAAGTGGAAAGAATAAAGGAGAATATTATATGAAATAAAGCTAAAGAAGTAGGTAAAGACCCATTCTTGTGGCCCATTAGAAGTCATGTAAAGATCTTTATTTAAGGTCAATTAAAGAGTTTGGAGCAGAGAAAATGGCATATTATTTTTATTTTGAAATGGTCAATCTGTCTAGAGATAACAGGATATGATAACTCACATCATCCCTCCCCACATCATTCCTCCCCAGCACAGCTCAGTGCTAAAGAAATTTTTTTGGCCAGTTATTCTTTCCACCAGGGAAACTGAAAGCATGGGAGTAAGCGCCAGCCTTGCCCAGCTCTGCAGAATTCCGCCACAGACCTACTTCTTTCTTGCCCTGATCCAGACTACTGAAGTGGGCTGCAAGATTGAGGAATGGGGAGGAGCTGGGAGAGTGGAATTAAAGAGCCATGGGTCCTATTTACTATATTACAGATTCCATCAAGAAGCCACCCACAAGCCACAGGAATTCTTCACCTGTAGATCCCCCAAATGGTCCACAGGCAATACACCTCAACCTGTAGCCAGCTCCCTATGTGAGCTCTCCATGGCAGCTGGACTGAATTGTGACAGAGAGTTAATGAGTATTCACAGGACCATAATAATTTCCTACAAACTGAACTCAAAGATATGGAAAAAAAAAAAAAGAACAAAGATATGAAAATCTATAATTTCCCTGATAAATAATTCAAAGTAACTATTTTAAGGAAGCTCAGTAAGCTACCAGAAAATACACAGAGACAATTCAATTAAATTAGATAAACAATACATAATATAATTAGAAGTTTAAAAGAGACACAGAAATCATGTACAAGAGCCCAGAATTGGAGCTGAATGATACAATGAATGAAATGAAAAATATAACAGACAGCATCAACATATGCATCAAACAGAAGAAAGACTATGAAGTGGAAGGCAGGACTTGTGAAATTATCCAGTCATAGGAGAACAAAGGAAAAAGAATGAGGAAAGCCTATATGAATTATAGTATATCATTAAAAGAAACAATCTATGCATTACTATAACCAGAAGCAGGAGGGAGAGAAAGGAGGAGAAAGCTTATTTAAAGAAAAAACATGGCTGAGAACTTCCCAAATTAGTGGAGAGATTTGGATACTCAAGTTCATAAAACTAATAGGTCACCCAAAAACTAAAACAGAAGATTGTCTTCTCCAAACTTATTATAATAAAATTGTCTAAAATTAAGGACATAATTTTAAAAGTAAGAAGAGAAAAAAAATATCACATACAAGGGAACCCCTAGAAGGTTATCAGTGGATTTGGATAATATAATCAAAGTTGTGGGGGGGAAAAAAACTGTCTACCAACAATACTTTACCTGGTAAAGTCCCTCAGAAATGAAGGTGAGACAGACCTTCCCAAACAAATAGAGCAGAGAGAGATCAGCACCACTAACCTGCCTTATAAGAAAAGCTATAAGGGGTTCTTCAAGAAGAAATCAAAGGATGCTTATTAGTAATATTAAAGCATATTAAAATATACAATACACTGGTAAAGATGGGTATATACTCAAATTCAGAATCAGAACACTCTAATATTGTAATAAGATGGGGTGTTAATAACTCTAGTATAAAAGTTAGAAGGCAAAAGAATTAAAAATAGCTCTATAATTTGTTAAAGGATACAGTAAATTGTGACATCAAAAATATAAAATGTGGAGAAGAAAAAGAGTAAGTTTTTGTATGCAATTAAAGTGGTTATTAGTGTAAAATAGACTGTTATATCTATAAGATGCTTTATGTAAGACTCATGGTAACCACAAAGCAAAAACCTACAGTGGATATGCAAAGATAAAGAGAATCAATATTATTGTGGAAAATTATCCATTCACAAACACTAAGAGAGAAAGGAAGGAATAATGGAACTACAAAACAGCCAAAAACCAATTATGAAGATAGTATTAGGAAGTCCTTCCCTATGAATAATTACTTAATTGTGCATAGACTAACTTCTCCATCTAAAGTCATTAAGTGGTTTGTTGGATACAAAAATAAGACCCAACTATACTCTGCCTACAAAAGACTCACTTCAGCTTTCAGGACACATGAAGAGCGAAAGCAAAGAGATAGAAAAAGATATTCCATGCAAGGAAAAACCAAAAGAGAGCAGACGTAGCTATACTTACATAAGAAAAAACAGAGTTTAACCCAAAGCTATAATGAGACAAAAAAAGGTCATTATACAGTGACAAAGGGGTCAATTTATAAAAAGGATATACAATCACAAATATAAATGCACACAACTTTGAAGTACCTAAATATATTAAAAGCATATACTAAGAGATCTGAAGGGGTAAATAGACAACAACACAATAATAGTAGAGGATGTCAATATAGCACTTTCAAAAAAAGGTAAGTAATCAGACAGAAAATCAGTAAGGCAACATTGGATTTGAATTATATTTAAAATAAATGGACCTAACAGACATATACAGAAATTCCATCCAAGAGCATCAGAATACACATTCCTCTCAAGTGTACATGAAACATTTTCCAGAATAGATATGTTATGTCACAAAACAAGTCATAGCAAATTTGAGAACAAGTTTACCTTTACTGACCACAACAGTATGAAACTAGACATCAGTAACAGTAGGAAAATTGAAAAATTCACAAATATGTGGAAATTAAACAATACATTCTGTAACAACCAACAGGTCAAAGAAATGAAAAGGGAAAGATGTCTTGAAACAAACAAAAGTGGAACATAACATGCCAAAACTTATGGAATGCAGCAACAGTAGTTTAAGAGGGAATTTCATAGAGATAAATGTCCTCAAATAGACAACTTTATAACTCAAGGAACTAGAAAAATAATGACAAACTAAGCCCAATTTAGCAGAAGGATGGAAATAACAATGATCAGAGCATAAACAAATGAAATAAAGATCATAAAACCAATAGAAAATATCAATGAAACTAAGACCTGATTTTTGAAAAGATAAGTAATACTAACAAACTTTTAGCTAGATCAGAAAAAGAGAAAAAAGATTCAAAGAAATAAAATGAAGCATAAAAGAGGATTTTATATAATCAAATAAATAAATGAGACAAAAAAGAGTATCTATTTTGATACTACAAAAATTCAAAGGATGGCTTTTTGTCTGACATCTTAGTGAGTGCAGGAGTGGCTGCTGGTCTCCCAGCTTTGCAATGCCACCCAAGGATGACAAGAAAAAGAAAGGTGCTGGAATGTCAGCCAAAAAAGACAAAGACCCAATGCCAAAAAGAAAAAGTGTCCAAGGCAAAGCTCAGGACAAGCTCAATAACCTGGTCTATTTTGACAAAGTGACATATGACATACTCTGTAAGGAAGTTCCCAACTATAAGCTTTTAACTCCAGCTGTTGTCTCTAAAAGACTGAAGAATTGAGGTTCCCTGGCCACGGCAGTCCTTCAGGAGCTCCTTAGTAAAGGACTCATTAAACTGGTTTCAAAGCACAGAGCTGAAGTAACTTACACCTGGAACACAAGGGTGGAGATGCACCAGCTGCTACTGAAGATGCATGAACAGATCTTCCAGGTTAACATTTTAGAAAATAAAACTTTATTAAATAAAAAAAAATCAAAGGATGGTAAGAGACTACTATAAACAAGTATATGCAAAAAATTGGATAATCTAGAAGAAATGGATAAAGATTTCAACATATACAAGGTACTAAGAGTGAAGGACAAAGAAAGAAAATATCTGAACAGATCAATAAAGACTGAAATTGAAGCATTAATCAAAAATCTCCCAACAAAGAAAAGCTCAGGACCAGATGGTTTTATAGGTGAATTCCATCCAAGTCAGAAAGAAAAAAGCAAAACTGTCTCATAAATATGATCTTATACAAATAAAATCATAAATATACCACCAAAAATTGTTAGAACTCATAAATTCAGTAAATCAAATCAATACACAAACATCAGTTGCATTTCTATACATTAACAATGAACTACCTAAAAACAAAATAAACAATCCCATTAATAATAGCATCAAAAACAATCAAATACTTAGGAAAATGTTAGCCAGGAGGTGAAAGGTTTGTACACTGAAAACTGTAAGACACTGATGAAAGAAATTAAAAAAGAAATAAATAGATATATATCCCGTGTTCATGGATCAAAGTATTAGTATTGTTAAAATGTCCATACTACTCAAAGCCATCTATAGATTCAGTGGAATCCCAATCAAAATTCCAATGACATTTCTCACAGAAATAGAATAAACAATCCTAAGATTTACAGGGAACTTCAAAAGACCCTAAACAGCCAAAACAATCTTAAGAAAGAAAAACAAACTGGAGGCACCACACTTCCAACTATTACAAAGCTATAATAATACAAACAGTACAGTAATGGCATAAAAACAGATATAAAGACAAATGGAACAGAGTTGACAACCCAGAAATAAACCTACCCGATGTGGTCAACTAATTTTCAATAAGGGTGCTAAGAATACTCAAAGGGGAAAGGATAGTCTTTAATAAATGTTGTTAGGAAAATTCATATTAAGAAATTAGACAATTCACAAAAATTAACACAAAATGAAGACTTAGATGTAAGACCTAAAACAATAAAACTCCTAGAAGAAAATGTAGGGAAGGGCACCTGGGTGGCTCAATTGGTTAAGCATCTGCCTTTGGCTCAGGTCATGATCCCAGCATCCTGGGATCAAGTCCCGCATTGGGCTCCCTGCTCAGTGGGGAATCTGCTTCTCCCTCTCCCTCTGCTGCTCCCCCTGCTGTGCTCTCTCTCACTCACTCTCTCTCTCTCTCTCAAATAAATAAATAAAAGCTTTCAAAAAACAGAAAATGTAGGGAAAAACTCCTTGATACTGGCCTTGGCAATAATTTTTTGCATATGACACCAAAAGCACAAGGAACAAAAACAAAATAAACAAGTAGGACTACGTCAAAGGAAAAACCTTCTGTATAACAAAAGAAATAATCAACAAAATGAAAGGGAAAGACTACAGACTAGGAAAAATACTTGCAAATCATATATCTGAAAGGGATTAATACCCAAACATATAACAAACTCATGCAATCCAATAACAAAAAAACAAATAACCTGATTTAAAAATGGGCAGAGGACCTGAATTGACTTTTTTTCCAAAAAAGACATACAAATGACCAACTGCTGTATGAAAAGATGTTCATCATCACCAATCGTGAGGGAAACAAATCAAAACCACAATGAGAGGAGTGTCTAGGTGGCAACAGTCCGATAAGCATTAGACTCTTGATTTCAGCTCAGGTCATGATCTTAGGGTTGTGAGATCAAACTTTGCCTCAGGCTTTGTGCTCAGCTTCAGAGTCCGCTTGAGATTCTCTCTCTCCTCCTCTCTCTGCCCCTCCCCCTGCTCTTGTGCTCTCAATAAATAAATAAATAAATAAACAAATAAATAAATAAAATCTTAAAAAAAAAAACCCACACAATGGGACATCACTTCACACCTGTTAGAATAGCCATAATCAAAAAGACAAGAGATAACAAATGCTGGCATGAATGTGGAGAAAAGCAATCCCTTATGTACAGTTGGTGGGAATGTAAATTGCCAAAGCCACCATGGAAAAGAGCATGGAAGTTCCTCAATAAATTAAAAATAGCAATGTCATATGATCCAACAGTCCCTCTTCTAGGTATACATCCAAGGAAATGAAATAACTACCTCACAAGATATCTGCACCCCCATTTTCACTGCAGCATTAATGACAACCACCAAGACATGGAAACTAGCTAAGTGTCCATTGATGAAAGAATAAAATGTGGTACATATATACAATGTACACATATACGTTATCCAAAAAGAGAAGAATCTGCTTTATCAATCAAATTTCAACTGAAAATCTCATCAGGATATCCACTTGAAAGTGAAAGGAAAATTGCTGTACCTTGTACTGTTAAGAAAGAAGTATTGTGTTTAGTAAATTCTTTCAATTTTGAAAGCAACCTATACCAATTTGAATTTGCTGCTTCTACCCAGATACCAGATACTGTTTCTCCCATAGTCTAGAACTCAATGACAGAACAGTTAATGATTCAGTAGCAAAATATTAGCTTCCAGTCCCCATGACCCTGGATCATATTGTCTAGATATTTTGGTATTCAAGAGAACAATTTCCACCAAGAAACACAATAATGTTTCCAACTGAGTGAAAACTGAGATTGCAACTAGATAATGATACAGAAAAAGATGTTTTGGTGTTAGGAGTGATTGATCCATATTAATAGGTAACTTAGGACTTCTGCTCTATTATTGGAACCATGAAGTATACCGAAAGACTTTAGATGTTCCTTGCTTTCTACCACCATGCCCAGAAGTAGATGTTTATTCCTACTCTTATACCTCTCTAAAGGCAGGACTATCAAGAGCTTGGAACCTCATTGGGAATAGAACTATATCCAGCTCAATGCTCTCTGCCAGAGGACATGGGTAATGTGAATTCTGTAGCATTTAATCATAACTCTATATAAGGAAATGTAAACTTTTGTAATGTGGTTTCTTTGTACGTGGTAGTATGGTTACAAAATTCTAGGCAACCATAGGTACACGGAGGTTGGTAGACCAAGATAAAGGAAACTGTAAATTCAGATTCAGTCATTCACAAAAATAGGTTTATACAGCTCTATAAGCCAAGTTATTGCATTAAAAAAAACACTTCCAAATTCTTTCATAATGGAGTTTGGCGGACTCAGCTCATGGTTTTTTTTTTTCACTGTTTAACTAGGGTATCTCTATTTTCCATTAAGGCTTAAACAGATAATAGACTTTGGAAGGAGAAAATTTTAATATGAGGTAGGGAAATCTTGATCTTTTCAGATAAATGTGATTATAGGAACATGATATCAAAGTAAAAGGCTATCTATACATGTATCTCCCTATTTCTCCTTTTTCTGATTGGGCTCACACATCAAGGGGGTACCTTAAATAAACTGAGGACAGCAATAAGTACAGACTTTAATGTGTTCCAACTAAGAAGCATGCCTACATCAAATAAACTAGATAATCCAGTGTGGTCATGTGCAGTGAGTCAGGCACTGGAGTTTAGATGTTCAGTGCCCTATGATGCAGTGAATTATTTAATGAGCCAGTAGGCCACACATGGGCTCTGTCAGATCAACATGTAACTTCACTCTATAGAGTCATGAAAACCAGCTTATATATTCCATACCAGCCTATGACCAGGGTATGGCTCCTTACCTTATTTCCCATTTTCCATTGCCTTTCTTTCCTCCCACTATTGAATGTGGAATATATTTCCACTTAAGTTAACCAGAGTCAATTTTAGTTGCCACAATCACATATCCTTAACTGATAAAAATAGTCACGCTTTTATCCTTTAAAAAATAGCACTATAGACTTAATTCACTAACATTTATAACTACCTGAAGCCCTTTTACATATTTTAGTGTGCTTATCATCTGGAATATATGCACTCTCTTCCAATGTTCCTGAATTTCACTCTAGAATATTCATTAAAAATGGAGGATGGATCTACTCATTTAATTAGAAAGACTTCACTTATTGCTATAGTTACATTGACATTTCTCCCACCATGATTCTTTTTAAATTTTCAGTCATTCATATTCTTTTTCCTGTTTAAATGAAATATTTCATTTTGAAAAGTCCACATATTTCTTCCATTATCTAAACTCCACTTTAAGGATAATACAGGTACTTTAGCTTACTTTTTATAGCAGATAACCACATAAATATTAAATTATTGGAAGTATTAATTTATGGCAATGTATTTTAGTTTATTATATTAAGTCTAGAATTTCTTATAATAGCAATCCATCATTTATAGTCTATGAACAAAACACACAGTAACAAGAGTGGGACTTTTTTTAAATAGAAAACTCAAATTTAGGAAAGATCTTAAAAACAAATAGCTTCAATATTCTGAACTGATTTTCTTACAAATAGCAGTTTTGTATTTGTTTTTTTTATTAAATCCTATATCTTAACAGAAATCTGCAATCAAAGGCACTTTTGGAGATAATATAGCACTGAGTGCAGAACACCCTTATAGTCTCCTAAATATAAGCTACAAAAATAAGTTTGTCTTGAGAAAGAACATTTCCCTGAGATAGTCTGTAAGATAGAAGAAATAACACATTAAGTAGTTTTTACTGTCACAAGGGGAAAAAAATAGCTAAATGTATCTAAAGGAGCCCTACACTATAACTAACAGTCTTCATTATGTAGACTGCCATTTTTAAACAGTCAATATGGTGAAGAAAAAATATAACAGAGTTTGGAATAATATAGATTGGAGTTTAAATTGAGGGTCTATACTATATATAATATATGATGCACATTATTTTCATATTTTATAATTCCTGAAGACAAAACACATTCAGCAATTGCTGTCAGCCAGTCATGGTGTAGTTGTCATTGCTTGTACATGAACAAGCACCAGACGTTTTGAGTCAAAAGTAGCAGAATGCGTGGCTGTGCTGGGAAAGCAAACTTGAACACAATGGTAAAATACATTTTAATTCTAGAAGCAAGTGATTGTGAGGAAGAGGTGGGGTTAGTGATGACTTGATATCTTTAATAATAATCATGGAATAGAACAATTATAGAACAATTTTACATATTTGCAAAAAACTTTAGAGTTTTGTATAAAAAGCTATGAATTCTTCTACAGTTTCCCTAAAAAATGCTGTTCCACTAACTTTCTGGTATTACAGAGTAATAATGATAATAGCATCAAAAACTTCCTATAAGTAGTCAGTTTTGGTGAGTAGGCTATAACTTGAGTGTCAATTTTTTTTAAATATTAAGGCACTATTTTTGTCTGTTCTTTTAAAATAATAGTACTTTTTTCTTTTTGGAATGGCACTTATTTTCACATATTCAATAGGTAGAATTGATTATAATTGAAATCATTTTTTTTTAATTTTTTATTGTTATGTTAATCACCATATATTACATCATTAGTTTTTGGTGCAGTGTTCCATGATTCATTGTTTGTTCATAACACCCAGTGCTCCATGTAGAACGTGCCCTCCTCAATACCCATCACCAGGCTAACCCATCCCCCTACCCCCCTCCCCTCTAGAACCCTCAGTTTGTTTTTCAGAGTCCATCATCTCTCATGGTTCGTCTCCCCCTCTGACATACTCCCCTTTTCTTCCTCTCCTGTTATCTTCTTCTTTTTCTTTTTTCTTAAAATATGTTGCGTTATTTGTTTCAGAAGTACAGATCTGTGATTCAACAGTCTTGCACAATTCACAGCGCTCACCGTAGCACATACCCTCCCCAATATCTATCACCCAGCCACCCCATCCCTCCCACCCCCAACCACTCCAGTAACACTCAGGGTGTTATGCTGAGTGAAACAAGTCAATCAGAGAAAGACATGTATCACATGACCTCACTGATATGAGGAATTCTTAATCTCAGGAAAGAAACTGAAATCATTTTTGCAATAAAATGAGTTTCAAGTTTTTCTTTATATATATCTTTGGACTTAGCTGCAAATTTCACCTTTGTGTTCTAAACTGAGATAATCAAAATTCAATGGCCAAGTATGTGTCTAGAAAGACATACTTATTTTTTTCAACTCATTTCCTTTTATATTTTTTTTAACAGCGTTATTAAAGGTATAATTTATATAGCATAAATGGCAGCCACTGAACGTGCACAAGTCAATGGTTTTTAGTGAGTTGTTCCACCACCCTTGCCACGACCCAGTTTTAGAACATTTCCAGAAAGATCCCTTGTGTCCATTTGTAATCAATCCCATTCCACCTCCTGGCCCAGCTAATCTTCTTTTTTTTTCTTTAAATTTTTTATTGTTATGTTAATCACCATACATTACATCATTGGTTTTTGATGTAATGTCCATGATTCATTGTTTGTGCATAACACCCAGTGCTCCACGCAGAACGTGCCCTCTTTAATACCCATCACCAGGCTAACCCATCTCCCATCCCCCTCCCCTCTAGAACCCTCAGTTTGTTTTTCAGAGTCCATCTCTCTCATGGTTCGTCTCCCCCTCCAATTTACTCTCCTTCATTCTTCCCCTCCTGCTATCTTCTTTTTTTTTCTTAACATATGTTGCATTATTTGTTTCAGAGGCACAGATCTGTGATTCAACAGTCTTACACAATTCACAGCGCTCACCATAGCACATACCCTCCCCAATGTCTATCACCCAGCCACCCCATCCCTCCCACCCCCCACCACTCCATCAACCCTCAGTTTGTTTCCTGAGATTAAGAATTCCTCATATCAGTGAGGTCATATGATACAAAGACATACTTATTTTTGAAAACAAGTATGTTATTGCCATGGGACAGCATTCATAAAAGGTGACAACTGGATATGACAATATAACAATGTAGATGAAAACATCCTTTAAAAATGACAAATTCCTCCTAGAAAAAGTAGCTAGCAAAAACAGAGAAGATAATTATGAATTATAAAATTATCCAAAAAGAACTTATATTTTCCTTACTGGCTAGCTGATTTGACAAGTGAGGAATGAAAAGGATGAACCAGTCATATTTATGACCCAAGGAAGAATAATCTATGAGTATTCTATATTAATGTATAGATAAATATTTAATTCTCATATTTTCCATGAGCACTTCAATTGAGTCACACATGTCACTGGGCACTCCTCCATGCTCAGAATCACTTGAAGACTGAGGGTTGCGGTGTCAAGTTTCCACTTAGGTGTGGGGAAATCAGTAAAACTGAGGATCTTATTGTTAATATATCATTTATACTCACTGGCCAGTGAATATATATCAAAGGATTCTGAATTGTCAAAATTTACGCTGTAGAAGTGATTTTAACAATCATGATGAGTTGCTGTAGCAAACCATCTCTGGTGCAAAGCAGTTTCTATTATCACTTGCCCCCAATTCCCCTGTATAAATAGGAATCTATTTTCCCGTTGTGCCAGCTGGCAGAGAATATGAAAATAACCCAGGTGGCCTTTATTACATCTCAAGTTGGAAAAGAGAGCATGCTGCCCCTGTAAGGAAGGGATGGAAAGAAGTTAATACTAACAGATTTTTTTTTAACCCAAGAGATTCATGCCATGCTTTTATATTCTTTTATTAAATTGACACTTTTAGCTTCACTTTGGAAAAAAAAAATGCATAATAGAGGAAATTGGGGAAATAAAGAATCACCATCTGCACAGGATTTACTTTGTAATATGTTTTATTAATCTTTTTGAAGCTAGATGAGGTTATACAAGGAATTCTACATAACATCTTATCTATTTTTTGTCGTTGTTGTTCCCTCTCTTTCATCTTGCACCGATAACAACTTCCTTTACCATGGCATTGTAAAAAGACTAGCCTTGCCTCACCAAAGTGAGAACAGTTTTTAGTGGTTTCCGTAATGGATTTTATACACTATTGATTCATTTTGTATGTATCAGTGAAGGATAAACATAAAACCAGACATAACAGTGGTGAACTAATTGACAGGAATTCTGGAAGTAGATTACTCAGAGATTATGTGAAAGTTTTTACATTACCAAAGCCAAGTGAGGCTGGTTCAGAGCTGGTCTTCCATAATAATAAGCTGATATCTGTTGAGGGCTTACTATGAATGAGCCAAGTATTACTTTTAGTGCTGCACATGTATTATCATTTTTCCCTCAACAGAAGCTTTAAATTATCTCGTAATGACCTATGAAGATGCTCAAAGAGCCAAAGGACACCATGGAAAAAGAACTGAAAGAAACTAGGAGAAAATGTCTCAAAAAATAGACAATGTGAATAAAGGGAAAATGTAAAAAAGAATCAAATAGAAATTCTGGAGCTGAAAGTATAGTAACTGGACTGTCCTATGAGTAAACTGATGCACATAGAACCAAGGTTACATATCTTGTAGGACACAGAGCCAGATTTGAACCTGTGTAGGGCTCATGGTCTACCTGTCCTGTCAACCTGATTGGACGTACGAGTCCAGTGGTTATCAGGTTCCTTTTGCTTCCATCACCTGCACTGGTCAACCCCAAAACTAGAAGTTTACACTGAGAAAGAATACTCCTTTAAAGCCTCATTCAGGTGAAGAATTCTAATTCTAAATTCTAAATCTACCTAAGATATGGAAAAAGATTTAAGCAGACTACAAATAGAAACATGACATTTAGTATAAGAAAAAGACACCAATTTGCCTAAAATATTACAATATTTCTAAAAGATTTTACAACCCAGTATTAGCAGAATATAGAGCTGCAAATCTCTCAAGACACTACTTATGGGGTATTAAGAATATTCTGAAAAGCCACTAGACATTGTGTACCTATGGACAAAAAACTCAGATTCATTCACCTGAACATATTCCAGTTCAACAAATCTATCATTTAAAAAACAGAACTATGGAGCAAGATATATACAAGCAGCTTTATAAACTGTGCCAACCTCAATTAGGGAAATGCATAAAAGAATAACCATGTGATGTAAACTTAAATGAGAAAATAAGGACATTAACTTTCATATACAGCAAATTTTAAAATATTGTAAGTATATAAATATTACTTAAAAATATATAAGATATTAATAGTGCTAAACTCTGGATGGTAACATTGTAACTAATGGGTCTTTATACTTGTGGATATTTAAAGTTTTTCCACAGTAGGTATTTAATAATTTTATATTTACTCAAATATAATACAAAATGGAAAAAGCAGACAGCAAAACACAAGCTCAGAATTATGTTAATTTGGGCGGCGGGGGGAAATGTGAGCCTAGAAAAGTTAAGATTAGATAGTTTTATTATTTGGTCATATTTCTTTGCTTTTGCCTATAGCTCTTCAAACAGCAAGTGTTGTTTTTATAATCAGAATAAAGTTATAGACTACTGTGTTCTATATAATGAGCAAAAAATTGCTAAGATGATTCCTAAAAGGAAGTGTAATATGAAAGTGTTGTTTTCTTTCTGATTAGAAAGCTAATCCTTGACAATCCCCGGATCTGGTGCTGAGTGGGCCAGATCTCTGGTTTTTGTCATTTGCAGCTACTGCTGTATTTCCAACACTCTGAGCACAGTCTGTTACAAAGAAGCTCTTCAAAATTATTTGTTAAATTAATTCCACACATTCAATCTATGCCAACAGAAGGTTCAGTCCTGACCAGTAAGCAGCAACTCACTCCTTATGTGATATTACAGCTTTCCTTCAAGCAGAGTACAGACTCCAAATACAATCAGAGTCTTCCTTTAATTTCAAATACCTATTCTTCATGCCTCCAGCTTGCTAATGTATAACCTTGGGGAAACTATGTAAACATTATGAGATTATTTCTCTCATTTTCAAAATGAAAATAGCATTATCTAATTTTCAGGGTAACTATATTAAGTAAATGTTATTATAACTAACCTACAGTTCACCTGGGCATACGATAAGCCAAATGGGGTTCAATAAATTTATACACTTTGGTAACCCACTGTTTTTTTTATTGAATAAACTTGATATGTAATGTGTAAGTTTGAAGTGCACAGTGTCACTTTGATACATTTATATACTGTAATATGGTTGATGTCATGATACTTATATAATCACAGTACAATTATTGTTTTCTTATATTCACTATACTGTGCATTAGATCTCTACGGTTTCTTTACTACTTGTTATAGGTTTCTACCCTTAAACACTGTCACTTTTATCCTCACTCTTCCCTGTCCTACCATTCCTTGGCAACCACCATTTTATTGTTTTTTACAGGCTTAACTTTTTCAGATTGCACATCTAAGTGATCTCATACTGTACTTGTCTTTCTGTCTGACTTATTCTCACTTAGCATGGGTCCCTATGTTGTTGCAAATAAGAGGACATCTTTCTCCTGGCTGAAAAATATTCCACTGTGTATATATTCCATATCCTTTTCATTCATCCATCCATTGATGGGCATTTGGATTACTTCCATATCTCAGCTATTGTGAATAATGCTTCAGTAAACATGGGAGTGCAGATATCTCATCAAAATCATGTTCCCTTTCCTTTGAGTATATACCCAGAAGTGGAATTTCTGGATCACATAGTAAATCTATTTTTAATTTTTTGAGGACACTCCCTGTTGTTTTCCATAGTGGCTATACCAATTTACATTCCCACCAACAATGTATAAAGATTCCCTTTATACCACATCCTCACCAGCACCTATTGTGCCTTGTCTTATAATGACAGCTATTCTAACAGGTGTGAGGTGATATCTCATTGTGGTTTTGATTTGCATTTCCGTTACGATTAGTAATGTTGGGCATCTTTTCATGTGTCTGTTAGCCATTTTGATGTCCTCTTCGGAGAAATGTCTATTTAGCTCTTCTGCCCAATTCTTAATTGGATTATTGTTTTTGCTATTGGGTTACAAGACTTCTTTATATATTTTGGATATTAGCCCCTTAGCTGATATATGGTTTGCAAAAATTTTCTCCCATTCTATAGAATGTCTTTTTATTGTTATTTATTTTGCTATGCAGAAGTTTTAAATTTGATATAGTCCCATTTGTTGTAATTTTTTCTTTTGTTGTTTTGGATGATGCTTTTGGATGATGTCCAAAAAATTATTGACAAAATCAGTCTCAATGAACTTCTTTACATTTTCTAGTTCTATACTATCAGGTCTTATGTTCAAGTCTTTGATCCACTTCAAGTTAATTTTTGTGAGTGGTATGAGATAAGGGTCCAATTTCATGTTCTATATGTGTTAGTCCAGTTTCCCCAACACCATTTGTTGAAGAGACTATGCTTTCCCCACTGGATATTCCTGTCTCCTTTGTCAAATAGTTGACTGTATATGCTGGGGTTTAATTCTAGGCTCCCCCTTCTGTTCCACTGGTCAGTGTATCTATTTTTGTGCTAGCATCACGCTGTGTGTAGTACTATGGCTTTACAGTATAGTTTGAAATCTGGAAGCGTGATACCTCTAGCTTTGTTCTTTTTCCTCGGGATTACTTTGACTATTTGGGGTCTTATGTGGTTCCACACAAATTTTAGGATTTCTTCTTCTTCTAGTTCTGTGAAGAATGCCTGCCGTGATTGCACAAAATCTGTAGATGGCTTTGAGTAATATGGCCATTTTAACAATAGTAATTCTTATAATCTGTAAACATGGGATGTTTTTCCATTTGTGTCTTTAATTTCTTTCAGTAAAGTTTTGTAGTTTTCATTGTATTAATCTTTCACTTCCTTGATTAAATTTATTCCTAAGTATTTTATTGTTTTTGATGCTATTGTGAATGGGATGGCTTTCTCTCTTTTTCAGATGCTTCATCATTGGTGTAAAGGAATGCAATCGATTTCTGTATGTCTATTTCATATCCTGACACTTTATTGAAATTGTTGTAATTATTTTTAATGCTCTTTTTCTTTATTTTTAGTTAAGAGTTTAATATATCATTCTAAAAAGACTTACAGTATTCTATTTATTACCTTAATCAAAGTTTTGTGTACTTTTGTCTTCTCATTTTGGTTTACAGAGCTCCTTTTCACATTTGTTGAAAAGTAGGTCTAGTAGCAGTGAATTCCTCAGCTTGTTTTTCATTGTTTTGGGTTTTTTTTGTTTTTTGTTTTTTGTTTTGTCTAGGAAAGGCTTTATTACTCCTTCACATCTTAAAGATAACTTTACAAATAGAGTTTTCTTGGTTGGTAGTTTTTATATTTTAGCATTTTGAATATGTCATTCCACTCTCTCCTGGACTGTAGAGTTTTGGCTGAGAAACCTGCTAATAGCCAAATGGGCATGCCTTTGTAGATTACTGTCTTTTTTCCTAGGATGACTTTAAAATTATGTATCATTGACTTTTCAGTTTTAATATAATATGTCTTAAAGAAGGTCTTTCTGCATTGAGATAATAAGGTGTTCAATTAACTTCATGGACTTACATATCTTCTCCAGGTTTGGGAAGTTCTCAGCTATTATTTCTTTAAATACAATCTCTGCTTCCTTCTCCCTCTCATTTCCTTCTGATATACCTATTATCCCTATGTTGGCTTTTCTAATGGAACTGGAAAGTTCTCCTAGTGTTCCTTCACTTTTTAAAAAATCTTAGTCCTCCCCTCTTTCACTTGAATTAGTTCTATGTTTCTATCCGTGAGCCTGCTAATCTCTCTTCCATATGATTTGCTCTACTTTCAATGCATTCTGACACATTCTTCATTTATTGAGTTCTTCAGCCCTAGAATTTGTTTGATTCTTTCTCAGAATTTTAATCTCTTTGATAAAGCATTTCTTCATTAATTTTATTCCTGGGGTCACTGTATTGCCTTTCTGAGTTTCCCTGTATCTTGCTGAATTTTTTCACAACAACTATTTTAAGTTCTTTATCAGATCACAATATTCCATGTCTTCGGGTTCAGTTGCTGAAAATTGATTTTATTTTTGTGATATCTTATTATGATGATTTTTCATGGTATTTGATGAGAAGTGCCTCTGTCACTACATTTGAAGTAGTCTTTCTTATTTAAGCAATGTTTTGTTTACTTTGATTCTTACAGTTCAACAAGTTGGTAGTTTGGAACCTTCCTTTTGTTTTCCAAAATGTGACCTCTAACACAAGTCTTTGCTTTCTCTTCCCTGATCTGGGCGGACACACATTAAAAAAAAAAAAAAAAAAGGCATGGTGGCAGAGTGGGGGAGGTGTGTGTACTTATGGCCTGAGGTGCTGGCTGTTTCCAAGGCCCAGTAGAGGTATCCTCAAGTGGGAGGGTGTCCCAAATGTCTATAGTTCATCTTGCCTCCCAGGGAAGGCAGCAGAAGACATTTTTCTTCAATTTTCTTTATCTACTTCTCCTTTCCTTCTCCCCCAATCACTATGGTCTCTCCTCAAAGAGAGCAACTGGTCACTCCAGCTGCAGCACATATGGCCAGGCAGACCCCACTCACTACCTTTAGCCTTTATCTCCTCTGCCAGAAAAGTTGTGCTGATGCACTGCTAGACTGACCTCTGCCTTCTCTGCCATCACTACTGCTGCCGCTTCTAGCTCTGTCACCTTCTCCACAGTCCCATCCCCTCACTTACAAGTGCAGAGACGAATAAATCTCTCAGGTGTCTTGGTATGCTCTACAGAGGCACTTTTTTTTTCTTCAGTTATGGATGTCCATATAAATCAAAGGTGAGAGAAAAAAGTAATGAAAAGCCCAGGACCCAATGACTTCATTGGACAATTCCACCAAACATTTAAAAGAAGAATTAATATGATCCTTTAGAAAATTAAAGAGAATGTAACACTTCAAAAATCATTTTACTAGGCCAGCATTACCCTGATACCAAAATCAGACAAAGATATTATAAGGAGTTCATTTTCACTTTTGTTTCCCTTGCCTTTGGAGACATGTCTTGAAAGAAGTTGCTGTGGCCAATGTTGAAGAGGTTACTGCCTATGTTCTTCTCTAGGATTTTGATGGATTCCTGTCCCAATGTTTATAGCAGCAATGTCCACAATAGTCAAACTATGGAAGGAGCCAAGATGCCCTTCAACAGATGAATGGATAAAGAAGGTGTGGTCCATATATACAATGGAATATTACTCAGCCATCAGAAAGGATGAATACCCAACTTTTACATCAACATGGACGGAACTGGAGGAGATTATGCTAAGTGAAATAAGTCAAGCACAGAAAGACAATTATAATGTGGTTTCACGTATTTGTGGAACATAAGGAACAGCATGGAGGACATTAGGAGAAGGAAGGGAAAAGTGAAGGGGGGGAATCAGAGGGGGAGATGAACCATGAGAGACTATAGACTCTGAGAAACAAACTGAGGGTTTTAGAGGGGAGGGGGGTCGGGGGATGGGTTAGCCAGGTGATGGGTATTAAGGAGGGCATGTATTGCATGGAGCATTGGGTGTTATAAGCAAACAATGAATCAGGATCACTACAACAAAAAATAATGATGTATTGTATGTTGACTAACATAATAATAAAGAAAAGATACTGCAAGAAAAAAGATAACTACAATATACCTGATCAATATGGACACAAAAATCTTTTTTTTAACAGTTTATTTATTTATTTGACAGAGAGAGCACGAGCAGGGGGAGTGGCAGGCAGAGGGAAGAGGGAGTAGCAGGCTCCCCACTGAGCAAGGAGCCCGATGCTGGACTCGATCCCAGAACCCTGGGATTATGACCTGAGCCAAAGGGAGATGCTTAACCCACTGAGCCACCCAGGCACCCCATTGACACAAAAATCTTCAACAAAATACTAGCAAACTCAATTCAACAACACATTAAAAGGATTAATCACCATGAATAAGTAGAATTTATTTCTTGAATAAATTACCACTTCTATTCAGCATAGTAATGGAAGTCCTAGACCAAGAAATTAGGCAATAAAAGGAACAGAGGGATTGAAATCAGAAAGGAAGAAGTAAAATTATTTGTGTTCAAGGATGACATGATCTTCTATAATATAGAAAATATGAAAGATTACACATACAAATACACACACATACTGTTAGAACTAATGAACAAATTCATACAAAAATCAACTGCATTTCTACACACTAACAACAAACAATCTACAAAGGAAATTTTTTTTTTTAATTCTACTTACAGTAGCACCAAAAGGAATGTAATACTTAGGAATGAACTTAACCAAGGAGATGAAAGACTTGCACATTGAAAACTACAAAGCAACATTGAAAGAAATTAAATAAACAAATAAAGGGAAAGACATTTCATGTTATGAATCAGAAGACTTAATATTATTAAAATATCCACACTACCAAAAATTATATACATATTCAATGCAACCCCTAGCAAAACCCTATGGCATCTTTCTGTAGAAATTGAAAAAAAAAATTCCAAAATCCATATAGAACCATGAAAGACTCTGAATAGCCAAAATTAAAAAACCAAAAAACAAACAAATAAAAAAACCCAACCCTCTTAAAAAAGACAAACCAAACTGGAAACCACACACATCCTGATTTTAAAACATACTACAAAGCTACGGTACTCAAAAGAGTGTGATATTGGCATAAAAAAACACATTGGTCAATTGAACAGCATAGAGAGCCTAGAAATAAATTCTTACATATATGGTCAAATGATCTTTGAGAAGGGTGCCAAATTATAAAACGGAAAAAGTATAGTCTATTCTACAAATGGTGATACCCACATGCAAAAGAATGAAATTGGACTCTACTACTCTATACAAAAATTAACTCAAAATAAATTATAGACTTATAATTATAATTATTATATAATTATTATATAATTATATTATTATATAAATTATTATATAATTATATTATTATATAAATTATTATACAAATATATAATTATATTATTATATAAGTTATTATACAAATATATAATTATATTATTATATAAATTAATTATTTATATAATATTATATAATTATTATATAATTATAATTATTATTATAGACGTAAGACCTGAAACTATAAAATTTCTAGAAGAAAACATAGAGAAAAACTTGCATGACACTGAATTTGACAACGATTTCTTGTATATGACACCAAAAACACAGGTGATGAAAGAAAAATACATAAACAGAACTAGATCAAACCTAAAAACTTCTGCACAGCAAAAGAAATAATCAGCAGAGTGAAAATTAACCTGTGAAACTATAGAAAATACTTGCAATCATATCACTGAATAAGGTGTCTTATATTTAGAATATATAAAAAACTCATATAACTCAACAACAACAAAAACCCACAAATTATCCAATTTAAAATAGGCAAAGGACTTGAACATTTTTCCAAAGAAGATATCAAAATGGCCACCAAGCCATATGAAAAGATGTTTAGTATCACTTATCATCAGGAAAATGCAAATTAAAACCACAATCAGGTATCACCTAACAACCATTAGGATGGCCACTGTCAAAAAAACATAAATTAGCAAGCATTGGTAAGGAAGTGAAGAATTTAGAACTACTGTTGATAGAGGTGTAATATGGTACATCTGTTATGGAAAATACTATGAAGGTTCTCAAAATTCAAAAATGGAACTACTATATGATCTAGCAACTCCATTTCTAGTTGTATATCTAAAAAATTAAAAACTGGATCTGAAAGAGATATGTGTACACTCATGTTTATTTGTAGCCTTATTCACAATAGCCAAGAGGTGGAAGTAACCCAAATGTCCATTAGCAAGTGAATGGATTTGTAAGAATACTTAATAAATTGATTCTTTAACTCTTTGATACAGTCTTCTTTAATAAAAAAAAAAAAGGTCTATTTGCTACTTAGAAGTAACCTAAGGAAACTGGATAAGAACTTTCCACCAACAGATTATAAAATTTTGCGTTAAGATATTAAAACAGATTATAATAACTGGAGAGATATTTCATGTATAAAAACAAGACACCGTAATAAATATATTTGTTCAACTCAAATTAACTTATACATTTACTGCAATTACAATAAAGGAATCCAACACAATCCTTTACTTAGTTGATGTTATAACCTGAAAACTCATTTGGGAGACCCTAAGGCCACTAATAAACAAAATAATCCCAAGAAGTATTATCAAGTCTTACCATAAAGCTAAAAGTAATTTACATAGAGCCCCCAAATAGATCTAACTTATATGGAAACATATAACATTTGTAGGTTAGGAAAAGGGAAGGACTTTTCAATACATAATATCTGTAAACAGCTGAGACAACTGTTTATCCATACAGAACAAACAATAGCAATGGTAACTGAACTCTATCTCACAGCATGCATTTATTAATTTTTTTTTGAGAGAGACAGGGAGTGTGCATGCACACAAGCAGGGGTGGGGGAGGGGCAGAGGAAGAGGGAGAGAGAGAATCTTAAGCAGTCTCCTCACTCAGAGCAGAGCCCCACGTAGGGCTGGTTCTCAGGACCCTGAGATCATGACCTGAGCCAAAATCAAGAGTCGAATGCTTAACCCACTGAGCCACTCAGGCACCCTCACAATATGCATTTAAACAAGGAAGTATGAAACAAGTGTGTGAAACTTTTAGAATGTTTTTATAGACTTGGTATAGGGAAGGATTTCCTAAATAAAACACAGAAAATAATGATCATATTAAGAACTCAAAAATTCACTACTGTAAAATTGAGAAAGAAGTGCATTCATTAAAGGACAGACACCTTTTATAAATGAAAAGACACATCACATGGGCGCCTGGGTGGCTCAGTTGGTTAAGCGACTGCCTTTGGCTCAGGTCATGATCCTGGAGTCCCAGGATTGAGTCCCGCATCAGGCTCCCTGCTCAGCGGGGACTCTGCTTCTCCCTCTGACTCTCCCCCCTCTCATGTGCTCTCTCTCTCTCTCTCATTCTCTCTCTCTCAAATAAATTAATAAAATCTTAAAAAAAAAAGAATGCATGCTTAAATAAAAAATCAAAAAAAAAAGACACATCACAAATTAGGAAAAGATAATTGTAAATTAAATATCAACAAAGAATTAATAATAAGAATACATGAATTTCTTCACCATATCAATAAACAGATCATCCAATAAAAGATGAAGCAAGAGAAATGAATGGGCATTTTCACAGAAGAAACACAAGTGGCACACACAAGAAACACAAGTGTTTTTTTTTTTCATTTAGTACTTCTGTTTTATTCAAATGCCAAAACATAAGTTTCACGATACAAATTGTAGTTATACTCTGTTTGATTTCAAAAACATCAATTATGCTTTGTTAACAACTTCCAAAACCAAATGTAAGTTGTTGTGACTAAGCATATGAATATATATTCAACTTCTCACTGAGAGAAATGCAAGTTAAAACCAAAATGAATAATTAGATACAATTTTACGCTGAAGAGAATAACAAAAATATAAAACCAAATTTGCACAATACCAAATATTGGTGAGAATGTGGAGCACAATAAAAATAATCATACACAGTCTGTGGCCATGTAAAGTTATATAGCAAACTGTGTATACAGTTGGGTGGATGTGTATTATTGACTTAGCTAAACTGTGAGTATGTTTTTCAGCATTGTCTCCCTGCACAGTTCCAAATTAATGTATGCCACCAGAGATAATTTATGCAAGACCAGTAGGCAGAAGTAAAGCAGTAGCTATGTTCTTCATGCTTGAAGGAACAGTTCAGAATACCCAGCACTGATGCAGTTTACACATGCTGTCACTTATAGGCTGACTTACCAGGGTGGTGTGAGGCACCAGTCAGCCCACAGCCCCTAAGGCTCCTCAGGCTCCTGCAGGATTCTCATTGGACCAGGTGCTTATGAGCCCTGTGCCGAAGAACACCATGTTCTGCTAGAAGATATGCTCAGCATCAAATTTGTAGACCTAGAGGCAGAAAAAGACAAGATTTTAGTTTGTCCTCATGGGTCCCAGCTTGTCCATTCTCTACTCTACTTAATATCATCTCTTCCTGACTGCCTGCCACGTTGACTTTAAACTCCAATACCAAACACAAAACAACAGCTTTATTCTTAAAGTATCTTCCATACATATCACTCATAGGATTCTGTTCCTTTGATTAAACCTTGACTGTCCAGCTGATTATGAAATGCAGAAAATAACACAAGCTCTAGCAAGTAATGGCTTACTATGTCACCATACTATGAAAAATATACTGACTTTACCTTCTTTTTCTGATACATTTGAGGACAAAATAATACACAAAATTCACCATTTCTTTAAAATGTATGCTTAATGCCTATGTGCCTTCTTTCTCTTGACCTTTACTCAGGGTCAAATTTATCATTGATGGGAAGCATAATTCATAATAATGCTTGGTGCTCCTTCTGAGAAAAATTAATGCCATCAACAGGGGTGAAGTATCCAGAGAGTCTGGGGCGGATTTAGATGTCACCTATCAGCCATAGAGCATTTGTGCAAAGGATTGATCTGAGAAACAGCATCCTATGAAGAAATCAAAGCCAGGCAGGGAATCCAATATCCAAGGCAATCTAAAGGAGTTAAAGAGAACAGAACACCAGTGAAACAAAGGGATTGAAAAGGAGCAAGGAGTGAAAAATAATTTTGTAAACTTGAAGGTGAGAGGTACAGACTAGAAGAATCCTTTGAGCAAAAGAAGGCAGCTATAGCTGGTAATTTTTCTAATCGTCTCTGGTGAGGGCAACGAAAGCAAGTAAAACCTATGCTTTTACTGTGATCATAACATTTTTTTTCCCCAAAAAGCACTTTATTCCGTAGAGATACCACAGAAGATTTTTTGGGACTCAACTACATGTTGACCTGAGGAAAACATTACAAATATACAACTTGTAAAATTAAATGATAGAATATAAACTATTGATAACAACACATACTGGATTTCAATATTTGGATCAATATTTTAATTACCAAAGTATTCTGGCATTATGCTATATGGACATCCATTAATAAATGATCAATTGCCTATGTTACAATGTAAGGAAATATTATTTAGCACTGGTAAAATGAAAGTAATAATATGAATTTCTAATTCCAATAAATTTAAAAATATTTCTAAAGAAATAAAAATAAATACTATTCCAACTCTTAGAAAAAAAAGAATTGAGGACCATAACCAGTAAAAACACGTCTTGACCCTGTATTCAGATTTCAATTTTGCTTTTTTTAAATTTTCAACCTTTTCTTCCAACTTTTTGTAACCACATTCATTGTGCTGTTTTGATGCAAAAATATGTTCTTAAAATTGAGTGTTACAGATAATCAAAATTCTGCATTGTATTTTAAATTTAATCAAGAGCTATTTGTCTTACTTCTAGGATAGTTTTTTATAAAGAGAGATGCCTTTACTTATGTTCCTAATTTTAGGAACTCTGTAGAGTCCTATACTAGATTATCAGAGCTAGGATAGCAAAATGATAGTGAGTTAGTTACCTCAATTTCTGTGATTACAAGCAATTTCAGTGGCAGGTACTATATACAAAAGTATGTAAATAAAGAGTTTCTATAAAAACCATTATTTTAAAGTACTGTTTCTGATGATAAACTTTCACATCTTCCAGTTTATACTTTCATAGTCATTACTAAACAAATCTTTGAGTGCAAGAGAAAGGTCCATTGTCCATTTTGGTGAACAGAACTTAACCAGAAACTCAAGTTTAAAATGACAAGATATAAGTATAAATTTATCTTAAATACTATGGGCAAATAATTTGTTGTAACTGGGAACTAAATACCTGCTAACCATTTTGTTTTTGTATCTCAACAATGATAACCTAGAGCTTTGAATTTTCAACAGGATTTGTGACCCATAGCTTCTCATAATCCCAGAGGTTCTCTATAAAGATGTGTGGGTTTTGGTTCTACTATAACATTAATCAAGATCAAATTAACCATCTGTGGCTTACAATAAAGTAGTCGTAGTGTCTATCACCTTCTTTTCAAAATTGTTTATCATTGGGGTTTTATACTGGATTAAATTCCTGGCTTTCAGAGCAAAACTTCTCAAGTCTTGACTCTTGCAATTTATATGACATATAAAAATCAATACAAGTGCTAAAAAAAAAAATCAATACAGTGCTTTTGTTAATTGTGTCAAAATGAGAAACCAGAATATATGGAACACGGAAGAACCCCAGGTTTAAGAGTACTAATCTGGTTTCCAACATTTTAGGGCTTCTGAATTAAAACTGTTCCCAAACCACCCTCTTACCTCATAAACTACCATTTTTCTGGAATTATTAACCACATTTACAATGATCATGAGAATGTGTGCTTTGCAAAAATGTTTTCTTCTCTAACTCCCTTTCCATGCCACAAAAAGTAAAACACAAGACAGCACAATTCATTTTCACAGCTTTAAACATTGCTAGAACTCAAGAAGTATAAATGTTACAGAATTTCAGATATTTGAACTGAATCATCTATTTAAACCCTCTCACATTTTGTATGTGGGAATTAAAGAACCCCAAAATGTAAACACTGGGCCCAAAGTCATAGACCTAAAAAGAAAATTTGAACTAGGACGTAAACATGCAATTGCAAGCTCAGATTATTGTCCAGCTGGTCCTACAATCATAGAACTTTAGAGCAGAAAGATCGTCTAATTCAATCCCTTTATTTTATAGACGAGCCCACTGGGCTACAGTGGTTACCAGGTTTGCTTAATGGGGGAAGATTATTCACAGAGGTTGTCAAATAGAGTAGCTGAAACCCTGAAAATGCTTCCTCAGCTTCCACACGTAAGTAGAGAGCACTGCCTTAATCTATATTCCTTGAGGAATCCCTCTTCTGGCAGTTATTATTACTTTTCAACACTTTAGGTCCCAAATAATAAATTCATACTTTGTTTCAAAACAAGGTATATTTTCAAAGGCAATTTTCCAACATCAAAATAATAATTCAGTCAGCCAAACCTTACTCACCGGAACAGGCACTTTGTACTAGGTGTTCTTCTACGTACAAGGATAAAACAAAGACTGAAAGCAGCTTTTATTCTAAAAAGGGAGACAGATGAGCCAAAACCTAACTACCAAGCAATAATACAAATGAATACAGGCAATCATTTCACGTATTAATAAATGCTATGACTAAAATTCTAAACCCAAATGTTGAGCGTGACCTTTTTCTAATCCGAAAGATTTAATACCTAAAAAAAAATAGTTCACTGAGAAGTGGGCCTGATAAACAGGGAGTTCGGAAAAGAGAGATTTGTGTAGCAATTCATACAGACTACCCAAAATTGCTAGAGGGGTTATATTGTTGGAGTGTGTGTGGTGTGTGTGTGTGTTTTAGAAACGGTTTATTTTCCGCCAACCTTATTTCCATTTTCTGTTGAAGACTCTGTGGAAGAACAGCGGAAGCTTCTCGGCGGCCGTTCCTCCCTCTCCAGAGCACCAGCAGTGGGGTCTGCAGAGGGTGTTGGGCAGGGCCCTGGCGCAGAGGCACAGAGGGGAACTGCCCACCTTCAGGCCAGTGAGCAGCCCCAGGTCAGTAAACTCAGAAACTGGCTCAATCCATCCACCCTGAAGCTCCTCCTCCGTCACAGCCTTTTCAGCAGGGGCTGGTTCTTTCTTTTTAATCTCTTCAGGAGGTCTGTAGAACTAGATGTGACCTCTCGTCGCTGCTCGCGAGAGCTGGAGCGCGAGAGCTGGAGCGGGGGCGCCTGCGCAGACACTCCCGGGGCTGCACCCCACACTTGGGGCCGCTGAGTGAGCTCTCTTGTTGCGCAGGGTGGCAATGTCTACGCAGGGCAGAGGAGAATCTGTATTACACAGGGCGATGGCAGGCAGGTTAACATGCAACATCTCTGTGAAAGGCTGGTGGTCAGCCCTGGGACCGGTAACCACAAGAAGTCTCGGCTCCCAGGAGGCTGCCTGGGTCTGGTTAGTGAAGGTTCCAGAAATAGGAGTGGTCGCAGTGCAGCCGCAAACTACAACACAGCTCCCTGGCCACTATTGCTGAGGCAGACGGCTCTGACATCAGCTGGGTTTTCAGTGGCAGCAGTGCCACAAGCTCCCAGCAGAAGCTTCTCCCAGGTTCTCTTCAGATGTATGACGTAGGTGGCATCTTTTTTCCCTTTTGTAGATGTACTGTTCCATTTGGAGGTCAAGGTAGCTACCATATAAATGGATTCTAAGTCTAAATCTAAATGCAAGGAATTTGAAGATATTCTTCATCATTTGCAGGACATCAAGGGCTCTGGACGTTGTTACCACGGGAATCCAGGACAACACCATATGGATTCCTCCCCGGTAGCGCAGAATGGTGAGTTCATTTTTTTTAAGCACCAAAGTGTTACCAGCATCATAAGGCCAATGAAATAAGAACAGGAGAAAAATCACTTTAATTTAAAGCAGAATATCCCCTCTTTGCTTGCTTTCCCTTTGTCTCTCTTGTCTCACATGCAAACTCACACAAACGCGTCAATCAGCAAACAAGCGAAGGAAAGCAAATGTAAAGTTAGGAAACTCAGCCCACAAGAAATGCTATAAGGCTTGCCTTTCATTAAACTGATGACTAATGAGAATATCTGATTTCAAAGAAAATATATTTTAGTATTATTCCACCAAGATATTTAGTTATGCAACACTCTTTTAATATTTTCCTTATTTCTAAGGAACTTTTTAAACTTAAACCTATGCATTATTTAAATCTAAAGCACTCTATTTTCTTTTTTTAAATTTTATTTTATTATGTTATGTTAATCACCATACATTATATCATTGGTTTGTGATGTAGTGTTCCATAATTCATTGCGTATAACACCCAGTGCTCCATGCAGTACATGCCCTCCTTAATACCCATCACCGGGCTAACCCATCCCCCCACCCCCTCCCCTCTAGAACGCTCAGTTTGTTTCTGAGTCCATAGTCTCTCATGGTTCGTCTCCCCCTCTGATTCCCCTCCTTCATTTTTCCCTTCCTACTTTTTCTTTTTAACATATAATGTATTATTTGTTTCAGAGGTACAGGTCTGTGATTCAACAGTCTTACACAACTCACAGCGCTCACCATAGCACATACCCTTCCCGTTTTAAAAAGGACATCAATTAGAGGACAGCCCTAGTACATAGGAGAAGAGATGATCATGTTTTAAATATTTTATTTCTATACAAACTCACATTTTAAAAGTTTTCTAAAATACGGGCCCTGGGTGGCTCTATTTTTAAAATTTAAAAATTTAAAAATGTCATTTCCTTCCTAGTGCTGATGACTGAAATAAGGGAAAAGTTAAGAAGTCTAAGAAAGTGGTAATGTTTAGGCAGAAAACATTTTTTGGTTAAAACAATGAAATTTTAAGTTCTGCAGTGGTTCCAATTAATATCCTAAATGAACCTGTCATTCTTCCTGATCTGTACATAGACAAAGAAGAAAATTTGTAAGATATCAGTAAATGCTCCCCTCCATACTTTTGGGGGGGAACTACATGGTATTGGAGGCTATGTCTTGGGCAACTTGCAAAGGTCAATTGTAACAATCATTCTCAATCAGAATTGATGAAGTTAAAGAATCTGCTAATATGTTCACTTGTTTTATCTGTGATCTCCCATTTTCAGAAGAGTGGTCTATATACTGATACGGACTGTGTGAAATTTTTTCTGAGAATTTTGTGTTCTGATTAGTGTTTTTGTCAAAATTTCAGGACAAAATTCAAGTATGTGATTTGCTGACTACTTTGAAAATTACATTTTGATGTTACAAGTGTAATATTCAATTCTATTTCTTTTCTAGAGTTTTCCACAATAAATGTGTTCTGGTGTTTCATTAGCTCCCATAGGTCTCATTTCCATCAACACATTTTATTTCTAAGATTTGAGCTATTGAACTAGTGTTTACTTTACTTCTCCCACATGGTTTCCTGTCTCATATGAATGATAACTGAAGTAACTATGTATACAATATATCACTGATTTTCCTTCCTAAGGATTAGCTTTGAGTTTTCCAAAATGTTATTTTCTGAATGCAAACTCACTACTGCTTGGTAACAACTTAATTCACAGTACATCAGAAGAATGTTTTCCTTTTGATATCTGTGATTTTGTTTACTTTACTTTAAAACAGCATAGTGTTTTGTATTATTGCTTTTTTCAAATTAATGAAAGAATAAATCATTAAAGACTGACTGAAATAAAATCTTCAGGAACCATACATTTAAATTATTTCTGGATTAGAAAGATAATGTTGAGTAGTTTTATCTGCTAATGTGAAAACAGCAAAGGGAAGTTACATTTATTTTCCATCTATTCTGTGGCATTGAGTTAGGTCTTTACACGCATTACCTTTTTAGCTCTCCCTCCCAATAAAGCTGTAAGTTGGCATTAGTTTATTTTGTCAAGAGCAACTACTTATAGCTAGTATACAGAAACTTTCTAATTCACAGTAGAATTTGAATTAGTGTTTCCCTGGTTCCAAAGTCTGCAATTTTTCTAGTATGCTATAATACTTTCCATACAACCATTTCACTTTTCTTATGGGGGAATTCAGCCTGTAGTATGTGCCCATTTAAACACGTTGTCCCATAATTTTATTTTGGAGATAATATTGCAGCTCATATAGTATTGAGGATGAAGGTCTGGAAAACACCTCTCTGAACTCCTACAGTCAGGATGTTTAAGACTTGTAAAAGAAAATACCTGTTAATTCTGATTCACAGGAGAAAATACTTGCAGTTTGGTAGCATAGTTTATTCCAGAACTATTCTTTTTGAAAGGAATGCCTCTGTGAGAATGGCACTCGTAGTACTAATATTATTAGCACATTAATATTAATAATATTATCATATTACTGTAGTATTATAGTAATGGCATTAACAGCACTAATATTATTGGCATTAATGCATAACTACTAATAATATAACAAGTAGATTGAACTAATTACAGATAGAATCTCAAATAATCTTGAACTCTACCTACAGAGGTCCTATGAGAAATTCTGTTACCATGTTGGCATGGGGGATTTCAATATGAAGTAGCTTTGTTTTTAAAACTATTAATTTTAATTCTATAGTTGACAGAAGAACGTTTACCATGCAGTTACTTTATGTTTCTCTCAAACAGGCCTATTTCAAGTTCCTGGAGAGATCCTAGCAATGTTTTCACATGGTCATATGTTTGTACACTTTCGAAAACTAAGCTTTATTAAATTCAACTATGACCACTATTGCTTTCTATTTCAATTCCCCTCCTCCCCCCCAGCCCCTGATCTGTACACAAATACCTCCACTCCCACCATAATGTAGAGAATGTGGGTGTGCTTGGTACATGGCTAAGACAAAGTTGTGTTAATGGTATATTTGGTTTGGGTTAAGTGACCTAGGCTAGGACCAGAATATAGAATTCTAGCACATAAGACAATCATCTTTTTTTCTCATCTTCTAGGCATGTTTAGTAAATTTCATCAAGATCACAGTGGTAGATCAAGAAGGGAACAGCAATCTGATACATGTACTTAAGTTTTCTAATCAGTTCTCCCAAGCTAGAGCTTTCCATTCACTATATTTTATGGGAAGTGAAAGCAGGAGTTTTTATCAATGGGGGATGAGATTAGCAGTGTTCATGTGTACTTTGAAAGATTAGGTCAGAATAGGTGAAAAGATTAGGTTAGTTGTAGCTTTTTGGAAAGCAAATGAAATCTAAGAAATAGAAATATGAATTCAGCTGAGACCTCAATAAGAATGACATAATGTTAGTAGTAAAGATATGATGGCTTATAAGATATTGATCATCTTGTGAAATAAATGAGCTTAAATTGTCACTTTGTTACTGAAGTGATCATTTCTTTGACATTAGTTTAATTTTCATGCTGTACTGATACTAATAAAAGCTTTTATTTTTTCTAGGATATTTTAAGGGACCAAAACAGATTCTCCTTTTCTCCCTAAAAGCAGTGATATTGGCAATAATTCTTCTCTTTGAAAATGAACAACCAAAAATAAATGCAATTAATGTGTATATTAACAAAGATACCTACAAATGTATTTTTTAATGAAAATCTCATTACCTTAATGATTGTTTTGAGCAATTCATTTTTCAAGAAGTCGTATATTTGGGGACTTTACCTATTCTTAGCAAAATGCAATACTTATCTTCTTTCAGCTTATCTCAGAAATGAAATCAAAACTTAGGTCTTTATTTTCTAAAGATTCTACTATTCTTCTAGCTATCTGCTCAAGATTATACCATTTTTCTGCATAAAAACCTATAGGTTTTAGTAAGAATACTGAGCTTAATATAAAAGTTAGTCATTTTACCTTGTATTTGAATTGTGCTTGATAGTTTCTAAAGTGTTTTAACATACTATTTATCTTGATATTATGAATATATAAGGAGTTAACTCAGTATATTATAATATTATCCTAAAATGGCAAAATCACGATTCTGAGTTATTTTCCAGTTATTTTACCATGTTCTTTGCAAATCATGCCTAAAATACTAGTAGATTTGCACACACATTACAGAAATAAATATGATCAAGAGTATGGGTGAATTAGAATAATTCTAATGTTAGGGGCGCCTGGCTGGCTCAGTTGGTTAAGTGACTGCCTTCGGCTCAGGTCATGATCCTGGAGTCCTGGGATCGAGTACCGCATCGGGCTCCCTGCTTGGCGGGGAGTCTGCTTCTCCCTCTGAGCCTCTCCCCTCTCATGCTCTCTCTCTCTCTCATTCTCTCTCTCAAATAAATAAATAAAATCTTAAAAAAAAAAGAATAATTCTAATGTTGAATTTTTAATTGGAATTTATTATTTTATTACAAAAACAAAAAAGTTCTTAAATATAGACAGCATTGTTATAGGTATGTAGGGATATGATTAATATATGCTATTTTTGTATAAAATAGAATCACTGTGCATCATCAAAAGAACTACAGTGTTCTGTTTGAAGAGAAGAAGAAAGAAAGAAAGAAATTTGAAGCATTGCCTGGAGGTATCTTTGTTACCTAAAAATTCCAAGAGTCATCTGAACAGATTACTTCTAAGATACATGAAGAACTTAATTAAAATTGTATTGATGTATTGTATCTGCAGAGATAATTAAATACAACACCAGTTTTTGCATGCAAAAACATATTTGTCTTGCCAAGAAAGTAATTGAGAAAGAATTGAATGAGTGACTCATCCTTGATGCAGAAACTTTATCAGAAGAATTTCTTTTGGTGAAGGGAACTCTGAGAATTATCCACTTATCATATGTGTTGGTCTAGCTTCTTTTTGTGTTTGAACTGAACATGCAAGAAGAAGGCATATTTCAGCACCGGGGTGGCTAGTCAGTTCAAGTGTCTGCCTTCGGCTCAGGTCATGATCTCAGGGTCTTGGGATCGAGTCCCATGTGGGCTCTCTGCTCAGCAGGGAGCCTGCTTCTCCCTCTCATGCTCCCTCTGTGCTCTCCCTCTCTTTCTCACAAATAAATAAAATCTTTAAAAAAAAAAAGATGGTATAGTAAAACAAATGTCTGTTTCTCCCCATGAGTTCACTCTACAAGAAAAGATAAGCTAAATCGGATTATGAAATCAACTGAGAGGTGATGCTTTATTCACTTCATATTATTCATCTGTTTCAGAGTGATGTTTACCCTGCTTTAAACAATCAATGAACTACTAAATCATATTTTTAAATATAAATGACTCTCACATGCCTGCATTCCAATGATAATTACTGCTGTGTTCAGTCTATTCCACTGAAAAGATCTGCTGCCCATTCATTATTGAACTATGATGATAATATTGTAGTTAATGGAACTTAAAGTTGCAAGGTTGCGATAGGAAACATTGGAGAAATCCTGGGTAAACTCATCAGCCTTCTTAAATGTGTTTAACAGACATACAACAAGAATATGTTTATTGCTATGCAATATGTAATATCTTTTAAATCCTTGTAACTATAAAAGAATTCAGAAAGAATGATTTTGTTAGAAAAGCTAACCACATTGACCCAGATTTTCAAAAGATCTACTGTATCAGCACAAAATGACTCCAGATGAAATTAAACAAGGCCACTCGAGAGCAGATACGATCCCAGGGCTTTATTCTGTCATTTTAGGAGGGAAAAAACAAAGCTCAAATTAAAACATCTACACAGTCTCTAAGGACTTCAGAACACTGATAGTAGTTGAGCTGTTTGAGGATAGAGTTTAAAGGAAAGATTATCCTAGAGTAGAGAGGATGACCTTAAGTAAGTTACCAAATACCTGCTTCCAAAAGTTTATAGATTCAGCACCTGTGCCATGTCCCAGTAGAAAATCAGAAAAAAAAAATTTATGAAACACAATTAGAAGGGGACAATTTTTAGAATGTGAGTCCTTACAACCTCCCAAATCTGCTATTCTATTAAAACAATGATAACACTAGTAAAGATTGCCAAAATTAAGTTTTTTCAAAACTCCAAAAATGAACCAAAGACCTCCAACAATCTCAGGAGAATTTACTCAAGACAATGAGTTCAGTAGAAGAACAGGAAAAGCCCTGTGGCATTCTGACTTGCTCTATCCCCACCCTCTCCACTCAACTACACAAAACTCTGGAAACCAGCAGATTTGCAGCTAAGATAACAGTGAAAACAAGCAGCCTAGCAGCCCCTAGAGGTTTGAAGCTCTTCAGAAAGCTCATCCCCATATATTTAATCTGTCTGGTAGCTCCCTGCAAAAGTTTAACAGAGCTTCTCATTATTTGACCTGACAGAATATACTCACTAGCAAAGCCTATTCCCAAGACATTTGTTGAAAACAATTGCGTAACATCACAACTGCTTAAGGCAGTGATAACAATTGAGGTAAACAAGATCATCTAAAAAGTAAAAGGAGGATCTGGAGAATTAGATTCCATAGTTGGCTTGAAGAGTTCCAACATATTCTTGGGAATTGAGAAAGTCTCATGCATGTGCAGAGGTGTGTGCGGGCTCAGGAAGACCTGAGTAGGCCCAAATTTCTCACCTATGGCTGAACTTGAGACCGTGAACAAGCAGGAAGTGAAGGCTAGTGAAGTTTCAAAGTACTTGAATGTTGAAGGCATGCTTCAACACACACTGAGCCCCTCTGAAAAGAGTGGGGACTTATTTCTTCAAGGAAATATTAGTTTAGGGATAAATCAATCATATCTGACCAGTAAGCTAAATGAGCCATGACCAGTAGCTGCACATGACAGAGAATATAGACTTTGCAGAATTATTACAAGAAAGTTATTCAACAAATAGAAACAAAACAGCAAATAACAACACCACCATCCTGGGGAAAGTAGAGACTTCGATTTCCACAACTGTCATTTTACAAAATGTCCAGTTTCAACAAAATATAAGACGCACAAAAAATAGGAAATTATGGCTCACACACAGGAAATAATGCAGTCAACAGAAACTCCCTGAGGAAGCCCAGATGTTAGACTTACTAGACAAAACTTTAAATCACCTCTTGTAAATTGTTGAACTAAAAGAACATATGCCCAAAGAATTAAAGAATGAGAACAATGTCTCACCAAATAGAAAACATCACCAAAAAATTATAAAAGAACTAAATAGTGAAGGAAACAACAAAACTAGAAGACAACCTATGGAATGGGAGAAGATATTCGCAAATGACATATCTGATAAAGGGTTATTGTCCAAAATATGTAAGGAACTTATAAAACAACACCCAAAAAACAAATAATACAGTTTAAAAATGGTCAGAAGCAGCTTCTGCACAGCAAAGGAAACAGTCAACAAAACAAAGAGGCAACCCACGGAATTGGGAAAGGATTTTTGCAAATGACACTACAAAGCGCTGATATCCAAGATCTGTAAAGAACTGAAACTAAACACCCAAAAAACAAGTCAAAAAATGGGCAGAAGATATGAACAGACACTTCTCCAAAGAAGACAAGATACAAATGCCTAACAGACACATGAAAAAATGTTCATCATCATTAGCCATCAGGGAAATTCAAATCAAAACCACACTGAGATACCACCTTACACCAGTTAGAATGGCAAAAATTGACAGGGCAAGAAACGACAAATGTTGGAGAGGTTGTGGAGAAAGGGGAACCCTCTTACACTGTTGGTGAGAATGCAAGGTGGTACAGCCACTTTGGAAAACAGTGTGGAGGTTCCTCAAAAAATTAAAAATAGAGCTACCCTATGACCCAGCAATTGCACTACTGGCTATTTACCCCAAAGACACAGATGTAGTGAAAAGAAGGGCCATATGCACCCCAATGCTCATAGCAGCAATGTCCATATTAGTCAAACTGTGGAAAGAGCCGAGATGCCCTTCAACAGATGAATGGATAAAGAAGATGTGGTCCATATATACAATGGAACATTACTCAGCCATCAGAAAGGATGAATATCCAACTTTTGCATCAACATTGATGGGACTGGAGGAGATTATGCTAAGTGAAATAAGTCAAGCAGAGAAAGTCAATTATATGTTTTAATTTATTTGTGGAACATAAGGAATAGCATGAAGGACATTAGGAGAAGGAAGGGAAAAATGAAGTGTTGGGGGGAATCAGAGGGGGTGATGAACCATGAGAGACTATGGACTCTGAGAAACAAACTGAGGGTTTTAGAGGTGGGGGGATGGGTTAGCCAGGTGATGGGTGTTAAAGAGGGCACGTATTGCATGGAGCACTGGGTGTTATGCACAAACAATGAATCATGGAACACTACATCAGAAACTAATGATGTACTGTATGGTGACTAACATAACATAATAAAATTTTTTAAAAAATGGGCAGAAGACATGAATAGAAAATTTTTCCGAAGAAGACATGCAGATGGCTAACAAAAACAAAAAAGATGCTCAATATCACTCATCATCAGGGAAATGAAAATCAAAACCACAATGAGCTATCAGCTCACATCTATCAGAATGGCTAAAATTAACAACACAAGAAACAATAGGTGTTGGCAAGGATGTGGAGAAAGGGGAACACTTTTGCACCAATGGTAGGAATGCAAACTGGTGCAGCCACTATGAAAAGCAGTATGGAGTTTCCTCAAAATGTTAAAAATAGAGCTACCCTACGATCCAGCAATTGCAGTAATAAATATTTACTTAAAGAATAAAAAAATATCAACTCAAAGGGATACATGCTCCCTGATGTTCATAGCAGTATTATAAACAATGGCCAAATTATGGAAAGAGCCCTAATGTCCAACAACTAATGAATGGATAAAGAAGTGTGTGTGTGTGTGTGTGTGTGTGTGTGTGTGTGTGTGTGTGTGTGTGGAATATTACTCAGCCATAAAAAAGAATGAAATCTTGCCATTTGCAATGACATGGATGGAAATAGAGAGTATTATGCTAAGCTAAATAAGTCAAAGACAAATACCATGTTTTCACTAATATATGAAATTTAAGAAGCAAACAAAGAAACGTAGGGGTGGGGAAAGAGAGGCAAACCAAGAAACAGACTGTTAACTATAGAGAAAAAAATGATGGTTACCAGAGGGGAGGTTGGTGAGGGATGGGTTAAATAGGTGATGGGAATTAAGAAGGGCACTTGTCCTGATAAGCAAGTGATGTAAGTAAATGTTGAATCACTAAATTCTACACCTGAAACTAATATTATCCTGTATGTTAACTAACTAGGATTTAAATAAAAACTTGAACAAAAAAAGAACTAAATAGGCATTCTTGAGTTGAAAAATAAAATAAATGAAAAATTCCCTAGGACTCCACAGCAGATTTGAGTGTGTAGAAGAAAACAATTGTGAACTTGAACATAAGTCAATTAAGATTACCCTATCTGAAGTACAGAAAGAAAAAAGAATGAATAAAAATGAACAGAATCTCGGAAATGTATAGGACACCACCAAGCATGCTAACATATGTATAATGAGAGGCTCAGAAAAAGAGGGGGAAAGAGGGGGGCAGAAAAATATCTGAAAGAATAATAGCTGAAAAGTTCCCAAATTTGAAAATGCTTTTAACTTAAAATGGTAATTCCACATATTAACTGCGTAAATATTTTCCTACTGCAATTCTAAAATCATCTAGAACAAAAAAGTATATAGTATGACTAGTCACCATTCCTAGTGCAATGGAAAGAAACATTACTTATGTCTATTACTAAATCAAACCAACTGTATCTTAATGTATAATTACCAATTTATTGGCAAAAGTCTACCAAAAATATTTTATATTTTATTGATTTTGTTAAAACAGTGTATTTAAATAGACTTATTACTTAGTTTTTAGAATTTACATAATTTTTTTTTAATTTTCTGCTCTATAGCCCCTTAAAAAAGTGGAAAGAGACCATCTATTCCAGACGGGTAGTGTAAATGGCATATTAATTCATCTATTTAGCTTCTCAGGACTTGCAAACTATATCAAATCAGAATCAGGATAATTTACAATGGGAATAATTGCTCATTCAACAATTGTATAATACATAAGTACTGTGTAGTCTGTGCTAGGCACAGGGAATATAATAAAACACATAGTATTTATAAGCACTTGAATTTACTATGTGCTAAACACTGCTATAAACAACATATATTAGTTTATGTAAGCTTTCCAAGCCCCTTAAGAAGTAAACATTATTTCCATTCAACAGATGATAATATTGAGTCACAAAAAGAGGAAGTATCTTGATCGTAATCAACAGTACTTAACAGCTCTTCAGAGCTTGAGGCAGGTTATGAACCTACACAATCTGACTCTGAGTCCAAGACCTTCCTAGTTCCAGTAAACATCAGTGAAAATATTCAGTGTTTCACCTGGAGTTTATAGTGTAAAAGAGGAGACAGGCATTAATGTGGCAGTTGCAATTAAATGAGATTAGTGCAGTTTTAGGGATAAGTACATGGCACTAAAAAAGTACGCAGATAGGATTTCTACCTTTTAACAAGGATAGTTATCTGCAAAGAACTCTTTTTTTTTTAAAGATTATTTATTTATTTATTTGACAGAGAGATAGCACAAGTAGGCAGAGAGGCAGGCGAAAGGAGAGGGAAAAGCAGGCTCCCTGGCAGGCTCCCTACCGAGCAGGGAGCCCGTGGGGCTCCATCCCAGGACCTTGGGATCATGACCTTAGCTGAAGGCAGACGCTTAATGATGAGCCACCCAGGCGCCCCTGCAAGGAACTCTTGAGGAGAGATAGTGGATTATTTTAGGAGACTGGGAAGATGTAAGGAGAAAAGATACAATGGAAAAGATTCAAATTTAGGAATCAGGAATATGAGGAGTCATGAAGAACTTTAAGAAGTTTAGTAAATTAGATTTCATCTATACTCAAAACAGTGAGAAGTGAAGCCATCCAACTTAAAGAGTAAATGTTGACAGTATTTTGTATGTTAGATTAATGAATTCAGATTTTTTTAAGTATGATAGGTAATAAATGAGTATAAGAGAAACTATTTTCAGATTTGTATATTAAGAAAATTCACTTTGGTTGCAATGGGAAGAATATATTGGAGAGGAACAGTGCAGAAAGGGAATACTTAGGAGGGTGTTGTACATGGATACAGGTGATAATTTGATGTGGTGGTATGATATAGAACGGTGGTTTGAGAAATATTTGGAATGGTATTTTGTGAATGAAGTGATATTAAGTATGAAAGATAAGAAGAGACAAAGGATAATTCCTAAGTTAATTAACCTCAAAAATGCATATACTATATAAATATACTGTACAATTCATTCTTAGCTATTGCAGATTGTCAATATATGAGGGATACGCTTTTACAGAAAATTTTAAAATCTTGTACAATAAATATTTCTGAGTATTTATTTCAGAATACTTCAGAAATCAGCATCAAAGTAATGTTTTTCTACCTTTTGAATGAGTAAGTTCCACTTTGTTATTTGGCATGAGCAAAACAAATGATCATGTGTCCCTTTTTACCTTGGATGTGCACAAGCTTCAACATAAGTTTTGTTCTCAATTCTACTAACTTCTGTTTGCTTAGTTGTCTTGAATTACACTCTCATTTCCTTCCCTGGCCATATAGCCATAACTTCTTGGTTTTGTTTATGACAATATATTATGCTAAGTTGGTCCTACAAAGGCACTAATACTAATTCCCTTTGCTGACAATCTAATTAGGATAAAAACCAGATTAGTAAACTTAGAATACTGTACTAATAAAATTAATGCAAAGTATATACAAAGTTTTTAAAGACTCAAAAATTAGAAAAATCAAATAAGGTGGAGAAAGAAGACAAAGTTCTTTAATGTGAGACTGTTGATTAATTTATAATATTTTTCAGTCTGAGCTAAATAAATTTATTTTAAAACTGGCATTTGATAACTATGGAAACAAAAACAAATATAAACACTACTGGAAATGGTAATGAATAATAATAAAACATCTCAAGCTTTTTAGAATGCTAATAGATGAATTAGAGAATGTTTGGTCATAAACTCAGTCAATCTTTTGAAAACTTAACTATTAGAAATGATTTGTCAAATTGTTTCTTAAAAATCATTATATACATCTATAAATTGAATGGATTAGGGATACGTTTACAGCTTGGGATTCCTAACTTCTTTGACTATGGATCCACAATATTAAAACCATTTAAAAATCAATAACTACATTATTGTACTATAATGCCTGTCCTCATACCAATTTAATACAAGTTGCAACCACATACACATATGCAAACACACACCTTATTCTTGGAATTTTCTAGCTTAACATTTATTGAGCTTCCAGAGTACCACAATTTATTATAGTCAGTTATATATTGATATTTACAAGTAAACAAATAACTATATTAGAATTAATTACACTATTATGTACTTAATTTCATTATTCACTAGATAAACAACTCTTAGACTGACACTGTTTCTATGTGGTTAAAAGGCTGATTTTTAAAAACCTATATCCCATTATTTCTAGCCTAAGTTCATTTACATCAGAAAAGTTACCCATAACCAACTATGCCAAACACACCAATGCAAAGCAATCCTCAAGTGAAGGAATTATCTTCAATCATAATGCCCTTTCTAAGCTAATATACATTCTTATGGCTATCTACACAGTGCACCCTATGACCCCAAACTTTCTAGAAATAGAGCAGTAACACAAAGAACAGAGAAATTGCAGATGAGCCTGCCTCATCATCCCAGGGATCCATGATGAAGCCGATAGAAACCCAGACTAGACCTAAGAAAAATGAGAATCCTATTGCTTCCTGCACCAAACCTGAGACCATGGTGACTATGGGACTCTGAATCAACATATACTTTGGGAGGCCTGGAAGCTACAACAATGAAAGCAAAGAAGGGGGTTGGGCTGATTTGCTTACCTTATGGGGTCTTGAACTGAAGAGTGAGCTCAGCCCAACTGAGTGTAGCCAATCCTCGAAGTAAAAAGAACATGGAAGGAGCCACATATTTCAAGAGTCAAATAGCTACTCTCCCTCCTTCAGGAAGACATAAGTTGAAGAGATGGGTTCCCTGATGCTGCATTTCACTTCAGATGACCTCCTATTTGGTCAGCCTTCACCCTAGTTCAGAAAATACCCTTTGGATGTGTCATAAAGGTCTCATTGGCTCTAGGATACAGTTCAATATAGCTGATCTACTTACTATAAACAAATTGGATGAAACTGAAGGAGATACTTGAAAGTAAAACATAGACTTTCTGTTTGGGAACTGGGAGGAGGATATGCCTCCCTTTGTGGATGACTTGAGTAGGTGTTCTGCAGAATGTTATTCTAAGAGTAACTGGACCTCAATTTTCAGTTCCTAAATATCCTTTCTTTCTCTACAAAACATATCCAGAACCAGGAAAAAAAACATGATTGGAACGATATAATCTGCAGTAATACAGGTAGCTCTTACTAGGACATGAATAAGAAAGTATTATATATCTACAATTTTAGAAAACAAGTTTTGTCATTAGAGGGAGAAAAGACATTATTCACACTGTCTTCAAACGAAATGAAAATGTCACTTGAATTTCACTTCTATATTTATGTGTTTTTATATACTCTCATTTCATTTTTTTTCTGTTGCTAAAACTTAACTATTGTTTTTCTCTTTGGAATATGAAGGTGAAGGTGTTATGCTGTGATTAGTGAGGAAAGGGAAGGTAGTTTTGTATTCTTCCCCACTCCTGCCCTTAGTGCAAGACTGGGGAGTAAACTAGGTCTGCAGGAACTATTTATTATGTTAGCATCATTTTAGGATGAGTTCACTGTAGAGAGGGATATACCTCAGACCTAGAGAAATATTAATGCAACATAGAAATTTAAAATTAATCATTGATATCTCCAAATTTTCTTGGCCTTGCCTTATTGAGCCTCACATCATATGTGCCATTGCTCTGGATGACAATTCAGCCAGTTTTCTTTTTACATCCTGCACCCCAAACCCCTCCTGTGCTACAGTGGAATTCATGTGATACAAAGGAACTGTAATAGTGAAAAATTTTAAATTACTTTTATTTTCTCTCTCCCTCTCCTTCAACTTAGCCAAAAGGAGTCCTACATATATCTGTTCTGAAGTCTAATCCTGTGACTTTTTAATTGGCTAAAAAGCACAGTTATGAGACATTGTGATGATATCAATGAATAATTAGAAAGTAAAGCAGAATTATTTCCCAACATAATTACATTCACAAGATTTTACACATTTGCCCTATTAAGCCATAAACCAAATAAGAGATTACTGTACTAATTGCCTATGAAACCATTAAAATTCCAATCTTAATATCTTTATTTTATATGAGGAAATACAAAAAAATGCAAAGAAGTAGAAATAAACTATTCAATTGAACAGGACATCAAAATCATTTATAGAAAGCTGCATTTATATAGGGAAGCAGGAAGCACTTAAAGAATTGTTAGAGAGGAATATATAAAATTCATTTGTCTAATATAGGGAGAGTTCATCATTTCTCAGATCATTTTACAAATGTCTTCCACAGAGATGACTGGATGTTGTGTTTCTGAAATGAATTTTCTTCCACTGCTATGATTATACAGTGATTTTTTAAAAAGTAATCTGCAGATTTTATTATGGCAATTCATTAAGAATGAAAGGATAAGAAAACCATTACTGCCATGGCTTTACCAAATAACAAAGCAGCAGGTAAGAATAATCTCCATACCTTTTATTTCCATACAACTCCTAATAGCATTGTCTAGATTTTCAAGCTGTTTGACAAACATTATTGCAACTTCTCAGTGAGGCAGCCAAGATAATATTCAGAACAAATGCGTTTTCTATCCCTCACAACAATACACTTAGTAGAAAATCATTAGATTTTGAAGCCATACTATATTTTGTGATGATTTCAAGGTTAAAAAAACTTTGTAAGATCTGGATAAATGTCTTCAACCAATTTTATACCTTGCAAACAACTTTTTTTTTAAAGATTTTATTTATTTATTTGAGAGAGAGAATGAGATAGAGCATGAGAGGGGGTAGGGTCAGAGGGAGAAGCAGACTCCCTGCTGAGCAGGGAGCCCGATGCGGGACTCGATCCCAGGAGCCTGGAATCATGACCTGAGCCGAAGGCAGTCGCTTAACCAACTGAGCCACCCAGGTGCCCTGCAAACAACTTTTAAATAATGGTTTCACATTTATATTTTGAAGTTTTAAAGAGATTTCTATTATAAAATTGGACTATAAAAAAGTTGTACATATTTTCTTCTATCTACAAAACTTAACAAATGTGGTTTTTGTGAGTTTTTCTATAACTTTAAAATACAAAATGTCTGCCCATGAAAAATATAAGCATCTTTACTATCATCAGAGGAATCAATGAACTACAAGACCCTCTTGCACTGACAGGTTCAAATTAACTGCTTATTCTGATTTGTAAAAAGAGGTGAGCCTCCTACAAGTAGTATGAAATAACATCAATTTTATTGAAAGAAATGTTTCAACCACTAATTTACTAGCTCTGTTATTTAGTGCACATCGAAAGAAGGCTCAGGATCTTTATATTGAAGATTTTATTATACAATCCTACCATACTTTTTCTATATTTTCTTATTTGTTTTCAAGAGAATTCTGATTAGCATGGAAATCATCTGAAATCTTTCCTAGCTCAAATTTACCTCATATATAATGAGGTAAGGTATCCAGTAGTTGGATATGCTGGGTTAGGCAGAACATTTTTGGAGTGGGGGGAAAAATGCTGAAAGAAATGTCACAATTCTTTCAGGAACTGTGAAATGACTCTTTTTTTTTTCCCAAATAATTCAGAAAAACTAGCTTAGCTTCTTTTTACCAAATCTTTGCATTATGAAGCTTAAATTCGTTAGGTAATATCTTAAGGGAAGGAGGTGTGATTCAAATTACTTTCAAAAAGTTGCGTTCCTCTTGACTTTCTAGTCATATTTTATATTGAGATAAACTTATATTGAGACTGAAAGGGCCCTCCTGGGAACAGTTCCTCAAGAAAACACACTACTTCTATTGAAATGATGTATTAGAAACTGTAAGCACACCTCTCATTTCTATTGATATTTGGCTGTGAAATAGTGGGACAATGTACATGGATAGGGTGGGTTTCAAATATCCTTCCTTCCTTCTCCATAGCTGTTTGGCATGTAGGCCTTCAGGTTTTCCATTTCAAAGAATTATCTTAAAGAAAAGAATATAGAGTATTGGCTTTAGAGTCCATCTCTGCAAGGTCAAGCATTTCTAACTGGGCCCAAAATGTCCCTCTCAGCCCTAACATTTTTACTAACATTCTATAACCATCAGAATAAGGTGTTGGGTGCTCAGGAGACTGATTAAGAAAAGTCCCTTCAGTTGGTACAGAAACAAACACGTGACCAGGGTATTCCTTTGCCCAGTCATCTCTGAAGTTGAGAACAAGATATGAACTTGTTACTCGCAACTTCTGCTCAACTTTCCATTGGCACCTGTAATCACCATGAGTCCAAATTATGGAAATCATTCCACAGAAATCGTAACTTTGTCTGAGAGCTGAACTTTACCCTGAGGAAAGGGGTCTAATGTGTTGGAAGATGGTAAGATGATAAAATAATAAAAAATCTGAAACAAAATTTAAAGGTTTTATACTCATTCTCTTCAGTAAGAATCCTACACACTCAGAGACAACGTTATTCTTTAGTAAAAACTAAAGGATTGAATTGAATTGAAGAATTGAATTTTATGCTAGAAATTTAAAATTTATATTATGTTAAAGGCATAAATATTGAATTTTAAACCTGATTTATCCAATTTATCAATCTCTCACTTTATAAATGGCAAATACTAAATCCCAGAAAGTTTAAAGGATCATCCAAAGTCACCCAAAAAATTTAGAGAAGTGTTATTTAATCTAGGCTTTCTGACACCCTCTTAACTATTGCTTTTATTCTACTTAGTTACCAAGGTCTGACCTTTGGAATCTTTACAGAATGTTAAGAAAAAAATTCTTTTAAATCAGCAACTTATATGGGAGGCAGTAGAGAAATTTCTTAAGTAAAAAAATGGTAAGCGCAGGAGGAATCCTTTTATTAACTGATAGTTTTAAAGAATAAACAAAGTAACTAGCAGTCTAAACAATTGCTTTCTTTTTCTATAACCCCCAGCTTAATTTTCTGCTAAATTTTAATTATTGGTTTATCAAAAGAACAATGAATAAACAGTGAAAAATTTTTATTACTTTGCTACTTTTAGATGTCCCCAAATTGGTATGGATTTAGAGCAGATCCCTTCTGCTGATTTTCCTTTATTAAAAATTAAAATTGTTCTTTTTACAGCTTCTAACCTAAAATTTCTTCTGATATACAAATACATGGTAAAATTAATGCCTGTAACTAGGAATAGTTTTTGTTTTTATGAGTCTTTCTGATAAGAAAGGCAGGACAGCAATCTCTTATTGTCACCATAGTGTCTTAGAATTGGAAGGTTTTGCAATTCGTAAGATGGACCTCATGGTTAGTTTCTAGAGAATTCAATAGAAAGGCTGCATCAAGCATTATAAATCTGCTATGACTCATATCACCTTTACTGGACAGAGTCCCTGCTGTAGTATAGTTGACCCTTGAACAACACATGGGATGGGGCACCAACTCTCCACACAGTCAAATCTTCAAGTAGAGCTTTTGACTCCCCCAAAATTTAACTACTGATTAGCCTACTGTTGACTGGAAGCTTCATCAATAACATAAACAGTCAATTAATATTTTGTATGTTATCTGTATTATATTCTGTATTCTTACAACAAAATAAGCTAGAAAAGAGAAAATGTTATTAAGTTAATCACAAAAAATACATTTGCAACACTGTGCTCTATCAATACCATAAGTTTATGTTGCCTACTTACAAGATGAATCTGTCAGTACCTACATCAATACTGTCTTATAAGATACAAAACACTGTAGATGTTACACATATTACTAACACTAGACATCAAAAATGAAAAGATAAAGTGAAAGAGAAATTCATATTTATGTATAGGTATAATTATTTATGTGTTGATAGTGAAGAAACAGTATTATGATTGCTTCATGGTAGCTTTTTTTTGACATTTTATTTATTTAATTGTCAGAGAGAGAGAGAAAACACAAGTAGGGGGAATGGCAGGCAGGGAGAGAAGTAGGCTCCCTGCTGAGCAAGGAGCCAGATGTGGGGCTCAATCCCAGGACCCTAGGATCATGACCTGAGCTGAAGGCAGACCCTTAATGGACTGAGCCACCCCAGGCATCCCTATGGTAGCTTATTGTAAACAATGTGATTGCTTCATAGTAGCCTAGCCTATATACACTAATGCATAAATTGTTATAAAATTTTTATGGAATACAGTATTACAGTCATATTCATAATACAATATTAGAAGCAATGTTACATTTTTTAATATTTTAAAGATTTATTTATTTATTTGTAAGAGAGAGAGGGCACAAGTTTGGGGGGGGGAGTTGGGGGAGAGAGGGAGAATCAGAGTCCCCATTGAGCAGGAGCCTGACTTGGAGTTCTATCCCAGGACCCTGAGATCATGACCTGAGCCAAAGGCAGACACTCAATGGACTGAGCCACCCAGATGCCCCAATGTTACATTTTTAAAAGACTCACTTACCTGTGATGATAGATTGATACCTAGTTTCTCCAATTATAAGAGAAAGGGGCATACAGTATGGTAATGTATTTTTTTGGAAGCAAAATTATAAAACAGCAAAAAACTAACACATCATTAATTTTACATGAAATATCACTCACCTTATGCCTATGTAAGGACAGACTATCCACTTGTATACAAGTCTTGCACATGATGTTCTACACAATGAATTCTTAGGCGATGATGATGATGATGATAGTAACACAAAAGCATTTCATGTAGTTTTTGCCATAGTTATTAGATTTTCAGAAGACACATACACACCACACAACAGTTAAGTTTGTTAACTATACAGCATGATGATAATTCACCATTCCTTAAATGGAAGTGGATCATCATAAAGGTCTTCATCCTTATTGTCTTCACATTGAGTAGGCTGATGAAGAGGAGGAAGAGGAGGAAGAGGAGGGACTGGTCTTGCTGTCTCAGGTGGCAGAGGCAGGAAAGGTGGAGGAGGTGGAAGGGCAGGCAAGAGAGGCAGGCATACTCAGTGTAACTGGATGGAAATACATCATAATTTCTGTCTGACCTTTTTTGCTTTTTTATTTCTCTAAAAATATTTTTATACAGTACTAATCCTTCTTCCACTATTAGCTTTAATTTCAGTGCCCATTTCGTAGAAGGGTCCATGTTGTACAAGAAGTCAAAAGTCATCTTGAATAATCAGAACCTTTTGGCTAAATTGTCTCCTATCAGTTTTTTTTTTTTTTTTTTCTGGCCCTGCTTACTCTACATTTTCTTCCTCATTGTCTGGTTTGGAAGCTACTCATCTCCATCAAGTCATCTGTTAACTCCTCTAATGTAGTGTCTGTTAGCTCTTATATTTCTCCAAGATCTATATTTCAAAACCCTTCTTCCCCACCTTTTTTCCATAGCCACGATTTCTTTCATCATTTCCTTTTTTGGCTCTTGTGTAAATTATATGAAGTCATGCACAACCTCTGGACACAGTTTTCTCCAGCAGGAATTTACTGTTTCATGCTTAGTCATTTTCATGGCTTTTCCTTTAACAATGATGGATTCTTCAATGGTGTTATCCTTCCAGACTTACATAATGTTCTCTTAATGGAAGTTCTCTTCCATAGCATTGACAATCCTTTCCATAGAGTACCACTGTAAACGTTTTAAAGGTCCTTTAGACCCACTGATCTAGATACTGAATTAGATACATTGTGTTTGGGGGCAAGTAGACCACTTTGATGTCTTCAGTGTTGAATTCATGGTGCTTTGGGGGACCAAGGGCATTGTCCATCCAGAGAACTTTAAGAGCCAGTCACTTACTGCTGAGTTACTTCCTGACTTCAGGGACAAAGCATCAATGGAACCAATCCAGAAAAAAAGGGGTTCTTTTACAATAAAAAGACTGATAGCTGGGGCTTATCCTTTCCCTTCAAGGTTCAGCAGTTAGCAGTTTCATAAATAAGGATAATCCTGATCATAGACCCAACTACATTTGTACAAAAGAGTAGAGTTAGCCTATTTCTTCATGTCTTAAATCCTGGTGTTTGCTTTTCTTCCTTACTAATAAATTTCGTCTGTGGCATTTTTTTTTTTTCAGAATAGGGCACTTTCATCTGCATGAAAAACCTGTTTAGGCAGATATGCTTTTTCATCAATATTTTTTCTTAATGGTGTCTGGGAACTCATATGCTGCCTCTTGGTGGACAGAAGTTGCTTCTCCTGTTATCTTGATATTTTTTAAGCCAAACCCCTTTCTAGAATTATCAAACCATTCTTTGCTGGCATTAAATTCTCCAGCTTTAGATCATTCAGCTCACTTTCACTTTAAGTTGTCATGTAATGACTTGACTTTTTCTTGAATTACATTAGGGTCTACAGGTATTTCTTATAGCAATACTGCACCCACATAAAAGCTGCATTTTTAGTATGAGATAAAAAGATATTTTGCAAAAAGTGCAACACTGTTGGGCACCTGGGTGGCTCAGTAGGTTAAGCTTCTGCCTTCGGCTCAGGTCATGATCCCAGGGTCCTGGGATTGTGCCTCGCATTGAGCCCAGCATCAGGCTCCCTGCTTGTCGGCGAGCCTGCTTCTCCTTCTCCCTCTGCTGCTCCCCCCTTCTCATGCTCTCCCCTCCCCCGCCTCTCTGTCAAATAAATAAATAAAATCTTTAAAAAAATTTTTAAAAGTGCAACATTGTCATGTCTGCTGGTGTAGCTGAAGCACCAGCTTTGTTTTTTGTTTTTGTTTTGTTTTGTTTTTGTTTTTACAATTGTCCTTATGCTGGATTCATTTATCTTGCAATGGTGGGCAATCATAGCCCAGACCTCAATTTATGGTCTATCAAGCAATTCAATTTTTTTCTTGAAATGTCATGACTCTTCTCTGCTTCTTCTTTGGAGTACCTCCAGCATCAGCAGTAGTACTTCATATGAATCCCATGGTGTTATTCAAGGCTTATGGTATTTACTAAACATGATGAAAAATACATGAGAACCACAAGAGATCACTTTTATTTTGATATGCAATTTACCAGAGAGACAAACTGTTCATGTGGAGGTGACTAGAATCATATGGCATTTTAGACCAATACTTCCAACACTTGAGCTTACTGCAATAGCAACAGGAAGTGGATATGAAATTATTACAGTTAATACAGTATGTACTACATTTAGTTTTATGCATCTTTATTTTTTTTACATTTCTCGTGACTGCAAATGGTACCATGTATATGTTAATGTATGTAAGTTTTGACAAATTTTAACTTTTTTTAAAGATTTTATTTATTTATTTTGAGAGAGAGAGTGTGTGTGAGAGAGAGAGAGAGCAGGAGCAGAGGGGAGGGGCAGAGGGAGAGGGAGAGGCAGACTCCCCACTGCGCAGGAAGCCTAATGGGGGACTCGATCCCAGGACCCTGAGACCATGACCTGAGCTGAAGGCAGATGCTTAACCAACTGAGTCACCAAGATGCCTGAAAAATTCTAACCTTTTAGAATAGATTTATATATATTTTATCGTGGTAAGTGATAAAATAGACTAATATCTACATATATTTCATACATTCATGACATACCTAACTTTTTTGTAATGTTTTCAATATTTCTAGGCCACACAGTTCATCTGTGAGTTTTTTTCAAATTGTCACAAATCTTCAAAAAATTTTCTAATATATTTATTTTACAAAATCTGAATATAATAAGTAAATCCATGCAGTTCACACCTGTAATGTTCAAGGGTCAATGTAGTTTCATTACCTAAAGAAATAATAGCCTCTTTGTAGTAAACTTGGAATATGTTCTGCATTATGCCACCTTCTATCAAAGCTAAACATTAAGTAAATGAATCCAAATTTTCCATCTTAGAACTACTCTTGGCAAATATAAAATGTTCCAAAGTTATTAATCAAACATTCAATCATCTTGAAAGCAGAACTGTTCAAAGATAGGTTGGTTGGGTTATTGTTGAAGCTAAGGTACCATGAGAAACATGAATATATTCTGACATGTTTGTAAATCCTATTTTTTTCTGTTGTGTTAAAATCTTGTTTGAGGCAATACCTAGAAGTGTTCCACTTCTTATGTACATTATAGAGCTATTTATGTCATTATTTTTCTAACATATAATTTTTAATGATTGCATCTGGATTCTTGAATATTTGTGAGAGGTTAGCTGTTCCCTAATAGAGTATCTGATACTGTTCTCCAGGACTATATGGTTTAAATTGTATCTGAGGGAAAAAAAAAAAAAACAGACTCTGATATGTCCTTCACATTTCTTGGTTTATTTCCCTAAGAGATATTTCTCCTAATTTTATAATTCTCTGGATAATTCACTAAGGTTTTCTGGACTGGGGAAAATTAGATGTCTGTTGAAATAATTATATTACCAAAAAATAAAATTTATAGGTAATATGCATATATTAGAAAAATAACAAGCTAACATAGTAATCTAGAATTTTTGCTATAGATTAAAGGTCTGTCTTTATGTAAATATTGTCAAAATATAGCTTAAATTCAAGTAACTGAAAAATTTCTAGTTTTGTCAACATTTGTACATTAACTGTATCTTTAATAGGAATATTAGTTTATAGAGCACAGACTTACTTGGTTTCACAAAGACCAACCCTTAAGCTGAATACTGAGTGTAATAAACTTACTTAATGGATATGAACATTCTATGCCAGTGAGATTAACATAAATTTCCACTGCAAATCATATTTGTCATATATTCTTATCATATTCTTCCCAGTGGGTATTTATCATGTTTTGATTTCTGAAATAGATTCACAGCAAAATTATAGTACATTCTAAAACAAACAACATGGAATATTAATTTGTAAGTATTTGGGTCATCCTAGCCTGGATTAAATAATATGGAATTTAAGAGGCATCTCAAAAACATATTATTTTCTCTCAAAGAAAATGCATAAAATACAATGAAAATAGTAATGCTTATAATTTAACAATGGCTATTATTTATATAGTGATAACTATGTATGAAACACTCTACTAAATCTTTAACATATATTAACTCATTTATCCTTCACAACCTATCATTATTCCCATTTTAGAGTTGTGGTAGGTGAGGTACCAATTAATTAAGTGCCTTGCTCAAGACCACATATCTGGTATGTGGTAGAATCGGTTTTCAAGCCCCAGTAGAATGGCTCCAGAATCCAACTCTGGAAATAGAAGTATATTTATTTTTATTGGATTAAACAAAAGACTGATCAAAGAAACCAAAAATAAATACCCATTATTTCAGTTCAAAAAATAAAAGCTTATTTATGTTGTGACAGTATAAGTCATTAAAGACAATCCAGAGTCTTCCCTGTTAATTAACTTAATATTCTCACAGTCATCAGCTTTTGACATGGTTGAGTCAGATGCAGTAAAACTGTCATTTTGTGGAAGTTTCACCCTTTAAAAAATTCTGTTTAAATAGATTAGAAATACTTTCCATTTGAGGAATCTTGGATGATATTCAACTAAAGCTTCTGTGTGAAATAATAAGGATACCTGAGTTCTAGTCCTGATTTGGAATATTTTAAGCTATTTAACTTCCAAGGACCTCATTTTCTTTATCTATAAAATCATGGGGTCAAACAAGTTGACCTTTAATGTCCTTGTCATCAGCCTGAATTTATGACAGCATCGCAGAATGGTAAACCCTTCATAAAATGTTTGAACCTGGCAGATACTTTAGGCCAAGAGGGACTAATTGGCAGAATAAGTAAAGAGTTGTGGCTTTACCAGCATGGCAAAATTCCTTGAGCTGGCCCAAAGTACTAAGTTATTAATTTACCAAGTAAAACAACCCTGTTGGTTGGTATAACACCATCTGTTCAGTGTTAATTTTGTTTCTACTTGTGCTTTGTGCCTTTTACTAGGAGGCATTTGCTCTAACCTGTTCTTTTCCCTTTGGAGTCTTTTTTTTTTTTTTTTTAATGTTCAATTAGCCGACATATAATACATCATTAGTTTTTGAGGTAATGTTACTTTAACCTCTTCAATCCCTTGTGAAATGGCTCTGACCAGAGTGATTGGGGGTCCTACAGTATCACTTGTCCTGAAGCCAACTTTTTAACTTTATATACGCACACAAAATCCTGCCTGCTAGAACACAAATTAACCCAATTTTGATGTCTTCTCTCTGAATCTCAGAGACTTTAAATATTAATCCTTGTTCAGGTGGATCTATTTGGCTTTCTTCTAACAGAAATATTTGCATTTCCTTTTTTAGTAACTTCAATGACTGTCTTTCAGTCATATATGTTTAATTTGACTGCACTGTAATTATAAAAGTTGGAATAAAATGAGTCGACCCAAATATGACTAACTGTACAATCTAGATATAGTGTTCTACCTATGTGTACTTGAGCTAAAATATTAGGGAAGGCAAATTCTTCTACTGTTCTCTCATTTAAGTAATCCTTAACCATCTTCCATTCCCTAAGACATATTTTTTAGGCCAACTTACTGAAGGAATGATTGATATACAAAAAACTATACATATTTAATGTATACAATTTGATGTCATAAACATACTTCTTACTTCCAAAAGTTTCCTCCTGTTTCCTTTATTATTTCCAAGATAAGAACACTTAACTTAAAATCTGCCCTGTTAATTTTTCAGTATACAATACACTATTGCTAACTATAAGCATGAGACTTCCAGTAGATCTCTGAAACTTATCTTGTACAACTGAAACTTTGTACCCTTTAAATAATATCTCCATATTTTTCTCTCTCCTCAGCTCCTGGCAATCATTATTCTACTCTCTGATTCTATGAGTTTAACTGTTTTATATTTCTCATATAAGTGGTATCATGTAGTATCTGTCCTGTGTCTGGCTAATTTCACTTACCATAATACTTTCAGGTTCATCTGTGTTGTCACAATGCAGGGTTTCCTTCTCTTTTAAGGCTGAATAATATTTCATTCTATGTATATACCACATTTTATTTATCCATTCATCTCTTGATAGACATTTAGATTATTTCCATATCTTGGCTATCATGAATAATGCTGCAATGAATGTGGCAGGGTAGACACCTCTTCAAGATTCCTATTTCAATTCCTTTGGATACATGTGCAGAAGTAGGGTTGCTGAATTGTATGGTAGTTGTATTTTTAATTTTTGCAGGAGCCTCCATACTGCTTCCATAGTGGCAGCACCAATTTACATTCCCATCAACAGTGCACAAGGATTCTCTTTTCCCTACATCTTTGCCAACACTTTTTTTTTTAAATAATAGCCATTCTTATAAGTGTGAGGTGATGTCTTATTATAGTTTTTTTTATTTCATGGTGATTAGTGACATTGATCACATTTTCATAAACCTGTTGACTATTTGTATCTCTTTGAAGAAATATCTATCCAGTTTCTTTTCCAATTGAACCTTACCGTATACACAAAAATTAAATCAAAATGTATTACAGACTTAAATGTAAGACCTGAAACCCTAAAACTCCTAGAAGAAAACATACATGAAGAGCTTCTTGTCACTTGTCTCGGCAATGATTTCTTGGATATAACACCAAAAGCACAGGCAACAAAAGCAAAAGTAGACAAGTGGGAATGCATCAAACTAAAAAGCTTCTGCACAGAAAGGGAAACAATCAACAAAATGAAAAGGCAACCTGAGACACATTCAGAGGCTCTATGATCTCAAAAGTATTTTTGTAATAATAGCAAAAAAAAATAGGCATGCCTCATTTTATTGCCTTTTGCTTTATTGCACTTTGCAGATACTGCTTTTTTACAAATTGAAAGTCTGTGGCAAGCCTGCATCAAGCAAATCTATCAATGCCATTTTCCCAACAGCATTTCCTCACTTCATGTCTCTATGTCACATTTTGATAATTCTTAAAGTATTTCAAGCTGTTTTATTATTATATTTTCAAGGTGATCTGTGATCAGTGATCTTTGATGTTACTATTGTAATTGCTTTGGAATGTCATGAGCTACACCCATGTAAGACTGCAAACTTAATTGATAAATGTTGTGTGTGTTCTGACTGCTCCACTAACCAACAGTTCCCAATCTCTCCTCCTTTCTTGAGCCTCCTTATTCCCTAAGACAACAATATTGAAAGTAGGCCAATGAGTAACCCTACAATGGCCTCTAAGTGTTCAAGTGAAAGGAAAAAACAATCTCACCTCTCTTACTTCAAATCAAAAGCTAGAAATAATTAAGCTTAGTGCGGAAGGTATGTTGAAAGCCAAAATAGGCTGAAAGCTAACTGTTCTTGCAGCAGTTAGCCAAGTTGTGACTACCAAGGAAAAGCTCTTGAAAAAATAAAAGTATTACCCCAATAAACACATGAATGGTAAGAAAGTAAAACAGCCTTCTTACTGATATGGAGAAAGTTTGAGTGGTACGAATAGAAAATCAGCCACAGCATTCTCTTAAGCCAAAACCTAATCCAGAACTTCAAAAATCCTAGGGCTAAGAATTATGCATTATCTATGTGCTTTACAAATGGAAAGACAAAGCCCAAATGACAACACATCTGTTTATAACAAGACTTACTAAATATTTTAAGCTCACTATTGAGAAATACTGCTCAGAAAAAAAAGGTTCCTTTCAAAATATTACTGTCCATTGACAATACACCTGGTCACTCAAGAGCTCTGATGGAGATGTACAATGAGATCGGTGTTATTTTCATGCCAGCTAACACAACATTCATTCTGAAGTCCATAGATCAAGGAGCAATTTTGTATTTTAAGTCTTATTATTTAAGAAATAGATTTAGTAAGGCTATAGCTGCCCATATATAGTGATTCCTCTGATGGATCTGTGCAAAGTAAATTGAAAACTTCCTAGAAAGAACTCACCATTCCAGATGCCATTAAGAACACTTTTGATTCATGGGAAGAGGTGAAAATATCCACATTAACAGGAATTTGAAAGAAGTTGATTACATCCCTCATGGATAACTTTGAGGGGTTCAAGACTTCAGCAGAGAAAGTAACTGCAGATGTGGTAGACATAGCAAGAGAACTCAAATTAGAAGTAGAACCTGAAGATATGAGTGAATTGCTGCAATCTAATGATAAAACTTGAATGGAGAAGGGTGCATGGGTGGTTCAGTTGGTTAAGTGTCTGCCTTCGGCTCAGGTCATGATCCCAGGGTCCTGGGATTGAGCCCCACATCAGGCTCCCTGCTCAGCAGGGAGTCTGCTTCTCCCACTCCCTCTGCCCCTCTCCCCGGCTTGTGCCCTCTCTCTCTCTCTCTCAAATAAATAAATAAAATCTTAAAAAAAAAAACTTAAATGGAGTTGATGCTTATGGAGAAGCAAAGAAAGTGGTTTTTTGAGATGGAATCTTCTCCTGGTGAAGATGCTCTGAAGACTATTGAAATTTCAACAAAGGATTTAGAATATTACACAAACTTACTTGATAAAGCAGCATCAGGGTTTGTGAAGATTGACTCCAAATTTGAAAGAAATTCTACAGTAGGTAAAATGCTATCAAATTGCATCACATGCTACAGAGAAATTGTTTAAGAAAGAGTCAATTATGGGGCAAGCTTCATTGTTGTCTTATTTTAAGAAATGACCACAGCCACCTCAACCTCTAGCAACCACCACCCTGATCAGTCAGCAGCCATCAACTTTGAGACAGGAACCTCCCCCAGCAAAAAAATTATGACTCACTTAAAGCTCAGCTGATGGTTAGCATTTTTTAGCAATAATGTATTTTTTAATGATGGCATCTTAATAAACTATAGTGTAGTGTAAAATAAATTTTATGTACACTAAGAAAAAAAAATCATTTGACTCACTTTATTGTGGTGGTCTGGAACTAATCTCACAGTATCTCCAAGGTATGCCTGTATTTGCCCTTTCCAATGTGTTTAAATTTGCACTGATGATGTAAAGGAATAGTGGATAAAACTGCTGAAGACTTATTACAAATCAAGGTTGTAGCAGCACACTGTTGTATTCTTTACCTTCACATACTCACAAAAAAATAATAAAATAAAATGGAAAAAAATGCCAATTTCACTTAAGGATGTCTGTAGAGATATTTATCAATAAAAATACTAATGGTTTTATTAAATCTTAACACTTGAGCACACATTTTTTAATATTCTGTGTGACAAAATGGGAAGTATATATTAAACACTTCTACATAAAATGCTTGTATGATGATTGCCTCCAGAAAACTTTTGCAAGATTCTTTAAGTTGTAAGCTGACACAGCCACTTTTTTTTTCATAGAAAAACATTTTTACTTGAAAAAAAAACTATAACAAAATTACTATGGTTATTCAAATTGCATATCTGGCAGACATTTTCTTGAAAACAAAGTGCACCTGTCACTTGTATAAATCAACTTGAGTTTGAGAGCTTCCCAATACTTAAAGATTCTTCTGATGAGATGGGTAGTGATTTTGGGGGGCTTTTAAAAAATATATTATGTAATGAAATATATCAATATTTAGAAGATATATAACTGTGAACCAATACTTTCTAAATGTTCAGTGCATGATGTTACAAATCATACTTGGGTAAAAATTACCATTCACAATTCAAGATTACCCAGTATATTTTAATGTAAAAGAATACCAAAAATATATTGACGTGTTTTCCTATTCATATTACAACTAGCATTTAAGAAACTACCCCATATATAGTTTTGTGGGGTTTTTTTTTAAGATTTTATTTATTTGAGAGAGAGAGAGAGCGCGCGCACACATGAGCAGAGGCGGGGCAGAGAGAGAAGCAGGCTCCCTGCTGAGCAGGGAGCCCAGTGCTGGGCTCAGTCCCAGGACTCTGAAATCATGACCTGAGCCTAAGGCAGATGCTTAATTGGCTGAGCCACTCAGGTGCCCATTGTATAGTTTTGTTATAATGTCAAATAAGAATATCCAAAGTGAACTAAAAATTCTATTAAAATATTTATTCCTTTACTTAAGTATCTCTTTAAAGGAACATGTTCTTCATAATATCTCAACCAAAAAAACATATTTCAAAAGATTAAATACAAAAGCAAATACTAGAATTAAGCTATCTTCTATTAAGCTACACAAAGAGATTTTCGCACATGTAAAACAATGTTTCTCTTCCCACTATTTCTTCATCTAGCAATACAGTTATTTTTATAAAAATAGGCATGAAGAAAAAAACAAAACAGCATTCCCTTCATGAGGTTGTAAAATGCTTAATATCATCCAGTCCTACAATCTATAACTCACAACCACTGAGTCAGGAAATTGACATTAAATTCAAATGATAATTTAAAACTAATTCATCCAGACAGCCAGCTTAACATCTTACCTTTAATGCTAGTAACACCAAGAAAAAAAGTAAGGCAGCTTACTTTTTAATATTCCTATATTTTATTTTAGTGGGCAAGAATAAAATTGCCCTCTTTCAATAATGAATAAACAATAATACATAAAAGCATGGTAATATAAAATAATGATGCACATTAGATGTAGAAGATAAGTTTACTTAAAATAAACTTACTTAGATGTGATCAGGAATGACAGAATAAGAACCTCTAAAACCTTTTAGAAATTAGCCAAAAGCTTGCACCAATCCACAGACATTTCTTTAAGAAAATGCCTGAATCTTAGTAAGAATAGAAAATTTTGTGACATTTTAAATTACCATATTCCCATCCCCTTCTTCCCAATCCATGGTAGCTTGGAAAATTAACAGCCATCACATATGGTAAAAAAGAGTAGCCTAATAGACACTAGGGTAGAACAGATTGATTTAATCAATAGGACAAAGAATAAATCACAAAGAAATTAGGAAATACTTTGAAATGAATAAAAATAGAGAAAATTTATGGCATGCACTGCATAGAGAAAAAATTATAAATGTAAACACCTGTATTAAAAAGAAGTTATCAAGCCAATAATATAATCTATCTTAAGAAACTGGAGATGTGAAAAGTAAATCCAAAGAAGGAAACAAAGATTAGAATGGAGATCAATGAAATAGAAAATAGGGGAAAAAAAGACAGAATCAATAAAACCATAAGTAGTTTTTTTAAAAAATTAACAAAATCAATAAATTTAGCTAGGGATATGAAGAAAAAAGGGAGAAGACTCAAAATACTGAAATCAGAAATGAGAGAGGAGGTATTAGTTCTAATATTATGGAAATATAAAGGGTAATAACTGTATGTCAACAAATTAGAAAACCCAGGTAAAGTGGATAAATTTCTTAAAAGACACAAACTACTGAAAATGACTCAAGAATAAATAGAAAATCTGAATAGACCTATCACAAGTAAGGAGATTGAATTACTAACCAAAAACCTTCTCACAGAGATAATCCCAAGACCCTGTGGCTTCACTGGTGAATACTGCCAAAAGTTTAAGAACTATCACTAATTCTTCACTAAGTCTTCCCAAAATTAGAAAAGGAAGGAACACTTCCCCACTCATCCTGCATTATACTGATTCCAAAGCCAGACACAGATCCTTAAACAAGAACATTGCAGGCCAATATACCTTATTAATATAAAAGCAAACTTCTCAGCAAATACTAGAAAACCATATCCAGGAACATATAAAAAAATAATTATGCAATATGACCAACTGAAATTTATTTTGGAAATGCAAGCTTACAAAAGACTGTGACTTAGATTTGTTTGGACTTTCATCATTGCCTTCTTGCCTTGCAGGCTTTCATGAAGCAAGCTGCCATGTGTAAGAGGCCTGTTGACCAGGACTGGCCAACAGTCAGGGAGAAAATGAGGTCCTTGGGGCAACAGCACATGGGATATTGAATGGTATCAATAACCACTAAATGAGTTTGGAAGAGAATCCTTCTTCAGTTGAGCCTTCTGATGTGACTTCAGACCCTGGGCTAACATCTTGATCATAGCTTTGTGAAAGACCATGAAGCAGATAATCTAGTTAAACTTGGTCCTAGATTCCTTACCCATAGAAAGTATGAGGTAATAAATGTGTGTATTGGAATTATTTGTTCAGCAGGAATAGATAATATACTTGGTTTCTTACAACTAATGTCCTCCTCGCCCCATCCTGCACACATCCTTCATTTCCACACAACTCTTCTTAGTAACCTTTTGTTTTTAGTGATAAAGGGCAAAATGAGTGGCTTTTATTGCTAATTAACCTCATTTTAGAGATTTGTGACAAAATATCCTGCAGCAAAGAAGACAAAAAATGACTACTTTCTTGGGATGGATGAAAGATAACTATCTCTAACAGCAGGATCATAATACAAATTATTTTTTAAGTATACTATTTTTTTTAATATTTTGAAACCAATATTTATATATAGCATCAAATGTATGGAAGGATATTATATGGTCCTTTACATTTCATTTCATATTGAAGTGGTCAGTGGAGTCCTCAGTTTTCCTTTACCTCCAAAATCTACTTAAAATGCCTTACCTATTTAAAACTTCACTTAAAATGGTTTGAGGGTGCTTAGTATTGGTACAGATCATTTATTCATAATTTATTACCTAATTTGAAATAATATTGCAATATAACATCATTGTCCACATTCCACAGTTAAGAAAGATAAGTTCAGAATGATTAATCAACCTAAGATAATAGATTCAAATTCAGACTGTCTGCTTTTTATTTCTCTGCTCTTTCCATAATGCCAGTGACAATTTCTTTATTAGTCAGTCCCAGAGACTTCCATCTGGAAGGTAACTGTATTCATGGAAACATTTGTAGCTCAGCTACAAATAGAACTAACAGTAAGAGCCACATCATTTACCTCTCTTTAATCTCTATCATTCATAATCAAATCCTGGATTCATGATATATGCTCCTTAAATATTTGTTGAGCTATCTGAGGAACTTTGATTTTTATGCCAAATATTCAAAAATAAAAATAAAGATCACCTTTTTGATTCACCAGACTAGAGCTTTTTATTTCCCCGAATCTTTTGTAGGCTGGAATTCTAGACTCTACTGCACATACGTACTATTTTATAGCAACAACATCAAATAAGCCATTTGACAAATATCACTGGCCATTTACTATGTGCCAGACACTGAAAGCAATTCTGTTTTAATATGGCATTTTATGAACTTCAGTTGTTTTTGATAATGACCAACATATTATGAAAATCTTACCTCCTGGTGTTTAACATAATGTCTTTAATTTTAAATATTTAATCTATCCCTGTTCATATATAATTCATTAATGTTATAATACAAGTCCTAAAAGATCATAATAGAATTGGTCAGGTATTTCAACCATTTAGTAAGATCATTTTGTTTCCAGTTTTTTTTTAATTTGCTTTCAAAAGGCCTCAGGTCTGGATTAAATAATTCTGTGTTCTTTCTTTTTTGGGAGGGCGGGGGAGGCGGGTAAGCCATAGCTAATATTTTCCAAAAATTCAATGAGAATTTTGGAGAACTTCTATATGGTAACATAAATATCACAGAACTCCAAATCACCCCTATAAAGATTTAAACTCAAGAGCATTCAAAGTATCCCCTGAATTGCCAATTTACAATATTATAATCTGAAAATTAGAACAAATCCATGAATTTATAGCTCTTTCCAAGTGCTGAAGTCCTATATTGTTTTAAGAGAGTTGCCAAAAATATTAGCACTGGGTGAGTTTGGGGCTTCATTTCTTAAAAGTTCAGCTCCTCAAACACTTAGCACCAAAGGGGAAATCTCAAGGGAAATAATTCACTGAAAAAAATAATTCACTGTTTAAAAGAAGTTGTTTGGAATAAGAACACAGAAGAAGAAAACCTGGATATTTCCCATTACTGTCTGTAATGAGGATTCTGCTGTATTGCTGTGTAGTGACTTGATGCCACCTGGCAGAAACTAAATACCCTGATTCTGTCATTACACATTTTTATGTGCTGTCACAATTCTAATTTGTTTGTTATGTTTCTCCCTTGAAGCCAAATATCAAATCTAAGAGTAGGTGGGACAATGAGTTAGGTTTCCATTTTAATTGAACTTATCTTTGCAATCCAAAATAAAGTACAATAAATTTTTTTGCTCAATGGTATTACTATCACTGAACATAGAATTTGTTTTGTGATCTTGTCACAGAACAATGACTGGCTACATTACTTTATTTCCCATTTAAAAGAAGCATAATTACTGCTGAAAATTCATGTTTAAGTATTTTGCTCCATAATTAAACATCACCAGAGCAAATGTGGTCATTTGCCAATATAAAGGTCATTTACATGCCCTGTCCATCAAAAGTAAGTAAATTCCTTGATAGTTATTTTTCTTATTTATCAAGGCCCTACATGTTTTGTTCACCTTGTCTCCATATCTCTAAGATAGGATTAATTTGATAAATGGATAAGATATTGAAGATGATAACTTTTTAGGTAGTATTAACATAAAGACTAACAGACTTAACATTCTCAAAATTCACATGTGGCATTAAAATTTTACATCACTCAAACTTTTCCTTTGAGAAGGAAAGCTGAAGATAACTAACATTAAACATGGTAAGAGATTCTGTTTGTCCTACTTCACTTAAATACATTCTAATTTATGAAAAGGGAGAGATTTTTCATGTCTTTCATCTTAAGTAGGGCAGCCTTCCTAGTTTCTCTAACTGCACTAAAGAACTAAAGATAAATGTTCACAAAATCAACATGACTGATTTACTTTTTTTCACACAGAGGGAGCTTATTTAGTGCCTAGAAGCAATTTGTGTGTAATAGAGAGAGATGCCATTTCTTCAAATGAGTTCTTTAATGAGCCTTTGTCTCACAACTTAATCATGCTTTTTACTTTATTCCCCAGGATGTTCTGGTGTCTTTTGTGCAAAATGCTAGGAACGTGTCTACCTGGAGAAATTCTAATAGGACCCATCTTAAGCAATAAAAAGAAAAGAAGGGGCATTATTTTGGAAGGTTACTCTTGAAAGAGCCTTTTAAATACTCAAAGAATACTCAATTTGTTTTCAAGAGTAAGACTTACATATTGAGTACATTGTTTATTGACTCGTAATTTCACTCAATTTTCCTAAAACCGAGGAAAGCAAGAGTTTTTAATTTTTCCTAACCAAGTTACTATATAGATTGCTTACAAAGCTTAACCATACTTTAACCTCATTTTACTTTTTAGGTAACTACATATTGTTTAAAAAATTTAACTTAAAGAGATATTAATATTCAATTACCTAAGAAAAATATTCTTAAGTCAGGAGATACATGTCTGAGACTAATAAGGTTTGGTGAAAGTACAGTGAGAAGTAAATGCTTTTGGAAAAAAATACTTCATTGAAAAATTGCTCCCGGCAGTTTTCAATAAAATCAATTCAGGAAATAATGCTTCATACCATTGTCTGAAGTACAAATGGAATCTGGTTTCATTTATTTATATTAAGCAGTCATTTTTCTGTGTTGCACTTAATTGAGCTATCGTTCCCTTCATTAAGTATGCCTCTTGAACTTGTCATTTTTGAAAAATGCTGTTCTTCCCAGCCAGAGTAAATGTGAAGAGGAAAATCAAATGTCATTTTTAGGAAATACAATATGTATGTATGTGTTGATTTTTTAATACTTAAGAAAATAAGGAAAATATTAAATAATTTATATTTGTATAAGTCACTTGAATGACTTTCAAGTATCTCCTTATTGCAAGCATAATCAGTTTATTATAGAATCTTGACACTTGAGACTATAAGGTTTCATTGTTTCACATTGTCATTCTCCCTCCAACTCCAAACAACTGCTAGATAGAAGGTGCCTTAACATCTTAGGCCAAAATTCCTTGGGATTTGTTTTTCTGTTTGTTTGTCTTTCTGTGACTAGAGCAAGCTCTTTAATTGAGGAAGCCTAAAATAAGTTGAATTTTTATTTTTTTTATTACTGACTCATCAGGTTCCCTATGACCCTCTTTTGTCTCTTTTTGCAACACTCCAATCAACTCAGAAAATCCTATCAAGTCCTAACCACTTGCAAAAAAAATAGTTAAAAGAAATATTGGACAGTATAAAGAATCAAGAGTTTAGGAAGTGGAGTTGGGAAATAATCGGAGGACTTCCCTCTCTCTTTCTCTTTCAATCTCTTTCTTCGGTTATCCAGCAACTTTTCACAGTGTTCTCAACTAGAATGTTTATAGATTCCATGAAAGAACCATACTACTTTTTATAGTACATTTTGGTGCCAGAAGAACATTACCAAAATTATATTCAGATTATAAGCTTCTTTTCCAGGTGAATAAATAAGTGAAAAAATTTTAGCAATTATAAAACAAACACCACTGCATGAGTTCAGGATCTTGGTAGTAGGCAAAACATATAAATCTTTGCTCACATATGTAGATAAGGTATTTATTTAAAGGTGATCTAATCTGGGCACCAGATAACCCACTTCTCATATTGTAGAGTCAAAGACAAATGACCTAGGCTCAACCAACTGGGTGTACCTGTCCAAGACTGAATTTTTCAGAAATAATTTATTTACAAGGACAGTTGAAACTGTTCAGATCCATTATGGGTGGCATAAAGAATCCTATCAGAGTCAACATCTCCATTCTAGAATCTGCAGCACTGTTGAGCAATATTGAGGAATGTCCAGTGGTACAAGTTCTACTGGATGCACCCTAATGCTTTTCTCAGTTCCTAAGCCTAATTAGCTAATCTTTCTGTATATTATATCAGTACCAAATGTGCTTTAAATAAATTGCTTCTCTGTGTAAATGGTCAAAATTGTATTTATATTTCTCACAATCAAGGTCCCTGATTGATACAATGGTGGTAGTCTTCTGGTTTCAGAACACTTTTTAATGTGTTCATAAACTCTGTTTCATCTTCAAATCTTGTGACTTCGAAATACATTTTGGCAAGTTTGTTGTGGCACTAAAAAATATGCTGCAGAACAACATGGCTGTTTTGTGGAATTATATAATAATTCCAGCTGAATTTCTTTGAAAACTCCAGTATGCATTCTATCAATAAATGTTAACATACCTATCTACAAATTACTCCTTTATTTAAAAGATTTATTTATCTATTTTAGAGAGAGAGAGAGAGAGAGAGAGTGTGTGTGTGTGTGTGTGTGTGTGTGTGCAGAAGGAGGGGGAGAGAGAGAGAGAGAGAGGGAGACAATCAGACTTCCCACTGAGCAGGGAACCTGAGGGGAGGCTCGATCTCAGGACACTGAGATCATGATCTGAGCCAAAACCAAGAGCTGGACGCTTAGCTGACTGAGCCACCTGGCACCCCCAAACTACTCCTTTCTTAAGAGTGTTACAAATGCATTGCCTTTTGTCAGTGACAGGATGAACACCAAGTAAATAGTCTTGCTGCCATAAAAATTTTTTTGATGCTTTACTAAACGACTAACTCTAGCATGCCTTAACCTGGGACTAGAGACAAATGCTTATTGTTTAAAACTTTAAAATTGGAGTATTTCTGTACGATATCCAGGAGTGCTCTGAGGAGTCATCCTATGTCTCAAAAATTTAGGTGGAATAATAGAAGCCATTTGATATTAGAGGTAACTTATAGCATAAGTAAAAGATGCAGAAATAAAAACCCAAGCCACCAAGATTCCTTCCACCCTAACATTATTAAAATGCAGGTTAAAACCTTGTTATTATGGAGTCTTCAGGGTATTTATGTAATAATATTACATATATTTTTTAAATAAATTCAGCATATTTCAGGGACATGAGAAGCAATTAGTATAGTGATGAACCCATGAGATCTAAAATCAGAAGAATTGTTTTTGAGTCCCAGCTCTGCTACTTTCTAGCTACATTGCTGTAAGTTAGTCATATTTTCTTCCACAATCTATTTCATCCACTGGCCATACCAATCTCAAATATTTATGTGAGGTTCAGTTACACAACTAATATAAAAACATTTTGTAATCTCTGCACATCATACAAATACTATCATTATGGTCTCAAAGTTGTAAAACTAGGAAGATTTTGTTCGTAGTACAGTATTCCATTATGGTCATGAAAGAGCTATTTTATTCATATTGTCTTCTTGTCTTCCTATAATTACTTTTTCTCTTTTATTTTTCCTTTCAACATAAAGATTACATAAAATAATTCTGAGATGTATGGAGAAAATTGTTCTAAACTAGTGCCATTTAAAAGATTAGGCTTGAGTTGAAAAAGCTAAATACTTTAACACTTAACACTACTTCCAACATACTTACTGAGACATAAGAATATGACTATTTAATATTACTTTGTATTCTCGAACATATAACCCTATCTCTCAGCCACACAGTGCCCTGTTCAAATGTCCTGCAATACCAAAATATTTCCCTTCTCATCCCTATCATATCCCTATCATAGTCAAATTCTCCATTCTTGCATGCTTTATAGCATTCATCTTGGTGAAAATGTTTATATCTGATTTAATTAATTTAGGAGTCATGGTGTCCCAGAAAACATTTTCTTTTCTTTTCCTTTTTATTCTTTTTTTAGGAGCTTACTTAACTAAACCAACTTCTTACTACATAAGGATTGTGAGGAGAAAAACTTTATCATCTTCAATATCTTTTTTTTTTTAAGATTTTACTTATTTATTTGACAGAGTGAGAGCGAGAGCAGGAACAAAAGCAGGGGGAGTGGGAGAGGGAAAAGCAGGCTTCCCACAGAGCAGGGAGCCCGATGCGGGGCTCAATCCCAGGACCCTGGGATCATGACCTGAACCAAAGGCAGATGCTTAATGACTGAGCCACCCAGGTGCCCCTTCGATATCTTTAATATAATGTGATCTTGATTCAATTCCAAAATTATAATACTATTAGTAGATTTGTAATGAAGTTAGAACTTATTCATAGAAAATACTGTTATGTATAAATACAAATATTCATCTTTATAGCTGCAAGATAGTCCTGAGGTCTTATTTTTTTTTTTAGAAAATGGATTTAGTAAATATATATTGGTGTGCAATTAGATTCTGCTTATTTTTGACAATTGTTGTTTGATAGGTTCTGTATGTTTTACCATTAGTAGTAACAAATGAGTTCTAATTAATTGATCAGGAAAGCCATTTTTTTTTGAGTAAGGAAAAAAGATAATTCCTATATTGTGGATACATCTTCTCTCTAACCAGGGACCACCACAACCACTGCATAAAGACTTCCTAGCATAAACCGCATTAGACAAATTTAAATTCAGCCTTCAGTCTAGTACCCTCAACCGCCTTTCCACCCTTCTGTATCACAGACTTTGCCACTCCATCAGCCAACCTAAATCATAACCACATGTTCTCTTTTGGAGCACTTATTATGGTCTGAAATTATTGAATTTATTTACCTTTTAAAGGCTGTCTCCAACATTAGAAGTCTTCATGAGATTCTGCTTCTGCTTAGGATATAAAAAGGATCAAGGAAATGTCACTCCCAACCTAACAATGAAAAAAAATAAGTCATCAAAATCCTAAGTTTTCTTGAATCCCTCAGAGTGGAGGTCACAAGGTAACAAAGTGAACTAAATTACAAAACGTGACAAGTCCCTTCTAGGAGAGAGAGGACACACAAATTGTTTCACCTTTGACAGAACAGCAGAAGAAGCAGCTGCCATAAAAAACAAGCAAACAAACAAAAAAGCCAGATAAGACAAAAACAGCTAACATTTTAGGGATTGCTTAAAGGCTAACTGTAGTCTAGTATGACAATTCTGAATAATTCGGAGTCTCATTAAAGAGGAAGGCTGGACCTCTTTTCAAGCTCTTGTTCTTTTTTTTTATAACTTTTATTTTCTTGCTTAATCTCTTCTGTTAATAAGAAAGATTAAGAGCAGGGCAAGGTACCAGCAAAAGCAGCCTGCAGTAGCACTGGCTTTCAGGGGGCAATTGGTTCCCCTGGGTCCCAGTCACATGCTACCACCCCTTCCCCATCTCTTTTCACATACAAACAAACACCTTAAGACACTGGAGAACAATTAAGAAATCCTTCTATCTGTTGCACCTAAGAAAATATCTGTTCTTTCCATGGAAGGGTAAAAGCAAAAGTTGTCTTTCCCTGAGTGGGGCACCAGAAATCATCTAGGGCCCATAATCTTGTACAGTACAAGAAGAGGAACTCCTAACAACTAGGGAAAAGACAGAAAGCTCTTTTTCAGAATTCCTCCAACTGATACAAGGCAGAGCTTGGCAGTCATGAAGAAAAGGGGAGAAGATGGAAAAAGACAGAAGCACTGAGAAAGACACACCCCTGAGAACCATTCTTGAAAATTCTACTTATGACTAAGACTTGGTTCCCCTTCATCCCAGTATAAACCCAGCAATAAGTTTCAAATGGTTTACTACCGGTACAGGAGCATGATCATGGCGGGGGGGGGGGGGGAATCCCCATATGTGATGAGGCTGCAGGGGTGCTGAGAGCTGAAAGCAGGACATGAGCACGGAGAAGACCCCTGTGGCACATCAGAATCCACACTAACCATAACGAATGAATGGGAACTATGGAAAAATTTAAAATGTGTGGTGCACTGAAGGTGACAATAGAAACAGAAAAGATAAAACCTCACTCAACTACTGACTAGATTGGCATAATCCTGTACATGAGCAGCTTGACAGAGGAAGAGAGGTCCCTATTAATGGATGTAAATACAGTTTATCCTAGTTTCTATTCTTCTTCCATATACAATCTTTGACATTCAACAAAAACTTATAAGTAATAACAATTTATTATACTGTTATATAATAATATATGTCATATTTCCATAACTACATCCTGTTGCTATTGTGGTAAGCTCAAATGTTGCGACTATCCATTTAAAATGTTTGAGAAACTCATCATCTTGTGAGCAGTTTGTCTCTCTGGTAAAATGCATATCACAGAAAAAGTGATCTCTTGCAGTTCTCATGTATTTTTCATCATAGTCAGTGCAATACCATATACCTTGTATAACACTAGGGGTTTCCCCATGAAGCTAGTGATACTGGAAGTATTGCCAGGAAGCAAAAAGCCATGACATTACAGAAAAGTTGAATTTCTTGACATGTACTGCAGACAGATGTCTGCAGCTGTTCCTGTCTGCCATTTCAAGATAAATGAATACATCATAAGAACCATTATAAAAAAAGAAAAGGAAACTCATGAAGCCAGTGCTGCAACTATTCCAGCAGGCATGAAAACCTTCCATTTTGCAAAATACCTTTTATCTCATATTGAGAATACAGCTTTTATGTGGGTACAGTATTGCTATAGAAAAGACATACTTATAAAAAAAAAGACATACCTATAGATTCTAATATAATTCCAGAAAAAAGTGAAGTCATTATATGACAACTTGAAGCAAAATGAAGTTGAATGATCTAAAGCTGAGAATTTAATGCCAGCAAAGGATGGTTAGATCTTTTTAGAAAGAGGTTTGGCTTTAAAAAATGTCAAGATAGGGGTGCCTGGGTGGCTCAGTTGGTTACACATCTGACTCTTGATTTTGGCTCAGGTCATGATCTCAGGGTCATGGGATCAAGCCCCATGTGGGGATCCCCATTCAGTGGAGAGTCTGCTTAATGATTCTCTCTCTCTCCCTCTCCCACCATCCCTTTCCTCCCTGTACATACATATTCTCTCTCTCAAATAAATAAATAAATCTTAAAAAAAAAGTGAAGATAACAGGAGAAGCAACTTTTGCCAACCAAGGGGCAGCAGAGTTTCTAGAAACCATTAAAAAAATGATTAAGGAGAAAAGATATCTACCTGAGGAGTTTTTTTATGCCAACAGAAGTGCTCTCACAAAAGAGAAGAGAAGCAAGCACCAGGATTTAAGACAGGAAGGGATAGGCTAATGCTACAGTTTTGTGCAAATGTAGTTGGGTTTATAATCAGGTTTGACCTCATCTATGAAGCTGTGAACCCCTAGCCATGAAGGTAAAAGAAACACCAGCTATCCGTCTTTTTGCTGTACAATAAGAAGGCATGGACAATGAGAACTCATCTTCTGGGTTTGTTCGATTTATGTTTTGCCCTTGAACTAAGGAAGTACCTTGCCAGTAAGGGGCTGCCTTTTAAAGTTCTTTGGATATTGTACAATGCCCCTGGTCCCCCAAAACCTCATGAGTTCAACACTGAAGGCATCAAAGTGGTCTACTTGCCCCCAAACACAACATTCTAATTCAGTCTCTAGACAGGGGATCATAAGGACATTTAAGGCTCATTACACATGGTACTCTGTGGAAAGGATTGTCAATACGATGTAAGAGACCCTGGCAGAACATCATGAAAATCTGGGAGGTTGACACCACTGAAGATGGCACCACTGTTATACAAAAAGCTGTGAAAACTACCAATAAATTCCTGCTGGAGAAAACTGTGTCCAGGTGTTGTGCATGACTTCACAGAATTCATGACAGGATTTACAACAGAGCCAATCAAGGAAATGATGACAGAAATTGTGGCTATGGCCAAATAGGTGGGTGTGAAGGGCTTCAAGATATGGATCTTAGAGAAGTTCAAGAGCCAATAGACACCACACCAGAAGAATTAGCAGAAGACAACTTGTCGGAGATGAGTGTTTCCATATCAGTACCAGATGATGAGAAAGAAGATATACAAGAAACTACCAGAAAACAAATTGACATTAGATAATTTGGCAGAAGGCAGAAGACAATCCAATTACTCAAGACTGCTTTGACTTCCGTTGCAACATGAACCTTACTATAATACAGGCAGTGATACTAAAGCAAATGGTGGAAGAAATATTGGTACCATATAGAAACATGTTCAGAGAAATGAAAAAGCAAAAAAGTCAGACAGAAATTGTGATGTATGTCTGTAAAGTTACACCAAGTATGCCTGCCCTTCCTGCCTTCCTTTTCTACCTCCTCTACCTCTTCCCACTCTGACCGCTCAGACAGCAAGACCAACCCCTCCTCAGCCTCCCCTCCTCAGCTGACTTAATGTAAAGACAATGAGAATTAAGACCTTTATGATGACCCACTTCTACTCAATGAATAGTAAATAATCATTGTTCATTTAATAAACTTACCTGTTGTGTATGTGTCTTCGGTGAAAATCTAACATCTATAGGGCAAGAACTGTATGAGATATTTTTGTGTCACCATCATCATTATTGCTTAAGGATGTATCCTGAGATCATGTGCAAGACTTGTATGAAAGCAGATAGCCCAACCTTACATAAGGTGCATGATACTTATATAAAAGTAATAATATGTTCATTTTCTTACTGCTTTATAACTTTGCTTTTAAAGAAATATAGTACCATATAATATGTCCCTCCCTCTCACTGTCACAATAGTTACATGAGTTTGGGAAAGTTACTTAAATTCTCCCCTCCAATTGTCTAAGCTCTAAAGCGAGCATGATATTAGTATCTAACATATAAAGTTGAAGATTAAATAATAAAGTACTTCATGTAGAGAGTACAATGGTGTCTATATCACAGAGTATAATGTTGCAAAAGTTCAGCAGATGTTAGTTTTCTCATGTCTGAACTACCTCTGACTGTACAAACCTTCTATATTTTTTTCTTTTCTCCATTCATTTTCACATATTATTCCACCCTTTAAGTTGGAGCAAAACAGAAGTAAGTGTGCTTTTTCTCATCTTTCAAAGTAGTTGGAGAGGCAAACCCTTTCTTTTGGCTCAAACAAGCTATTCATTGTCTCTCTACCCACAACCAATTCTTTCAATTACAGGTGGAAAATCAGGCCATGAAAAATATGGCAATAATGGAAATGCACATTATTTATCTTAATAGGAGGTCATATCATTGTTAAATGGGAGTAAGTTATAAAATACAAGCTTTTCCCTAACAATAACATGGAACAAGAATTCAAGTTCAGATTTAAAAAAAAAAAAAAAAACTTTGGCGGTATCTCTTGTGGAAGAAGCATAATGTACTTTAACAAAAGAGGAAAAATAAACACAGGAAGCAGATTGTATAACATTAAAACTCAAATTGAGGATTTAAGTGAATTGTAACTGCTTTAGAAAGGGATCAAATTGCCCTCTGAGTTCTGATAATTTTCTATCACCTTGAAGAAAAATGAAATGTGATTTCCAAACTAGCAGAAAGGGCAACTCTCCTAAAACAGAACAGTAGAGTCAGGCTATTGGCTGACTGCCAATTGCATGTTATTTAATTAAGTTGTATTATAAATGCATACATTTTCTATAAAAGTTGATAGTATTTACACCCCAAAGGGGAAATATTTAAAAATATGTCTGAAATAAATTTTTGTCAAGTGCACAACTTCTTAAAGTGTCTGCATGACCCTTTAACCCTCAACCCTCTCCTTAGCCTTCAGATTTACAGTGCTCCTTTCTCATCTGATTCTTGGAATCAGTCATCCTTTCTTACCACTTTAGAAGCAAGGCATATTTGGAATCTCAATAAACTTAAAATAAAAGAAAAACCTTTAAAGGGCACATTAAGACAAAAAGGTGACCTTTAAATAAACTTAATTCCACCATATCGAAGTTGATGAAGTAGTCGATGATTTTTAAATTTGGCAACACAATCTAAACATCTTAAACATAATTTTCCAGAAAATGACTTGTTCTAATGTGTTGGATTGCAGAGTCAGAGGCTTTAGTCATCTGATGCTTTGAGTACCACATACTGAGTGAGATGGATAAGCACTTACTGGGCTAATGAGTTCACCTTCAAACTCAGAATACTCAAATTGAAATAAATCACCAGGCAACTGCATCAGCAGCCACAGAAAAGTAAAAAAATTAATAAATTGCAAACCAAAGAAATATTACACATTACCAAAGGACTGTATTTCACCACTTCTATGACCTCACTAGTTACAAAATGCCCTTTTATCTAAGAATTCCACCAACAATTTTTTACACACTGGCAATGCATATATGACATATCACTGATTCCAAGATGCAACCTGATTTTAGAGATGTTAAATATGAAAAAAAATGTATTTTTGAAAGTTAAAATGTGGCGTTATTTTGTTTATTGGCTTTTACTTTTGCCTTGAGACAAAGGGAAGTCTCACTCTCCATTCTAAAATGCCTGATATTTTTTAAATCCATTTAAGCAGAAAATGACTTTACAAATGTAGACAAAGAATCCCAGAGTGACTTGGTCTGACATCAGAGCTGTAGTCACTGAAGATACAACAGTTAAAAAAGGCAAACAACAGGAAAAAAATCCTTTGCCCTTTTGGAGCTTACGTGTGTGTTTGTTTTATTGGTTCTCAATACCCTATTTAATTCTGTCAGTGAACTTTTCTTTGCACTTCTATGGCAACTTTAACTCTTGTAAATTGTGCTGATTACTCACCTCTCTTAGGACCATTTTCTCTATTGTCTTTCCTTCTGCCCACTTCACACTCTACGGAGCATATTTCCTGATCAATATCTGAAAGGATTGAACTATCAATCCTCTCAGAAAGAAAAAGAAAAAAAAAAGAAACTTTACAAGAAGAGGTTAGAAAGCTCCAAGCCATGTATTTTCTTGTAAAAATCAGAACAAATGAATTATCTTGTCTATTTCATTAAGTTCTAAGAATAACACATGTCAAGATTTAGAAGCCATTACTCCAGTTATTACACCCACCACACCTGTACTAGAGCACAAATATATGCATTAAACTGCTACTATTTTTAGACACATTTGCAACTCCTCTGGTGCAACTAAGAATGAGCAAATACCCTATTAAAAGCTGCAAGGACACCGGCCTCTATTTGACTGGCAATTATCTTATACAGAACATTTCTGAAGGATAAATTGTTCATATTGTTCTTATAAATAATCTAAGACAATCATTTTCTGTAGTCAGTGGCAGCTTTAGAACTAATAAATAGAAGAGTCTTGCAGTAACTGGTCCGTATGTTGGCTAGATTGTAGGGGACTTTTCTTGAATCCACATCTTACCATCCTTAGGCGAGACTGGGAAATTACTAATTTTACATCAGACAATTTTAAGTGGGTGATATAACTGATGGAGATGATGAAAACGAGATCAGCCCAGGTGCATCTTGGTGCTCAATGCTTTCTTGATGGCTAATGGGATCAAAAACCCATCCTCAAACCATCAGTACAAGCATAGCAAAGGGCATTTCATTTATGTGGAACCCATAACATATGATGTGTTCCTGTGAAGTAGTATGCATCCCAATAAAATGAGGTAAAACGTAGTAATATAGTTCCAATGAGGAAGATGCCTTCTTCAAGAAAAAATGTTCTCTAACAAATTTTAAAACCCAAATTATTATTTTTTTAAAAGATTTTATTTATTTATTTGACAGAGACAGAGATAGCGAGAGCAGGAACACAAGCAGGGGGAGTGGGAGAGGGAGAGCAGGCCTCCCGCCGAGGAGGGAGCCCGATGTGGGACTCGATCCCAGGACCCTGGGATCACGACCTGAGCAGAAGGCAGACGATTAACGACTGAGCCACCCAGGCGCCCAAACCCAAATTATTATTATTATTTTTTAAGATTTTATTTGTTTGACAGAGAAAGACACAGCAAGAGAGGGAACACAAGCAGGGGGAGTGGGAGAGGGAGAAGCAGGCTCCCCGCCGAGCAAGGAGCCCAATGTGGGGCTCGATCCCAGGACCCTGGGACCATGACCTGAGCCAAAGGCAGACGCCTAAAGACTGTGCCACCCACGTGCCCCTAAAACCCAAATTATTGAATACGAGACTTTATTTCTAAAACTTCAGTTCTTATTCATTTTTCTTTAAAGTACCTAAAGTACCCCAAAACCTGTATTTTCCTTCTCTACTTTCAATGTAAAATTAATCAATCTCACAACCCTGAGATCATGACCTGAGCCAAAATCGAGAGTTGGGTGCTTAACTGACTGAGCCACCTAGGCTCCCCTAAAAATTTTTTAATTTTAAAATTAATCATACAGAGGGTAAAATTCACAATTGAGATTGTTGCAAAATTAATTCCCCCCTTTTTCTCTAAAATCAAATTTATATTCACCATAATTAAACCCTGCTAACATTATACTGAATACAATGTTTTCTAAGGCTATATGACATAATATCTTAATGCATGTGTATGCATGTATCTAAAATTTATATTCATAGACTTGGGTTTGCAGCAAAGGAGCTTTTTCTATTTTTCTATTCCTAAATTAAATTTAGTTCTTGAGCAAAAAGCCAGCAGGGTACTTAATTCTGAAAAGTGGAAGCATTTACATTTGAATCTGGGACAAGAAAAGTATTATTCTTTATCATCAGTTTATTTAATTTTTGGATATTGATATACTTTTTTAGGTTATTTCCAATTATTTCCCTATTATAATGACATTTCAAGGAATATTGTTTTCATATATCATTTTATAAATATGCTAATGAGGGGGTCTCCTCATATTTTTATGAAAACTTTTGTTTCAAGATACCATATATATATATATGCATATATAATTTTTATATATATTATTTTCCATATATTATATACCCAGTCATTTTAATGAATTTTCACAATTTTTCCACTTTTATTGAGACACAGTCAACATATGGCATCCTATTAGTTTAAGGTGTACAACACAGTGATTTGATATATCCACAAAGGTGAATGATTGCCACAATAAGTTTAGTTAATATCACCCCATAGTTACAATTTTTTTTCTTGTGATGAGAACTTTTAAACTCCCTCAGCAACTTTTAAATATACAATACAATATTGTTAACTATAGTGGCCATGCCGTACCTAGACCCCGAGAATTTATCTTATACCTGGAAGTTTGTACTTTGACTACCTTCACCTCTAACCCCCAAACCCCAACACACCCCACCTCTGACAACCACCTAGGATTTTGCTCTGATATTGACTGAGCGATTCTAGAGGTAAATTTCATAGGATTCCTCTAGAACTTGAAACTCTCAATGTTGTCCACACTGAGCCTTCAACAATTTGCCAATTACAGTTTTGGTTTCCCTACCCCAGTGCTGGTTCCCATGCTGGTGTCTGCCCCTGGGTTTCTGCCTCCCTGTATTCACCTGACCTTCCAATCTCGGGGACAGTAATTTGCCCTGTATCCTTGCCTCTTTTATATATCCTAGAAGACATCTTGATTTATCAGACTGCTCAGCTTTTTACTTGTTAGCCCTGAGTGTCAACTTCCAAGTTTCATACATGCAGAAATGAAAACTGGATGTGTCCTTATTGAATGTTTACATTGTTGGCATTGTTTTTATTTTTTCTGTTCTCTTGCCCCTTTTTTCATCAGCACTATTACTTCCTATTGGTCCAGTAAGTTTAGCCAACATAATTAAATTATAAAAGTCATGAAAGAAGAAGTAAAATTAACAATTGATACAGGTTGTATATTGTCGTTTACCTATGAAAAGAACATTTTTTTCTGAAATTTTCAATTTCTGAAACTTTATTCTTTTCTTTTCTTTTCTTTTTTGTTTTTGTTTTTGGGCAGCAAAGCAAAGTTTATTGAGCAATATAGTACAGAGCTCCCGAAGAGGGAGGGGACCCAAGAGGGTTACCACTAGAGTTTCTAAGTCTAAGTCTAGAGGCTTGTTGGCTTTGTTTTAATCTGATTAACCCTCCATGTGCCTGTCATCCAATCAGATTTTTGTCATCTACCTATCACGGGGGACAGGGTGGAGGGCTCCTTCTGGGGAAACTTTATTTTTATTCTTAATTTATACCCTCTTGAATTTACAATCAGTATTAAATATATTGCCCTCTGTGGCAGCTTGAGTAATAGGCATTCAAATATGTCCAAGACTAAATCTTCAGAACCCCTTAATATGTTAGGATTACAAGGCAAAAAGGAATTGTAAGTGAGGTTTAGATGGGGAGATTATACTAGATTAACAGGACAGGCCCAATGTAATTATAAGGGTCCATATAACTGAAAGGAGGACAAAAAAAGAGAGAGAGAGGGAGAGAAAGAATCAGAGAGATGACGACATGGAAAGGACTCAACTGTATATTGGCTTTGGTGTTGGAGAAAGGGGTCCATGAGCCAGGGAATGCAAGCAGCCTTTAGAAAATGGAAAAGGCAAGAAACAGATCTTTTTCATAAAGGTTCCATAAAAGGGAATCCTTGGCCACACCTTGATTTTAGCCCAGAGAGACCCATTTCAGACTTATAACTTCCAGAACTATAAGATAATAAATTCGTGTTGCTTTAAGCCTCTGAGTTCGTGGCATTTTGTTACTGCAGCCATAAAAAATATACCCTTTTAACTTTACCTTATAAAATGTTCTTTTATGTTCCAACATGATATTTTCCTTTATAAGTATCCTCAAACAGGTAAAACTCTATCCAGATACAAGTTTTGTCAAAATATGAAGCATGTTCCACGCTATAACCACTTGAGTGTTTTTCACATCTTTCTCAGACATACAATTGAAAAGTATGATTTCTTTATAATTTCCAGTATCTAACAGCCATTTGTGTGTTATCAATAAGATTTCTTTCTTTCTAGCATTTATTAAATACTCTGAATCTTGTAAAAATTAAAATCTCTTTTGTCTGCTACCAGGACTCTTCCTTTATCCATCAGTTTTATGGAATTAAATATATGGATAAATTATAGCTGGATCGTTATAATTTATTGCTGTCGTACAGAGAACCGTACCCACCTAATGAGCGCTCTACTCACCTAATGAATCTAGAATGTGATATGTTGGTTTGGGTCCCAGTAAGTAATATGTTTTTGCTGTAGAAGAATGGCTACTCTTTTTTGTTTGCAATGGACTAAATTTTTGGATAAGGTGTGGACAGCAAAGGAGAGACAAAGTAAATTACTATCTATTGTGATGTTGGCATAACATTGCTGACCCGCCAATTTCACTCAGTTTCATTCTACTGGCATTGGAGTTAATGGAAATTTCCCCAGATACCATTTGAAACAGGAAGCCTGTCTTCGGTTCTCAGCAAACAATCCCTTTGGCAGTGGCTTTTTGACCTTAACGTCTGCTTATCTTATTACGAAACAAACTTGTGCTGCCCTTTGAAATTATCTTCTAATAAAGAAAGCTAAACACTAAGACCAGTTCACAATGGTAAAAAACAAATCAGGTCCATTTGGCAACAGTGTCTTTGAAATTGGTAAATTTCAAATGAAATTGAAATTGAAAAAGGAACATTTTTCCCCCATCAAGGTCTTCTTTACATTCCATGAATACCTTACTTAAATATCAGAATAAGGGCAGAAGTGAGGACATCCATGAATGGTTATGTAAATGCTAGCAGGTGAGGAACTTCCATTAAATATTTCTGAAATTACCACTCTGCTGTTTCCAGGACTCAAAGCCAGCAGAATTGACTAAAATAATCTTCTAAGTCCACTTCAAATATCTCAAATGATGAAGAGTCTTGTAGGAATATGGCAGAGGTGGTGCCAATCTAAGGATGGATATGTGAACATAAATCCAGATTGCAGATCAAGGATTGAAAGGTTAGCCAGAAGAGTTCTAACTCTAAGTCTGGCAGTTCTAGAACTTCAAAGAGACAAGTTATTAGCAACAGAGTTCAGATTTCATTTAGCACAAGGTACTGGACAACCAAAGTAGAGTCCGAGAACCAAGAAACCAGAGCATCAGAATGAGAAGGGCTCCAGGACAATCCTCATACCAGGGTCTCCCAGATAGCAATTTATCTGGGATCAGGATCATTCCAGACTGAAGGGTTGGCCCGTATTTATAGGTGGATGCTAATTTGGCATTTAGAGTCATGTGGATGTCAGCAGCCATAAAATCGACAAACACTCTCATCTTTCAACTTTGAACAACCTGTACTGAGTGAATATTTTTAAATCCTTGCATTTAAGTTCTGGTACTTAATTTCTAATACATTAATCTTTGAGATACTAGATTTTATTTTGCTTTTTAAATTCCCCTCATATTTGCCTACTCTTTTTCATTTCAGTATAACACTGATTTTTTAACTTCTTGAGTCAAAGATTTTTGGCAGCTATACAATCAAGAATAGCTCAAAGTAACATGTCTTTTCGTAAAAGCCTAAGCAAAATGAATAGAATATGATAGGAGATCTGGGGAAGTAGGGGAGCAAAGAGAGGATCTTCACAGCAGAGATATGTTTCTGCCCAATAGGGAAAACAAGGAAGATCAGAGAGATGCTTCTGTCCACCAGGAAAGCAGGACCTCAAAGATAATACACAAGCAGAGCTGCAAAAGGTCAAGGGGCCACTGCCATTTGGACAGTGCAACCTACCTGCAGTGACCATGATCTGTCCTGGAAATGAAAGGCCTTTCATCTTCTATGGGCTAAGTAAACTTCCCAAACATTGGTGAGACATTGCAAGAGATAAAAGAACACAGTGATAACTATTCTTACTCAAAGGTTGTTAGGAGTGAAAATCAAGCCAGCAATTATTTTTTCATAATTAAATTTGTGGACTAAGAACCATACCAACCATACATGTTCTCACAATAATATCTTTTTTTTTAAAGATTTTATTTATTTATTTATTTGAGAGAGAGAGAATGAGAGATAGAGAGCATGAGAGGGAAGACGGTCAGAGGGAGAAGCAGACCCCCTGTGGAGCAGGGAGCCCGATGCGGGACTCGATCCTGGGACTCCAGGATCATGACCTGAGCTGAAGGCAGTCGCTTAACCAACTGAGCCACCCAGGCGCCCCTCACAATAATATCTGAACACTATACAGATTATTTTTCTAAATTACTCTGAAAGTCAGATGAAACATGCTATCAGTACTCTAAATAACTGTAGATTAAAATATTCTGATAAAAATATTTTAATATCCAAATTATCAGTTTCCCCCAGTTTTGATATTAAAAGCAAATATAATTTTAAAATCATGGATAATGTAATGACCACATAGAATAAAGATCAAAATATTAAATAAGAAAATACTTCCCCTATTGAGCTCTAAATTTTAAATGGAATCTTCTGAAAATTTATTAATTCTTTTCCTCTTATAACGGTAAAACTCATTCTACTCCTGAAATCAGTGTTACGCTGTATGTTAACTAACTAGGATTTAAATGAAAATGAGAAAAAAAAAAGAAATATCAATTTAAAAAAGAAGTAAAATTCAGCTTACTGACCTAGAAAAAAAGAAGAGAAACATTTACAATTTATATTTTCAATTTCTGCTAACACATTAATGAACATCTTCATGCATCTTGAGAAAAACCTCTTCTACCACTGAGAAGACTTTATTATTTATCAACCTATCTGTCTCAGCAACTCTGATGTGCTGAATAAAGCTGTTTTAGTCTTTTGGAATGTACTCTATCAAGCATGATATCAGATTAGGAAAGATTTTGAATCCTAGGCAAGGTGATTAGTATTTTCACATTGACTTATAACCTATGCATGAGGAATTTGTCCTGAGAAGCAATATTTTAAGCATTGTTAAATGGTTTCTACTGATGGCATCTGCGTTTTTTAGGAATCCTAGAGACCAGGACATATGCAGATATAACAGCATATTGAAGATAGACTTTCTAATTAGAATAGGAAAAATATTTCCAAGCAAAACAACATAAACTTTGTTCCATTAAAATATTGCTTTGTTCCCTATGAATATTTTTTAGCATATTTATTCATAAAGCTACGTGTTTTATTCCTGAGTTTTATTGAACTTGATAAAAATAATATTTCATGTGTAGCTACGTTTGGCATCATTTTTATCATAAACGAATATTTATCTTTTACACATCCTGTGTCATTAGGAAATGTTAACAGTTTCAAAAAATATGTAGTTTATGGCTCAAATATCACCTCTAAATTTATCTAGTTTTATTTGTGACTATAGAGTTGTAATAAAAGTTTTAAAGTTTGTGAATTTTTAATGATTTCCTTCATTTCTTTTATTCATGCAGCACATGTTATAATTGGTGGACTCTCTTGCTGTTAATAATATCAATAAAATAGTGCATTATTTTAATGAAAAAATAGCCCTATTGATGTTTAATGCATGTTTTTACCATCCATTTTCCATGTACTTTTTTTCAAATAAAAACATCATAGTCTTCTTTTTGCTTAGTAGCATATTGCATGATATATTGTAATGGCTTAAATATTATTTCTGCACAATATTCATTTTAATGGTTAAAATATTAATTGTATAGCTATGCAATAACTTGTCTACTGAGTGTGAGGGTTTTTTAAATTGCCACATTAATATTAGGGCTACCTGGGGGGCTCAGTCAGTTAAGCAACCGCCTCCAGTTAAGCAGTCACTTAACTGAACCTGAACCTCCAGTTGACTGGTTCAGGTCAAGATCTTGGGGTCCTGGGATTGAGCCCCATGTCCAGCTCCATGCCCCAGGGGGAGACTGCTTCTCCCTCTGCCCCTCCCCCAGCTCATATTCCCTTTTTCTCTCTCTCAAATAAATAAATAAAATATTTAAATTTTCACACTAATATTAATGATGCTTATGCCAATGTTTTATCAGAAAATTATTTAGTGTATCATATGAGACAATAATAGTATAAAATTTTTAGGTAATCAGTGTATCAATAACAGAGTGGATATTGATAATTCTCACATCTCTTGGTTATTGATTTCAAGAATTCTAATCAAAATTTAGTAGTCCTTTGCAGAGGGAATTTCAAGTGGTTCGCATTCTTGTTAAATAATTTGTGTAACACAATTATACCGCCCACACCCTAAGATCATTAAATTATACATAAAAGATTAAAAATCACTTGAAAAAAAAAGGAGGAAGGTGGTATAGGTTCAGCTGAGGAGTGAAAAACCTGGCCATCACTGCCATTGGATACCCAATACCCATTTTCCTTTGGATAGCATAGGGATCCTGGATTCTGGATGCATCCATTTTCCTGGTTGCTTTCTTTTCCCTTTCTCTTTGTTCCTGCTTGAAAAGGAGGTATATAAGCTTCAGCTCAGAGAAACTGACAGAGGCCTCAGTTTTGATATTCCTGAGTCTGAACCAGTGCCAGTAACTACATCTCCAGATTTCTTGTTTTATGAGAAAAAACAAACGCTTAATTTGTCACACTGCTTTTAAGTTGAGTTTGTGATGACTCACAAGTATAAAAAGTTTTTAACTGATACAGAATCTTTTCATAATTAAAATATACAATTCATCAATAATATATATTATTATCAAATATGCACTCAGAAAAATAAAAGCTAGATAAATATAGTTACTGAAACCAAGCATTAAAAATACGATAAATTGGGGCACCTGGGTGTCTCATTCGGCTGAGTGTCCAACTCTTGGTTTTGGCTCAGGTCATGATCTCACGATCGTGAGATGGAGCCCCATGTGGGGCTCTGTGCTTAGCATGGAGTCTGCTTGATATTCTCTCCATCCCCCTCTACCCAGCCCCTCTACCCACACTGTCTCTTTCTGAAATAAATAAATAAATAAAATCCTTAAAAAAATAAAAATAGCATAAATTTCCCGCCCACTGATTCAAAAAAAGGAAATATCATGGACATACTATAGTAGTTTTTTAAAAAATGAGGTAATGCTACCTATTTTAAGATGAATGAAATCGGAAAATTATTATGTTTCAATCAATACAACTTGCAAAATGTGATATTTAATATGATACCTTCTGTGTAAATTTAAAATGTTTATTTAAAATAATATTTATGGATGCATAAATGTGTAGTAAAAATACTCTGAATTCATGATGGTGGTTATCTCAAAAATATCTGAAGAAAATGTGATATATAATTAAGATTTAATACAACTAAAACTTAGGAAAAATGGAATTTATGTGTTTTCTATATTCTTGTATGGTTAAAATACTTCATAATTAAACATATACACAAACACACACACAAAATATAGCACAGTGGGTGGGAGTGGGACTCTGGAATCAGACTGCTTGCATTGGTATCTGTACCATATGATCTTGAGCTACATTATTTATACCTGAGTCTCTACATCTATAAAATAAAGCGAGGACTAAATAAGTCAATACATGTGAAGCTCTTAGAAAAGTTCTTGGCTTATAATCAGTGTTTGATGCATATTAGCTTTCATTAGTTTATTTTAAATCAAATTAAATATGGCTCTAAGCCTCTACCCATTATATTAATATAGAATGACACCTCAGCTGTGATGTTGAAGGACCCTCCCTATCCCAAGACTGATAAAGGAATATGAGGGTGTATGTGCTCCCATAAAAATGGCAGAGGAGCCTGCTTCCAGTCCATGATGATCACCATAATTACCTGTGCCCCTTTTGCTCTTCAAAACTGCAGTGAAGTCTTGAATTCTGTTTCGCTATGATGTGTAAGCTAAGGAATGCTTCTTTATTCAATCTTCTTCAGCAACTACAGACCTAACAACATAGCACTTCCACTACTGTTCTCAAGGTCTGTGTGATAATTCTCTTCTATAGGCATCCCTCAGTCACCTTTATCAAAAAGCAATTTGCAAGTAAAGATATGCATCTCTGCAATTTCCCTCCCAATCTTATAGGTCACCCTCATTTTCTCGGTTCAGACTAATTCTGCCTATTTTTCTCTCAACACTAGTTCATTTCTTCTCTTGAATGAGCTTCCATCTGCTATAACTTCATAAGGAGTTGTCTTCTGAAGGGTTAGAAACATATTTGGATTTCACGATGACAAAATCTATTCAATGACTCTGTCATTTAGGGTTCTTTGCAAACTGATTCTGGCTAGCTCCATAATTTCTTAATGGAAATATATTTGGAAATATACTGAGAAGCTTATTGAAGGAAATGCTAACAAAATGATCAGGCCTTAGAAAAAACTAGAACCAAGGCAGCTTTTCTCTAACTAGTAAAACTCATGAACTTTATTGTCAAAACGGCTTAGCACCAAAGATTTATCTCCTTCCTAAACTTTGTTCACCATTTACATTCCCAGGAGGGAGTCTGACAGGTTCAGCAGAGACCACATTCTCACTTATGGCTGAGACTGAGAGGTGGGTGTAATGGTAAGCAGTTCCTATAATACTCCCTGCATCTCCACTGCTTGGCTCATTAGTTGGCATAGAGCTGGTGCTCAAAAAATGACTGTCGAATTTAAGTACCCTGAATGACCCATTTCTTTTGATGAAGGCATATGTTGGTAAACAGTTTAACTGTTCTTAAGATCCTATATTTCTATTCTTTCAATTTTTTTTCAAATTCTTCTATGCTTGTGTTTTTGTTAGAAATCTATGCTTGAAGTTATTATCTCTATTTCTTCTACAGTCTCAAACCCTAGTGAGTTATTTTTCCCTCTGTAGCATCTTCCTTCCTCTCTTTGCTACGCTTGAGTGTAACTTGTCAGCCCTCATGTTGTGTGCTCTTTAGGAATTCGTGTCTCACCAAAAACAGTACCTGAATGAAATTGCATCTGAGCTTGACCACAGATCCAATTCCTTTCATCCTATTCTTACTAACTTAAATATTGATCCATGTCAAAACAATATCCAGGATTTATTCATTAATAATTAATTGTTGTTTTATGTGATTTCAAACATAGAGAAACCCCTCATGTTTCATTATTTCAACCATTTGTCAGTCATGTAGCTGAATGTCAAATAAACTGTCTCGAAGAAAATGTATCTGCCTTTTAAAAATTTTTAGACACTCTGAAGGCCATTCTAGTTCAACCAAATCATTAGCCTATTGCTTGTCATCTAAATCAGTATCCAACTAAAAAGTATACTTGGGAGCAGTATATAATATAAAATACCAGTAATAGAAAGCATTATATGCTTTCTACATACATTCTACATGAATGGAACATGGAGCAGAGTATAAGTATAACAGACTTATGTATAAGACTCATGTTTGGTGAGATACTGACACCGAGACTCTAATGAATTATTTCTAAATACAATGCTCTAACAGAGGGAACCAGAAGTACTTAGAATAATGGCTGATTTACAAATGAGAACAGACAATATGCAAAAATATGAGATGAGCCTAGAACATCTTGTGGTACCAAAAAGAAAGGAAGTGCTGAAGAAAAAAAAGATGAAGGATGAGGCATATTAAACATATACTGTTGCCAATTTCCCAACAAAGCTGGAACAATTTGAGCAATAAAAGCAATAACAATAATATCGAATTATAACAGAAAGAATACAGTAAGTATTCATGAGCTTCTAATAACAAAATAAAAGAGTAAATAAATAACTAAATAAATGAAGAGAGACAACTCTTCCTTATGGAATAATTCCAATTAATGAACATAGAAGGAATGTGGTAAATAAAAAACCCACCATTAGAAAACCAGAGTAATAATTTCTGCAGGCAAGAACTCCCCTTACCTGCCTAAAGATAGATCCTCCAGAAGGAATTCAAATGCCATAAATCCCTTTTCCGGATTTTAATCAGCCAGCAAAATGCAACTCTTACCATAGGAGAGGAGATTCAAAGTCAATACCACACCCAAACAAACCTAGTCACCAACTATCCCACTTCCCATCTATTTTTCCAAAGGCCCATCCATCTCTTCTGGAAATCATTGACTCTCTCTTACGTTGCCTACATTCACTCTGCCCCCTTTCCCCTATTAAGAGAATATATAAGCTCTCAAATCTTATTGTTTATTTGAGTATTCACTTTTTTCCATTTGTGCCCCTGTATACATAAAAATTAATAAATTTGTATATCTTTTCTCTGTTAATCTACTAGTGGTCAGTCTATTCCACAGACTCAGCTATCAACCCTAGGAAAGTAAAGAGAATGTTTTTCCTCCCCTACAATACACACTGCAATTAAAAGACAAAGATGTCCAGTATGGCTTTTTAAAAAGTCCATCTATTATGTTTACAAGAGAATATCCTTTAAATATAAGGACATAGATAGGTTGAAAGAAAGTATGGAAAGGCAAAGCAAGTATCATGAAAACATTCATTAAGCATTGATGTGAATACATTAACATCTGATAAAATAGATTTTAAGACAAGAAATATTAGAGAAAATGAAATTTCATGATTAAAAGTTCAACTCAACAGGAAGAAACAACAATCCTGAATTTAAAAATACCTAATAGCATAGCTTCAAAATACTTAAGGCAAAAGCTGAGAGACCTAAGAGGAGAAACGGACAAATCTTTAATCAGAGTTGAAAATTTTAACATACTCTGTCAGTAACTAACAGAACAACAAAATAAAAAACAATGAAGGATTCATTTATAAAGGATTTAAACATTATTCAACAACTCTATGTAATTCATATTTAGAACACTATACCCAAACATTTTCTAAGTGTACATGGAACATTTATAAAAGAAAAGGAAGAAAAGAAGGAGGAAATAAAAAAAAAAAAGAAAGGGAGAGGAAAGGACGAAGGGAAAGAAATAAAAAGGGCACAAACTTCAGAAGTATGAAAAATATTAACTTTATCGTTGGTCGAAACTAGATTGCAGAACATAGTTTGACATGTGGCAAGAATTAAACTTCCATAAAATTTGTCCCCACAATTAACTTTACCCTGTGTTCACCAACAGGGTATTGTCTTCTTGGAGAGAAGGAGCTGCCTCAACACGCTTATAGAAGGAAGGAGTGAAGAGTATTGAATACTGTGGGCAGCCTGCTCCATAATGAGGAAAAAAAAAAAAAGTCTATACCCTGGATGTGTACACTTACTCCTTACTCCTTTCCCTAATTTTAGGTTATTGAGTGAACAGAAGTATGGACCCTGCTTTCCAAAAATGTGCAAACAATGGCAATTCCTATTTTAAGGTACAGATAAAAACATCAAAAACAAAAGGATGTTTATCACAACCTTGAGGAAGAGTCTTGACAATATCTCATTTCAAGAATTAAAGGTTTTCAGTTCCTTAAGGAGGGCACTGGTACTGTTGAGCACTGGGTGTTATATGTAAGTGATGAATCACTAATTAAAGAAATATGAAAAAAATGTCTTGGAACAACATTGAGAATGTACTGAATGCTGCTGGATTGTTCACTTAAAAATGGTTAATGGTTAATTTTATGTTGTGTGAATTTTACCTCGATTAAATAAGTAAATAATTTTGTAAAAAAAAATTTTTTCAGTTCTGCCACAGATTCAAAGAAGCAATCATTAGAGCTAAGAGAGATTTACTAAAGCCTTTTAATACAGCAATATATTGAGCTGAAAAAAAAACAGAGAAAGATGTATGGATCATAAGAATAGTCTCAGGGAATTCAGTGACTACATCAAATGTAATAACACTCCTATCATAGGAATCCCAGAAGAAGAGAGAGAAAAAGGGGCAGAAAATTTATGTGAGGAAATAATAGCTGAAAACTTCCCTAATCTATGGAAGGAAAAAGATATCCAAATCCAAGAGGCACCAAGAACTCTCATCAAAATCAACAAAAGTTGGTCAACACAAAGACATATTGTAACTAAATTCGCAAAATATAGCAATAAGGAAAAAATCATAAAAGCAGAAAGAGAAAAGAAGTCCTTAACTTATAAGGGAAGACATATATATATATATATATATATATATATATATATATATGTATATATATATTATATATAGGATTTAAACATTATTTATATATATATATAAAGGATTTAAACATTTTTTTTATTTATATATATAAAAGTTTTAGGGGCGCCTGGGTGGCTCAGTCGTTAAGCATCTGCCTTTGGCTCAGGTCATGATCCCAGGGTCCTGGGATGGAGCCTGCTTCTCCCTCTCCCACTCCCCCTGCTTGTGTTCCCTCTCTTGCTGTGTCTCTCTCTGTCAAATAAATAAAATCTTTAAAAAAAAAGTTAACAATGTAGAGGAATCATAGTTAAGAGCAGACTAATGAAAATGTTTTTCATAAAATAAGAAGAAACTTGAAAAAATATCAGCGTGGTCTCCCTTCAGTAAGATGTGAAAGACATGCTATCCATGAGACAGGAACACAAAAACATGTATAGGAATAAAACATTTATAAAATAGGGTGCAAATAGCTGTTAAACTTACATGCTAGGATAAGGTACTTTTATAGTGATTTATATACTCAATTCCCAGGAACACAAAAACATGTATAGAGTATAACGCTAAGTGAAATAAGTCAGTCAGAGAAAGACAAATACTATATGATTTCACTCATATGTGGAATTTAAGAAACCAAACAAATGAACACGGGGGTGGAAAAAGAGAGGCAAACCAAGAAACAGACTCAATGGGGGGGGGATGGGTGAAATAGGTGATGGAGATTAAGGAGTGCACTTGTTGTGATGAACATGGGGTGTGGTGTGTAATGATGAATCACTAAATTCTATACCTGAAATTGATATTACACTGTATGTTAACTAACTGGAATTTAAACAAAAACTTGGAAAAAATTAAAAATTAAATAAAATTAAAAACAAGAAGCATATACACCAAAACCCCTTTCAACCATAAATCTAACAAAGGATTTAACCAACTCAGGAGGAGAATAAACAGGGCAAGTGTGATCTACAAATCTGAGGATACCTCGACAAAAAATTTGGGGCCTGATAAAAATCTCTCCCCTCCCATAGAGAAGTGAGTATTTATATTAAAAGTTAACAATGTAGAGGAATCATAGTTAAGAGCAGACTAATGAAAAAGCTTTTACATAAAATAAGAAGAAACTTGAAAAAATATCAGCGTGGTCTCCCTTCAGTAAGATGTGAAAGACATGCTATCCATGAGACAGGAACACAAAAACATGTTTACTAAATGCTAAACATTGTTCTATCTGCTTTCATTTATTTATGTAATCTTTACCACAGCACTAGGAGATAGGTATTATCACTATTTGCATTTTACAGTTGAGGAATCAAAGCAACATAGAGGATAAGTTACTTGCCAAAGACCACACACTATAAATGGGAGGGCCTAAATCAAAGCAGGTTTTTATCCTATGTCTAAGTATAAATGCACCATGTTATACAACTGAAATAAAATATAAATATTATCAAGTTCCCAGAATTTGACAGGCAAGAATGCCCCTTATTTCATTTTTAATGGTGAACTGGGTTTACTTAATTTTCTCAAAATATTGTTTTATATTTTGATTATATTTTTATTTAGTTTACTGTTTTGTCATTTTGACCTATCACTATAAATCACAGTCGGAAGAAAAACATACATTTACAGAACAGAAGGATATATTTGCAAAAGGAATATTCTTTAAAATCAAACTATTCTACATGGTTTTATAAATAGAGGGGAGGGCATGGTTGTAGCCCCAATTTCCCCTCATGTAAAAATTTAAAGTTACTGAATTCAGTCTAAACAAGATAGAGATAATCTCTCATTGTTTATGGTATGAGGAATATTGTGACTTCTCACAGAATTTTTACCTGTTTTTTAGTGTAATAAATTATGGAATGAATAATTAATGGGCAGATTTCCTGTCATTTAGGATCCATCTATCAATAGATCAAAGTTTTAGTGAGTATATTGCTAACGATATTTTCCATCCAAATCAATCTCAGATCCACAAGAATTTGCTCAGTTTTTTGAGGGGGGGGAGGGTTTATTTCTTTATTATTATTTTTTTATTTTGAGAATGTGATTATTGAAAAATTCCAACAAATTCCCAATTTGTAGAAAAGTAGATAACTTTAGAAAAGTAGATAACTTCTCTTAGATGAAGATTGTTCTGATATGAAAAATTACCAACATTTATCATGAGATTATCGTCCCCAGACAGATGGCTCCAAGAACACATTCTAGTGTGTTCCAGGGAAAGGAATTTTTGAAAACAAGCAGCCTAATCATTCTTATTCAAAGATATTTTCCTAAAGAATTTGTGTTTCATCGTACGTTGTTTATTGTTTCAGAAAATGATTTGCACTTTTAACAAGGTATAGTTAAGGAATGAACATTCATTAAATGTCTGCTTGTAAATAAAAGGTATGTATTTAAAACAAAACAAAAATATGCAGAAAAGCAGAACTAAATGAAAACATGTGAAAGTCTTTTATACTTCAGGCATTTGTCTGAAGACTTTCCTAATTCTTAGCTCTTTTATTTAGCAAAACCCACCTGAAAATTAGGAGTCTATCTATTCTCACAAATGACACTGAAACAAATTAATTTGCCTAAAATCAATACAGATAGACTACAAGACACAATTGTACTTTGCACCTATTCATGAATCAACCACAATCTTTAATGCTTGACTCAGAATGTCCAGATTGGTTCTTGTTTAGCTCTATTTCTGGCATAGAGAATGTTAGAATGAATCTGAAGTATCATATTGATCTATGGGAAACCAAAGGAGACTTCTGATTATAAAAATCATGTATAGTTTTGTCCTTAATTAATTTAATCCTTTTTAAGAATTCCATCTCCCTTTTTAGGAAGGGAATATGATTTTACTTAAATTAACTGTTACAGTATTCTGGAATAATCTTACAGCTTCTCCCTAAATAATTGATTATTCCCATGAAGAATTTTTCCAGCCCACATCCTATTGTTTGCTACCAAAAAGTATTGTGTTCACATGCAAACATGACGTTATCTCCTTCAATGGCCATAGGAATGACAGTACAGCCCACAACTGAAGGGACTATTTCATTTCTTGCATCAAATCTTCCTTTAAACATCATGTAAATTTCCAATTATTAATACATGTTATACATTCTTCACATTCCTTTCAACATTTCATTTATGCTTTAAACTTTTGAAAGTCTTGAACAGAAATTTTGTTGTTTTGCTCATGCACTTGGTTTTATTTCCACTAAAGTTCCATTAACAGGAGGCAAGCCGTGGAATGGCTTTGGAAGTAGCTTTGTGAAAGCTAACTTTTCAACTGAGAGAAATCTCCCTGGGGATATCACAGAGACACAGAAACTTTAATAGCATTTTGTTTTCCTCAGCACATCTCCAGATTTTAACGTGCCTGAATGTAATGCACTAGGAACAAGCATATGTTGTCTTAACTAAAATCTCTTCTTGTATCTAGAAAATCTACACAAAAATACAAGTTACTTGATATCTTTATATATAAGGGGAAAATACCTAAAATGATGAACCACAGACACAATCACAGTACAAGCAGAAGGCTACTACTCTTTGTCAGCAAATAACATCTCATGGATATTTCTGAACATTTATTTTTCCCCCTTGGTTTGCCTCTCAGATCATACATGGTCTGTTCAATGCAAAATTTTATGCTCTCTTAAAAACTAGTGTTCTATCCAAATGCTATAATTAGTTTTATAATCTATTTAAGAAAATACGTCACTCAGGGAAAAGTTCACTTAAATCATTTCATAACCTAAAATTTCAGTAACAATAATTATGAATTGTCAGTAATAACGAATCTTCCTACAAATTATTTTAGATTTTTTCTCTACCAAATCAATTCTGCTATGTAAATGTTTCTGTAATTTATACATTCTCTGAAAGTTTCTATAATAGAGGTTGAAAAGATTGTTAAAATTCAAAAATTTTCTTGTCAGTGCAGCTAGATTTTAAGTAAATCCCTCAAATGGGATATTATTTGGGTAAAGATATAAATCAGCACACATAAATAACATCTTTAATTTGTTATAGCATTCAGTATTAGAGAAATCATATTTGGCCTTTGAAGAAAAAAAAACCCTATTATTTTTAATTTCATCCATTGTTTTAATATAGAAATTTCCCTAAAGTTTCTGCTTTTGAGCATTTATTAATGGAATTCCAACTATATAGTGTGTACTATATCAGAATCTTAAGGCATGGAAATTTGACAATGTATATTCTCTTCTCAAGTAACTCACAATCTTTTGAGGGTGACAATATAACCACATACATAAGACAGATTTGATGTACTCAATTATGAGAACCATGTAACCTTTTCATGCAAGACAGCAGACTGAGCAGTCTGAGCTTCTGCCCTCCTCCTTTTTCAATTTATATAAAGATAGTTGCATCTTCATAACAATGGAATACCACACAGCAGTAAAACAGAGAATAACTGACATATGCAAGGATGAACCTTGCATGCATTATATTGAATGAAAGAAGCTGTTTACAAAATATATATATATAATTTATGATTCCATTCATACAAAGTTCAAGAAGAGAGAAACTAGCCTATAGTGATAGAAATGAGAATATAGGTTACTTTTGTGGTTGGGAGGAAGGTAGTAAATGACACCACAGCACAAGAGAACATTTTAAGATAATGGAGTTATCTAGACACATATGCCTATGTAAAAATCACTGAGGTATAAATTTATGACTAATGTATTTCCAACTAGCATACCTTATGCCCTTTACATTATGTGTGTTATGCCTCAATTAAAGGGAAAACAACTATAAAATTTTACATAATAGAAGAACTCTATCAGAAAGCTGTGATGGAAGGGTATATTGCCCTATATCAGTATAGTTTATGCTTAGATAATTTTTTTGCAACAGAAAGAATATAGTAGTATCAAATTGACAGATAAGTTAGAGTAGAAGTTGCTCTCCAGAATTTACACAAAAATGCATGTTGCTGCTGATGTGGAGGGTCTTCGAGGCAGAGTTCCAAGAAGGAACAAGCATAAGCACCAGGTAGGGAGTACAGGGTTGCAAGTTACCAAGGTCAGTAAGGTGAGCAGAAAAATGAGCTGTACTCCTTTCAACCTTCTTCCTTCACCTTCCTTCCTGATTAATAAGGACAGAAAGCAGGCTCCAGACCAAACACTGGAAGCTGCTTTCTGAAACTTTGTAAAATCTTTAGAAGACTAGGGCATCAGGTAAGTGCTGACACCACAACGTAAGGCTGTCTTTATTTTGGAAAAAGGGAAGGGAGTATCTGGTTGTATATCATACACCTCAGGGGACCTAAAGTAGAAGCTACCCCCTTAAAACTGAATACAAAGAATAAAATAAATGTTGTGGAATACTTGTTGACATGAGCCAAAGCATTTGATCTCAGTGTTTCCTATTACCCTATTGACTTCCCTCAAATTCACGGAGCAGTCAGGGCTCTGACATCAGAAACAGAAAATACAGAGTATAGACAACAAAGGATCCAATTTCTTGAACTTTGACTTTTAAAAGTGATGGTTCTGAAATAAGAAAAGTCTGGGAGAACACTTAGCTTGTCAAAAGCAACCTTCCCTAGCCCAGAATATATGAAAGAGGAAGAGAGAATAGCAGCGAAAGGGGAGATAACTGAAATGTCACTGGATCTCTGAGAAAGCACGCTATGTCCTCCAGACAACAGAAAAAGTCCCAGAGGATATGAAAAAAAAGGTTTCACCTAGAAACAGAAGCGATGTGAAGTGCAGACCCAATGTAAATATAAGAGACAACAAAGTAAGTCCCAGAGTGATGCACAACACAGCATGGAGGAGAATGGACTGGACATAGAGTTAGAATCCTCTGTCCTGGCAGGGGTAATGCATATGAAGACTGCTCTACGTTGGGACAAGGTGGAAGCTGCAGGAATGCCATACTGGCACACCGCTGCCCTTGATCTGTACTTCCTCTACAGTCTTCATAATATCAGTTACAACTGAGGCCATCACAAGTACCACCTCATTTAATCCTCAATACGGTAAACCTTCAGGAACCATCTGTCTCATGCACTGGCCAGACAACACTTTTAAAAAGGAAGTTGGGGAGAGTGTGCCCATGTGCAGGAGGAGGGGTGGAGGAGCAGAGAGAGAGAGAGAGAGAGAGAGAATCCTCAAACAGACTCAAGCTCACGACCCTGAGATCATGACCTGAACCGAAATCAAGAGTCTGACGCTTAGCCAACTGAGCCATCCAGGTGCCCCTTCATCATTTTCTTAATCAGAACAACAATTTCTTGTTGCCTTCCTAGGATTCTGCTGGTCCCCAGCCACATGTTTTCCAACTTGAAACTTTATCCTTAACCTAGTTTCTTGTGCCTTTGAAAGGATCATCTCTATCCCCCAGAGAAATTCCATTCCTAAACATTGAGTTTGCATATCTAGTGACCCCCATAAGTTTGCACACCACCACTAGGCTACTTCATCACAAACATTGCAAAATGCCTGAGATTTATTACACTGCATGGAATGTTTCAGTTTTAAGAACTTTTTTTCTTTGAATTCTTAGAAATTTACCTTGACCATTTTAATATTTTTCCTTCTCTCAAAAACTCCTATTATCTGCATGTTTGTACCTATTCTGTTTTACATATTTTTCAGCTATTCTATCTTATTTTTTTCTTCTATGAAAATACTTCTGTTCTATTTTACAATTGATGAATTAGTTTATTCTTTAGCTGTATACAATTTTTATTCAATTCATCTATTATTCCCTATTTCAACTAACTTTTTTGCACCTAGTATTTCTACCTGATTATTTTTTCATCACATCTTGCTCTTGTTCCATATGGACAATCCCTTTCCTTGACTCTATCTGCACATTTGTTAACTTGATTGCAAATTCTGACTCATCAATTTTAATACTTCTGCTAATAATATGTTGACACAATTTGCAGTTTTTAAAGTCATTAATATTCCTGTAGTTTTTATTTAAAGAAGTTACATATTATTAATTTGGTTATTATTATTATTATTTTGGCTTATCTCAGAAGGGATAGGTTACCTGTTACTATGCATTGGGGAAGGGCAGAAGAAAGTGCCTACCTAGATCAGTCCTCTGAGGTCAAGTATAGATGAAGCCATGGGGTTTTGGGTGAAGAGCTCAATTTACCACAAACCAGAATTAATCACTCCCATTTGGTTTCACTGCGCAAAGTAGCCTTTCGGGTCAAAGTTCTATCTTCAAACACCAAGGAAAAGGCATCTCCTTAGATTGTCATCCATCAGACCTGGAAGTTTCAAGGAAAATGGATGACAGAAGGGAAGCAAAGATGGTCAGTCCTCATAATTAGTTCTTCCCAGTTCTTCACCCTGTCAAGGTTTTGCCCTCCTTGGATTTTACCCCTGAGGACACCTCCAATAGGGGTGTAGGCATCTGAAGTCTTGGCCCTTTGGTTTGGGTGACCATTGCCAAATTCTGGAATAAGAGGGAAGGCAAGGGGGGAGCAAGGACACTACGTAAACTGCGCTTTTCTGATATATGCTGTAACAGCTGAGTCAAGAGCCCATTGCTGCAGGCTGCACTCATCTACCTGCCTTGCCACACACCAGTTCTAAGTAGCCTTCTTTTTTCTTAGAGATTTCTCACACTTTTATGAAGCCATATTGTGTTTTCCTCCATAGTTTCCCTAGGGTTGATTTGCTGGAGGGAGGCAGCAGCTTGTGCTAATTTGCAGTCTTGGCATAAATTGGAAATTCTCTCCTACAAGCGGGTTTATGAACAGGAAACAGAAGACAGCATCGCTGTAATAGAATTAAAGTAGACTATAGAACAGTCTTCTGAGATGTATAAGATCAGAATTCTGGAAAGAATCTGAAGCATCTAATTCTACATCTGACTGCCCTGCTGGAATACATTTAAACTATTCCTTCTTTTAACAACATGTTCTCAAATGAATGGTCTAGCAAATTTAAAGTGTGGAAAAATTGGAAGGAAAGTTTTGAAGTTTAAATCAATTTCAATTTTGATTTAATACTTGATTTAAAATAAGTTGATTTTAATAATTAATGAGAAATAAGTTCATTTAAATACAGGTAAACTTAAAACTAGAAATAGATTGCAAAGTTCTAAGAAAAATAACTAAATTCTTACTTTGAGCTGGGACATCAATTTGAGGAATCCCATCTGCAGCTCTTCAAACATAATATATGCTGTAGTTGCTTGAATCCACAGTTCTGAAGCAACCATCATATAACTCTACTGGCACTGGTGGTGAAACAGATCAAAATGTATTTAAGCCTTTATTTTTGAACAACACTAACTGTCCTAATGCCAATCTCCTAACGTCCTAATGCCAACCTCCAAATAAATTTTAAGTTTTGGTTTTAATTAAAGTCCTGGGTATAAAACTCACATCTAATGAAAGCTAATAAACATTTGGAAATTCCGAGAAATCTATTCATCCTCCTCTCTTCCTGAGGGGGCTACTCCCCGTCGCCTGAAATTATACCATATTAGATTCACTGAGGCTAATCACTGCTCTGCATTAAATGCAAAACCCCTAAGAAGAAAGAAAAATCTTTTCCCCTGCTGGTGTGTAATGGTGGATTATCTTATAATATCCTTGATATGGTATTGCCTTTTGAAAGCAGGATTCATCAGACATTGAAGGAAAAGAATCAAAGAGGACAAGAAGCTGGTAAAGGAAGGGTTTGGGGATACCAGAGGAACCAGGAGTGCTAGCAGAAGCTCTAGGGTCATTTGCCAAAACGGGGAAAGGAGAAACTGTTTGAAAGAAGGTAGGAATATGCTGATGGTAACTACCTTCTTCAGATTTTCAATTTAGATCCATCTGTGCCCAAGAAAAATGGATTGCTTCCTGTGAAATTCTTAACACATATCTCAAACACAGGGTTATAACTTGTGATGCCAACAAATACCTGTCTTGCCCAGCTAGTCATTTACATTTCTCAGAAGAGAAAGTTAAGAGTCAGGTGATGGTGGAAATACTGTCACATACTCATATGTGGAGAACATTTTCCTCTCTCAAATCATACTATACCTAGTGCCAACTTTGAAATTATACCTATTTTAACAGTTGTGCAATGTTGAGTGATCTGTGTCAGAGAGTTTGATAGAATTCCCAAGTGTAAGGTGCTCTATTCTCAATTATAACCGTTCTACTTCTACCCCAAATCCCTAGATATCTAAGATACAGAGCTGGTGGCATACCCTGCATATTTAACAGCTGGTCTGCATCATACAGATTTCTATAAAACACAGGTAATACCAGCAATAATCAGGAAATGAAACTATACAATTCCGATACTATACTATACTACACAGAAACTACACAGAAATGTTAATAGCATTATAAATTTCAAAAGAGATAAAGACATTGTTTTAATCATCTCTCTTTTTATCTTTTCAAATGTTTCTTTGCTGAACTCCTTCAGGTCATTGTCATTTAGTGTTGGTGTAGGAATCTGACTTCATACTCCTTTTTGAGACTCAAAATAATTATGACCCAGTTGCTGGTTCATGTAAACCGTACAAAAAATCACCTTGTTGTTTATCGAAAAGAAGTAGTTTTTTCTTCCTATTCTATTTTTTTAATTTTACTTGTACTAGTGCTGGTAAAGGAGCCTAATATATTTATGACTGACTATATTTCTTCTTTAGAAACTATGGAAATAGAGTAATACATTCAATATCCATTCACTTAGAGTAAGCCTAAAGTAGAAGAGATAAAGAAGGCATTAGCCAAATAGAAACTATCTTAAAGATATAATATCCAAGAAGATGAAGATGGTAGCATAATATGAAACTCTAATTAGTTTGCAACCTGATTTGGTGATGGGGCTTGAATTCATAGTGATATATAACCTGAAAAAATCATTAAAATCACAGAAGACAAACAGAGAGTGATATCAGAAAACTGCTGAAGTTCTTTGTTTAAATATCTTTTTCTGACCCAGAGAGGTATAACTTATCATGAAATGAAGGGAATAATATTTGACAATGAGAAGAACTGCTGTAAATAGATTAAGTTACATTGCTGCATTAAAATGTTTTACTTAGTTGGCTACAAGTTTCTTTGCTAAATTTAAGCCATGTGTCATTTCCTATACTGCTTAGCCCACAAAATTTATGTTTTGACTAACAACGCAGTAATTAAAAGAAGAAAAAAAGACATTGGCATTACTTTACATAGCAAAATTATTTTTAGAAATTAATATATTGTACATTCAAATGTACTGTATTCATTCTAGTTGATCCTAGAGTCCTATTGCTGCACTACCTGCAGAGAATATAAAGGTTCAAAGTGAGTCTAAACATAAATAAACCCTATAAAGGACTGTCTGGCTTTGATGACCCATTATTAAACAGGAATATTTCTGCTACAACTGTCTCTGAACAATCAATCATGATAGAGCTGCTCCACAACCACTGGATAAGCTCTTAATTTATGAATCATCACATCTCTTCAGTAACTTGACCACATTCCTAAGTTGCCTTTTTAGTTGTATGACTTGACTTAGCCAATGACATGTAAGTAGAGGGGACATGAGTCACTTTCAAGCAGAAGGTGGAAGAGACAACCCCTGTTTCTTCTCCAACTTGTCCCTCCACCTGAAGAGGAGCCCCAACGCATATGAAGTTGCTTCTCAGCCTGGATTCTGGAATCAAGATACTGAAGATCTGTCGGTCAGACATGCAATATGACCAAGAAACTTTGTTGATCTATTTTCAGTGTACTGTTACTGCAGCATAAATAAGCTTTAGGTAAATAATCAAGTGTGTATTTAGAAAACTGGAAAAAATATACTTCAAAATGTTGGCAGTAACTATGTCTGATATGTGGAAGAGGGGGGATCATGGGAAATCTCACTTTTTATTTTCCTGCACTTAACCAAAAATATCTATTTAAATACTGGAATCAGAATAATACTTTAGAAATACTATGGGGGTGCCTGAGTGGCTCAGTTGGTTAAGCATTTGACTCTTCATTTCATCTCAGGTCATGATCTCAGGGTCCTGTGATCAAGCCCTGCATCGGGGGCATGGAGCCTAGGCATGGAGCCTGCTTGAGATTCTCTCTCTCCCTATCCCTTTGCCCTTCCCCTGCTCGCTCACATGCACGCACTCTGTCTCTCTCTATATATAAAGGAAAGAGAAGAGAAGAGAAGAGGAGAGGAGAGGAGAGGAGAGGAGAGGAGAGGAGAGGAGAGGAGAGGAGAAGAGAAGAGGAGAAGAGAAGAGAAGAGAAGAGAAGGGAAGGGAAGAGAAGGGAAGAGTAGGGAAGGGAAGGGAAGGGAAGGGAAGAGAAGAGAAGAGAAGAGAAGAAACACTATGAAATCTAATGCCTTTAATATATTCATACTCTGATGTTTTAATTCCAGCCCATTACAGGTGGCTAGAAACCTATTATGAGAAATAATACATCTTAATCCTCCTCTATGGATAGATTGAATTGTGTACTTTTAACTCTCAGACTCTGGAGATACAGACCTGTCTATTGACAATAGAATGGCCAAAGAAAGAAGCATACCACAAACCTGAAAGCTCTCATGCTAATTCTTTGTGCCACAAATATTTTCACAGTCTCAATCATGATGGCTGGTGGCTGGTAATAGGTATTATGCTAGTAATTCCTTCTGTGAAACAAGTTATTTGCTGGAACTTAAACTTCACCAATTTATTTGAAGGAAGAATCTCACCTCAAAGTACCATGTGAACTAACAGAATATGCCCCATAGCAGGCTTAGCCAGGAACTGAGCTCATGGCTCAGTCTGTACCCACTGCACCGCCACATTGTAATCTGCTTCTTTCCTCAGTCTCTAGAAATAAGAACCTGCTCCTCACTAGTCCTGTTGTGTCGAGATCACAACACCCGAAACAACCTCTCCTCTAACTTTTTTTTAAACCCCTAAGTTTAACATATTTTTAGTATTCACTTAATTTGTAAAGGTTAGAAACTCAAAAACAAAAGGACAAAAACATTTAATAAATTTTAAAAGGATTAATGAGTGCCATGTCTCAAAAGAATGATATACACTTAAATATTTAAAATTTTTATACTTTGCCAATTTCTCTTTTTATTGGAGTGAGATGATCAATCATACTATTTTTAAGAAATCTATCAAAACCTGGAAGTTCATCCCAAGAAAAATAGATTTAAGCAAGTATTTTAATGATTGTTAACTAAAACTTTGTGAAAGTTAACAATCAAAAGCAAAATTAACAGATGCTAGATAAATTGTAATTTCCAAAGGTGTAAGTATGTTGTGGTAATTAAAAATTATATTCTTCAAAGAAATTTTAAGAAAATAATAAATACTCATGAAATAATGTTAAATGGAAAATAAATAATTCAAAGTGTGAATATGTATTAACATTATATCTATCTTTATTATTTTAAAAGGAAAAAATGGAAGAAACTAGCCAATCTCAGGATGGTAGAATTAGGAATTACATGGCATTTCTTTGCCTGCACATGGTTCATTTTTTTTCATAATTTTAAATATTTCAATAAAGACATCACTTGCATAATTGCAGGAAAAAAAACAAAAGGAATCTCTGTAATGTACACAAATTCCAGTTTTCCATACATGAACACAACTCAGCTAATTTCAGTTATGAGAGATAAATTTGGCTATGATGCTTCATTATGTAGTTGAGATAAAAATCCTAAAGCTCTTTTCTGGCAGCATTGCAAAATCCCAGCATTAAAGATGGCAAAGAGGCATATATTTTTATTCATAGTGCTCAGACTGTATGTCATAGAGATTAAACCACCTGCTCAAAGCAGAACTGTTAGTTATTCACAGATAGGGAACAAACTCTGACCTCCTGACTTCCAATTTAACCTTTTGCCCAGTAAAGGAAATCACGTTTTAAGTGTGCACATCATTGTACTTCATTTCCCAACATTTAGCTATAAGGAACAGTTAATTTTAAGACTAGAACATAACTTAAAATCTCATTAACTTCAGCATGGGGCATTATTTTTTCATGTTCTTTGACCTTCCAATTAAACTTAATAGCCAGGTACATGTATTAATGTAAAAGACAAGAGTCATTAAAAACATATTTATTAAGCTCTTGAATGACCTTACTTCTCAGGTGCTAAACCAAATTTTACAGAACACCGTCTAACTCTTGCATGAAGTATTTGGGATAGCAGCACTTATATCTTGTGAAAAAATGACATAACTGTAGGCATCTCAAAATAGAGCCAGAACAACCACGGCAAAAACCTGCTTTACTCGCCTTTGTTTGAACTGAACAAAAACAGCAACTGTTTTAAGCAATTGCTGGAGAGGTCAGTGGGAGAACGGACATCCTGAGCACAAGAATGGTTATGGACTTGCTGCAGACAGAATCAGGAGTCAATCAATGTGAAACCCAGAGTAATTTAACTTGTTAACTAACACCCATGGAAAAATCTTTTTTTCTTTTCTTCAACCCAAGTAATTGCTCCCTTCCTTTTCCTTTTATGCTGTGACCCTACAAATTGGACACTGGGATTCTACCTGAATCTGTGCTCCCCAAATTGCAATTCTTTGGTCCCAAATAAACGTTCATTTGCCTTTCATTGTGGCTCTTTATTTTCAGGTTAACAATCTGTTGACATCATAAATTCTATCTAACTAAGATTTAAGACATCATAATTTCTTTTTTTTTAATTTTTTATTGTTATGTTAATCACCATATATTACATAATTTGTTTTGGTGTACTGTTCCATGATTCATTGTTTGTTCATAACACCCAGTGCTCCATGCAGAATGTGCCCTCCTCAATACCCATCACCAGGCTAACCCATCCCCCCACCCTCCTCCCCTCCAGAAACCTCAGTTTGTTTTCAGAGTCCATCATCTCTCCTGGTTCGTCTCCCCCTCTGACTTACTCCCCTTCATTCTTCCTCTCCTGCTATCTTCTTCTTTTTCTTTTTTCTTAACATATGTTGCGTTATTTGTTTCAGAAGTACAGATCTGTGATTCAACAGTCTTACACAATTCACAGCGCTCACCATAGCACATATCTTCCCCAATGTCCATCACCCAGCCACCCCATCCCTCCCACCCCCGACCATTCCAGCAACCCTCAGTTTGTTCCTGAGATTAAGAATTCCTCATGTCAGTGAGGTCATATGATACATGTCTTTCTCTGATTGACTTATTTCACTCAGCATAACACCCTCCAGTTCCATCCACGTCGTTGCAAATGGCAAGATCTCATTCCTTTTGATGGCTGCATAATATTCCATTGTGTATATATACCAAATCTTCTTTATCCATTCATCTGTCGATGGACATCTTGGCTCTTTCCACAGTTTGGCTATTGTGGACATTGCTGCTATAAATATTGGGGTGCACGTACCCCTTCGGGTCCCTACATTTGTATCTTTGGGGTAAATACCCAGTAGTGCAATTGCTGGATCGAATGGTAGCTCTAATTTCAACTGTTTGAGGAACCTCCATACTGTTTTCCAGAGGGGTTGCACCAGCTTGCATTCCCACCAACAGTGTAGGAGGGTTCCCCTTTCTCCACATCCCCGCCAACATCTGTCATTCCCTGACTTGTTAATTTTAGCCATTCTGATGGGTGTGAGGTGGTATCTCATTGAGGTTTTGATTTGGATTTCCCTGGTGCCGAGCGATGTTGAGCACTTTTTCATGTGCCTGTTGGCCATTTGGATGTCTTCTTTGGAAAAATGTCTGTTCATGTCTTCTGCCCATTTCTTGATTGGATTATTTGTTCTTTGGGTGTTGAGTTTGATAAGTTCTTTATAGATTTTGGATACTAGCCCTTTATCTGATATGTCATTTGCAAATATTTTCTCCCATTCTGTCGGTTGTCTTTTGGTTTTGTGGACTGTTTCTTTTGCTGTGCAAAAGCTTTTTATCTTGATGAAATCCCAATAGTTCATTTTTGCCCTGGCTTCCTGTGCCTTTGGTGATGTTTCTAGGAAGAAGTTGCTGCGGCTGAGGTCGAAGAGGTTGCTACCTGTGTTCTCCTTTAGGATTTGGATGGACTCCTGTCTCACGTTTAGGTCTTTCAACCATTTGGAGTCTATTTTTGTGTGTGGTGTAAGGAAATGGTCCAGTTTCATTCTTCTGCATGTGGCTGTCCAATTTTCCCAACACCATTTGTTGAAGAGACTGTCTTTTTTCCATTGGACATTCTTTCCTGCTTTGTCAAAGATAAGTTGACCATAGAGTTGAGGGTCCATTTCTGGGCTCTCGATTCTGTTCCATTGATCGATGTGTCTGTTTTTGTGCCAGTACCATACTGTCTTGATGATGACAGCTTTGTAATAGAGCTGGAAGTCCGGAATTGTGATGCCGCCAGCTTTGCTTTTCTTTTTCAATATTCCTCTGGCTATTCGGGGTCTCTTCTGGTTCCATACAAATTTTAGGATTATTTGTTCCATTTCTTTGAAAAAGTGGATGGTATTTTGATGGGGATTGCATTGAATGTGTAGATTGCTCTAGGTAGCATTGACATCTTCACAATGTTGGTTCTTCCAATCCATGAGCATGGAATGTTTTTCCATTTCTTTGTGTCTTCTTCAATTTCTTTCCTGAGTATTTTATAGTTTTCTGAGTACAGATCCTTTGCCTCTTTGGTTAAATTTAAGACATCATAATTTCTATCTAAGATTTAAAACTCAATATTTTAAGAGTAAAGAGTATATTTATAGTACCATCAATCAATAATAGCTTCCTTCCACATAACCATTGATTGACCTTTGGAAGACACAGTCTTTCTTTAATTTGGGTATATTTAATTTCCACTTTGGGTTTTTTAAATCGCTTTTCATTTGTTTGTATTTAGATTTTCTGTATACCCAACAGCAAAGACTGACAACCTCAGCTTTAGACTTAGGCCAGCACAGAACATACAGAATGCAAACATCAACATATATAACTAAAAGATACATAAAAGCTAAGTGACTGAAAAGATAACTTTTGTCTTGAATTGATGATATTTTATCTTTCTAGTGCCCAAAAATGAATTGATCCTATTCCACCCAATACCTCTTCTGTTCTGGTTCCCTTCCTAAATAAATGGCATCATCGTATACTCAATTGCCCAAGCCCAAAACATCATAATTTCCTCACTCCAAAAATCTCATTAGTTACTAAAGCTTTTTTCTGTCTCCTGACCATTTCTCTCCAGCTTCAATTCCACCTCTGCTTCATTGAATGTTACCATCTGTTTTTACCAGGATGAAACCAGGATGATACTATGGTCTCTGACTACTCTTCCCACAATTATAGATAGATGGTGATGATGATAGATAGATGATAGATACATAGATAGATGATAGATGATAGATAGATAGATGATAGATAACAGATAGATGATAAATGATAGATGAATGATGATAGATGATAGATAGATAGATGATAGATGATAAAAGATAGATGAGTGATAGATGATAGATAGATAAATAGATAATGATAGATGATAGATGATAGATAAATATAGATAGATGATAGAGATTTTTTTAATTTTTATTTTTTTAATTCAAGTTTAATTAACATACAGTGTTATATTAGTTTCAGGTGTTCAATATAATGATTCCCCACGTTTTATATATTTTTGTGGAAATATTTTTGACAACTCCCTAGAATCTATAATACATAGCACAGCTTAGAGTGCATTTTTAAAATACAAAAATGATCTAGGGGTGCATGGGTGGCTCAGTCGGTTAAGTGTCTGCTTTTGGCTCAGGTCATGATCCCAGGGTCCTGGGATAGAACCAGCATCTAGCTCCCTGCTCAGCTGAGGGTCTGCATCTCCCTCTCCCGCTCCCCCCCCATTCTCTCTCAGATAAATAAATAAATAAAATCTTTAAAAATATAAAATAAAGTACAAAAATGATCTAAAAGAAAGAAACTTGAATTCACATCACTCTTTAGTCACTGTCTCGTTTTTCTGGACCCTATTCTCTATTTTCATTCACACAAAATTCTTCAAAAGATGATCACACTGGGCGCCTGAGTGGCTCAGTCAGTTAAGCATCTCCCTTCAGCTCAGGTCATGATCTCAGGGTCCTGAGATAAAGCCACTGCGTCGGGCTCCCTGCTCGGTGGGGAGTCTGCTTCTCCCTCTCCCTCTGCCCCTTCTGCCCCTGTTCATGCTCTCTCTCTCACTCGCTCTCCTAAATAAATAAATAAAATCGTTAAAAAAAAAAAAAAGGAGAGAGAGATGATTGCACTCATTCATTCCAAATGTTCACCTTCCATTCATTGCAAATTGGATCCAGCTCCACCAACTATCCTAAAACCAGTCCTATGAAGGTCAGGAACAATCTGCATGCCGTAAGTCCAAAGGTAGCTTCCACTTATGCAACCTCTTAGCAACAATCAACCCTTTGAACACTCTTCTTCCTAAAATTATTTTCTCTCTCTCTCTTCCCCCCCCCCCGCCCCAAGTAACTTCCTCTCAGTTTCTCCTGCTCCTTTTTTTTACACCTGACCTGTAAATGATGTAATGTCCCAGAACTATCTTGGACCATCTTCTCTTCCTTACGTAGGGAATCAGAATATGCCACTTTAGCAGGAGGATTATTTTGAGGTGAAGGCAATCGAGAATAACCAGAAGCAAAAAAAAAAAAAAAAAGTCTCTGCCTCCCTCTGTTTTGTATGAAGAAGAGCAAAACAACTCTTAACTCTTCATCACCAGAGACTTCTCAGCCCAGAGACAGCACTGAGAGGAATCTACACAACAAACCTTGCTGAAACAATACTTATCTTCCATTACCTTCCCCATATATTTGTCTTCCCAGTTTTCCACCCCTAAAAGCCTAAAGCCCTTATTCTTTGTCTTGGCACTTCTCTCTAAATTTATCATTCCTTGTTAGGATGCTATATAAGCTCCAACGTCTAACCACCCCTTTGAGTTACTCATAACAGTTTCTCCCACATGTAAGCACATTGCACACATAAATACAATTTGTATAGTTTTCTCATTAATCTTAGTTTAATCCCCAAAGCTCCAGCAGCAGATCTTAGGAGGGTAGAGGAAAACTCTTTTTTCCTTCTTTATATTGATAACTAAGTGGTCACATCAGTTCTATGGCTTTAAATACAATTTATATTGTTGATGATGTTTGTATTTTTAAACTTGACTCTACTTTGAGATAAAAACACATATATCACACTTTCTATTTTATATATATTTGAATATCTAGTAAACAAAATAAACCTGATTCTCACAGTCACTCAAGCGGTTTGCCCCATCTCAAGGAGTCGCAGTCTGGATTAGTTTCTTAATACTGATGTAACAAAATTATCACCAACTTAGTGGCTTAGAACAATGAGTTTATCATCTTACAGTTCTGGAGCTCAGAAGTCTGAAATGGTCTTCACTGGGCTAAAATGAATGTAGGCACAGGGCTGCATCCTTTCTGGAAGAAAGTGAATCTGTTCCAACCTTTTCCTTTTATTGAATAAGGTTTCAACATAAAAAAGCATGCCTCTGAACTCTCCACTTTATTTCAATGAGCTATTTATTCTTATTGTACTTATACTAATATCGTGCCAATTTTGCCTATTCATATGGCTTTGTAGTGTATTTTAACAACTTCAGGCCAAGTTACTCCTTTTGATTTTCCTCCATATTGCCTTACTTATGCATAGAATTTCCTTTCTTTTGATAAATTTTAGAATAGTTTCATAGATTCCTCAAAAATACCCAGCTAGGATTTTTGTTAGAATTGATTTTAATTGATAATATTAATTTAGAGAGATGTCTCTATATATCTATTAATAGGACTCCACAATTTTCTCTATAAAAGTATATATAATCTTTCTTCTTTCCTAGATACTATATAAGTTTTGTGGATATTGTGAGTGAGACCTTATTATGTAACATATTTGTACTAGGTTATTGCAAATGTAGAGAAATGTTGGTATTTATAGATGGATTTGTATCTGGAAATCTTGGTAATATCTATTAGTTCTGATTATTTGATTATGAATTCTGTTGGTTTTTCTGGGTTTATACTAATTACCTTTATAGTAACAAGTTCACTATGCTTGTTTATTTTTATTTCCTTATAGCTCTTTACAGAAATTTTCCTGACATTTGACAGGAGTAGTGATGGTAGTAGCACCACTGTTCTATTCAGAATGTCAGCAGCTAGACCCCAAGACCTGACCTTTACTGCTCACCTGCTTGTACCCATCGACCTCTGTCTCACATTTTTCCATAAGCTCTTCTTTCTAGTTTATCACCTAACTCAGACAAAAGACCTGACGAGGCAAGCATCCTGGGATGGAAACTGAAACTACCCTTCAAGCAGTAACAATTGCCTAGATGAAGAGCTCTGGACCATCCAGACCACCCAGTCTGGGCTTAACCCGGACCCACACCTGTGCAGATGGACCAGGGATGGACCAACAATGACCTTTACCTCATTATAATACTAAAATCTCTGCCCAAGTAGGAGCACCAGGCTCGTTTACACAACATATAATGCATGAATTGGCATGTATCCTTAAGGGGCATGCATGACCTAATGCCCACCTCTCTATATAATGACAAGGCTCCCCTTTCTAAATATTCCTCCAAACCCTAAATAAAGGGAACCCATCCACCCTTGCTCAAAGAGTCACTTTGGAAGTAATTTCTCCAGGAGCTCCTTATTTGCAGCAAATAAGGTTTCCTTTGTGCAACAACTTGTCTGGTATAGTTTCTATCTATGACTCACCAAAGAGTGAGCTCATGTTAGTTGTTACAATACTATTAAAGAGAAGGTATCTAAACTTTCTCTCTTAAGTAGGTGACTTTCATGTACCTGCTACAGCTCCCTTCTATTTCCAGTTCTCTAAGATCCTTGGTCATAAGGACATGCTAACATATGTAAAATAATTTTTCTTCAACATTAGATGATCATATGATTTTTCTCTCTGAGCTCTTTATGTGGTGAATTATACTGATAGATTTTTCTAGTGTTGAATCACTCTTACATTCCTGGGATAATCTTACTTGAATATAATGGTATCTTCCAAATTCCCAGGAGAATAGCATTAGTAAATATCTTATTTAGGATATTTTCATGGATTTTGTAAGTGACACTGGCAAATAATTTACATTCTTTTATTTTTATTATCTAGTTTTTGAATCACAAGTACACAGTTTATAAAATGAGCTGGGCAGGGTTCTCTCTTTTGCATTTAATGGAATGACTTTTAAAATGTAGGAAATATATTGTTATGAACCATTTGTGTTCCCTCAAAATTCATGTCTTAAAGCCCTAACCTCTAATGGGACTGTATTTGGGGATAAGATTGTCAAAGAGGTAATTAAAATTAAATGAGGTTATAAGGGTGAGGTGCTGATTTGATAGGACTGATGTCCTTATAAAAAGAGGAAAACTAGGTGTGTGCATGTGCGTGCACACACACACAAAAAGGCCATGTGCAGAAGATGCATAGAGAGAAGACAGCTGTCTATAAGCCAAGAAAAGAGGCCTGAGGAGAAACCTAACCTGTGACACTGGCTGTTGGACTTCCAGCCTCCAGAAACTGAGAAATCAATCTGTGTTTCAGCCACCCAGTCTATGGTGTTTTGTTATGGCAACCCTAGCAACCTAATACGGGCTGAACATCAGGTAGAAATGATGTATAATACCATTTTGGCTTCTGCTCTTGTGGTGGGAGGTCCTTTAGATATTTTAATGCATTGGTGTGTTCAGAGTTTTTATCCTTGCATATTTTGGAATTCTCTATTTTTCTAGAAACCCACCTATTTCAACTAGAGTTTCACCAATTTCTAGAAATAAATCTATCCCACTAGAATTTTAGTGGTATATATATTTTCATAATACACTTCCATTATTTTTATCCATCATTCTCTCTAGTAATTTCCCCTAATTCATTGCACTGCTTGTTCCTCTTCCGGAAACACTCTTCCCTCAAATGTCCACTTGACTCATTCCTCACTTCATTCAAATGTTTACTCAACTATCACTCCCTCATTGTAGTCTTCTTGGACAATCAGGATTACCACTGTGAGCTCTTGCTCTCTCCCCCTAGCCACTCGACTCTGCACCACTGCACTCATCATTCTCCAATAGACTGCATAGTTCTGTACTCATTTTGAACTCCATTTATCTCTGCTTACCCTAATTTAAGTTCTTTGAGGACACGGAGTTTGGTCTATTATTTTTTGCTATTGCTACGTACCCACTCCAGAGAAGAGAGACTAACACAGTGCCAGTACTCAATGCATAACTGAGTAAATTAATGAACTCATGAATCCTCCATTTGGTTTATTTGCATCTTCCCTTTCCTTATTTTCAACTAGTCAATTCCATGAGTGTGTCCATTTTATGAATCCTTCAAAGAATCATCATTTAGGATGTTTTACTCACGTTTTAAAATTGTTATCTAATTTTAGATTTCTTCCCTTTATTTCAGCCTCTTCGCTGGGGGTGGAGCATGTTTCTCTTCTTCCTTACAAATCTAAATTAAGTCCATAGATTTACTAATCCCCACCTTTTTTGTATTGTCATTCTACTGTAGAGGAGAGAAAAAAACATCTTTTCCCTCTATCATCATAGGTTCTGTTGCTGGAGGCCTATAAATTAGACTGACAGTAGACAGATTAACAAGAGAAAAACAAACAAGTTTATTAACACATGCCCACATTCACTTGGAATGCTCAATAATGAATAACTCAAATGGAAGCTGAGCTTATACAAGCAACTTAACAAAACAAAAAACCCAATACATTTTTAAAGAAATAACAAAACAAATAAAAAGGACTTTGATCATATAGGGGCAGCAAATTGTGGGAAGGCAAATAGATGGGAGAAATTAATAGTAATTAAGGGTTAGTTTTAGCAAGGTTTGTTATATAGTTTCCTTTGATGCTGTCTCTGAGCTACTATGTTTCTAGAGTTTTTCTCTGGTAGAGAGGGGAGGAAATGCCTGATAGGGGAAGGGGACACCTTTAAAATTTATATCCTGCTTTTGGGCAAATAAGGGAGGGCAGAGAACTTCCCTTATATCTGCTGCTTCTCCAGTGCCTTCAGCTCAAAATAGTTCTTATGCCAAAGTGGCATATTTGATGTGGCATATTCTACTATCCCTTACTACGATAAGCATTGTCTCTTAATAATCCCATGATAATAAATGCTCTTGGCATAACTCTGGACTCTAATTCAGCCGGCTGTTTATTGCAAAAAAAAAAAAGTGTAAACACGTAGTGAAGTTTAAAAGAATGCCCTAGGAGACTGTGCTTCTGTGTTTTGATTCATTTTTTTCATTACTTCTTTTTCTTTCTTTGGTGAATGACTATTCAAATAGTAGCACCCAGTGTGTTAAAAGTTTCAATCAGCCTTGCATTTATTGTTTCTCTTTTAAAATTGATTTGATGGATTGAACTAATTTTACTACATTTAATTATTTAACTATAGGTTTTCAGCCTATAGGTGTAAAAGGTCAAATGCTAAATTTGAGTATTTAAAAAGAGGAGTCAATTGAAGTCATTATATCAAGAAGGGATTTAATGATTGTTGATGACACAGTACTTACAAGATAAATGTTGACTTCTTATTTCAAGATTAATTCATTCATATTCTACACTACCATTTGCCATAGGAGAGTTCTAGAGCTGAGTTTTATAAAGACAGAATGAAAACTTTGAATTCTGATCAATTTAAAGCTCCTCATTTGAATATCTATTATAAATCACATATTTTCACCACCATAGTAGTAATTAACTTAGCTTTATGCTGAGTTTTAATCTTTTTCTTTAATCAAAATATACCTCTTTTATGGTTATGTGATGCAGAATTTAAACTAGGCCTATTGACAGATAATTTTATAAGTAGATGATTTAAAATTTTTTTAGTATAGAGCAAAAGAAAATATGTCTTACAGAAAAGCAGCCAATAAACCTACCATAAGCATAAACATGAAGAGAAGGCTTCTGTGCTATGTATTTTAGGGATATTAACTGTTGGGTGCTGGTTAAAGTCTGCAGAGTTTATTTTCTTTGTGTGCAGGTTAGATTACCTGATTTTTCTCTTAGGGACTGTAGGATATGAGCAAGGTGTAAAAAGATGATTTTAAGTTCAAATAGGAGTCCTGATTTAAGCATTAAACCACCTGTATTTCCTCTGATTTTGAACCAAAAAAAAATGATTTGCTTTATATAAGCATATGGTTAAACATATGAAGTATAACAGTGAATTGCCACAGATTATCACAAATTCTATTTCTCCTGTGTTCCAAAGCCCCATTTGTCTTTCCTAGAGAAAGTCATCTGTTCTTCTGTAAAAGTCATTTCTCCTCCACTCCCTTTCCCTTACTAAGTTAGGTATGAAAGTCTTTAAATGTAAGGGCCCTTGGGTGATGTAGTTGCTTAAGCCTCTTACTCTAAGTTTTAGCTCAGGTTGTGATCTCAGGGTCATGAGATTGAGCCCCTTGTTAGGCCTCTTGAGATTCTCTCCCTCTCCCTCTGCCCCTCCTGCTCCTGCTCTCTCGGCTCTCTAAAATAAATAAACAAATCTTAAAAAAAAATATTTAAATGTAGCCATTAAGAGAGCCAGCCACTTCTTTTGTTGGCTCCTGTGTACATGTGAATAGATCTTTTTCTACTGTTAAGCTGTCCCTTGACAGTTTCACGCCCACATTTCAGCTATTAAACTTTAGAGGGTAGAACATTTTTCTTTTTCTAAGGAAGGATATCTTCTTATCTCCATGAAATTGGCAAACATCATAAAACTTGTAGAACAGTAGAGACAATCTGGCTGGGCTCAGTATTGACAAAGATTCTCTTCTTGACCAAACTGTACTCAGGTTCATGGGAGCTCCTCTAGGCTGACCTTGGACTTGGTTCTCCATCCTGTAGAGTCCGCTTTTTGCAAGAGTCTCATCAGTCAGTTTAGGCAGAATTCATTCCACGTTTGTAGTATCTGAAGAAACTTTTTTTTTTTTTAAGTAATCTCTACAACTAACATAGGGCTCGAACTCACGACTCTGAGATCATGAGTGGCATGATCTTCTGACTGGCCTGCCTTCAGCAAAAGTCCTGTTAGGTCTGGTTAGCAAACAATTAGTAATGTCTTAGTAATTTTCCACCCACCAAGCCCCCAGTCTGTTTCTTGTCTAGAAACCCCTACTTTTCCTTGTTGTATTCAAAATTGAGTCCAACTTCTCCCCATCCAGCACAAAATCCCATTGTTGTAGATCCCTGAATAAAGTCTGCCTTACAATCTTTAATAAGACTCAGAATTATTTTGTCTTTGACAGTATAAGGAATAAAGTAGAAATCAAGGTCCAGGTACAAGCCACAGAAAATTCAAATAGGACCAGACCAGAACATATAAACATGTTTATAAAAGTCTTGTTTATTGTGCTTGCTTCAGCAGCACATATACTAAAAGTCTTGTTTATTAAGTAGACAGTTGGTAGGTATCTATCACTCAGAGAATTACTAATGTTGGGAGGAAGAACTTCCTCTGTCTTATGCTCCTTCTACTCGGACTTAGAATCAAATGGACATGACACAGATTAACAGGAGAAAATCAAATTTAATAGGCAAACTTATGGAGAAATTCACATATACATGAGATTCCAAAAACAATGTGAAGCTTACATGAGCTAAGGAGAGGGGAAGCGTTTGAGAATACAAAGGGGAGAAGACTATGAGCAGGAAGTTGAAAGGAGATGTTCTGAAAAACAAAGTTTGCCCTAATAGGTGGATACGTTTCTTAAGTAAAGGGGAATCTTTGTTAATAGCTCTCTTCCGGGGACAGGCTCTCCTTTCCACTGTAAACTTAGGCAGTTGAGGGGAAGGCATAGTGCTTTTTTTTCCTCTTCTGAGTTTTGATTACTTTTAACTCAAAATAATCCTGATGCCAAAGTGGCCCAGCTTGGTGAAGCCTACCCTTGGCCCTACACTAACAAGATACGGTGGTCATTACTCTGAAGTACTGTACAGAGCCTTGATGGAAGGGTAAAATGTAAAACCTCCAAATTGGATCTTATATGCGTAATGCTGTGTGAAAAAGTACAGAAAATAACACTTGCCAACCCTTAACTTCCTATTATATAGTTTTAATATCTTCTTTGATCTATGAAACTCCTAGTTCCTTATTCCGTTAGGTTTTTCTTTCGAGGTTTCAAGAACTTTGTTGTTCTTATTCTAATTTCCAGATTTAAATGTATTAGTTCACATTATTTCCATTCATTTCTTATTCTGCTTAATAATGAAAATAATATAATGACATAAAATTTGCCTCCGGTCATTAGTTTGTCATGGTTTATAGGTGTTAACACTAAATACTGTAATAAATATATGCTGTAAATCTTAATTTGGTTTACTTTTTGAGCATGAAATTATTTTGCAATATATTTTAGTCTTCCACAGGGCTTTTGGAAAGTAATTTTTAGTCTATTGCTAATATTCAGTTTTATTTTATTGTATCAGAGAATATAATATATATCAAACAACTATCATTAAAAAGTTTACCTTTTTAGATTTATTGACTTTTTAAATATATGTGATCACTTTTTAAAAACATTTTATGGGCAATTTAAAAGAGACAGTTTCTTGTAAAGAACTGAGCTTGGTGTTCACTTGTAAGTCAAATACATAGTTTAATATTATAATTCTCAATCTATTTTCTTTCTTGCTCCTATAAAAATCAAAAGTAGCACATTATAGTTTACTAATTTCATTCCTGTTTCTTACTACTTATAGTCTGTGTTCTAATATAGTCCTTCTTTCTTATATTCCAATTCCAATTCTTATATCTTAATATCTTTTCAATAGTTTATAACCTTCAATACTCTGATTTTTCTTGATTTAAGATTTATGACTGATACTTTGGTTAAAAATGCCACTTTTTTATCATCATGAACAATTCTTTTTGATCTAGCTTATGAATTTTAGTCTGTAATTCTGGTGGCATTCTACTTTTTGGTTTTTGTTCTTATTTTCATATTTCCATTTTAAATGTGTTTTGTCATTTTATTTAGGTAGTTGGAAAACAACGCATCTCTTTGGTATGTGGTAACACAAAGAATTTGCTTACGGTTATATATTAATTATCCTGAAGCCTAAAGGAGAGAATATAGATAAATTGAACTGAACTGCTACTGCTTAATTAATAAAACTCAGAAACTCATAGAACTGGCACCTGTAAACCCTAGGCTGGATACTGTTTTCTGTTAACTATCAATTAGTTAGGTGATTGATGGTTGCATTTCACAGGGAATAATATACAACTTGTGAGGTCTGGATATCTATAAGTAATTTTTATCTACAAATAACCCATCAAACCTTATTGCACAGATATAAATCTGACAACAGAACTTTTATTTTTCAACATGGATTAGGATTTATATTCTTTTCTCCAGAGACTTCAAGAACATTTTCAGCCTCTAGTTCTATCATAAAAGTTCCCAAATTACTACATGACTTAGAATCCTACTTTTTATAATACCTGATTAACCAAATCTTTCTTAGAAAGCTTTGTCACTAGGTCTGCTAATTAAAAGCCCACCAGACTCTGGGTCTCAGTGAGATTTTATTAACCATCACTGGAAAAGGAATTTGTGTGTGTGTGTGTGTGTGTGTGTGTGTGTGTGTGTGTATTATTTTCTTTCTACATTGAGAAAATGTAGGCTTATGATTTTATAACTCTTTGCTTCTACAGTTCTATCACTTTTCTTTTTTTTAAGATTTTATTTATTTATTTGAGAGAGAGAGAATGAGAGACAGAGAGCACAAGAGGGAAGAGGGTCAGAGGGAGAAGCAGACTCCCCGCTGAGCAGGGAGCCCGATATGGGACTCCATCCTGGGACTCCAAGATCATGACCTGAGCTGAAGGCAGTCACTTAACAAACTGAGCCACCCAGGTGCCCTCTATACTCTTTTCTTTGGTCTCTTTTTGACATCACCGTACCTTAAACTAGATCTGCATAAAATTATCTCTTTTCTGTCTCTGAGACTTCCTTTTCTAGCCTATTTGTAAATATGTAGTGTTTATTAAATTTATTGCATTTTTTGGAGATACTTCTTTTTTTCTGAGAGAGAGAGAGAAAGAGAGAGAAAATGTGTCAGGGGAGAGGGGCAGAGGGAGAGGGAGACAGAATGTTAAGCAGGCTCCACACCCAGCACGGAGTCAGACACAGGGTTCAATCTCATGACCCTGAGATAATGACCTGAGCAGAAATCAAGTTGGATGCTTAACTGACTGAGCCTCCCAGACACCCCTGGAAATACTTCTTGATACTGCTTTTTTCTTGAAGCCACTACTTACTCAGTATTTTGTAAACTTTCCTGTCACATATAATCAAACTATTATTTCTAATATTACTGCAAAAACTTATTAATTTCCTCAGAGGTTATCAAAGCATGATAATGTGTCCCAGCTTTCAGTCTGGAATATCTTGTTAGCTTCTTTTCAGATGAGACTTGATAAAACACAAGGAATATGTGAACCACCAGGCATGTATGAGCAGCATCTCATGTCAATGAGAGCATGCATCCCTTTTTTATTAACTACAATCAATCTAGATACATGATATTTTATAGAGCATAGTCTTAATGTCTACCATTTTAATGATGAATAGGCTCAGAAATCCACCTGGATCAGTGTAAAATTGTTCAAAATATTCGTTATGTTCTTTATCTCCATGCAATTCAAGATATTGGAGATACTAGTACCCAAGTCACTTGAATTATATCAGTTCTTGAATTATATGATGGTGACTACAAATGTGCCCTTTGAATAAATTTAGGAGATAATACAAGGTTTTCAATAAATTACCTCAGTTTTTTATTCATCTTGAAAATTCATTATTTTACCTTCATTTTTTAAAGATTACTTTTCTGGATGGAGAATGCTGTGTTGACATATAGTTCCTTTCTTTCTTTTTTCCTCTCCTCTGTATATAAGTATTGTTTCATTGTCTTCTAAGGAGAAGATTGTTGTAATTCTAATCTTTGTTTCCCTGTAAGTGTTGTAACTATTTTCTCACCTGAGTCTTTTTCAGATTTTATTTGAACTTTGATTTTCAGTAGTTTTGCTCTTCTGTGACCCTCTCCACCAGCAGTATGTGAAAGTTCCTGTTGCTCCACATTCTTGTCTGAATATTCATTTTAGTTATTCTTGGGATTATGTAGTGGTATCTCATATTGATTTTAATTTGCATTTCCACAATGACTAATTATGTTAAATGTCTTCTCATATATTTATTGCATACTGGGATGTAATGGTTTTGTAAAGTATCTATTCGAAATGTTACTCATTTTTTTTAGGTTGACTATTGTTTTCTTACTGATTTGTAGTAATTCTTTGTATGTATTGTTTGTAAGTTCTTTCTCAGATAATATGTATTATATATACATCCTCCAAATTTTGGTTTGTCTTTCTCTCTCCTAATGATATCTTTTGATGCACATAATTTAAATATGATAAAATTTATCACATATTCTTTATGAGTAATCTATTCTGTGTCCTGTTTAACAAATATTTGCATAATTCATGGTCATAAAAAATTTACCTATGTTTAATTATAAAAGCTTTATTGTTTGAACTTTCACATTTAGATCTGAAATACCTCTAGAACTGATTTTTATAAAAGATGCTAGACAAGTTTATTTTTTGTCTGCATAGATATCCAATTGACTCAACTTCATTTATCAAAAAGACAATCTATTGCACTTTGTCATAAAATACGTGACTTTATTTGCTGTATTGGCTTCCGGCCTCTTTATTCCACTTGTTTATTTCTATCTTTTGTCAATAATATGCCTCTTAGTAACTTTGGCTTTTACTAGGGCTTCATGTCTGTTACTGTGAGTTTTCTAGCTCAAAACTGCCCAGATATTTTTGACGTCTTTCATTTCCATATAAATTTTTAAAAATACTCATCAATTTCCACAAGAGATAACTGATAGTGTTTGACTACAATTGCATTGAATGTATAAATCACTATGAAGGGAATTGACAATTTTATAATATTATATGAACATTGTATATCACTCAATTTAATTAGGTCATCAATATTTCAACAATAATTTTTTGTTTTCAATATTGATCTCTCAGACATCTTTTTTTGGTTTCAAAGATCAAGATATTTGATATTTTTATGATTCTCTAGTGATATTTGCAAGATTTTTCTTTTTTTTTAAAGATTTTATTTATTTATTTGAGAGAGAGAATGAGAGAGAGAGAGCTCACGTGAGAGGGGGGAGGGTGAGGGGGGAGGGTGAGAGGGGGGAGGGTCAGAGAGAGAAGCAGACTCCCCGCTGAGCGGGGAGCCCGATGCGGGACTCGATCCCGGGACTCCAGGATCATGACCTGAGCCGAAGGCAGCCGCTCAACCAACTGAGCCACCCAGGCGCCCTGCAAGATTTTTCTATTTCCTTATTGATGGTATATAAAATATATTGTGTATTGTTTCAGCAAATTTATATTCAGCAAGCTTTTAAAAATTGCTTAGTAATTTTAAAAGTTTGGAGATTCTTTTGAATCTTCTGTATACAGTGTCATGTTCCTTGCTTTATAAATTAATTTTATTCCTTGCTTTCTAATCCTTATATCTGATTGACTGATCGATCTCCTTACTGCACTAGCTAGGGAATCCCGCACATCACTAAATATAAGCAATATTAGCAAACTCTCTAATCCCATTCTTGAATTTAGGGAGAAATCTATCAATATTTTGCCATTAAATATGGTGTTTTCTATAGGTTCCCTTTATTTTAGACTCCTTCATTTCTTATCTAAGATTTATTATGAATGAATGCCAAACTTTCCACAGTTTCATATATCTGTTGATAATGATCATAATTTTATCACCATTTTCCATTGATATTAGAAAATACATCAATTGATTGTTAACTTAAAACCAACTTTGAATTCCTGAAATAAAACCTATTTAGTCTTGATGAACGGATCTTTGTATATATGGCTGTATTCATTTTTCTAAGAGACCTTTATATTTTTGCATCTGTAATCATAAGAGATATTGTTCTGCAGGTTTCCTTTCTTGCAATGTCTTCATCAAGAAGTTTCAGCATTGGATTATGGTCACCTCAAAAATTGAACTGGAAGTATTTTCCCTTCTCTATTCTCCAGAAGCATGTAATTTGTTTTTTAAATATTTGAAAGAATTCAACTATGAAGCTATCTGGTGCTCCTTTGAGAAAGTTTACAAATAACAGCTTAAATATAGTTTTAGAGGGTGCCTGGGTGGCTCTGTTGGTTAAGTGTCTGCCTTCAGTTGGATCAAGTCATGATCTTGGCCTCCTGGGATCAAGCCCCGCGTCAGGCATCCTGCTCAGGGGGGATACTGCTTCTCCCTCTACCCTTCTGCCCTGCTTGTGCTCACATGTTCAGTCTCTCTCTCTCTCAAATAAATCTTTAAAAAATATACATATAGTTTTAGAAATTTACTGACTTTCCACTTTTCCTTTTTGTACATTTTTAAAAGTTTTGTTTTTCCAGGTCTTTGCTCATTTCATCTCAGCTGTCAAATATATTGATGATGTTGTTCATAATTGATTTATCATCCTTTGGCAGGGTTGGGGGTAGATGGGAGTTAAATTTTTGTTTTGAAATAATTATAGATTCTCAGGAAGTTACAAAAAATGTCCATGGATATCACATAGACCCTTTGCCCAGTTTCTGCCAATGGTAATATCTTACATAACTATAGTACAATACAAAACCAGAAAATTATAATCTTTTGGCTTTTTTCACTCAGAGATCCATCCATGTGCTAGTGTCTATGTGAATATAATTTTTCATTTCTCTGAGATAAATGACCAAGAGTATAATTGCTCAGCCACTATGATGAATACATGTTTAGTCTTATACTGCCAAAATATTCTGCAGAATGTTGTACCATTTTATAATACAACCAGCACGTAATAAAGAATCTAATATGTTGGCACCCTCACCAGTATGATAAAAAAGTGTAATTATTCTTTTAATTCTTTGTTATTAGCTATTCTGATAGGTATGTAATGATATCTTATTGTCTTAGTTTGCATTTCCCTAATGGTTTTAGTTTGCATTTCCCTAGAGGCTAACAATGTTTAATATCTCTTCATGTACTTATTGCTATCTTTATATCCTCTTTGGTGAACTGTATGTTGGTCTTTTGCACATTTTGTAATCAAATTGTTTAGTTTTTACTCTTAAATTTTGACAGTTCTCTACATATTCTAGATGAAAGTCTTTTGTCAGATGTATAGTCTGCAAATATTTTCTCCAAGTCTATTGCTTATATTTTCATATTCTTACCAGGGTCTTTTGCATAGCAAACATTTTAAATCTGATGATTTCCAATTTACTAATTTTTCCTTTCATGGATTGTGCTTTTGGTATCAAGTCTAAAAATTGCATCGCTCTAAATCTCAACAATTTTCTCCTATTTTTTTTTCAAATTGTTAGAGTTTAACATTTTATAATGAAGTCCATGATCCATTGTGAGTTCATGTTCATATAAGGTATATTGTCTAAGTAAAGATTCTTTTTTCACTACCCCATGATTGTTTAACTGATCTAGCAACATTTGTTGAAAAGACTAACCTTTCTCCATTCAATTGTTTTTGCACCTTTGTCAAAAATCAATTGGTCAAGTTTGTGTGGGACACTTCTGTGCTCTTTATGTTGTTCCATTAATCTATGTCCATCCCACTGCTTTTTTTTAATTAAAGCTTTATAATAAGCATAACGTCCACTAGGATATTTGCTCCCATTATATTCTTCCTTTTCAATATTGGATATGAGAATATTAGACCTTAGATATTCTAAATATTAGGACTTAGATATTCTAGGTCATTTGCCCTTCCATTTAAATTTAAAATACTAATGTCTGAAGGTTTTATGATTATGTCGCCATTTTTTTCTGATATAGACAATTTATTCCTTTTTTTGTTGCTGTGCTGTTGTTTTTTTAACCAGTTTTGCTAGGGTTTATCAATTTTACCAGCCTTAAAGAACTCTTGGTTCTGTGTTTTTTTTAATACTCTACTTTTGTTTAACTTACTGATTTGTACTTCTAATACTTACTAGGTCCTTCCTTCTACTTTCTTTAGTGGCTACTGATAGCCAAAGTTTATGACTAAGTAGAACAACTCAAATCTCTATTCCCCATGAGGCACAAAATCTAGTTCCTGAGATTCCTGTTATGGTTATACAGCTGTCTTGCTTTTCTCCCACCATCTCAAGCAGCTCAATGCAAAATTTTCCTTCTCCCTGAAAAATAGATTCCAGCTTTTTTTTGTTTGTTTGTTTCCATTTTTCGGTGGGAGCTATGACCAGGACTATTTTCATTGCTAAGACTGTCTCCATATTCTGGCAAGGGTCATACACTTCAGGTCCAATTTTTTTTATAGGACCTGAATTCCAGGCCAACTTTGCTTATCTTGGTCATGTAGAACCCAGTTAGCTTTGAGCTTCAGCATATCATTTACTGCTGTGCATTTCTATTCACCTTAGTACACCTAGATATTTATTATAGTTTTTAGCTTTTATTTCTTCTTAAATTTTTCAAATGTATCAGTCATTTCTAGGTGGAAGGAGAGAGCAGAGTAGATCAGTGTAAATCTTCAGTGCCTCTAGAACATGTACCTGAAAGGGTATTTTTGCAGTCTCATATTCTTAAGGAAAAAAGGTAAAGTGAAATGTAACTACCAAACTCCATATGAAGGGAATCTGTGTTCCTAATATATCAGACTTAGAGGAAATACTACAGGGGGGAAATGCAGCAGCAATAGCTGGGTCCTCAACATTGCAATTTGTATTTAGTGTCTAATGGAGGAACTTTACAAAATAAAGATAAAAAATGTATTTTGTTTTATTAATTTATTAAATTTTTAACTCTGTTGGTCTATATATTGCTATTTGGCTCATTACAAGAGGGAAAAAAGTGGCCCCTTTAAAATTCTTGTGTTAAAATAGAGTTCATTCAACCAGAAGTAATGATGCAGAATGAGTGCAATGGGAATAGCTATCAGGAAATGCAATGATATTACATTTATCCCTTTTAAAAGATAATCCAGATCTACTTGATACAATTAGAAGTGAAATGAAATTAAGTAGAGACTTAGAAATTCTATCAGTAAGATAAATGGTTTAAGCAAAGATCAATTAAGAGCATTGTAGAGTAGTTGGTCTCAGAACAAGTATCTGGGAACAGGCTAGTAGATAGAATAAAGCTATTAAATCACTGGGAAAAAGCTAACAGGTTGGCAAAGACAAGCAAGCCACTATTGAGAAAAGTGAGTAGTTATGCTAATCACAGAATATCTGAATGGGCTATAGAGTTCTTATTTCTTTTAACACCTTTTCTCACTGCTTGTTTCTTTATAACTTGGGTTAGGAGAAAAGCAAGCATACAGCTGGGGAAAGAACAAAATGGACAACATGGTTGGACATAGAGGATATAATGCTAAGTGAAATAAGTCACACTGAGAAAGATAAATACCATGTGATTCCACTCATAAGTGGAATCTAAAAAACAAAAGAAGAAGAAGAAGAAAAAGAAAAAGTTAAAGAAAGAAAGAAAGAAAGAAAGAAAAGAAAGAAAAGAAAGAAAGAAAGAAAGAAAGAAAGAAAGAAAGAAAGAAAGAAAGAAAGAAAGAAAGAAAGAAAGAAAGAAAGAAAGAAAGAAAGAAAGAAAGAAATGAAAAGCTATATCAGACCTATAAAAAGAAAAACTGATGGTTGCCAGAGGGGAGGGGTTGAGGGGTTGGGCAAAATGGGTGAAGGGGAGAGGGTGATACACGCTTTTAGTTATGGAATGAATAAGTCACAGGAATAAAAGACACAGCATAAGAAATATAGTCAATGATATCATAATAAGGATGTATTGAGAATGATGGTAGCTACACTTGTGGTGAACATAGCATAATATATAAACTTGTGAAATCACTATGTTGTACACCTGAAACTAATGTAACATTGTGTGTCAACTATACTCAAATAAAAAAAATTAAGTTAAAAAATAAAATAATTGGGATTTGCATTAAAAAAAAAGAAATGAACTGCCAAGCCTTGAGAAGATATGGAGGATTCTGACTGGTGTGAGGTGGTATTGTATTGTGGTTTTAATTTGTATTTCCCTGATGACAAGTGATGTTGAACATTTTTTCATGTATGTGTTGGCCTTTGTATGTCTTCTTTGGAGAAATGTCTGTTCATATTTTCTGCCCATTTCTTGACTGGGATTATTTGTTTTTGGGTGTTGAGTTTGATAAGTTCTTTATAGATCTTGGATACTAGCCCTTTATCTGATATGTCATTTGCAAATATCTTCTCCGATTCTGTAGGTTGCCTTTTAGTTTAGTTGACTGTTTCCTTTGCTGTGAAGAAGCTCTTTAACTTGAAGTCCCAATAGTTCATTTTTGCTTTTGTTTCCTTTGCCTTTGGAGATGTGTCTAGCAAGAAGTTACTGCAGCCAAGGTCGAAGAAGTTGCTGCCTGTATTCTCTAGGATTTTGATGGATTCCTGTCTCACATTTAGGTCTTGCATCCATTTTTAGTTTATCTTTGTGTATGGTGTAAGAGAACGGTCCAGTTTCAGTCTTCTGCATGTGGCTGTCCAATTTTCCCAACACCATTTATTGAAGAATTTATTGAAGAATGTTCTTTTTCCATTGAATAGACAGATGAATGGATAAAGAAGATGTAGTATATATATGCAATGGAATATTACTCAGCCATCAGAAATGATTAATACTTAAAATTTTCATTGACGTGGATGGAAATGGAGGGTATTATATTAAGGCAATAAGTCAATCAGAGAAAGACAATTATCATATGGTTTCATTCGTATGTGGAATATAAGAAACAGTGCAGAGGACCATAAGGGAAGGGAGGGAAAAATGGCTGGGAAGAAAGCAGAGAGGGAGACAAACCATGAGTTACTCTTTTTTTTGTTTCTTTGTTTACATGTTAGCATAATGCAATTGCTGATTTCTGAATACTAAAATTTTTTATTGTTATGTTAATCACCATACATAACATCATTAATTTTGATGTAGTGTTCCATGATTCATTGTTTGTGCATAACACCCAGTGTTCCATGCAGAACGTGCCCTCTTTAATACCCATCGCCAGGCTAACCCATCCTCCCACCTCCCTCCCCTCTAGAGCCCTCAGTTTGTTTTTCAGAGTCCATCATCCCATGAGTTACTCTTAACTATGGGAAACAAACTGAGGGTTGCTGAAGGAGAGGTGGGTGGTGGCATGGAGTAACTGCATGATGGGCATTAAGAAGGGCATGTGATATGATGAGCACTGGGTGTTATACACAACTGATGAATTACTAAACTCTACATCTGAAACTAATGATGTACTATGTGTTGATAGTTAAATTAAATTATAAAAAAAGACATGGAGGAAATTTAAATGCATATTACTAATGAAAGAAGCCAACCTGAAAAGGCTGCATATGGTATGATGCAACTATATACATTCTGGAAAAGACAAAACTATGGAGACAGTAAATAAACCAGTGATTGTCAGGGATTGGGGGGAAGGGGTAGAGATGAATAGGTGGAGCACAGAGGATCTTTAGAACTATGAAAATATTCTGTATTGTGTATGGGTATACAATGATGGGTACATGTCATTATACATTTATTCAAACCCATATAATGTACAATACCAACAATGACCCTAATGTAAACTATGGGTAATGTGTGATTACAATGTATCAATGCAGGTTTATCAACTGGAACAAATTTACTCTGTTGGGGGATGTTGATGATGGAGAAAACTATGCATGTGTGGTGTCAGTGGGTATGTAGGAAATATCTATACTTTCCTCTTAATTTTTCTGTGAACCTAAATCTGCTCTAAAAATTTGTCTTTTAAAATTTTATTGCTACCATTTTTTAAATATTGAAATGATAATCCACTATATTAAATAAAATAATTTATTAACTTATGTGCCAATATGAGCAACAAATGTTTGTGTGTGTGTATGTGTGTGCATAAACACATTGGTGACTGTGTTCTGCCTACCTGAAGTAAGACAGGCATTATTCATATGCCACTCTCTTCAGGTACCTAATCAATTTGTAGAAATTTGCATAGGGCAAAGTTCTTTGGATAAATTATAATGCTCTCTAACTCCAAACTACTTTTTTTTACTTTATTGATTCTTAAAATATTTTTAAAAGATTTTTATTTATTTTAGAGAGAGAGAGAGAAAATATGAGTGGGGGAGGGGCATAGAGAGAGGAAGAAAGAGAATCTCAAGCAGACTCTGCACTGAGCATGGAGTCTGACATGGGGCTTGATCTAATGACCCTGAGATCATGATTTTTATTGTGGTAAGAACACAATATGAGATCTATCTGCTTAACAAACTTTAAGTGCATAATACACTATAGTTGACTTTAGGTACAGTGTTGTACCTATTTTTCTAGAGCTAATTCATCTTTCTTAACTGAAACTTTATGACAGTTAATTAATAACTCCCCATTTTCCCACCTCCCAGTGACTGACAACCACCATTCTACTCTTTTATTCTATAAATTTGACAATTTTAGGTAACTCATATAAGTGGAATCATGTAATATTTGTCATTCTGTGACTAGCTTATTTCACTAAGCACAATGTCCTCAAGGTTCATCCATGTTGTCAATATTAGAGATTATCCTTCTTTTTAAAGAATGAATAGTATTCCATGGTATATACATATGTTTTCTTTATTCATTCATCTGTCGGTGGACACTTAGGTTGTTTCCACACCTTGCCTATTGTGTATAATATGTCAATGAATAAGAGAGTGCTAATATCGCTTCAAGATTCAGATTTAAATTATCTTGGATTTGAGATACGCTGGATCATATTTTTAATCTATTTTTAATTTTTGAGGAACGACCATGCTGTTTTCAATAGCAGCTGAAACATTTTTACCAGCAATGTGAACATTTTCAATTTCTCTATGACCTCACCAACACTTTTGTCTTTGGGGGTTTTCACTTTGTGTTTTTTGTTTTTGTTTTTTGGTAATAGCCATCTTAGCAGGTGTGAGGTCATATCTAATTATGGTTTTGATTTTCACTTCCCAGTAATTAGTGACTTGAAGCATCTTTTCATATACCTGCTGGTCATTTTATGTATTTTCTAAGAAATATCTATTTAGATCCTTTGACCATTTTTTAATTGGGCTTTTAAGTATTGGTTTGGTTTGCTCTTTGCTATTCAATTATAGGGATCTTTATATATTTTGGAGATTAATCCCTTGTCAGATAAAAGGTCTGCAAATATTTTCTCCCATTCCATGGATTGCCTTTTCACTCTGTTGATTGTTTACTGTGCAAAAGCTTTTTAGTTTGATGTAGTTTCACGTTTTTGTTTTTGTTGTTTGTGCTTTGATGTTTTTTTAATAAAATTATTGCCAAAACCAGTGTCATAAAGCTTTTCCCTATGCTTTCTTCTAGAAGTTTTAAAATTGCAGATCTTTTAAGTATTTAATCCATTTTGAGTTGATTTTGTGTATAGTGTAAGACAAGGATCAAATTTTATTGTTTTGCACATGGATATCCAGTTTTCCCATCAGCATTTATTGAAGAGATTACAATTTCCCCATTGTGTATTCTTGACACCTTATTGATCAGTTGACCATATATACATGGACTTATTTCTGGGCTCTCTATTCTCTATTCAGTTCCAGTGATCTACGTGTCTATTTTTACATCAGTATCATACTGTTTTAATTACTATAGCTTTGAATATATTTGAAATCATGAAGTGTAATGCCTCTACCTTTGCTCTTTCTAAAAATTGATTTTGCTATTCATGGTCTTTTATGGTTTCATAAGAACTATGTAATTGTTTTTTCTATTTTGGAAAAACATGCCATTGGAATTTTGGTAAAGACACACAATTGGGTAGTGACACAATAAAGAAGGATCTTACCAAACAGGCCCTTCTCCCGGAGAGTTGAAGGGTTAATGCCCCACATTGGGCATTCCAACCTCAGGATCTGCACCAGAGAAATGAGCCCCCAGAATATCTGCTTAGAAAACTAATGGGACAGACATCTGGAAGTTCCAAAGTGCTATAGGAAACTGATATTTCCCTCTTACAGAGAGCTCAAATGTGGTCTCACTGTCCCTGAAAACTTACCAAAAAACCAGCAATTTAAAAAATGCTTTGGGGGATGCCTGGGTGACTCATTCAGTTGAGTATCTGCCTTCAGCTCAGGTCATGATCCTGGGGTTCTGGGATTGAGTCCCTGCTCAGCGGGGAGTCTGCTTGTCCCTCTTCTTTTGCCCCCCAACTCATTCTCTCTCTCTCTCTCTCTCAAATAAAAAAATCTTTTTTTAAAAAACTTTAAAAATTAAAAAAAAAAGTACCTAGGGCTCCAGGCTGGGCATAGAACCTACTTTAAAAAAAAAGTACCTAGACTATATGTGAGGGAAATTCATTTGCTGATGAGTTATAAGCTGCAGGGGCAGAAGACAGTTGAGACACTCCCCACAGAGATGCTAGAGGATGCCATTGGTACACTCTCCACATAGTCTGCCAGTACATGTAAGTGAGTTCAGACATGGCATGCTCCCACCACCTTCATGGGATGGGCAGGGGTAAGTGAATGTGGTACTTGCTAAGGTCTAAGAGTGCAGGTGGTTGCAACACTCTTCAGTTTCCTGACTTGGGCAGGTGAAAACAAGTGATCTCAGAGCTGTTCCACTCCCTAGCTAAAGTCTTAGAGCCCAGGTGGTTGCACCACTCCCCTGTTGTCTGGCTGGAGCTGGCAAGCATGAATTATCATAGCATTCTCCCACTCCCAGCCTAAAGCTAGCATGCACACACACACACACACAAGGCACTATCACACTGCATTGCTGAAGCCCACAGCTATGTGCAGCTAAGATATTTTTCCATGATATTTCTGAAGCTAGGGAGTGTGTGCTGCCCCCCAACACTCTCCAGCTGCCTTGCTGTAGCCAGTGGGCATGGGAAATCACAGGGGACACCCCTTGACTGCCTAGCCAAAGTAGCCAAAAGGACTGGTATTCCAGAGCTTCAAGGGACTATAACAATTGGAAAAACAGTTCGGCAAGCCACCAACCCTAGGGCAATGCACAGACAGCTGACTGAAATACAATCCTTTCTGTAAAAATATGCCTATTTCCTTAGCCTGGCATTTTAGCCTGAGGGATAGGCTTCAGGTTTCCCACACATCTAGAGAACAAGGAAGTGCACTCAGTGTACATAAGCAGAGGGTCACCATCCTTGTTCATCTCCTTAGCCTCCCTAAAGCTCAGTGAAACTTTCCAAAAAGGAGCTTATACACTCATCTGGAGCCCCAATTTTTGCAAGTATCACCCAGAGGACACCTCCAGATCTCCTGGTCTTGAGGCCAGCAGGGATTACAATTGCAGCTCCACAGGACATTTGCATACTTTAAAAGTTGCTGTCTGAAGGTCTGGCTTCCAATCAGGCTGAAACTAGGTGCTAATGAAATTCCTCCCATTTAATTACTGTAATGAAATTCCTCTCATTTAATCACTGACAGATTTTGGCACATGCTCAACAATGAGGGCATATCAAGAATGAATCAGGAACTGTAGACAATGGCATTGGTTCAGGAGACAATCAAGAAGTAGGGCAAGGTTGAATGAGAAGAATTATCACCTATACAAAGCTACTCCTTCAAGACTGAGAGAGGTAAATGTTTCATCTGATACATAGAAACAGAGTCAAGAAAAATGAGGAAAATAGAGAAATATGTTCCAAATGAAATAACAAGAAAAAAAACTCAAAAAAATATAACAATGATAAAGGGACCAGTCATCTACCTGGTAAAAAAAAATCAAAGTAATCATCATAAAGACACTCACTGAACTCAGGAAACATATGGATGAACACAGGAAGAACTTCAATAAAGAGACAGAATAAGAAAGTATCAGACAGAAGTCACAGAGCTTGAGAACTAAATAGATGAACTGAAAAATACACTAGATTGGTTCAAGAGGGAACTGGATGAAACAGAAGAACAAATCATTGAGCTGGAAGATAAAGCAGTGGAACTTACCCTGACATAGCAGCAAAACAAATAAATAAAAAAGAATTGCAAAAATAAAGATAACATCAGGGACCACTGAAAAAACATCAGAAAAATAACATTTGCATTATAGGGGTCCCAAGACAGGGAGAAAGAGAAAGGAGCAAAATTATTTGAAGGAATAATAGCTGAAACTTCCCTAATCAAGGGAAGGAAACCGATATTTAGGTCAAGAAAATACAGAGTTCCAAAAACGATGAACCCAAAGAGAGCCATACCAAGACACATTATAATTAAACTACCAGAAGTTAAAAAGAGAATATTAAAAGTAGCAAGAGAAGAACAAATTGTTATATACAAAGGAAATACATATAAATATATAAAGCAAATATTAATAGACCTAAAGGGAGATATTGATAGCAAGACAGTAATAGTAGTGGATTTTAATACCATACCTACACCAATGCAAACATCATGCAGACAGAATCAGTAAGGAAACATGGGCCTTACAAGACACATTAGACTAGTTGCAGGTAGTAAACATACACAGAATATTCCATCCCAAAGCAGCAGAATAGATATTCTTCTCAAATGCACATGGAACATTCTCTAGGATAGATCATACATTAGGGTGCAAAACAAGTTTCAATGTTTAAGAAGATCAAAAACATATCAGGCAGGGCGCCTGGGTGGCTCAGTCATTAAGTGTCTGTGTTCGGCTCAGGTCATGATCCCAGGGTCCCCTCGGGCTCTCTGCTCAGAAGGAAGCCTGTTTCTCCCTCTCTCACTCCCCCTGCTTGTTTTCCCTCTCTTGCTGTCTATCAAATAAATTAATAAAATCTTTAAAAAAAAATCAGGCAACTTTTGTGACCACAGTAGTTTGAAACTAGAAATCAATTACAAGGAAAAAAAGGTGGAAAAACTACAAATATGTGGAGATTAAACAATACATTACTAAACAACTGGTGACTCATAAATCAAAAGATAAATTTTAAAGATACCTAGAGAAAAATGAAAACAAGATACAACATACCAAAATCTATGGGACACAGCAAATGCAGTTTTAAGAGGAAAGCTCATAGCAATAAAAGCCTAACTCAAGAAACAAGAGAAATATCAAATAAATAATTTAACTTTTCTCCTTAAAGGACCTGGGGCAGAGGGAGAACATATAAGTCTAAAGTTACAGAAAGAAGAAATAATAAATATTAGAATGGAAATAAATAGAGAATAAAAAAACAATAGAAAAGATCAATGAAACTAAGAGCTGTTTCTACAAAAAGATAAATCAGATTGACAAATCCTTAGCTATACTCACCAAGAAAAATAGAGGCCCAAATAAATAAAATCAGTAATGAAAGAGAAGTTTACAATTGATATCACAGAAATACAAAGGATCATAATACTATGAACAATTATATACCAACAATTGGATAATCTAGAAAAAATGAAAAAATTCCTAGAATCATACAATTTTCCAAGACTGAATCATGAAGAAATAGAAAATCTGAATGACCAATCACCAGCAATAAAACTGAATTGGTAATCAAAAACCTCCCAAAAAACAGAAGTTCAGGACCAGACAGCTTCACTGGTGAATTCTACCAAACATTCAGAGATTTATTACTTATCCTTCTCAAACTCTTCCAAAAAAGTTGAAGAGCAAGTATTGCTTCCAAACTCATTTTACAAGGACAGCATTACTCTGATACCAAAACCAGACAAGAACACCACATACAAGAAATAATAATATGGGGCGCCTGGGTGGCTCAGTTGGTTAAGTGACTGCCTTCGGCTCAGGTCATGATCCCAGGGTCCTGGGATCGAGCCCTGCATCGGGCTCCCTGCTCCTCGGGGAGCCTGCTTCTCCCTCTCCCACTCCGCCTGCTTGTGTTCCTGCTCTTGCTGTGTCTCTCTCTGTCAAAAAATAAATAAAATCTTAAAAAAAAAAAGAAATAATAATATACTTAAATCCCAGATTAATACAGTAGAAAACTCAGCAAAATATTAGCAAACCACATTCAAAAATACATTGAAAGGATCATACATTGTGATCGAGTGGGATTTATTCCAGGGATGCAAAATAGTTCAACATCCATAAATCAATCAAGGTGATACACCACATTTGCTAAATGAAGGATAAAAATTATATTGTCTTCTTTTTTTAAAAAAGATTTTATTTATTTATTTGAGAGAGAGAGATAGAGAGAGAAACAGCATGAGAGGGGTGAGGGTCAGAGGGAGAAGCAAGTTCCCCGCTGAGCCGGGAGCCTGATGTGGAACTCGATCCCAGGACTCTGGGATCATGACCTGAGCCGAAGGCAGTCACTTAACCAACTGAGCCACCCAGGCGCCCTATATTGTCTTCTTAATAGATGCTGAAAAAGCATTTGACAGGATTGAACTTTCATTTATGATAAAAACTCTCAACAAAGTGGATATAGAGGGAATGTACCTCAACATAATGAAGTCCATAAATTAAAAACTCACAGCTAATATCATACTCAATAGTGAAAAACTGAAAACTTAAGATTAGTAACAAGACAAGTATGCCCACTCTTGCCACTTTTATTCAACATAGTTCTGGAAATTCTAACCAGAGCAATTAGGTAGGAAAAAGAAATAAAGTCATATAAAATGGAAAAGAAATAAAACTGCCACTATATGCAGATGATATGATACAGTATATAAAAAACCCTAAGGACTCCAGAAAAATAATAATAATAAATAATAATAATAATAATAAATTGTTAGAATAAATGAATTCAGTAAAGTTGCAGGATACAAAATCAATATACAAAAATCTTTTTCATATTGATTAACTAATAATAAACTATAATTAGATAGTAATTAAGAAAAGAATCCCATTTACAATTGCATAAAGAAGAATAAAATACCTAGGAATAAATTTAACCAAGGAGGTGAAAGATCTGTACACTGAAAACTATGATACGGGTGAAAGAAATTGAAGAAGACACAAGTAATGGAAACATATACCATGCTCCTGGATTGGAAAAATTAGTATTTTTAAATGTCCACACTACCCAAAGCAATCTACAGATTCAATGCAATCACTACCAAAATTCCTATGGCATTTTTATAGAATGAGAACATATAATTTTAATTTTTTTTATATAACCCAAAAAGACCCTGAATAGCCAAAACCAAATTGAGAAAGAAGAACACAGCTGGAGGTATCACAATTGAGATTTCAAACTGTACTATAAAGCTATAGTAATCAAAACAGTATGGTACTGGCACAAAAATAGACACATAGATCAATGGAACAGATGAGATAGCACAGAAATAAACCCATACAAATATGGTCAATTAATTTACAACAAAAGAGAAAAGAATAGACAATGAGAGAAGGACAATCTTTTCAGTAAATGGTGCTGAGAAAATTGGACAGCTATATGCAAAAGAATGAAACTTACTTCATATACAAAAATTAACTCAAAATAGATTAAGACTTAAATGTAAGACCTGAAACCATAAAACTCCTAGAAGAAAACATAAATAATAAGCTCCTTGACATCAGTCTTAACAAGGTTTTCTTGGATCTGACTCCAAAGGCAAGAGAAACAAAAGTGAAGATAAGTAAATGGGAATACATCAAACTAAGAAACTTCTGCACAGCAAAGAAACCATCAAAAAAATGGCATCCTGCTGAATGGAAAAAGATATTTAAAAATCATATATCTGATAAGGAGTTAATATCCAAAATATATAAAGAACCATACAACTCTGTAAAAACAAAACAGAACAGAACAAAAAGAATGATTAAAAAATGGGCAGAGAATCTAAATAAACATTTTTTCCAAAGAAAACATACAGATGGCCAATAGGCACATGAAAATATGATTAACATCACTAGTCATCAGGGAAATGCAAATCAAAACCACATTGAAATATCACCTTATACCTGTCAGAATGACTAAAATCAAAAAGACAAGAAACAAGTGTTGGTGATGATGTGGAAAAAAGAAAACCCTTGTATACTGTTGGTGGTAATGTAAATTGACATAGTCACTATGGAAAACAGTATGGTGGTTCCTCAAAAAATTAAAAATAGAGCTATCATGTGATCTAGTAATTCTACTTCTGAGCATCTAGTCAAAGAAAACTAAAACACCAATTCAAAAAGATATATGTGCTCCTAGGTTTATTGCAACATTATTTATAATAGCTTAGATATGAAAACAATTAGGTGTCCATCAATGGATAAAGAAGATGTGGTATATATACAATAGAATACTACTCAACCATAAAAAAGAATGAGATCTTGCTATTGGTGACAACATGGATGGATCTTGAGAGTATAATCCTGAATGAAATAAGTCAGACAGAGAAAAACAAATATCACATTATTTCACTTATATATAGAACCTAAAAAACAAACAGACAAAACAAAAGAAAACCTAAACTAAAAGATACAGAGGACATATTTGTAATTGCCAATTAAGGGGGTTTGGAGGAGGCAGTGCAAAATGGGTGAAGGGTATTAAGGAGTAGAAACTTCCAGTTATAAAATAAATAACCCATGGGAATATAATGTACAGCATGGGGAATATAGCCAATAATATTTCATTACATTTATAGGGTAACAGATGCTCATAAGACTTAATTGTAGGACATCTGGGTGGCTCAGTTGGTTATGCATCTGCCTTCAGCTCAGGTCATGATCCCAGGGTCCTGAGATCAAGCCCCTTTTCAGGCTCCTTGCTCAGCGGGGAGCATGCTTCTCCCTCTGCCTGCCTCTCCCCCTGCTTGTGCTCTCTCTCTCTCTTTCTCTGACAAATAAATAAATAAAATCTTTAAAAAAGAGAGACTTAATTGTGGTGACCATTTTGCAATGGACACAAATATTTAATAACTATATTATAAACCTAAAACTAAAACTAAATAACATTATGTCAATTATACATCAATTTTTTAAAAAGCACTAAAATATTTAAGATTTGTGATGTTTTGTATTCTCAATAAGAAATTATTAGAATTATGTTTACTCCAATTATTGGCAATATTTGGCATCAGTTTTTTTTAATTAGGTATTCTAGACAGTTTGAAGTGGTATCTCATTGTCCCAATTTTACTTTAGAATATATGAAATACACATAATAATTAATGCATTTCTCTGCTAATTCCAACAACTCTAGTAGTTATGACTTAATTGATTATCGCCTAGTATGGGTCTTGTTTTCCTGTTTGTAACCGACAAGATGCAATTCATAATGTCTGGTATCCATTCAAAGATTAGCAATCATGAAAAAAAACAAAAACAGAAAAACAGGATCATGATCAAAGCCAAAGGCAGATGCTCAACTGACTGAGCCACCCAGGCAGCCTCATTTTATGTAAGTTCTTAAAAATTCTCTCTACTCTACCTGCATGTTCCTCATCACACTTCCTCTCTGGACTGCTATTTCTTCCCCAAAACAATGATTCCTACACTTTTTGTACACCTAGGTTCATGTGCATATATGCTTGTGTGTGTGTGTGTGTTGTGTTGTGTTGTGTTATTCTAATGTTACTTTAAGAAAGCCAGCCACCTTCTCCTATCTCATTCAGGACACATACGAGGTTGGCCTCAGGATCAGGAAAGAAAAATATTAGTGCATACTAATTCATCATCATGTCATAAATCAAAATCTGACAAATTGATTTTAACGACAAAAATATATTTACTCCTACTAGTCTAAGATTATCATTGTGTAAAATTCTTACTGCCCTTGGGGCCCCTGTGCAGCTTAGTTGGTTAACAGGCCCACTCTTGATTTCGGCTCAGGTCATGATCTCTGGATTGTGGGATTCAGCCCCACATCGGGCTTGACACTCAGTGCAGAGACTGCTTAAGATTCTCTTGCTCCCTCTCCCTATGATTCTCCCCCCGATCTTGCTCTCTCTCTCTCTCTCTAATACATAAAATCTTAAAAAGAAAGATGTATTGCTACCATATTAAAAGGAAATGTTCTTCAAATGTGTTAGTAGAAAAGTTTATTTTCTACAATGTAGGCTAAAGGGAGGGAACTCATCTTCCAAAGATAGGAAATTATAAAGTTTCTTTCATATCCATAGGAATCCTAAATATTATTTTATTTCAAGATTATCCCTTAATTGTAGGATTATTTCCAATTTGAATATATATTTAATGAAGAAAACGTGATTAAAATAAGAAATCTTAAAAAATATTTCTCCAGATATCTCTTTCAAATTCCTGTGAAATGTTACTTTTTATATATCTAAGTAAGTACATTTGTTCCATTTTTTTCTGAGAAATATATTGTATCTTTCAAAGTTTTCACAACTGCTTAGATTTATTTAGTGCTTTTCTCTAAAGAATTCAAGTATTCTTACTCTTGCAAATTTAATTTTTTAAAAGTCCCATTAATAATTGGTTGCAATGATATCTATCTTTATTTTTCTTTTTATGTACTATTTAGAGTTTTAAATTTTCACCCAAAAAAATTTTGCCTGGCTGCCTCTTTGGTTGTAAATCAGATCCCTTCAGATATAGCATTGCTCTGATGAGGCCTTGAAAGTACTCAGAGTTATATTACTTACTGAATTGCACTCCAGTGTCCTGACAGAACAAAACACTGCAAGTGCACCATAATTTACCATAAAGAAATAACTTCAGCAATAAACCCTGTTTAGTGGTAGGAAAGAAGAGAATAATAGGGCAAACTAAATAAACACCATCACAACACAGCACATTGGATGACATTTTTACAGCAATGTATAAAAATGACTTTGTAGAATCCTGATAGGGACTTACAGCCAAAGTTTCTTCCATGAGCATAAAACCATCCTGCTATCAGGAAAATCTGTTGCAGTTCTCAGAAAAGTTGCTTTTTGAGAAACAATATAATTCTGTTCTAACAGGGATGTAAATATTTTTAATTGAAACACATTTACAGAATAAACATGTCATAAATAATGTAATGAAATTAATTAACAGATGATGAATTAAATCATTAATTAAACTTACTTGCAGAACAATTTTATTAAAGTTCTATAACATTCTGATTTACATGACTGAATGCATGGATTTAACAAAATGAAATTCAAATGTAATTTAATCATCTGTAAATAAAGATAAGAAAAATAAATACTCAACACAAATTTTGTCAGTGGAAACAAATGACAAAATAACTCTTTTATAGAATAACCCTGCTGATGAGAAATATATAAATATTTCCCATATATATATATATATATATATATATATATATATATATATATATATATAGGGCAAATTTCCTATATATATGTTTAAAAGCATTACCAAGCTAGAGAGATAGTGAGGCAACTGCAGAGGATTAAAATTAAATGAAAATAGGAACTAGGAAGCAAAGTGAGTGTGTCAAACGCAGCTTTTATTCTTGAAGACTTCTGTCAAATTTTGAGAGACTTTGAAGTTTCCTCTTCCCTTTAGTCTGTCTGAGTTAGAAAAATCAAAAGATTCTAATGTGACATGATGACACATACGACATGCCTGATGGCACCCCTAAAGTCTATACTTTTAGAGAAAGAATGAATTAAAGGTAAACCCATTATACAGAAGGGACAGTAAAAATACTTTCCCATTTTAAACTTGGAACTGAACAGAAAAAAGGAAATTCTTCTGCAAGAACTTTTAATCATAAACGATATTGCACAGATTTTTGCTTGAATTTATGCTACTCATGTGTTCAGAAGTAAAACTTCAAGTAGAAAATTTCACTTAAGGTATGCTTAGGTTTGTAGTGCTCCCTAATGAATGTCAGAAGAAAATAGTACCACCTCCAGAGAAGTGTGGCATCAGTGCAGGAATCAAAAATTTCCTAAATATAAAGTTCCCAGGGAAATGAGCAGTTTAGAGTTAAAAATCATAAAATCATAAAAGGGTCAAAGCATCACAAGTGAAAACCAGGAAAATAAATGACAAAATTTGCAAAAAGAATGTAAATATCAGAATTATCAGACTATTTTTTCATGGCTAAAAAGAAAAGAAAAGAAATTGGGAACAGGAAATTATGGAAAACAACAAAATAGATTTGAGAAAGAATAACTGAATTTCTATGAATAAAGAAGATTTGAAATTTAATATTTGAGATATAGATTAAATATCAAATCACATATAGCTTAACTAATGAACTGGAAGACAGATTTTAAAAATGATTTATAGTAGCAATAATTTTAAAAACATCGTTCTGGCATTCTGGCATGTAAAGAGGTTGGAAATCATCACTGCATCCTAACAACAAGTAAAAAGTTGAAAAAACTGAAAAATCATCAACTCTTTTTAGATCGGTCAGGGAAATGAGGTCACTGGGCAAACCAATGCTTGCAAAATTGGAGACAACAATAGGTAAATACAGAGAATCACAAAATACTACAAGAGAAGCCCATTAGTAGAAACCTCTACAGGAACCAGTGTCAAGGTAATAAAACCTAAAATATAATCAAAAGACTGCTGGTGGCTCAATGTGGACAAGTCTGAGAGTTAAAAATTCCAGGGATACCCAGTTGTAGGAGCCCCACATACTTTTGTATTACCTCCAAAGGCACAATAGGTTCTCACAGTGAATACTGGAGAAAAATCCCCTCATCTTCTGGGAGGGAGAGGGAGAAGTAAACATTTTGAAATATGTCAGAACATTCTATTCTTAACAAGGACTGCCCTCAGAAAAAACTAACTTAACAGAGCATAACCTACAACACTTGTATCAGAGGCCTAACTTACTTGGAAGAAGGGAAATAGCCAATACTAGCCAGCTTTAGGCTTCCATGTGGAGGAAGAGAAATACCCAACTCTGGGTTCCTCTAGCCTTCCATGGACAGAAAGGAAATACCCAACTCCATCTCACTTTATCCATTCTGTCCCACCTCAAGCAGGGAGAATGAAGCACTTGTGAAATTCACTGTCTAGAGACATAGCAATCTTTTGATTATATTTTAGGTTTTATTACCTAAAAACATAGATAAAAGAAAATTCTAATATTTACATTCATGATGAGACCTAATCATTGGACTATACAACACTTTTTTCCTCCAAAAAAACTACCACCACATTGCTAAAGACCTCTTTACTGCAGTACTGTTCCTCAGTACACGATGTTTGCTATCAAGAATAAATTAAAAGGCACAAAACACAGTTTGATGAGACAGATCAAACATAAGAACCAGACACAGGTATGGCAGGGATGTTGAAAATATCAGACTGGGACTTTAAAGTATGATGAATACATTAAAAGTTATAATGGATAAGGTAGAGAGCATAGAAGTAGAAGAGCAGTATGATCAGAGAGATGGGTATTCTAAGAATCAAAAACAAGCACAAGAGATCAAAACCATTGTAACAGAAATAAGGAATGCAATGCATTTCAAAGGCTCATTAGGGGACTGAACTTAGAGGAACAAATATCTAAATTTGAAGATATCTCAATAGTAACTTCCAAGGCTGAAAAATAAAAGAAAATAATTGAAAGAAACAGAATATCTGATTTTTGAACAACTACAAAAGGTGTAACATATGTGTAATGGAATATCAGAAGAAAAAATGAAACAGAACAAGTATTTGAAGCAATCTGACTGATAATTTCCCCTAAGTTAATATCGGACACCAAATTACAGACCAAGGAAGCCCATAGAACATGAAGCAGGAGAAATGACAGAAGAAAACACTGGGTGCCTGGGTGGCTCAGATGGTTAAGTATCTGCCTTCAGCTCAAGTCCTGATCCCAGGGTCCTGGGATCAAGTCCCGCATGAGGCTCCCTGCTTGGCAGGAAGCATGCTTCTCTCTCTCCTGTTCCCCCTGCTTGAGCTCTCTTGCTCTCTCTGTCAAATAAATAAATAAAATCTTAAAACAAACAACAAAACTAAACATAGGCATATCATATTCAAAATGCAGAAAACCGAGGGAAGGGAGCAAGATGGGGGAGGAGTAGGAGACCTGGATTTCATCTGGTCTCAGGAATTCAGCTGGTTAGGGATCAAACCATTCTGAACACCTACGAACTCAACAGGAAATCGAAGAAAAGAATACCAACAACTCTCTGAACAGAAAAGCGACCACTTTCTGGAAGGTAGGACGAGCGGAGAAGTGAATCCGAGGCGATATTTGGGAGGATAGACAGTGGGGGAGGGGGCCTCTGTCCGCCGCTTCTGGCAAGTGATAGAGCCGTGGAGCACAAAATCGGAACATTTAGAAGTCAGCTCCACTGAGGAACATCGCTGCAGTGGCTAAGCGGGGGGTGGAACCCTCACGGGACAGTGTGGTCTCAGGACCCTCGGGGTCACAGGAAGACCAGGGGTGCCTGAGTGCGGCAGAGCTCCCAGGTATCGGAGCGGGGAAGCCGGCTGCAGAGACGGAGCCGAGGCGTGGGCTCTCAGCTCGGGGTTGCCATAAACGGTGATCCACGGCCCAGTCGGGCCACTGCTCCTCCAGCAGGGACCCAACAAGTGGCAGATCCGGGGAGACTCCCCTTCCTCCCCCGGGAGGAGCGGTGCGGGAGCACGCTACAGGGATCTACTGGGTTTGGAGACTCCACACGGGGTCGGGTGCCAGAGATAGAAACCTCGGTCACAGGCCGGGTGAGCACGGAGTGCTGCCAGAGACCAGGGAGACGGGAGTGATTGACTGATTTTCTCTGGAGGTGCACTGAGGAGCGGGGCCCCGAGTTCTCGGCTCCTCCAGCGGAGATTGGGAGGCCGCCATTTTCACTCTTGTCCTCCAAAGCTACACCAAAAGCTTGCAGAGAACAAAAGCTCCCGAGAGAAAACCCGAGCAGATTACTTAGCCCAGCCCAGCAAGGGCGGGGCAATTCCGCTTCCCGCAAAGATATTTGGGAACCACAGGAACAGGCCCCTCCCCCAGAAGATCAGCACGAACAGCCAGCCAAGACCAAGTTTACCAATCAATGAGATGGGAGAACTCCAGCGCTAGGGGGATACTGCACATAGAATTCATGGCTTTTTTACCATGATTCATTAGTCTTTCAAAGTTAATTTTTTAACTTTTTTTTTAATTTTTCTATTTCCCTTTTTCAACCAACATCTTATCAATTCTTTTGAAAAAAAATTTTTATTTTTCATTTTTAGAGTCATATTCTATCCCTTCATAGTAGTTAACCTTATTTTTGGCATATACATATATAAGTTGTTCTCTCTTTAAAATTTTGAGATACAGTTTCTTCTAACAGATCAAAATATACACTAAATCTCTAGTATATGGCTTTGTTCTAGTCTCCTGCCTGTTCACATTCTCTCCCTTTTTTTCTTTCTTTTTTTAATCCTCTTCTTCCTTTTTTCAAGCACCTTCTTATCAATTCCTTTTTTATAATTTTTTATAATTTTCACCTTTACAGTCATATTCCTTCCCTTCATCATATGAACCCTTATTTTATACATATTTAAGTCTTTCTTTCTTCAAAATTTTAGGAGGCACTTTCTTCTAACAGACCAAAATACACCCAAAATCTAGTGTGTGGCACTGATCTATGTACCAGCCTGATCATATTTGATCATATTGTTTTTTTTTTGTTTTGTTCTGTTTTTGTTTGTTTTTATCTTTTTCTTTTTCTTTTTTTTTTCTCTTTCTTTTTTCTTTCTTTCCCTTTCTTTTCCCCTGGTTTCAGGTCTTTTCTGATTTCTTTAGAGTATATTTTCTGGGGACATTGTTAACCTGTTAGCATTTTGTTTTCTCATTCATCTATTCTCTGGACAAAATGACAAAACGGAAAAAATCACCTCAACAAAAAGAACAAGAGGTAGTACCGTCTGCCAGAGACCTACTCAATACGGACATTAGTTCACTGTCAGACCTAGAGTTCAGAATCATGATTTTAAAGACACTAGCTGGGATTGAAAAAAGCATGGAAGTTATTAGAGAAACCCTTTCTGGAGAAATAAAAGAACTAAAATCTAACCAAGTCGAAATCAAAAAGGCTATTAATGAGGTGCAATAAAAAATGGGGGCACTAACTGCTAGGATAAATGAGGCAGAAGAGAGAATCTGCAATATAGAAGACCACATGATGGAAAATAAAGAAGCTGAGAAAAAGAGATAAAAAACTACTGGATCACGAGGGCAGAATTCGAGAGATAAGCGATACGATAAGATGAAACAACATTAGAATAATTGGGATCCCAGAAGAAGAAGAAAGAGAGAGGGGGGCAGAAGGTATATTGGAGCAAATTATAGCAGAGAACTTCCCTAAGGTGGGGAAGGAAACAGGCATCAAAATCCAGGAGGCACAGACAAACTCTCTCAAAATCCATAAAAATAGGTCAACACCCCGACATCTAATAGTAAAACTTAGGAGTCTCAGAGACAAAGAGAAACTCTTGAAAGCAGCTCGGGAGAAGAGATATTTAAACTATAATGGTAGAAACATTAGATTGGCAACACACCTATCCACAGAGACCTGGGAGGCCAGAAAGGACTGGCATGATATATTCAGAGCATTAACGAGAAAAATATGCAGCCAAGAATACTATATCCAGCTAACCTGTCATTGAAAATAGAAGTAGAGATCAAAAGCTTCCAGGACAAATAAAAACTAAAGGAATTTGCAAACACGAAACCAGCCCTACAAGAAATATTGAAAGGGGTCCTCTAAGCAAAGAGAGAGCCTAAAAGCAGCATAGACCAGAAAGGAACACAGACAATATACAGTAACAGTCACCTTACAGGCAATACAATGACACTAAATTCATATCTTTCGATAGTTACCCTAAATGTAAATGGGCTAAATGCCCCAATCAAAAGACACAAGTTATCAGATTGGATTAGGAAACAAGACCCATCGATATGCTGTCTGCAAGAGACTCATTTTAGACCCAAAGACACCCCCAGATTGAAAGTGAGGGGGTGGAAAACCATTTACCATGCCAATGGATACCAAAAGAAAGCTGGGGTGGCAATCCTGATATCAGACAAATTAGATTTTAAAACAAAGCCTGTAATAAGAGATGAGGAAGGACACTATATCCTACTGAAAGGGTCTATCCAACAAGAAGATCTAACAACTGTAAATATCTATGCCCCTAACATGGGAGCAGCCAATTATATAAGGCAATTAATAACAAAAGCAAAGAAACACATTGACAACAATACAATAATGGGGGGGGGGACTTTAACACCCCCCGACTGAAATGGACAGATCATCTAAGCAAAAGATCAACAAGGAAATAAAGACTTTAAATGACACACTGGACCAAATGGACTTCACAGACATATTCAGAACATTCCATCCCAAAGCAACGGAATACACATTCTTCTCTAGTGCCCATGGAACATTCTCCAGAATAGATCACATCCTAGGTCACAAATCAGGTCTCAACCAGTACCAAAACATTGGGATTATTCCCTGTGTATTTTCAGACCACAATGCTTTGAAACTAGAACTCAATCACAAGAGGAAAGTCGGAAAGAACTCAAATACAATAGAGGCTAAAGAACATCCTACTAAAGAATGAATGGGTCAACCAGAAAATTAAAGAAGAATTAAAAAAAATTCATGGAAACCAATGAAAATGAAAACACACTGTTCCAAATCTTTGGGATACAGCAAAGGCAGTCCTAAGAGGAAAGTATATAGCAATACAAGCCTTTCTCAAGAAACAAGAAAGGTCTGAAATACACAACCTAACCCTACACCCAAAGGAGCTAGAGAAAAAACAGCAAATAAAGCCTAAACCCAGCAGGAGAAGAGAAATAATAAAGATCAGAGCAGAAATCAATGAAATAGAAACCAAAAGAACAGTAGAAGAGATCCACGAACCTAGGAGCTGGTTCTTTGAAAGAATTAACAAGATTGATAAACCCCTGGCCAGACTGATCAAAAAGAAAAGAGAAATGACCCAAATCAACAAAATCATGAATGAAAGAGGAGAGATCACAACCAACACCAAAGAAATACAAACAATTTTAAGAACATATTATGAGCAACTCTATGCCAGAAAATTAGATAACCTGGAAGAAATGGGTGCATTCCTAGAGATGTATCAACTACCAAAATTGAACCAGGCAGAAATAGAAAACCTGAACAGACCTATAACCACTAAGGAAATTGAAGCAGTCATCAGAAATCTCCCAACAAACAAAATCCCAGGGCCAGATGTCTTTCCAGGAGAATTCTACCAAACATTTCAAGAAGAATTAATACCTATTCTCCTGAAACTGTTCCAAAAAATAGAAATGGAAGGAAAACTTCCAAACTCATTTTATGAGGCCACCATTACCTTGATACCCAAACCAGACAAAGACCCCATCAAAAGGGAGAATTAGAGACCAATATCCTTGATGAATATGGATGCAAAAATTTTCACCAAAATACTAGCCAATAGGATCCAACAGTACATTAAAAGGATTATTCACCATGACCAAGTGGGATTTATCCCTGGGCTGCAAGGTTGGTTCGACATCCACAAATCAATCAAAGTGATACAATACATTAACAAAAGAAAGAACAAGAATCATATGATCCCCTCACCAATAGATGCACGAAAACATTTGACAAAGTGCAGCATCCTTTCTTGATCAAAACTCTTCAGAGTATAGGGATAGAGGGTACATACCTCAATATCATAAAAGCCATCTATGAAAAGCCTACAGCAAATATCATTCTCAATGGGGTAAAACTGAGAGCTTTCACCCTAAGGTCAGGAACGCGGCAGGGATGTCCTCTATCACCACTGCTATTCAACATAGTATTAGAAGTCCTAGCCACAGCAATCAGACAACAAAAAGAAATCAAAGGCATCCAAATCAGCAAATAGGAAGTCAAACTCTCATTCTTTGCACTCGAAATGATACTTTATGTGGAAAACCCAAAAGACTCCACCCCAAAACTGCTAGAACTCATACAGGAATTCAGTAAAGTGGCAGGATATAAAATCAATGCAGAGAAATCCGTGGCATTCCTATACACCAACAACAAGACAGAAGAGAGACAAATCAAGAAGTCGATCCCATTTACAATTGCACCCAAAACCATAGGATACTTAGGAATAAATCTAACCAAAGAGGCAAAGGATCTGTACTCAGAAAACTATAAAATACTTATGAAAGAAATTGAGGAAGACACAAAGTAATGGAAAAACGTTCCATGCTCATGGATTGGAAGAACAAACATTGTGAAGATGTCAATGCTACCTAGAGCAATCTACACATTCAATGCAATCCCCATCAAAATACCATCCACTTTTTCAAAGAAATGAACAAATAATCCTAAAATTTGTATGGAACCAGAAAAGACCCAAAATAGCCAGAGGAATGTTGAAAAAGAAAAGCAAAGCTAGCGGCATCACAATTCCGGACTTCCAGGTCTATTACAAAGCTGTCATCATCAAGACAGTATGGGACTGGCATAAAAACAGACACATAAATCAATGGAACAGAATAGAGAGCCCAGAAATCGACCCTCAACTCTATGGTCAACTCATCTTGACAAAGCAGGAAAGAATGTCCAATGGAAAAAAGACAGTCTCTTCAACAAATGGTGTTGGGAAAATTGGACAGCCACATGCAGAAGAATGAAACTGGACCATTTCCTTACACCACACACAAAAATAGACTCCAAATGGCTGAAATACCTAAATGTGAGACAGAAGTCCATCAAAATTCTAAAGGAGAACACAGGCAGCAACCTCTTCCACCTCAGCCGCAGCAACTTCTTCCTAGAAACATCACCAAAGGCAAAGGAAGCAAGGGCAAAAATGAACTATTGGGACTTCATCAAGATAAAAAGCTTTTGCACAGCAAAGGAAACAGTCAACAAAACCAAAAGACAACCAACGGAATGGGAGAAAATATTTGCAAATGACATATCAGATAAAGGGTTAGTAACTAAAATCTATAAAGAACTTATCAGACTCAACACCCAAAGGACAAATGATCCAATCACAAAATGGGCAGAAGACATGAACAGACATTTTTCCAAAGAAGACATCCAAATGGCCAACAGACACATGAAAAAGTGCTCAGCATTGCTTGGCATCAGGGAAATCCAAATCAAAACCTGAATGAGATATCACCTCCCATCAGTCAGAAAGGCTAAAATTAATAAGTCATGAAACGACAGATGTTGGCAGGGATGCGGAGAAAGGGGAACCCTCCTACACTGTTGGTGGGAATGCAAGCTGGTACAGCCACTCTGGAAAACAGTATGGAGGTTCCTCAAAAAGTTGAAAATAGAGCTACCGTATGATCTAGCAATTGTACTACTGGGTATTTACCACAAAGATACAAATGTAGGGATCTGAAGGGGTATGTGTACCCCAATGTTTATAGCAGCAATGTCCACAATAGCCAAACTGTGGAAAGAGCCAAGATGTCTATCAACAGATGAATGGATAAAGAAGAAGTGGTATATATACACAATGGAATATTATGCAGCCATCAAAAGGAATGAGATCTTGCCATTTGCAATGACGTGGATGGAACTGGAGGGTATTATGCTGAGCGAAATAAGTCAATCAGAGAAAGACATATCATATGACCTCACTGATATGAGGAATTCTTAATCTCAGGAAACAAACTGAGGGTTGTTGGAGTGGTGTGGGGTGGGAGGGATGGGGTGGCTGGGTGATAGACACTGGGGAGGGTATGTGCTGTGGTGAGCGCTGTGAATTGTGCAAGACTGTTGAATCACAGATCTGTACCTCTGAAACAAATAATGCAATATATGTTAAGGAAAAAATAAAGAAGATAACAGGAGGGGAAGAATGAAGGGGGGTAAGACAGAGGGAGAGATGAACCATGAGAGACGATGGACTCTGAAAAACAAACTGAGGGTTCTAGAGGGGAGGGGGTGGGGGGATGGGTTAGCCTGGTGATGGGTATTAAAGAGGGCACGTTCTGCGTAGAGCACTGGGTGTTATGCACAGACAATGAATCATGGAACACTACATCATAAACTACTGATGTAATGTATGCTGATTAACATAACAATAAAAATTTAAAGAGAAAAAAATGGAGAAAACCAAGATCAATAAAAATCTTGAAAGAAGCCAGAGGTCAGGGAAAGAAACAACTTCATCTATAGAGGAGCAAAGATAAGAATAACAACCAACTTCTTTTCAGAAACCATATAAGCAAAAGCGTGGAGTGAAATATTTAAAGCATTAAGAGGAAAAAACTCATTCACCTAGAATTCTGTACCCTGTGAAATTATGCTTGAAGAGTGAAGCAGAAATAAAGACTTCCTCAGACAATAAAAAAAAAAGATATTTTTGAAGGAATTTTTTGCCAACAGACATGCCTTGCAAGAAATGATTTTAAAAACTTTTGGAGAGAAGGAAAGTGATATATGTCAAAATTCAGATCTACAGAAAGAAAGGAAGAACACTGAAGAAGGAATAAATTAAGATAAAATGAAAACTCATATTTCTCTTATTCTGAAGTGATCTAATAGATAACAATTTGTTCAAAATAACTATAGCAACAGCATATTCAGTCATGTATACTTATGTATATATAAGTGTATATATAAGATTATGTGTGCTTGTATACAAGTGAAATAAATGAGCAATGATACAAGGAATGGGAGAGAGAAATTAAGATTATTTTGTTAGTATACACTATCTGTACTGGTGAAGTGGTATAATGTTATTTGACAGGGGACTCAGAGTAGTTGTAAATATATATTGCAAACTCTAGGACAATCATTATAAAGTAGCAAAAGTAGTATGACTGATGTGTTAAGAAAGGAGAAAAAATGGCATCATATAAAAACCACAAAAGTCAGAAAAAGAGTAGAAGACAAAAATAGTAACAAAGGAAAAGGACAACACATAGAAAATGATAACAAATATGTTAGATATTAATCCAACTATATCAATGACTTTGAACATCAATATTTTATATATGACAATTAAAAGACAGAGATTGTCAGAGTGAATCAAAAGAAAAAGACCCAACTGTATGGTGTCGACAAGAAACTTGCTTTAAATATAAAGACACATATATATTAAAGGTAAATAGATGGAGAAAGATATTACATGCTAACACTGATTGAAATAAATCGTAGCTATATTAACTTCAGACACAACAGATTTCAAAGCAAGAAAAATTATCAGAGATAATGAGAGTTGATACAGAAGGGTAAAGGGGTCAGTTATCCAAGAAGACCTAATAATCCTTAATGTGATACATTTAGCAACAGAGCATTAAACAAAGTGGGATAAAAACTGGAACTACAAAGAGAGATAGATACATCCACTATCCACGGTTAACTGTTGGAGACTCAAACACCCATCTCTCAGAAATAGCCAGATTCAGCAGAAAGTCAGTAATGATATAGTTGAACTCAACAGCACCACCAATCAACTGGATATATTAGCATATATCTACTATTTCATCCAACAACCACAGAATACACATTCTTCTCAAGCTCACATTGAACATTCACCAAGATAGACCATATTCTGGACCACAAAACACATCTTGACAAATTTTTAAAAATAGAAGTCATACAATGACTACTTTCAGACCACAGCAGTTAAACTAGAAATCAGTAACAGAAAGAAAGCTGGAAAAAATCCCTTAATACTTGCAGTTCAAACAACACACTTCTAAATAATAATGGGCTAAAGGAGAAATCTCAAGAGAGATTTTAAAATATTTAGAAAAATAAAAATGAAAATGCAACTTATCAAAATTGGTAGGATGCAGCCAAAGCAGTGTTTTAATGGAAATGTATAGCTTTGGATGCATATATGAGAGAAGAAGAAAGATGTGGGCCACCTGAGGGGCCTCAGTTAGTTGAGTGTCCAACTCTTGATTTTGGCTTGGGTCATGATCTTGGGGTCCTGGGATCAATTCCTGTGTCAGGCTCATGCTCAGCAGGGAATATGCTTGAGGAGTCTCTCTCTTCCCTCACCCTCTGCCCCTCCCTCTGCCTGCTCTCTTTCTCTCGATCTCTCTCTCTCTAACATAAATAAATAAATCTTTAAAAAAAAAAGAAAGATGTAAAATCAATACTCTCAGTTTCCACCATAATAAACTAGAAAAAGCAGAGCAAATTCCAAAGTAAGTAGATGAAAGAAATAATACAAATTAGTGCAGAAATCAATGAAATTAAAAGTAGGAAATCTGTAGAGAAAATCAAAAAAATCAAAAGCTGGTTCTTTGGAAAGGTCAATAAAATCATTAAGCCTCTAACCAGACTAATGAAGAATGAAAGAAGACACAAATTACCAATATCAGAAATTAAAGAGAGGTTATCATTACAGATCCCATGGACATCACACCAGTAATAAAGAAATAATCTGAATAATGGACTGTTATTATGTTATGGACTGAATGTATTGCTCTAAAATTCATAAGTTGAAACCCTACTCTCAAGATGATGGTACTTAAAGGCAGGCCTTTGGGGAAAAGTTAGGAATCAATAAAGTAATAAGGGGGAATTCTTCATGAATGGAATTAATGCCCTTATAAGAGTCATGGAAGAGCTTGCACTATTCTGTCCTGCTTCCTGTCATGTGAGGATACATCAAGGAGGCAACAGTCAACAACCCAGAAGAGGGCTTTCACTAGAACCCAATCATGCTGCCACCCTGATCTTGGACCTCCAGCCTCCGGAACTGTGAAAAATGAATTTCTGTTGTTTGTAAGCCACCCAGTTTATGGTATTTTTGTTATAGCAGCCTGATCTGACTAAAATAGAAATTAGTACCAAGAATTGGGGTTGCTGCTGTAACAAATACCTAAACATGTGGAAGTAGCTTTGGAACTGGGTAATGGGTAGAAACTAGAAGAGTTTTAAGGTGCATGCTAGAAAAAAATCTACATTGTTTAAACATATCTTTAATGAGAATTCTGGTGAGAGTCCAGAAAGAAAAGAGGAGAGCTGTAGAAAGCCTCAATCATCTTAGAGAATGTTTAAGTAATCCTGAAGAGAATTTTGGTAGAAATACAGATGGTAAAAGACTTTCTGAGGAGGTTTCAGACAAAAATGAGGAACATACTGGAAACTTGAGGAAAGATGATCCTTGTTGTAAAGTGGTAAAGAGCTTGGCTGAATTGTATGGTTTAGTGTCTTGTGGAAGGTAGAGTTTGCAAGCAATGAAACTGAATAAACTGACTATGTAGCTGAAGCTATTTCCAAGCAAAGTGTTGAAGGTGTGGCTTGGCTCCTCCTGACTGCTCATAGTAAAATTCATCAGGAAGACAAAAATGACATAAAAACAGAATCACCAACCAAAAAGGAATAGGGATTTGGAAAAATTTCAGCCTATGCATGTTGCAGGAAATGAGAACAATAAAAATATGGCCAAGCATCCAGTTCCATAAAGAGACTGGAACAGATGTGAACCATGGATTTAATCAACCACCCCTATAGGAAAACTGCTAGTTAAACTGAAGAGGAAGGAAGCAAGAATGTATGAAGGAAGGCTGTTGGACTTCCTGGATTTTACAGAACAGAACCAGAGAGCTATTCAGCCACATTTGTGTGCTATTCTGCAAACCATGGAAGAAGGACACCAAGGTTATGTGGAGATCATCAAGGCTGCCTCCTCAACTTCAAAAGGCAAGACCACTGTCTTGCATTCAGTAGGTTAGACAGTCTCCACCCAGTCATAGGGCTGCACTGCTGCCCCAGGGGGTCTGGAAAACAGGACTACCATGCCAGTAGGTCCAGAAGGCAGAGCATCAAGCCAAGGAGGAATATTTTTCAATCTTAAGAGTTTAATGTGGTTTGCCCTGCTCGATTTTGGACTTGCTTGGGACCCATAATCCCTCCTTTTTTTTTTTATTTCTCCCTTTTGAAATGGAAATGTCCACTTTATACCTGTCCTAACATTGTATTTTGGAATCACATAACTTGTTTGACTTCACAGATTTACAGCTGGAGAAGAATTTTGCCTCAGGATGAATCTTATCTTGAATCTAACCGATATCCAATTTATGTAGTATTTAGATGAAACTTTGGACGTTAGACTTTGGAGAGATTGTTGGAACAAGTTAAGACCTTTGTGGCTATTGTGATAGAATGAATGAATTTTGCACGTGAGAAGGACATGAATTTTGTGGGGCCAGGGGTGAAATGTTATGGACTGAATTTTGTGTCCCTAAATTTATTTTTGAAACCCTACTTCCTAAGATGATGGTATCTGTTGTTTGTAAGCTGCCCAGTTTATGGTATTTGTTATGGCAATCCAAGCTAAGACAAAATTTATGCCTACAAATCTGATAAACTAAACGAAATGGAACAATCTCTTGAAAAACACAATCTGTCAAAACTCACTGGAGAAGAAATAAACAATCTGTGTAAACCTATATTTATTAAAGAAATTGAATCAATAATTAATAACCTTCCAGAAGGAAAGCACTAGGCCCAAATGGGTTCAGTGGTGAATTCTACCAAATATTTAAGGGAGAAATTATACCAACTTTCTATAATCCCTTTAAAAAATGATGCAGAAAGAATAATTTCTAACTTATTCTATGAAGCCAGCATTACCCTAACACCAAAAACAAAGACTTTACAAGAAAAGAAAACTACAAATATCTCTCATGATCATAAATGTAAAACCCTCAACAAAATATTAGCAACCAAATCCAACAATGTATAAAAAAATATACACCATAACTAAGTGGGATTTATCCCAGATATGCAATGCTGGTTGGACATTTGAAAATCAGTTAAAGTCATCAATTACATCCATCAACAGGCTGAAGAAGAAAAATCACATGATTAATTAACAGATGCAGAAAAGCATTTAACAAAATTGACCCATTTATGACAAAAACTCTCAGTAAACTAGGAATAGAGAGGAACTACCTCATCTTGTTAAAGAATATCTAAGTATAACCTACAGATAATATCAGAATTAAATGGTGAGAAGCTTGAAGTTTTTTTCACTAAGATCAAGAACAAGGCAATTATGTCCCCTCTCACCACTGCTTTTCAATATTTTACTGGTGGTCCTAGCTAATACAATAAGAAAAAGAAATAAAATGTATACAAATTGGGAAGAGAGAAATAAAATTGTTTTTGTCCACAGATGTCATTATCATCTACATAGACAAGCCAAAAGCATCACAAAAATACTACTAGAACTAATAAGTGACTATAGCAAGGTTTCAGGATATGAGGTTAACATACAAAAGACATTTGCTTTCCTATCTACCTGCAATGAACAAGTGGAACTTGAAATTAAAAACATAATGCTACTTATATCAGCTCCTCCAAAAAATTGAAATACTTTCATATAAATCTTTAAAAATATGTACAAGGTCTATATGAGAAAAACTACAAGACTCTAATGAATGAAATCAAAGAACTCTAAATAAATGAAGAGATAATCCATGTTCATTGGTAGGAAGACACAATATTGTCAACATGTTAGTACTTTTCAACTTGAGTTATAGATTCAATGTAATCCCAATCAAAATCTCAGCAAGTATTTTGTGGATATTGAGAAGCTATTCCTAAAGTCTATATGGAGAGACAGAAGACCCAGAATAGCCAACACAATAGTGAAGGAAAAGAACAAAGTCAGAAGACTCACACTAGCCAACTTCAAGACCTATGTAAAGCTACAGCGGGGTGCCTGGGTGGCTCAGTCTTAAGCGTCTGTCTTCGGCTCGGGTCATGATCCCAGGGTCCTGGGATCGAGCCCCGCATTGGGCTCCCTGCTGGGCAGGAAGCCTGCTTCTCCCTCTCCCACTCCCCCTGCTTGTGTTCCCTCTCTCGCTGTATCTCTCTCTGTCAAATAAATAAATAAAATCTTTAAAAAAATAAAAATAAATAAAAAAAATAAAGCTACAGCAATCCAGACAGTGTGGTATTGGTACAAGAACAGACAAAAAGATCAATAGAAAAGAATAGAGAAACCAGAAATAGGCCTACATAAATATAGTCAACTGAGCTTTGACAAAGGCAATGCAATGGAGAACAGTCTTTTCAATAAATGGTGCTGGAAAAACTGTATATCCACATGAAAAGGAAAAATCTACACACAGATCTTATATCCTTAGAACAAATGAACTCAAAAAGGACCTAAACCTAAGTGGAAAAAGAAAAACTATCTTCCTAGAAGATAACATAGGAGAAAACCAATATGACCTTGGGTATGGTGATGACTTTTTAGACATAACATCAAAGGCATGATCCATAAAAGAAAGAATTGAAAAGTGGAATTCATTAAAATGTAGAACATATGCTTTTTGAAATATACTGCTAGAGCATGAAAGGACAAATCACAGACTGGAAGAAAATATTATCAAAAGATATAACTGTTTAAAAAAAATGGTATCCAAAATATACAAGGATATCTTAAAACTCAACAGTAAGAAAACAAACAACCCAATGAAAAAAAATGGATAAAATACCTGAACAGACACCTCACCAAGATATAGAGATGGCAAACAAGCATATGGAAAGATGCTTCAATCAGATGTCAGGAAAATGCAAATTAAAGCAATGAGATACAAGCACATACCTATTAGAATGTCCAAAATCCAAAACACTAAGATTACTGAACGCTGAGCAGATGTGGAGCATCAGGAACACTCATCCATTGCTGGTGAGAATGCAAAATGGCACAGCCACTTTGGAAGACAGTCTGGCAATTTCTTACAAAATTAAACATATTCTTACCATATGATCCAACAATCACCCTCTTTGGTATTTGCCCAAAGGGGTTGGAAACTTACGCCCACACAAAAAAATCTGCACATACATATTTAAAGCAGCTTTATTCATAATTGCCCAAACTTGGAAACCACGAAGATACCCTTCAGTAGTTGAATAGCTAAAATGGTATACCTAGACAATGGAATATTACTTAGCACTAAGAGAGAAATCAAGTAGTAAACCATGGAAAAGTCATGGAGGAAACTTAAATGCATTCTATTAAAAGAAATAAGCCAATCTAAAAAGGCTACATATTGTATGATTCCTACTATATGACATTCTAGAAACAACAAAACTATGAAGACAGTAAAAGGATCAGTGGTTGCCAGAAGTTGAAGAGTAGGAAGGGATGAATAGATGAAGCACAGAGGATTTATTAGGGCAGTGAAAAATACTCTTCATGATACTATAATGGTGGATATATGCCATTATACTGTTGTTAAAACCCAAAGAATATGCATCACCAAGACTGAACCTTAATGTGAACTATGGACTTTGGGTAACAATGGTGTGTCGATGTAGGTTCATCAACTGTAACAAATATATCACTCTGGTATGAAATTTGACAGTTGGGAAGCTATGCATGTATGGGAGCAGAGCGCATATGGGAAATCTCTACTTTCCACTCCATTTTGGTGCAAATCTAAAATTTCTGTAAAAAAATAGTCTATAAAAATGTAAAGGATGCAGAATTTTAGTTTTAGCCATGATGGTGTCACTGGAACTGCACTAGCCAGCCCTCCATACTCAAAACAACTGGTACTCATACTTTCCCTCTTCTCTGACCCTCGTGGGAAGAATACCTCTGAATCTTCTTCCGGCACGGGGTTAGAGCTCGCTCTTGCTGCAATAGGAGGGAAGGTAATTCTGAAAACTCAGGAAGTTCAAAGAAGTCAGAGGAATAAAACTCAGGAGAAGTATACATCTAGATGATATTATCTCTACAGCAGGAGCCCAGCTTTTCCAATTTAGGGCCCTGACTTTTACATCACAGAGCTATATAGTTTGGGCATTGAACTGTCTTGGAATTTCAATTACTCTATTAAGTAAGGATTTGGTCAACTTCCAATGCTATCCTACTGCATAACATGAGGGCTTCTTTGTAACCTGCCCAAGTGACTCTGGTTCTCACACTTAGTTTTCAATTACTTGTTTTCTGAGCTCAGCTTTTCATTATCAAGCCTGTTCCTCACAACAGCTTTGGCTGTTGGATTCTCCAGCAAGCAGATACTGAGGTGAGGTCAAATTTACAAGTTTATTTTTTATGTTTTGGTGGGGGGTGGGGAATAACACCTGACAAAGACAAGGAGAAAGGCTTACAGAGAAGGAAGGCATCAGGCCATGATGCAAGGACTGACCAAGTGTTGGCCAACCCAGTGGAAAGCACTGAAGCAAAGACTGACTGTTGAAGAGTTTCCTGTCAGACACACATGCCTAGCTCCTTGTACAACTGTCTTGCTCAGTTACTGACAAGAAGAAAATCACCTCTACTCAAAAACCAAGATGGACCCCAAAGGTACTAACAGCTAGATGTTGACAGCTAACCACATTCTTTGTTACCTGGAAGAATCTTTTCTGAAAAAGTGACCTAAGCTGTGCTTTTTCATGTCTACCACAGATACCACTAAACAAGTAGAGCTGATGGCCACTTGTAGAATACACAATAACCAACTATACATGGAATATTCACTAGGATAATCTGTATACTGAGTTGTAAAGTCTCAATAAATTCGGAAAGATTGAAACCATAGAGAATAAGCTTCCTGAAGAAAAATGGAATTAAATCATAAAGAAAAAACAAAAATCTGTAAAATTCCCCCAAATTAGAAATTTGATAACATTCTTTTAAATAATGTGTGAGTCAAAGAAATCACAAGGAAATTTTGAAAGTACTTTGAAAATGAAAACATATAAAAAATGGGGAATACATTTAGGGTAGTTCCTAGAGGGATTTTGTTTGTTTTATGTGCCAATATTAGAAAAGAACAAACGTCTAACAGCAATGATCCAAGCTTCCACCCTAAGAAGATAAAAATAAAAAGGGCAATTTAAGAAGAAAAGAGTAATGATGAGAGCAGAAATCAATGAAACAGAAAATAGAGAAAGAACAGGGAAAATCCATGAAACAAAAAATCTGGTATTTTGAAATGAAATTATAAACCTCCGGCCAGACTGATAAATGAAAATAAAAGACAGAGAGAAAAGTGACACAAATTACTAATGTCAAGTGAAAAAAGGATTATCACTGTAGATCTTATACACATTAAAAATATAATAAATTAAATTAAAATGAAAAATTTCATGCCAATCAATTGACCATCCTAGATGAATTAAAAAATTGTCAAAACTGAAAAAAGGAGAAATAAACCATCTGAATAGTCTTGAGAAAACAATGATTTTTTTTTCCACTGGTGCATTTATCAAGTATTTTTTTAATTAATCCTATACAAATTCTTTCAAGAAAAATAAGAAGTAGGCCCACCTCCAAACTCCTTTCATGAGGCCAGAATCTGTCTAACATGAAATCCAGACAAATTACAAGGAAAGAAAATACAATCTGTATTGTTCGTTAATCCTAGGTGTTAATACTTCCAAAAATATTAGAATATTGAATCTAGAAATTTAGGAAAATGTTAATACACAGTGGACACGTGGTGTTCATCTCAGGAATAGAAGTATAACACTTGAAAATAAATCAATGTAATTGTCTATGTTAACAGAATAAAAAGAACAAAGGATATGATGGTATCAAGAGATGCACAGAAAACATAAAACAAAATTCAAAAAAATTTTTGTCATATAACTCTCAAACTAGGAATAGAAGGAAAATGTATAACCTAGTAAAAGACATCTCTACTAAAATTATGGCTAATGTCATACTTGCTTATAAAAAAACAGTATCTTATCATCTGAGACCAGAAACAAAACAAAAATGTCTGTTTCCCTCACTTCTACTCAGCATTTTAGATGCAGTCCTAGCCAGTGTAATAAAGAGAAAAAGAAAAATGGAGCACTGGCAACACGTGGAGGTGGATAAGAAGGTAAGTTTTTGTTTGTTCATTTGTAAGTTTATGAGAATGGAAAAATAGCACCATGTTTGTAGGCCTATAGGAATGATCTGGTAAAAAAGGAAAATGACCATATGAGAGCAAGAGGCAATTACGGAAGTGATTTGTGTAGGAGAGACCAGATGGAATCTGGTGTACAAGTAGAGTGAATTATAAAAACCAGAATGTGTTCATCCATTTTAATAAAAGGGAAGAAGGAGAATGTGCATAAACATTGATTTGTTCTTGAAACCAGTGAATCTCTTCTCCTGGTTGCTTCCATTTTTTTAACTGAAATAAATACAATTTAATCAGCTAAGAGTGAGAAGAATTGGAAGTTTGAGGAGAGGAAAGAAGGGAAGAAACAGAAAACCAAATTGGGAAAACCAAGTTTCATATTGCAGGTTTGCTGAGCAGAAATTTAGGTGTATTTGTGAACTATAGTCATCAATTTTAACACAGACCAATCAGTAAAATGATGGGCTTTTCTCTATTCATGTGCAGCTGCTTAGGTGCTGGCATCAAGTATATGGAGAGTTGACCTGCAACAGAAAAAGAGTTTTTATGGCAAATACAGTGAACTGAGACAGGCACTAGGGTATGGAGGGCACATGAAAGGAAATAATTATGACACGGGAAATAAATTGGATAATAAGTGAAATGAGAATTTGAGAAATGTGACACAAAGTGAGGAGTTGGTAGGATTAATCTATAAGAGGTAAAGGTAGGATCCTAAAAATACGGGAGTTAAATGGATGATGGAATAAGCTCAAAAACAGGAGATGATTTCTAGAGAAAGGAAAGCTTGAAATTAACCCAATGCATGGGGTAGTGAAAATGGTAAGGAAATGACCAATAGTATACTAGCAAATGTCCAACAGTGGGCTCTCTGTAAAAGACAAACATATGAATACATATACCGATGTAATTTTGTCATAATTTTACTAACATAAAAGATGTTTAATACACAGTTACCAAATAATAACATAATGTATAATAGATTCATGAAATCTAATGAATCTTCATTATAGATTCATTATATCTAATTGATTCTCATAGAATCCTTTTGTTGATATTTGCCAAACTCTTGTATCCAAAGCCAAACTGTGGTTACAATTGACAAGTATCTTTTTTACATGAATTTCAGTTGTTATTTTTGTTTCTGTTAATGTGCAAATGGAAGCAAAGTAACAGAAATGTGTGTTGGAACTTGACTCGTTTATCAATGATGTAAGCAACTTCACAACCGAATTGGATAAGGGTTTTTGAATACTGAAAGTATTTCCTCATTTTTAACACTATTCACAATGCAACACCTGCAGACAAAACACACTTTTAAGTTTAAGCTGCATCATTAACATATGCTCTATTACGTTTTTATATCTAAGCAATCAACAAAACCACAATTCAAGACTTGATATGTAGAGTTTTCCAATTTCAGTCATGAATACTGTATCTATGACCAGTGTCAAGCTGCCAATATATCCTCACCGAATGCAGTGCTAGGAAGAGATGCTAAAAAGAAATGCCCACCATTATGTAGTATTTCCAACATGTTGGCACAATAAACATAAATAACATCAAAAGCATAATTAACAGTAAAATGGTAAGACATAATGTGTTTTTATTACTTTTGAATATCTATTTCAGTTGTTTTTAATATAACTTAATTGTAAGTTTATGTAATTAAAATTTTAATAATGGCCCTTTTAGTGATGAGCTTGCAAAATTCCTGAAAATGTAACAATCAACTCTTGTAAGCTGGTTCAACCTAGTTCTACCACACCACCAACATGACTTGGAGTGAATGCAAATTGGAGGTGAGATGGTCAAGAAACTGGTCATTTGAGAAATGATGTCCTAATAATTTGGAAACTAATGAAGCAAAAAAGAGTTGAGAGCTACTGAGAGCTAGGCTCATAACATGAGTTTCAAAGGGGCTAGAGAGATGGGTTGAGAAGGAAAGAAGAAAGGAACACAGGACAGAAGAAGCAATGAGAAGTACGCTTAACATCTATAGCCCCTCCATCCTCCGTTGTACTCAAGATATGAAGAAATGAGCCATCGCTTTCAGGACTTCAGGATAAATGGTAGAATCAGAATACAATCTGGTTGCAGCTAGAGCAAGAAGGTATGAGGAATATTTGGACAGGAGGTTTAAGATAATGGCATTGTGCTAATTATTAATCATGGGTTCCAGAAAGCACAGGGAAGTATTAGAGAGATTAGGGCACAGGCAGATTGTATCAGAGCCACAGAAGTATGAACCTCTGGAAGATGTGGGATGAGGTACTGGACGAGTTGAGTTTCCTTTAAGATTTAATTTACATAAGCATGAAAGGCAGACAGGAGTTAATCTGGGTAATCTCTTCAGTAATCGAATGACAGTCTAATTCTTGAGACTGGTCAGGCCCTGAAACAGGCCAAGTACTTGTATGACTTTGGCATCCTGTCCACTAAGAAGCATCTTACCACACCTTGTACATTCACTATCCCAGAAAGTCTATCCCATATCTCTATCCAGACTCACCTTTTCACTGTTACTCTCTGACAGCTGAGTGTGATTTCTTTTAGAAGAATTACCAAAGTTGTAATTTCTGTTTTTATCTCTCCCAACAGAATATAAGTTCAGGGATGGCAGGAAAACTACATTTCTTTGGCTCATTAATGTACTGCCAGCACTCAGCACAGTCTATACATAGCACATAATGGATATAAAGAAATACATGTTTGAATAAAAAATGAAGATTGCCTGCAATTTTTTGGCTTTGGGACTCAGTAAATAGCCAAGATCAGCATTACAGAAAGACAAATATGGTGTGGGAAAAAAGACAAGGAGTTAGCAGGGATATAATTAAGTTTTGGGGGTTTGTCTGATATCTAGTTTTTAAAATAAGGATCTAGAATTTATGAGACAGATCTAAAAAGTAAATTCACAAATCAACTTATTCAACATAGTTAAAGCTATGGGAAGAGATGAGGAAATGACAGCATATAATAATAAACAAAAAACAAGGAGATACAAAATGAGGAAATGAATTTCTGAGGAAATGAATTTCTAAGGAAATGAAAAGTAATCAGAGAAGTAAAAGTAGAACAACAGCCAAGGAATTACATTGTTTCAAAAAGAAAGAAGTAACTGATGTAGTCAGATGGGAGTAGGAGAGATCTGAAAAATGGCCATTGGATTTTGCAATTTAGCCATTGTTAGTGACTTTAGAGAGTGAGAGGTTTAACGGCACTGTAGGAGTAGAAGCCTGATTTTAGAGAGTCATGCAATAAAGGGAAGGTCAGGAAATAAAAAGGGTAAATAAAACCACTCTTTCAAGATGACTGTGCAATGAATAAGAAAATCAAGGCAGCAAGCAGAAAGGTACTCGAGGACAAAAAGGTGTGTTCTTTTCTTTGCTTGTTTTTTGATGCAATAGATTTGTACATGTTAATCAGCAACGGGAAAGAGCCACTGCCAAGGAAAACATTGAAAATATAGAGGAAATACAGGATAAGTGAAAGATTACTTATCTGAGCCCTGAGAAAAGAGTTCAGTGAATATTCATGAATATATGCAAACATGTAGGGGGCATGAGATATTAGATAAGAGACAAAGGCATCTCCTGTTGGGGGGATTTCACTGATGTACAGAATTTTAAAATGACAAAGGTTTAAAGGAATTTATATCAGAAAGAGAGAAGGACTTAGAATAGACAAGTAAACTTATTCCTCAAAAGCACTGAGGCCCCCTGGGAAGTTGGAGATGATTTCGTTGTAATAGCACAAAAAGGCAGAGAAATGTATACCTAAGTATGTTCTCTCTCACTGTTCGGTCCCCTAGGTAAAAGTAGTACAAAAAGATAAAATGATTAATCTTGGGCTGAAGGTCTATAAAGCAAATGTAGATGAGGGATCTGAGGGAGGAGAGGTAAAGCATCCTACTTTTATAAAGACGGAAATGTATGGGGTTTGTAATTTGGGCTATGTAATTTGATGGGATTGTCAAAAATGAAGAGTTAAAGGGAAAACCATAAAACTAGCAGATTTGGAAGGAGGGAGAAAGGCCAGTTTGGGGTTTGTTAATATACTGATATGTCTATTACACATTCAAATCCAATACATAGTTGGATACATAAATCTGACTTAAAGGAAGAAATGAGGGCTGGGGTATAAATTTGGATTCATCAGCATTAAATAGTATGCAGTAGATCAGAATGATACAATTATCTAGGGTGCGAGCAAAATTAAAAAGAGAACCAGAGGTTGAACACTGGGGCCTTGGAGCACTAAAGGTTTGGAGAGAGGAGAAAGGGTCAGAGAGGGGGACTTAGAAGGAATGTGAAAGATGGAATTCTTTCTTTTTTAATTTTAATTTTTTTGGGTGTTTTTGTGATCTTACACTTTGTTTTTTAATTTAAATTCAATTAATTAACATATAATGTATTATTAGTTTCAGAAGTAGAGGTCAATGATTCATCAGTCTTGTATAATACCCAGTGCTCATTACATAACAAGCCCTCCTTAATGTCCATTACCGTTACCCCATCCCTCCAACCCCCTCCCCTCCAGCAACCCTTGGCTTGTTTCCTAGGATTAAGAGGTTCTTAATCCCCTTTGTCTCCCTCTCTGATTTCATCTTGTTTTATTTTTTCCTCTCTTCTCCAATGATCCTTTGTTTTGTTTCTTAAATTCCACATATCACTGAGATCATATAATTGTCTTTCCCTGACTGACTTATTTAACTTAGCATAATACCCTCTAGTTCCATCCAAGTCATTGCAAATGGCAAGATTTCATTGTTTTTGATGGCTGAGTAATATTCCATTGTGTATACACCATATCTTTATCCATTCATCTGTCAATGGACATTTGAGCTCTTTCCAAAGTTTGGCTATTATGAACATTGCTGCTATAAAGATCAGGGTGGGGGTGCAGTTGCCCCTTCGGATCACTACATTTGTATCTTTGGGGTAAATACCCAGTAGTGCAATTGCTGGCTCATTGGGTAGCTCTATTTTCAACTTTTTGAGGAATCGCCACACTGTTTTCCAGAGTGGCTGCACCAGCTTGCATTCCCACCAACAGTGTAAGAGGGTTCCCCTTTCATGCTCTCCAACTTCTGTCATTTCCTGAGAGGTTAATTTTAGCCATACTGACTGGTGTGAGGTTGTATCTCATTGTGGTTTTGATTTTGTATTTCCCTGATGCCAAGTGATGTGGAGAATTTTTTCATGTGTCTGTTGGCCATTTGTATGTCTTCTTAGAGAAATGTCTGTTTATGTCTTTGCCCCTTTCTTGATTGGATTATTTGTTCTTTTGGTATTGAGTTTGATAAAATCTTTATAAATTATGGATACTAGTCCTTTATCTGATAAAACATTTGCAAAAATATTTTCCCATTCTGTCAGTTGTCTTTTGATTTTGTCAACTGTTTCCTTTGCTGTGCAGAAGTTTTTTATCTTGATAAAGTCCCAATAGTTCATTTTTGCCTTTGTTTCCCCTGCCTTCAGAGATATGTCTATCAAGAAGTTGCCATGGCCAAGGTCACAGAGATTGCTGCCTCTGTCCCCATCTAGGATTATGATGGATTCCTGTTTCACGTTGAGGTCTTTCATCCATGTTGAGTCTATTTTTGTGTGTGGTGTAAGAAAATTGTCCAGTTTCATTCTTCTGCATGTGGCTGTCCAATTTTACCAATACCATTTGTTGAATAGACTTTTTTCCATTGGATATTCTTTCCTGCTTTGTCAAAGATCAGTTGACCATAGAGTTGAGGGTCTATTTCTGGGTTCTCTAGTCTGTTCCATTGATCTCTGTGTCTGTTTTTATGCCAGTACCATACTGTCTTGATGATTACAGCTTTGTCATATAGCTTGAAGTCCGGGATTATGATGCCACCAGCTTTGGTTTTCTTTCTCAACATTCCTTTGGCTATTCAGGGTCTTTTCTGGTTCCATACAAATTTTAGGATTATTTGTTCTAGCTCTGTGGAAAAAAGTTGATGGTATTTTGATAGGGATTGCATTAAATATATAGATTGTTCTAGGCAGCATAGACATTTTAACAATATTTGTTCTTCCAATTCATGAGAATGGAATGTTTTTCCATTTCTTTGTGTCTTCCTCAATTTCTTTCATGAGTGTTCTATTGTTTTCTGAGTACAGATCCTTTGCCTCTTTGGTTAGGTTTATTCCTAGGTATCTTATAGTTTCTGGTGCAATTGTAAATGGGATCAACTCCTTAATTTCTCTTTTTTCTTCTGTTTCATTGTTAGTATATAGAAATGCAACTGATTTCTGTGCATTGATTTTATATCCTGCCACTTTGCTGAATTCCTCTATGAGTTCTAGAAATTTTTTGGTGGAGTCTTTTGGGTTTTCCACAGAGTATCATGTCATCTGTGAAGAGTGAGAGTTTGTATTCTTCTTTGCCAATTTGAATGCCTTTTATTTCTTTTTGTTGTCTGATTGCTGAGGCAAGGACTTCTAGTACTATGTTGTGAGAGTGGGCATCCTTTTTGTATTCCTGACCTTAGGGGAAAAGCTCTCAGTTTTTCCCCCACTGAGAATGATATTCACTTTGGGCTTTTCATATATGGCTTTTATGATATTGAGGTATGTTCCCTCTATCCCTACACTGTGAAAAGTTTTAATCAAGAAAGGATGCTGTACTTTGTCAAATGCTTTTTCTGTATCTACTGAGAGGGTCATATGGTTCTTGTCCTTTATTTTATTTATGTAGTGTATCACATTGATTGATTTGCAGATGCTGAACCACCCTTGCAGCCCAGGGAAAAATCCCACCTGGTCATGATTAATAATCCTTTTAATGTATTGTTGGATTCTATTGGCTAGTATCTTGGTGAGAATTTTTGCATCCCTGTTCATCAGGGATATTGGTCTGTAATTCTCCTTTTTGGTGGGGTCTTTATCTGCTTTGGGGATCAAGGTAATGTTGGCCTCATAGAAAGACTTCTATTTTTTGAAACAGCTTCAGAATAGGTATTAATTTTTTCTTTAAATGTTTGGTGTAATTCCTCTGGGAAGCCATCTGGCCCTGGACTCTTGTTTGTTGGGAGTTTTTTTTTTTTTATTACTGCTTCAATTTCCTTGCTGTTATGGGTCTGTTCAGGCTTTCTATTTCTTCCTGGTTCAGTTTTGGTAGTTTATACGTCTCTAGGAATGCATCCATTTCTTCCAGATTGCCTAATTCATTGGCATATAGTTGCTCATAATATGTTTTTATAATTATTTGTGTTTTTTCATTGTTGATTGTGATCTCTCCTCTTTCATTCATGATTTTATGTATTTGGGTCCTTTCTCTTTTCTTTTTGTAAGTCTGGCCAGGGGTTTATCGATCTTATTATTTCTTTCAAAGAAACAGCTCCTAGTTTCGTTGTTCTGTTCTACAGTTCTTCTGGTTTCTATTTCATTGATTTCTGCTCTAATATTTATTAAATCTCTTCTCCTGCTGGGTCTAGGCTTTATTTGCTGTTCTTTCTCCAATTCCTTTGGGTGTAAGTTTAGATTGTGTAGTTGAGATCTTATTTCTTGAGAAAGGCTTGTATTGCTATATACTTCCCTCTTAGGACCACCTTTGGTGCATCCCAAAGATTTTGAACAGTTGTGTTTTCATTTTCATTTGTTTCCATGAATTTTTTAAATTCTTCTTTCATTTCCTGGGTGACCCATTCGTTTTAGAAGGATGCTCTTTAGCCTCCATGTATTTGAGTTCTTTCCAAATTTCCTCTTGAGATTGAGTTCAAGTTTCAAATCATGTGGTCTGAAACTATGGAGGGAATGATCCCAATCTTTAGGTAACAGTTGACACCTGATTTGTGACCCAGTATGTGATTTATTCTGGAGAATGTTCCATGTGCACTCAAGAAGAAGGTGTATTCTCTTGCTTTAGGATGGAATGCTCTGAATATATCTGTGAAGTCCATCTGGCCCACGGTGTCATTCAAAACACTTGTTTCCTTGTTGATCTTCTGCTTAGATGATCTGTCCATTGTTGTGAGTGGGATGTTAAAGTCCCCTACTATTATTGTATTATTATTGATGTGTTTCTTTGGTTTTGTTATTAATTGGCTGCTCCCATGTTAGGGGCATAAATATTCACAATTGTTAGATCTTGTTAGACAGACCCTTTAATTATGAGATAGTGTCCTTCTTCATCTCTTATTATATTTTTTGTTTTAAAATCTAATTTGTCTGATATAAGGATTGCCACTCTGCTTTCTTTTGATGTCCATTAGCATGATAAATGGTTTTCTACCCCCTCACTTTCAATCTGGAGGTGTCTTTGGGTCTAAAATGAGTCTCTTGCAGACAGCATATTGATGGGTCTTGCTTTTTTATCCAGTCTGATACCCTGTGTCTTTTGACTGGGGCATTTAGCCCATTTACATTAAGAAAACCATGAATTTAGTGCCATAGTGTTACCTGTAAAGTCACTTTCTGTATATTGTCTCTGTTCCTTTCTGATCTATGTTACTTTTGGGCTCTCTCTTTGGTTAAAGGATCCCCTTCAATATTTCTTGCAGGGCTGGTTTAGTGATTACAAATTATTTTAGTTTCTATTTGACCTGGGAGCTTTTTATCTCTCCTTCTATTTTGGCTGACATACTTTCTAGATAAAGTATTCCTGGCTGCATATTTTTCTCATTTAGCACCCTGAATATATCATGCCAGTTCTTTCTGGCCTGCCAAGTCTCTGTGGATAGGTCTGCTGCCAATCTAATGTTTCTACCCTTGTAGGTTACAGACCTCTTGTCCTGAGCTGCTTTCAGGATTTTCTCTTTGTCTCTGAGATTTGCAAGTTTCACTACTATATGTCGGCATGTTGACCTATTTTTATTGATTTTAAGGGTGGGTTCTCTGTGCCTCCTGGACTTGGATGCCTGTTTCCTTCCCCAGATTAGGGAAGTTCTCCACTATAATTTGCTCCAATTTACCTTCTGCCCCTCTCTCTCTTTCCTCTTCCTCTAGGATCCCCAATTATTTTAATATTGCTTCACTTTATGGTATCACTTATCTCTCAAATTCTCCCCTCATGCTCGAGTTGTTTATCTCTTTTTCTCAGCTTCTTTATTCTACATCATTTTGTTTTCTATATCACTAATTTTATCTTCTGCCTCATTTATCCTAGCATTTAGAGTCTCCATTTTTTATTGCATCTCATTAATAGCCTTTTTGATTTTGACTTGATTAGATTTAGTTCTTTTATTTCTCCAGAAAGGGAGTCTCTGGTGTCTTCTATGCTTTTTTCAAACCCAGCTAGTATCTTTATAATCGTTATTCTGAACTATAATTCTGACATATTACTTATATCCATACTGATTAGGTCCCTGGTAGTCAGTACTGCCTCCTGTTCTCTTCTTTGAAGTGAATTTTTCTGTCTTGTCATTCTTTCAGCAAGTGGTCACTTTTCTATTTGTAGAGTTGCAGCTATTCTTTTCTTAGATCTCTGGTTGAGTTTGCAGGTGTTCAGAATGATTTGATAGCTATCTAGCTGAATTCCTGGGACCAGATGAAACTAAGGTCTCCGACTCTCCCACCATCTTGGACTATCTCCATGATAGATGTAATTCTAAGAAAGCCTCCAAGATTCCTGCTCCCTCATGCACCAAGCCTACATAATCCATTCCCCTTGACTGTGATACAATTTTACTCCCATGATTAGGTTACATCGTATGGTAAAGGTAAAGGGAGTTTACAAATTAAGGTCTCTAATCCGTAGACTAAAAGTTAATCAAAGGGAGATTACCCTGTATGGGCCCAATCTAATCCAGCAAACACTTTAAGGGACTCCAGATCATCCCTAAAGCAAACTATTCAGGAAGAGATTTAAAGTGAGAAAGTCTCTCATTAATCTTCAGGAATGTCACAGCCATGTTTTGAGACAGGTTTATGAGAGGGCCACATGCCAAAGACTAGAGAACAACCTTAAGAATGGGAGCAACCCCAACCTGACAACCAGCAAGAGAACAGGGACCTCAGTCATACAACCACCAGAAATGAGTTCTGATATTAATGAGCACAGAAGTGGGTTCTTCCCCAGTCAGACCTCCAGATGACAATGCAGCCTCACCAACACATTGGTTTCAGCCTTATGAGACTCTGAGCTACATTTCTGACCTACAGAAACTGTAAGATAATAAATGGGTGTTATATTAAGCCACTACTTTTCTGGTAATTTATTATGTAGCAGTGGGAAAATAATATGGGGAGTAATCAGTGAAGAGGGAAAAATTAAGAGCAAGAGTTGCTCTGGAAGCCAAATAATTAAAGATGGAAGAATAATTGATAGTGTCAAATGCTACTGACAAATGCAATACAATGAGACCTGAATGTTGATTATTGGATTTACTAAAGAGGAAATTCTGGAAAAGTATAATTCAAGAAAAGGTTTGTGGACAAAACACAGAAGTGAAGCTCATGGGAAATAAAAATGAGATTTACCAAACTTAATGAACAAAATTAAATTTTCTAATCAAGACAAAATAGCATGGTATATGTGTATGCATGCATAAACATGTATCTGGAGTGTGAGCATTTTAGACCCATGTAAATTTGGTACTTTGGGCTGCCTATTTCTCTTGCAGAAAATTGTCTCATTTTATATTCCTATCTAAAGTTATGAATAATTAAGAGAAAACTTGTATCCTTGCAGCATTTCCAAAATGACATAAAAATTGTGAAGCAGGGTGCCAGGTGGTTCATTCGCTTAAGCATCTGCCTTCAGCACAGGGCATGATCCCAGGGTCCTGGGATCAAGTCCCACATCAGGCTCCTTGCTCAGTGGGGAGTCTGCATCTCCCTCTGCACCGCCCCACCACTGGTGCTCCCTCTCTCTCTCACACACAAAAATAAATAAAATCTTTAAAAAAAATTGTGAAGCATATGATCAATAAAATATCTACAAATAACACTTCCAATAGTTAATACTTTGTGTGTTTTATAAATTTCCCCCAAACACACCCACAACATCTATACACATATATCTTTAAGTTCTTTTATCTTATAAGCTCTTATTAATCATATAGGACTTATAGAAAGAATAGATTTATAGTATATAAAATAACTTGCAAGGAATTGAAAAAATGCTCCCTTTTCAAATTATGGAGTAATGCATAATTTTCATATACTATATTCAATTAGCAGGACATTTAGCATACAGAAAGTTTCACACACACACAAACACAAGCATAAGGTAAAACAGATTCATTACAAAAGCAAACAATAAACCACATGAATGTAGTTAAAGAAATGTGTCATTCTGTACTTAGTAATTGGGCTGATGATAATGCCTTTTTTCTGAAGCAAGAATAGTTTATTGTCAAGCTTGGAGAAAAATGCAGAGTAAAGCTAATAACTCTTTTACTATTCATTAGTTGATTTCTTTTGAAGATTGGTAAAAGTGAAGAGATATTGATTTTATCCTCCAATAATCACCCCTTATGCAGTATTTCAGAATGTCATTACAACTGCAGGAAAAGAGAGGAAGAACAAGTTTAATGCTCTGTATACCCATTTGTGTAGCACTAGTGGTAACAATTTCTGATAATGTGCCTACATTTACAGAGCAGTCATTTGAGTTTTCAGCATTGCTGGGATAGTTTTTTAGTTACAAGAGGCCATACCAATGAGTTTCAGAATGGATATGCATTAATGTGAATCTATACTGGAAGAGAAAATACAGCATATCCACAGGTATCTGGTGTTTAATATAAAAAGAGAAGCAAATGGTATCTCAATTCTCAGAATTGTTTCTCACATAAAATTGTATTCCTTAGAAAATAATGAAAGTCATTTTTGGGAATCTATTCCTGTGAATCAGTAAAATACATACTTTATCTTCTTATCGTAAAAGATGTAAACAACACTTTTCTATGAGTTTTCAGGCTACTGAGAGAAGACACTGGTGGAGAGCAAATTATGCCAAAGTGAATATCCTCATTCTCTTATTCAGCAGTACACTTCCATAATAGGGAGTTTGTGCTAGTAGCACAATAAATACATTTCAATAGAGGTTATATAAAATAAACTCTTTGCTTTCATTTACTTATGAATGATCGTCATCTCACCTTAGAAGGACATAATACACTTTTTATCTTGCTGTTGGCTGGTACAGACAGAAGTTGTTGGCAGGTGTTAACTTAGTGTCATAGTGAGTGAAAAAAAAATACCTTTTTTCCTCTGCTTAAATCCTAAGGCTAGTACGATAAATTTTCACAATATGTAAGATGAGAGAATAGTATCTGGCTTTTTATGCAGTAGATTACATCCGTGAAGTTTAAAAGATTTAGAGAAAAAATATTCTTTGTCACTGAAGAAACATTTATAGGCCTCTATGTCAGTCAGGGTCCCACCAGAGAGAAAGAAATATAGAAAAAAGTGGGAGATAATGAGAGGGGGTGGGGCGGGATGGAAGGAGGAAAGAAAGAAGGAAGGGAAAGAGGGAGAGAGAGATGGAGCGAGGAAGAAATCAAGGAATTGGCTTACTTGATTATAGGACTGGCAAGTTGGAAGTCTGTAGGGCTGACTGACTGCAGTCCATACCACTGAAGGTTTCTTCTTCCTCAGGGAAACATCACTTTTTACTCTTAATGCCTTTCAACTGACTGGATGAGGCCCACCTAGATTCTCAAGGATAATCTCCTTTCCTAAAAGTCAACTGATGGTAGATATTAACCACAGCTAAAATGACACATAAAACTGACCATCACAGCACTCATGATTTAAAAGACCCTGTGCTAGCATAGGGAAGTCTAGATTAAATGAGCCCTCCAGGAACTTAAAATCTAATGGAGAGAATCATGTTTAGAACAGGACAGAATAAAATGTGTTATAAAAATGCAGAGGAGTCTGTCTTTTAAAATTAGATTCAGTATCATGCATATCATAAAGCTATCACATGCCTAGTACAAAAATAATGCAAATAGAAGAAAATTCTAAATGGAACCTAAATTAGTACATAATATAAGAAACTCTAAATTAAAAAATTAAGAAATACATATAAGATAATTGAATTTTATATGCAAAATGGTTCAACAATAAACCAGTAAGTGTGAAAAAGAATTTATGTTGACAAAAAATATTAACTCCAGGAAATGCACAAGGTCTAGATAATTTTAGGTACAAATATTTTTCCCAGAGCTTAGGTACAAAAATATTTCCCAGAAGTATAAAAAAAAAAAATCTCAATTTTTGCATAAAACATATTCTAAAAATAAAAATCCAACAAAATGGGCACAAAATGGAAAAACTACCTGTCAATTTCACTTGAGGACATATACAAAAAGGTGAGTAAAATATTACCAAATCAAATCCCACAATACATTAAAATAATAATTCCCAGATAAATTCTAGTACTGTAAAGATCATTCAACAATAAAAATATTATTAATATATTGATCATACCAATTGGTTAAAAGAAAAAACATAGAATCATCTTAATAGATGCTGAAGAGACATTTATTTTAACAACAAATATTCCTAATTATTTAAGTGATGTACACCAAAATTGAAATACAATACAAAGACACAACCATAACATGATACAAAATGTTTTCTTAAGAAATCATAAGCTAAGCCATACTGAAGAGGCATATTTTCAGAGACAAGAAAAAGTTGTCTATTATCAAAATCTTTATTTAACACTGCCTGGATTTTCTAGATAATTCAATAAGACAAGATAGATTCACATAAATAATTGTTTTTTTTTTTAAAGATTTTATTTATTTATTTGAGAGAGAGAATGAGAGACAGAGAGCACGAGAGGGGAGAGGGTCAGAGGGAGAAGCAGACCCCCCGCTGAGCAGGGAGCCTGACGTGGGACTCGATCCCGGGACTCCAGGATCATGACCTGAGCCGAAGGCAGTTGCTTAACGAACTGAGCCACCCAGGCGCCCTATTTTTTGTTCTTTTATATAAACCACTTTATTTCAAAATCCAATTAGTGATTTAACATTATTGTTCTTTTCTCAACACAGGTAAAGGAGGCCTCAAGTTGCCACCATGCCCACTAAGGCAATCCAGAGGGCATTGTTTTAAATTCCATTAATTTCAGAAGCAAAAGAGAATATTGTTCTTATCTAAAAATGTATTTTTCAACTAAAATTCAAGAGAACCAACTGAAAATAAAATTCACAGGAATAAGAATTTCTACTCTGGGAAAGGAAGAAAAGTCCATATTATTCCCCATTTAAAGCATAGCCCAAAACTTCATAGCACAATTTCATCCACATCCCTTTGGTTACAGTTTAGTTCATGGCCATATCTAGCTACATAGGGTGCTGGGAAATATACTCCTTAGTTGCACTGAGTCCAAAAGTCTATTATTAGGAAATAGAAGTGAGTGGATAGTGAGAGAAAACTTGTAATTTACATAACCTATATAAGGTACATATACAAGTGATAAAAATGATATATGCCACAAAAGAAAAATGGGCAGGCATAAGCAAAAAATTCTAGAAAGAAGAAAAAATCCATCAAAATCATTTTAAACTTAAATCTACTTAGTAATGCTAAATTGAGGGGTGCCTGGGTGGCTCAGTCAGTTAAGTGACTGACTCTTGATTTTGGCTCAAGTCTTGATCTCAGGGTCATGAGATGGAGCCTGCATGGGGCTCTGTGCTCAACACAGAATCCACTTGGGATTCTGTCTCTCCCTCTTCCCCTCCCCGGCCCCTGCTCATACTCTCTAAGAAATAGATAATTAAATAAAATCTTTAAAAAAAGAAATGCAAATTGAAAGTTACCATATATATCTTAGTTCAGACTGCTATAACAATGTACCTTAGACTGGGTAGCTTATCATCAGCAGAAATATATTTCTCACAGTTCAGGAGGCTGAAAATCTGAGATCAAGATACCAGCATGGGTAGGTTCTGGTGAGGACCCTCATCAGGAGTCTGGCCAACTTCTTATCCTCACATGGGGGAAAGAGAACAAACTAGCTCTCTGGATTTCTTTCGTAAGGGTACTAATCCCATAAAGCCCTCATGACCTAATAAATCTCCAAAGACCCTACCTCCATATACCATCACATGAGAGTTAGATTTCAACATATAAATTTTAGGGGGACAAAACATTCAATAATAACAATATACATATTTCTATCAAATTAAAAATATTTAAAAATTATCATACCTGCTATCGTCATGATTTCAGTAAGATGTGCACTCCCATAAACTGTTGGGATGAGTACAAACTGAAACCAACTATAGAAAAACAAGTTGATCCTGTATCTCTATAATATTAGTATATGTGGTCTTTTTATTGCAGTACTTCCATTTCTAGAAATCTACTTGAAGGTAACAAAAATATATGAGGTGAAAGATTTTCGTAAGAGAATGCTCACTATGATTTTATTTACAATAGCAAAAATGTTAAAATCCAAATGTCCAAAAAGAGAAATGATAAAAATAATTATGATAGAAACAAATATTGGAACAGTAATCACAACTCATTGTAACTCCTTTATGGAGAAGTTGGATTCAAGATGGCAGCATAGGAAGATCCTGAACTCACTCCTTCCTATGGATACAGCAAATATACAACTACATATGAAATAATTTCTTCTGAAAGAAACCAAAAATTGGGATGAACAGAGCCTCCACAAAAAGGTCAAAAAGAATAGCACTGAGACTTATAGGAGAGACAGAAAGACCACCTCACCAAAAAAACAAAACAAAACAAAACAAAAAACCCACCCCAGGCACAGTGATTTACAAACAAGAAGGATGTCAAAAATATGAAACATTTTGGGGCGCCTGGGTGGCTCAGTCATTAAACGTCTGCCTTCGGCTCAGGTCATGATCCCAGGGTCCTGGGATTGGGCCCCACATCACGCTCCCTGCTCAGCGGGAAGCCTGCTTCTCCCTCTCCCACTCCCCCTGTTTGTGTTCCCTCTCTTGCTGTGTCTTTCTCTGTCAAATAAATAAAATCTTTTAAAAAAATATGAAACATCTTGAGGAGTAAGAGGTATGTGTCACATCAGGCACCCCAACAGTTAGATCTTACATGAGAAAGAGAAACTCCCTAAACACTGGGCTTTGAGAACCAATTGGGATTATGTACAGGAACACCATAGAACTGTAAGGAACAAAGAACCCACTTTTATAGGGCTTGCACACAGACTCACTCAGCTTGGGACCCAGCAAAAAAAACCCACCAATTTGAAAAGTGCCTAGACCATATGTAAAGGAAACCCATTTACTAACCTTAAAATGACTGCCAGAGAGATAGGAAACTGTTGGGACTTTCTCCAGAGATGAAGACACTGGTGGGTGCCATATTTGTGACCTTATCATGATCTTGCTAATGTCAGTCCCCAGCACCATTTTTGGAACTATCCCTACACATGCTAGAGGTGGTAGGCATGGTCAGTGGAGAACCCAGCCACCACTACAGTGCAACCATGTGACATAGCTAGGTCAGGTACCAGCCCTGTTAACCCCCATGCTACAGACATAGCCCAGCCAGAGCAGACAAGCACACAGCTCACACAAGGTATGCCCCTTGAGCTCTGGTGATCAGAGGAGACTGCACTTCTGGGCTCCACATGACATCTCCTATACAAGACCATTCCTTGACTGGGAGAGGTAGCTGTTTTCTTAATAAATAGAAAGAAACAGAGAGAGTCAGACAAAATGAGAAGACAAAGGAATATGTTCCAAACAAAACAACAAGACAAAACATCAGAAAAAGACATTAATGAAATGGAGATAAGCAATCTACCTGAAAAAAAGTGTTCAAAGTGATAGTCATAAAGATGCTCCCTAAACCTGGGAGAAGACTAGATGAACACATCAAGATCCTCAACAAAGAGAAAGAAAATATAAGTTGAAAACAGAAGTTACAGAGCTGAAAAATACAATAACTAAACTGCAAAAATACACTAGGAGGTTTCAACAGCACACTGGATGAAGCCAAAGACTGGATCAGTGAGCTAGAAGATAAAGCAACAGAACTCACCCAGACAGAGCAGGGGAAAAAGAGATTTTTAAAAATGAAGATAAATTAAAGGACTTTTGGGACAACATCAGCCAGAATAATATTCAGATTATACAGATCCCAGAAAGAGAAGAAATAGAGAAAGAGCCAGAAAACTTATGTGAAGAAGTAATGGGTGAAAACTTATATAATCTGGAGAAGAAAACAGATGTACATGTCCAAGAACCCCAGAGAATTTCAAATAAGATGAACCCAAATACATTAACCATGACACATACTTAAAATGATAAAAGTTAAAGAGAAACTCTTGAATGCATCAAGAGAAAAACAACTTATTACATTCTAGGGAAACCTCATAGGGCTATCAGCAGATTTTTTCAGTAGAAACTTTGCCTACCCGGAGACTGTCATGACATTTTCAAAGTGCTGAAAGAAAAAGACTTCCATCCAGGAATTCTCTACCCAGCAAGGTTATCATTCACAATTGAAAATAAAGATTAAGAGTGTGCCAGACAAATAAAGGCTAATGGAGCTCATCACCACTAACCTGGCCCTACATGAAATGTTATAGGGACGTCTCCAAACTGAAAAGAAATAACACTAATTAATCACAAGAAAACATGAGGAAGTAAGAATTTCCCTGGAAAAGGTAAATATATAGTAAAGGTAGTGAACCAATCACTTATAAAGCAAGTATGAAGGTTAAAAGATAAAAATAGTAAAATTAACTAAAACTACAATAACCAGTTAAAGAACGTATGAAATAAAAAAGATGTAAAATGTGACATCAAAAATACAAAACATAGGTCAGGAGAGAAGAATGTAAAGGTTTGGAATGTGTTCAAAATCAAATTTCTTTCAACTCAAAAGAGACCATTATATTCACAGGAATTTATACGCAAACCTCATGGTAACCACAATGCAATGCAAAAACTTGTATTAAATATACAAAAGAAAATGAGAAAAGAATTTAAACATAACACTGAAATAGCCATCAAACCAAAAGGGAAGAGAAAAGAGAAGAGGAAAAAAATCAGAGAAGAACTACAAAAACATCCAGAAAACAATTAACAAAATGGCAATAAGTACATACCTATCAACACTTGCTTTAAATGTGAATGGACTATATTCTCCAATCAAAAGACACAGAGTGGCCGAAAGAATAAAACTGCAAGACCCATCTATATGCTGCTTACAAGAGACTCACTTCAGAGGTAAGGACATATAGAATTAGAACGAAGGAATGGAGAAACATATCCCATGCAAATGGAAACAAAAAGAAAACTGGTATAGCTAAAATCATAGCTGACAAAATAAACATTAAAACAAAGACTGTAATAATATACAAAGGAGGGAATTATGTAATGATAAAGGGTCATTCCAACATAGAGACAGAATATTTATAAGTACATATACACGAAAATAACATAGAAGCATCAAAATATATAAAGCAAGTATTAATGGATTTAAGGGAAGAAACTGACAGCAATATAATAATAGTAGAGGACTTTAGCCCACTATTCCATCAATGGATAAATCATCCAAACAGAAAATTAATAAGGAAACATCAGCCTTAAATGACAAATTAGACCAGAAGAACTTAATAGATATATATAGAACATTCCATCCAAAAACAACAGAAAACACATTCCTCTCAAGTGCACATGGAACAAACTCTAGGACAGATCACATGTTAGACCACAAAACAAGTCTCAATAAATTCAAAGACTGAAATTATTTAAATCATCTCCTCTACCCACAATAGTACAAAACTAGAAATTAATTACAAGAATAAAACTGGAAAAAACACAAAAATGGGGAGATTAGACAACATGCTACTGAAAAACCAGTAAGTACCAAGATAATCAAAGGAGAAAACATGAAAATATCCAGAGATAAATGAAAACAAATATGACATGCCAAAATTGTTGGGATGTAGCAAAAACTGTTCTAATAGGGAAGATAATAGTAATACAGGCTTACCTCATGAAACAAGAAAAATCTAAAACAATCTAACTTTACATCTAAAGGTCTAGAAAAAAAAAAGAACAAACAAAGGGGAAAGCTAGTAGAAGGAATGAAATAAAAAAGATCAGAGTGGAAATAAATGAGAATATTAAAAAGGCAATAGAAAAGATCAATGAAACTAAGAGCTGGTTCTTTGAAAGGTAAACAAATGTAACAATATTTTAGCTAGACTAAGAAAAAAAGAGAGAGGGTTCTATTAGATCAGAAGTGAAAGAGTAGAAGTTACAACTGACACCACAGAAATACAAAGGATCATAAAAGACTACTATGAATAATTGTATATCAACCTATTGGACAACCTAGAAGAAAAGGGTAAATTTCTAGAAACAGTCTTCTAAGACTTACATGAAGAAATGGAAAATCTGAATAGACAGATTAGTTGTAAGGAGATTGAATCAGTAATCAGAAACCTTCCAACAAACAAAAGTCTAGGACGAGAAGTTTTCACTGGTGAATTCTACCAAACATTGGAAGAAGATTTAAAACCTATCCTTCTCAAACACTTCCAAAAAATTGAAGAGGAGAAAATGCCTCCAAACTCATTCTACGAGGTCACCATTACCCTGATATCAAAACCACACAGACACCACATGCACACAAAGACAATTACAGGCCAATATCATTGGTGAACACTGACAGAAACATCCTCAACAAAATATTAGCAAACCATATTATATTCAAAGGATCATACACTATGATCAAGTGGAATTTGGTCCAGGAATGTAAGGGTGCTTCAACATCAGCCCAAATTAATCAATGCAATACACCACATTAACAAATAAAGGATAAAAATCATATGATCATCTTAATAGATGCAGAAAAAAATTTGACAAAATTCAACATCCTTTTATGATTAAAATTCTCAACAAAGTAGGTAGAGAGGGTATGTATCTAAACATATTAAAGGCCATATTGTAAAACCTATAGCTAAAATCATACTCAATGGTGAAAAGCTGAAAAATGTTCTTCTAAGATCAGGAACAATATGCTCATTCTCATGTTTATTCAACAGTATTGAAGTCCTAGGTAGAGCAATTAGGAAAGAAAAAAAATTAAAAACATCCAAATCAGAAAAGAAGTAAAACTGTCATTATTTGCAGACAACATGATATCATACATAGAAAACCCTAAAGCCTTTTAAAAACTTTTAGAACTAATAAAACTTTTAGAAATATATGAAATCAATTTATTAAAAGCTTCTTAGAACTAATTTAAGAACTTTTAGATCTAATACATGAATTCAATAAAGTAGAAGGGTACAAAATCATCATACAGAAATCCACTGTTTCAATACACTAATAACAAGATAACAAAAACAGAAATTAAGAAAGCAATCCCATTTACAATTGCATCAAAAAGAATAAAATATCTTGCAATAAGTTTAACCAAGGAGGTGAAAGAGCTGTGCACTGAAATTAATAAGAAACCAATGAAAGAAATTAAAAAACAAATAAATGGAAAGATATTTAATGCTCATGGAATGAAAGAATTAGTATTGTTAAAATGCTCATACTACTTACCTAAAGCAATCTACAGATTAAATGCAATCCCCATCAAAATACCAATGGCATTTTTCAGAGAACTAAGACAAAGAAACCTAAAATTTGTATGGAACAACAAAAGACTGAATAAAGTGATTTTGACAAAGAAGAACAAAGCTTGGAGGTATCATGCTCCCTGATTTAAAACTATACTATAAAACTATAACAATCAAAATAGTATGGTACTGGCATAAAAACAGACAGAGAGAGCAATGGAACTGAACCAAGACCCCAGAATTAAACCTACACACATGCACAATTACTTTATGTCAAAAGAGCCCAGAATATACAATAGAGAAAGGATAGTCTCTTCAATAAATGGTATTGTAAAACTGGACAGTCACATGCAAAAGAATGAAATGATCACTATCTTACACCATAAATAAAAATTAAGTCAAAATAGATTAAAGATGTGAATGTAAGACCTGAAATTATAAAATTGTTGGAAGAAAACATAAGTGGTAAGCATCTGATATTGGTCTTAGTGATAGTTTTGTGGATCTAACTCTAAAGGTAAAGGAACAAAAGAAAAAAAATAAATAGAATTATGGCAAAATAAAAAGATTCAGCATGGCAAAAGACGCCATCATCAGAACAAAAAGGCAAGTTATTGAATGGGAGATGATTTTTGCAATTCACATATCTGACAAAAAATTAATTTCCAAACTATATCAAGAACTCATACAACTCTACAACAAGAAAAAATAATCCAATTTAAAAATGGGCTGAGGATCTGTATAGACATTTACCTAAAGACCTAGAGATGGCCAATAGGCACATGCAAATATGCTAATCATCACTAATCATCAGGGAAATGCAAATCAAAAACACAGTAAGATACCACCTCCCACCAGTTAGAATGGCTAGTATTAAAAAGACAAGAAACAAGTGTTGGAGAAGATGTAGAGAAAAGGTAACCCTTGACCCTACTGGTGGGAATGTAAGCTGCCTCTATGGAAAATGGTATAGAGATTTCTCAAAAATTAGGAATAGAACTACTGTATGATCGAAAGAAGGTATTTGTCCAAAGAAGGCAAAATGCGGATACAAAAAGATATATGCCCTTCTATGTTCATCTCAGCATTATTTACAATAGCCAAGATATGGAAACAACCTAAATGTCCATTAGATGAATGGATAAGCATTTATATATATGGATAAATGTGCATGTAAGTGTGTGTACTCACACAATGAAATACTACTCAGCCATAAAAAAAAAATGAAAGCTTGTGATTTGTGACAACATGGATGGAATTTTTAGGTATTATGCTAAATGAAATAAGTCACATGGAGAAAGACAAATACCATACATATGCTCTCACTCATATCTGGAATCTAAGAAACAACAAAACAAATGAATAAACAAATTAGAACAAAAACAAACTCATAATACAGAGAATAGATTGGTGGTTACCAGAAGGGAAGGGGATGGGGGATGAGTGAAAAAGGAAAAGGGTCAATTATATGGTGATTGGTGGCAATTAAACTTCAGTGGTGATCACTTTGTAGCACATACAGATGTTAAATTATAATGTTATATACCTGAAACTTATATAATCTTATATACCAATTTTATATCAATAAAAAATAATGCACATTTATTTGAAAGCTATTCATCAAAAATAATTTCTACCCAGAAATTAGGGGTTGACACCAGATAACTTGAAAAATTAACTCTTAAAAAGAAGATGCTATTTCCTGGAAGTATGCTATTTCCAGGATAGGTTTTATTCATTATTTTTAAAGATTTAATTTATTTTGGAGGGAGAGGGGCAGGGGGACCATATGCAGCCAGGAGGGGCAGGGAGGAGGGGAGAGAAGATTTCAGGCAGACCCCTGATGAGCACGGAACCCCACTTGGGGCTCAATCCCATGACCCTGAGATCATGACCTGAACAAAAATCAAGAGTCAGATGCTTAACTGACTGAGCCACCAGGTGTCCCCAGGACAGATCTTAATTATCTACTGTTATACTTTTTGAGCATATGTTCAATTAATTCCAACAATATTGGGTTAATTATATTTATAATTGACACATCATAAAAATAGTATTTCAGTAAAAAATGTAATATTTATGCACAAAATTTGACAAACTAGACACTATTTAAATAAAAAAAAAAACTAGGCTATGGCATTCATTTCTAAGAGTGGGATCCAAATTGTAAGTAGATATTAAATTTCACGTAAAAATATTTTTTCACAAAAATATTTTAAAATGTTACCAGTATTCATGCCAGATTGATAAAATTATGAAGAAAACTTTATTTTTTCTTTATAATTTTTTTTACATTTCTATGTTTTCTACAAGGTACATGATTTACTTAAAAAATCAGAAAATCAATGATACATTCAAAATCATGAAGATTAAGATTACTATTTTCCTCCAAACTCAAAACTTTAAAACTCAGCAGATGGTCAGAAAATAATTAGTCTTCATTTTCTCAGTTCAGAGCTGACCTCTAGTAGCTGTTTGTTCATATTTTTTCTCACTTCTCTTTTTACTCAGCCAACTTTTTCATTTAATGTCTTCATAAATACTTGAAAAATAAGTTTCATATTAAAGAAAATGCCCTTATTCATCCTAAGCTTCCTTTCGCTGATACTAGTTTTTTTCAGTGCAAAACCTTACCCACATGCATAGTGACCTATTCATTATCTTCTCTTTGAGTTCAAATAACCAGAAATTAATTTTTTACATTTAAGATTATTTTTCATAATAAATGAGTCACTGGCTTCAAATTTTGTTTTTACCAACTGAAATCATGAGGAAGAAAATTAAAGGTGAAAAGGTTGTTTTAATGGATATGAAAAGTATATTTTAAGTAATCACAGGATAACAGAGATTCACATTCCTGATTCTGCCAGTCACTGCTATATGTGCTCAGCAGTCATGGACCTACTGAATCCTCAGTCAACCCTCTGATAAAGGTACTATTTTTTTAAAGATTTTATTTATTCATTTGAGAGAAAGAGAGAGAGCATGAGAGAAAGGGAAAGAGAGCGACCACAAGGTGGGGGAAGGGCAGAGGAAGAAGGAGAAGCAGGCTCCATGCAGGGCTGGATCCCAGGACTCCGGGATCATGACCTGAACCAAACGCAGATGTTTAACTGAGCCACCCAGGTGCCCCTACAGATACTATTATTAGCTTCACTGTATAGGTGAGGAATTTGAAGCACAGAATACTTGCCCAGATTTGCTCAGCAGTAAGGGGTGGCACTGAGAATCAATCCTAGGCAACTTTGTCCCTGCGCATTTGGCCAAGACACAGTGCTGTCTCATCACATCAAGAACACCAACAGAATAACCTGTAAGTTTTCAACAGCTCAGTCTTTGTTAAAAGAAAGTTGCATCCCCCTTTATTATAGCTAAAGAAAACAAACTGCTTGTATGTTGATACCATCAGAGAGAGTCTCTAGTTTTTATGTTTAGTGGATCTGATGTGGTACATTAGGTAACTTTGCCAGAATCCAATAATGGGAATGACAGAGGGAATATCAGATTCAGAAGTGACATAGTTGGTCAGTGTCAAGAACAATAATAAAACATTTTATCACCTTGAGTAGTAAGTACTATACAACATCAAGACATGCATTCATGGGGCGCTTGGGTGGCTCAGTTGGTTAAGCGACTGCCTTCGGCTCAGGTCATGATCCTGTAGTCCTGGGATCGAGTCCCGCATCGGGCTCCCTGCTCAGCAGGGAGTCTGCTTCTCCCTCTGACCCTCCTCCCTCTCGTGCTCTCTATCTCTCATTCTCTCTCTCTCAAATAAATAAATCTTAAAAAAAAAACGCATTCATGAGTGCGTGCATGTGTGTGGTGGGTGTGTGTGTGTTGCTGTGTATCTGTCCTTCAAAGTATATTCCCCAATTCATCATCCAGCTTCACATTCAGACCTGCAAAAATGCTCTAGGCAAAGGGTGTCCTTTCAACTGATCTGTTTGCTTCTGTAGTAACAGCACATTTTCTGTGCATAGCTCAATATTTTAGAATTAAGAGCATAGTACAAAAAAAGATACAATCTTCAGTTAAACGTCCATAAAATCATTGAGCTGCACCACACGCAGAATTTTAAGATTCTCAAAAAATAACATCAGATTCACTGGAGCAATAAACAATTGCACTTATATAACTGGCATTTTTTGAGGTGAGATAAATGTTCCTTCAGACTCACAAAGTAACAGTTCAGAGTAAAGCTGTGTGTGTGTGTGTGTGTGTGTGTGTGTGTGTGTGTGTGTGTGTGTGCATGCGAGCACATGCACACGTGCCACTGATTGATCTAACAATTAAACACAGCTATTGTTCTATATGATGTTCTGGCCTAATCAATGCGTACGCACATTTCTGATAACGCTGACTAGTAATCCTGTGCATATGCCTCATGACTTCTCTTTAATTGCAAGGAGCCGGAAATAAAGCTCTTTCTCAGGTTTTTGGTGTCATGAGGCCATTTCTTCAAGTGCCATAGTAACAGTACATCAGAAGTTTTTACAGGCCCTTTATTTTCAATTCAGAGTTTGACTGAAATCTAATTATATTTTACATGAGAATGAATAAGGAATGCTAAAGTGGTTTGGAAAGCTATCAGCAAATACCTTAGACCACATTCCAGAGATCATTTTAATGTGCCCAGGATGATTTTACCAATAGGCCTATTGGCTTGTATGTAGCAACTACTAGTTTCACAATGGCAAAAAAAAGTAGGATCCTGGAAAAAAAATTATTTTGAAATAGGAAAATAACTAAAACTAAAAATTTTAAATTATATAATTTCCATAAACATAACATGATGTCATTCTGTAAGCTGCAATTAAATTATTAGTTAAATATGAATTATATTTAATTTGTGATGTGGATATATTTTAATGAGTGAGATATTATAATAAGTGTAGGTGTCCTCAAAAGTTGAAGTAGCCCTACTTTTATTCATGGTAGGCTTGTCACTATTTTTTATATGGTTCTCCAGATGCCAAAGTTTGTGAGTTAATCATTTAACATACACGAAGTAAATCATCAAGGCCTGTTGAAGAGATGACTAGTTTGGGTTAAAATTAACTTCTAAACCTGGACCTGACCTCCAGTTAAACAAGGACAATTTGAATGAAATAGTTATAGAAGTTCTACTACAAATCTAAAACATTTTTTAAGATGCTGAGCCATATGCTATATTCACACACCTAGCATGAATACCTCCCCCCCATGCCTCTTTTTTATTAACAATACTCCTGTTGGATCCACAGTTCTCAATCTTGGCTGCATATCAGAATCACACATAGGATTCTTTTTTTTTAATGACATATACCCAGTTCTTACCCAACACCTTTGAATCAGAATCTCAGAGGTAGGCTCAGGGATTCATTTATATTATATTTAAAAAATAAAAAATATTACAGGTAATTCTGATGGCTACCACTGTGGAAAACAAATAGTCTAAAAAGTTAAAATCATCACATTTCACTGTTGCCTTCCCATCAAAATGAACTTCCGTGTGGCTCACAGTGTTGTTGACCATACAACGTATCAAATTTGGCCACATTTTAAAGTGTCAATTCTGGTTATGTTGCTGCCTTGTTTTAAATGGACTGTTTTTCCTCTCCATTCAGAGGAAAAAATATTTTCTATGAGTATGTGAGAAATATCAATTTCCCTCGGAGACTATACCAACCCCCAACAGAGTGAAAAGTCACTATTTACTTCTTTAGTGCTGACAAAGCATGTAGAGAGAGACCATTTATCTTTCCTGATGTTTTGGGGTAGGAGAGACAAATACATTGTCTTACTGTACTATCAAAACCAAACAAACAAAAAAATTAACTCATTTAATTTCTAAAATAATGGCGCATTTCACGGGAAATCTTTGAGATAATAGGATAAGAAGATTAGCTGTTAATATTATTCTGTGTTCTGTAAGATCATCTATATTCTGTATCATATTCTGTACGAATGCTTACCAACATACCAAAATAAGCTTTTCCCAAATTCTAGCATCGAAATAAGGATGTATTTAAAGAAAAAGAAGACGGTAACTTGAGAGCATTCTGTCTTTGTGCTAACAACCTATTTAAAAAAAATAAATTTAAAAGTTAAAAAAAAACAACTCCTTCTATATTGGGTTCTAGGGATGCTAAAACAAAGTACCACAAACAGGGTGGCTTAAAACAACAGAAATTTAATCTCTCACATTTCTGGAAGCCAAAAATCCAATCAAGGTGTCAGCAAGGTTGGCTTCTTTTGGAGGCTTTGAGGAAGAGATTGTCACATGCCTCTCTCTTCACATGGCTTTCTCCTCATGTGTGTCTCTGTGTCTTCACATTTTTTCTTACATAAACACTAGTCACTGCATTTAGGCCCCCCCACCCCAACCAGAATGATCACATATTAACTTGATTATATCTTATTTCCAAAAAATGTCATGTCCACAGGTTTGGAGGTTAGGACTGTAACTTATCTTTTCAGGGAGCACAACCCAATCCACAATCTATTCTTTCATTAATTACAGAGTTTGAAAAAAAGAGAAACTGGCTAACTTGGCATGTGAATGAAATAATATTCCACCACTTTCCTGGATTTGGCCACATTGCAAACCAGGGTAACTTGAACATCTGTAGACATTTCCCACAGCATCAATCTATCTTTATCATTCCATTATATGTGGCCATGGACAGACATTGACTGACAATAATGCACTTTAAGTGTGAAAATATTCACAAGAGCACAAATAAATCTAAACATTTGTGGATTTATATTTTATGTATTAACTAGCCAGAATCTGACAAATAAATGACTTACTGGATTGTGTAGTTGAAAGGAAGCTCAGCTTACATTGCACCTAGGATAAAACTCTCTCCACTTTGTCCTTAGGGTCAGCACGACCCAGCTCTCTCTCTCTCTGGGCCCCTTCTGTTCCACACACAGAGCCATGCCCTTTCTCACCCAGGCCAAGTGCCCCTGGCAGCCTCTGGGCCTGGAAGCATCCTATCTGGCTTTTGCACAGCTGCCTCCTTCCCAGCCCTTGAGTTCCAAAACCACCTCTTAGAGAAGACTTCACCCCCCACCTCACCTAAAGCATCCCTCACTCTCAAGCACTTCCGCGTGTGCATTTACTGTTGGACACCACAGCTAGAAAGCACCTTTGCTTTGGTATACTGTTTTTAATGTTCTAGGCTCTTCATCTACACCATCCCTTACCAAAAACCACTAGAGCGTAAGTTCTCAAACTCTTCTGCTGATGGCACCCTCACACCAAAGTAAATACCTACGAATTCAATGTACTGAGGAACCACATCCAAATAGCAGTTTGTATGGAGTCTGAGAGAGGTCACTGTGTTTCTCTCAAAAAGTTAAATTATCTCATGGGCCCCTGTGAATTTGTTTCCGTGCAGGGCCTGCCTCAGCAGCGTGGGAAAACCTGTACTAGCAAATGCCTCCTGGGAAGACAGGATCTCAGTCTTTTGCATGCTGCTGTGTTCTCGAGCCCAACACAGTATCTGGCATATAAAGCCTATTATTATTTTAAAGAGCACAGACCTGGAGGAAGACAGACCTGTATTCTAAACTGTCTTTAGCCACGTGTGAGCCAGGTGACCTTGAGCAAACTGTTCAGCCTCAGCTCTTACAAGGATTAACTGTGAAAATATACACATTTTTTTATGTATGGTTGCTATGGCTCACAAAACTTTATTAAAAATCCTGTAGCTCAACTCTAGAAACCTTATAATCAGTTTTTTCTGAGTAAACCTATAATCACTTTTTTTTTAAGATTTTATTTGAGAGAGAGAGAGAGCGGAAGGAGGAGCAGAGGGAGAGGGACAAGCCGACTCTGTACTGAGCACAGAGCCTGATGCAGGGCTCTATCCCAGGACCCTGAGATCATGACCTGAATCAAAGAATTCTAATTTTACCAAGAAGAGGTAACACTGACAGAAGTTCCCCTCCCACATAGCACAGAGTGAGCTTTCTCTGTCTTATAACAGGACTGTCCTCTCTTTTTCTGTTGAATCATTCCAAAATGTAACTCACCTAATATTATAGAGAGTGGTAAACATTTCTGTAAAGATAATACCTTTTTCATATTTCTGTATAAAATGCAAAAATCTGATATAAAGGTATTAGTACCACCAACTATTTTTAAAGATCTATACATTAATCAGGTTTTGTGGATAATTTAAAATCATGTCCAAATAGATTAAGTGAATAAAAGTCAATAACGCAAACATTCTCAAAATGTCAAGTAGTATGATAGCCAGTATCTTCTCCTCTAATCATTTCCCACAGTAATAAGAAAAGCAGTAACACCATGGAGAAATGATACAAGAAACATGAGCATTATGTTAGAGACTTTGATGGTCATGTCATTGTGTGACTATCATTTCCATCTTCTTACAAGCGAGAAAGTTTTGTGCTTCGAATGGTATGAGTTCATGGTTATACAGGAGAAAATAATTCATTTTATGGCTTACTTCCTATTAAAACAAGGGGAGAAGGAAAACAAAGAGTAACTTTGTAGTGGAGAAACGTGGCAAACACTCTCTTCGCCAGTTGGTCAAGCTCAACATCAACAGTCCTGAGTCATGTTGATAGGACATCCCCTTGATGTGATGTGATGAAAATGGCATTTCTGTGGTCTCCCAATAACCCAGAACTCCAGTTTTATCATGAGAAAGACACCAGATAAATTCTAATAATAGGCATCCTACAGAACTTCTGACCATTACTCCTCAAAATTGTCAAGTTCATCAAAAACAAGGGAAGTCTGAGAAATTATCACAGTTAAGAGGAACCTAAAGAGACACAACAACTAAATGTAATGTGACATCTGAAGTGGGATCCTGGAACAGAAAAACTAAAGAAGTCTGAGTAAACTATGAATGTTATTTAATAATAATGTACAAATATCAGTTCATTAATTGTAATAAATGTACCATACTACTGTAAATATGTTAATAATAGGAAAACCTGGATTTGGAATATAACAGAACCCCTGTATTAGTGTCTCAACTTTTCCATAAAACCAAAACTGCCCTAAAAGATGGAGATCATTATAAAAATTCCCCAAATTACTCCACTTGGAAAAAAAAGCAAGTGCGGACATAAAACCTACTCACGTATGTTCAATAAGACATTAGCTGTGAAAATATGACTCTTTTTCTTGCTCATTTGCAAAGAGAATATATTGATATTCTTTATCCATGCAGATTCTTTCTTCTTTATTCTAACAAACTAACACTGAAAATGTGCAATTATATTCAGAAAAGACAATTTGTCTAGATAAATCAAAAATCAGAATTATCGGAATTCTAGGCTTATAGGCTTGTGCCATTATTAATCTAGACTAGTCATTTCCTGCTATTACTTTATTTCTAATCATAGGTGGGCTCCTAAAAAAATTAGTCCTATTTCTATGCTTTATGCCATTTGAGCCTAACTCAACTTCCCTCTTAAGAGGTCGTCAAAAAAAGAAAGCAAGTCAAGCATAGGACACCTAAATTGGAATAGATAACTATTTCATTTAAGTAAAAGGACAATTGTTAAAATGAGAATACTTCACATCAGCAAAGATGGTACTGAAGCTTGGCCCGTTTCCCTTGGCTCTTCATCACCACCTTTTTTTTTTAAAAAGATTTTATTTATTTATTTGAGAGAGAGAGAGAATGAGAGATAGAAAGCACGAGAGGGAGGAGGGTCAGAGGGAGAAGCAGACTCCCTGCTGAGCAGGGAGCCCGATGTGGGACTCGATCCCGGGACTCCAGGATCATGACCTGAGCCGAAGGCAGTCGCCCAACCAACTGAGCCACCCAGGCGCCCCCACCACCTTTTTTTTTATGTAAAGGTTTTTGTTTTTTAAGATTTTATTTATTTGAGGTAGAGAGAGAATGTGTGCAAGCAGGGGGAGGGAGAGGGACAAGCAGACTCCGCACTGAGCATGAGCATGGTCCCAGGACCCTGAAATCATGACCTGAGCCAAAATCAAGCTCAACCGACTGAGTCACCCGGATGCCCCTTTAATGTAAAGTTTTTTGTGGAAATATAACAAACAAAATAAAATGCACAAATAATAAAGCTCATTGAGCTGACCTTGGTTTTTGTAAAGTGAATCCATTCATGAAATAAACACCTAGAAACAGCATTTCCATAACACCAAAAGCCCCAGCACCCCCTTCCAGATAGAAAGCCCCAGTGGCAAATACTACCTCAAGTTCTAAGAAAATCAATCAGTTTGGGCTATTTTTTTGAACTATGTACAAATGGTATATACCATTTGTATATACTTGGTATATATATTATCTCCTTCTGTTTATGAGTCCTTTTATCCAACATGTTTGTCAGCTTTGCCCATGTTATTGCATTTTTAATATTGTTGTTAAACTGCCTTCCATTGTATAAATATGTAACAATTTATTTATTCATTCTATGGGACGTGTTGATTGATTCCAGATTGGGACCGTTATAATTAACATTGCTATGAAGATGCTTATAAATGCCTATTACCCAGTTCTTGACTTTATTGTACTTTTATGACCTAGCATCTCCCGAAAAGAGGCCAACTAAGTATTTCCTGAGCTCAGAAAACCCATGTGTTTGATTTAATCATTTTAAAATTTCTGCAGAACTGCAATAATACCATTAAAAAAAAAAGAGCTAAGGCCACATTTTTCTTGGTCTATACAGTAGGTGATGAAACTTTTCCTCTAAATGTAGGCAAGCTAAGAATGATGATCATATTTAAGACAGTAGTAGATTAGACTTCAGGCAGCAGGGAGGGCTTGGCATTAGCTGATGCTATACAGACTAATTAATGCAACAAGTATTTAACATTAAAGTATAATATAAGAAAACAAAATGTCCTGACCAAAAATAAATTTCTGTTCTTTGACATTTTAGCAAACTACTGCCACAAAATATCCCTAAATCAATTACCAGACCCATTTCCCTGGTTACAAAGATAATTTTCAAGAGGAAAGTCAACATTTCCACATAATTCCAGGTACTATGAATAGTAGGTCTCAAGTGGGATGTGTATGCATGTGTTTGTTCAAATCCTCACAGCTGGAGCAGAACTTTGTGGAAGATGACATAATCCAGTTGGTCCAATGGCATAGGAAAATGTCCTTCTGAATCCCAAATTTGTCCAACATCCCAATTTGTCAGTGAAAATTTTCAGTGAACTTCACCATGTCAAGTTTGTTCTGTGAGAAAATGCTTGAATATGTATACTCATTTGCAGCATCTATTAATCATAGTAGTATTTTAACAGAATTTTAAGAGAAAGTTGAAATATAGATTTTTGAAATGGCCATTAAGTGACTTCAACTGCCAAAAAGATTCAGGAAGTTCTTAGAAAAGAAAAGGAAAAAGTCATTTTCGATAACTTTCTCTACTGTTGACCAAAGGAAACAAGAGTAATCAAGGTCCCAGCATCTGAGTTGTAGTAAAATTGATTACAAGTTCTCTTACCTGTATGTACACAGGGGTTAAAAATTGCTCTGAGCTCTCTTTTACAATAACATGTGGGGGTGGGGAGAGCCCTTTACTAGGAAGTAGAGAACTTAATTAATATGTCCTGAGAGTTGCAAAGTTTCTTGATCTCCATAGTAGGAACATCTCTGAGACACAGAAAACATTAGGCAAAATTTTGAATTCTCAACTCTTCAGCCTCTAGATTATCTAATAGGTGCCAGAGAGTAAAGGCACACCACCACTGAGAGAAGTCCAGATGAGATAGGTCAAAAACTCCTTTGCCCTTTGAGTGTACAATGAGAATAGACCAAGTTCTTGAGAGGATTGACAATTTTACCAAAGGGGAAAACTACTAACTGAAAATGAGTACCCAATAAATGTTAGTTATCATTTGTATGATTCCTGATCCTGTCTCTGCAGCTTTTAATATTCTAATAGTAATATCAGGCATACAAAGATAAACCAGTAACTGTTTCTCACTAGAGTTTCTCAGTTTCTCACTTCTTCTGTGCCCTACGGTTGGCCATGTTTGACTTCCAGAGTTGAAGGAGCCTTGCCCCAAAGGAGAGACAGCTCCAGCCTCGTTTTGCCATATCAGGGGCATGTAGGTCTGAAAGAAAGAAGTAATTCAGGGAGAAAGATGATACAGAAGGGGAGGTATCCCTAAAAAATATGGGGAACAAACATCAAAAATTCTCCCAGGATAATGGTCTCAATATATGTATTATGCATTATGATAAATATTTCTTACAGTTGTTCAAGGGAACCAAACCACCAAGAGCAGAGACAACAAATGGTACTATCATGAAGAGAGATTTGGGCGGTATGATCTCTTACAAAAACACAGTACCAGAGGCTGGGTATACATGTGCTACTAACAAAATGTTTTCTGTATTTTGAGGATAGAAGTACATTCTTAGAATGTGCAAGGCATAATATTGTCCTTTTCCCAGAATCTCTGTCAACCCTAAGTTACCCCAGCTGAGAAGGATCCAGATGTCAGTTGAACAAAGGGCTCACACTGCATATCCCACTCCCAATCACTGTTGTGAATGTGGTCAGTAATCTAGTGTCTGGTTTTCTTCCAAATATTTTTGGTTCCACAATTCCAATTCTTGGTGTTTCTAACATATTTTGACAGAAAAAATATTCAGTAACTATAAGCGCATAGAAAATAGTTGAATAACTCCAGGAAAAAAAAGTGGGTACAGTTAGTGTTGAATATAAACAACAAACAATATGTGAACATAAGCAAACCATTAGGGAAAAATCTTTGTTTTCTGTGATCTTTTCATTTTGATAAAATGGGCACAGAAAACATATGCTGCAATATGCAAAAGGTAATCCATCAAATGAAAGAGCTCCATATATCACCTGATGCCACAAGCCTTTGGAGAAGCGTGAAACAAAAGCACAAGTCCCTGAAAAGTTTAAAAATAGGGGCATTCTGAGTCTCTGCAAATCTGGGGAACTAAAAGTATCTAGAAAGACAAGGTATTACTTTTTACAGCTTACAACACTAAGGGATTTAGGAAACGAACATTTTATATGCTTCTTCTATAAGGTTGATTGACATAGGAAGTCAGGGTATTTTCTTTATAGCATTTTGTTTTTGTGGAACTATTGAAATTGCACATAGTTGAATGCCAGTGGGAGAATGGAAATTTCTGCCTTGCATGTGTGATAACAAGCATTGCAGATAAAAGGTCAGGGATCAATATTCTGATGAGTAGCCTACAAACCCAAGCTTTTAGAAATAATGGCATATGCCTTTCTTCTGCAAAGATAACAGTGTAGGAATGAGAAGGGGGTCCCAGCTGTGGAGTCTAGGGGCAGGGCAGATGAGCCTGAGCATTACACTTAAAAATCAGACCCTGTGACAAAGAGAAATTCTTTTCAGGGATCTAGTGGCCTGATTTGCATCCTACCAGAGACTCCAGACAACCAACCCACTGTTTTAATATACATTATTTGTCCCTTGGAGTGTATGAAATTTTACTAAGAAATCATGAAATCTCATCCCTCAAAAAGTGAACAATCCAAGGAAATAAAAAGAAACAAGCAGTTCTTGGGTCCCCACAACAACAACAACAAAAAGCTCAAAAAGAAAAATAAATTTGTTATGTCAAAAATTCACACACCAGAAAAAAAGTTATTTGTAGAAAGTGTAAATCTAATCTAAATTTACAAAAATTTTAAAATGCTAAGGACCTCTAATATTAAAATGTAGGTATTAAAAATGGTAGCTAGGGTACTTCTAGACTAACTGTGACATTGCCACTGGGATCTAATTACTGTTTTCCTCAAATCCTTATCGAAATGATCAGAGAAAAATAAAATCAAGAAGAAACTGCAGTAACACTGAACACAAAAGCAAGATGATATTCCCATGCCACAGCCTTTGAGAAAGTGTCACCTAAAGTCCAAAAGATCCAGTAAATTTTTTGAACACCTCAAATTTAAAGTATGAATGCTGGGAGCCCAGGATGAATATAGAATAGATAGAAAACATTTCACAAAACTTTCTGACAGCTACTGTACTCAGAGTCACGTCCAGCCACATGGAATAAAGAGAGGACCAAGGGTGGAATGTTGCCCAGACATATAGCCAGTAGGACAAGGAAGGAAGCAGACATTATTCCAGCCCCCAATGCACACATACCTAGAATGAAGTCTGAGTAAAGAATTAGATGTGGAAACACTGGCCCCTCCCAAAGAAGCATCACCAGATACAGAGAACTCCCTGCACTGAAATAAAGTCCATTTATTTAGAATGTCCTTATCCCGGTTGCTGGATCACAGAGTTGATAATGTCACCTCTCATCAATTCTTCTGCAAAACCCACCAGAATAGAATTCTAATAACATCCTTGTGGACAATGACAGGATGCAAATGAACTGCATCTGACTGTGATAAATATCGGGATGGATTGATATATTAATAAAATCCTGGATATATTAACATTGGGCCTGGATATTTATTGTGCAGAGTTAGAGAAGGAAAAGAATAGAGCCTGTTAGTGATATTTACTGAGAAAACAGAAGTAAAAGATGGCATATTATTAAGTTCTCAATAAAATTTTATGAAACATAAAGTATATAAAATAAGAGAAAAAAATAGATGATAAATGGGTAAGTAACATGGAGCTGAATAAGGCAAAGAAATAAAGTAAAAAAAAAATCACAAATGCCACAGATTAAAGCAGCATTCAGAATGTATTCAGAAATACATCAGAAGATGGGGCACCTGGGTGGCTCAGCCAGTTAAGCATCTGCCTTCAACTCAGGTCATGATCCCAGGGTCCTGGGATCGAGCCCCGTGTCGGGCTCCCTGCTCAGTGGAGAGTCTGCTTCTCCCTCTCCCTCTGCCTCTCCTCCCACTCATGCACACACACCATCTCTCTCAAATAAATAAAATCTTAAATTAAAAAAAAGAAATACATCAGAAGATTTAATCCAAGATAAAAATTAATCAATTTCCTAGAACTATATAATCAAGATATCAAATTAATCAATTTACCAGAACTATCAGAATCCACTGAAATAGGACAAAGATGAAAACTATAAGAGAAAATATGATAGATATACAGGACAAAATGGTTATTTGACATCACAGAGAGACTATATAAACTAGAAGAGAAGCCATAATCAAATATATAATACAAATATTTTTAAAAATGGTGATTGTAGGGCGCCTGGGTGGCTCAGATGGTTAAGCGTCTGCCTTCGGCTCAGGTCATGATCCCAGGGTCCTGGGATCAAGCCCTGCATCGAGCCCCATATCGAGCCCCGCATTGGGCTCCCTGCTTGGCAGGAAGCCTGCTTCTCCCTCACCTGCTCCCCCTGCTTGTGTTCTCTCTGTGTGTCTCTCTGTCAAATAAATAAAATCTTTAAAAATAAATAAATAAAAAATAAAACTACAGTGCACTGAAAAATAATGAAATAAAGTTGGAGACTTAAACTGGAGGTAATTTCCAATGATCATTTTTTTCTGGACTGACCCTTTTTAGAAAGTGTAGTAGTAACCACTGATGGGTGGTTGGCATCATCAGAATTTAAATGTAATAAATATTAATTCAAACAAGGCAAATTTCACAGCTACTGGTGAGTGGCAGCCTCCCAGAGACTGGGTGTACTCAACTAAAGCAATCAAGCAAATACAAGTTCTCACATAGAGACTTGTATGAAAATTCAGTGTTCCTTGCTAGGAGGAAAACCCACAAGGCCAGAGAACCTTACCTCCTACAACTAACTATTGTTCTTCAGAGCTTTTCAAGAGCCCATTGTCAGAGAAATTGAACTTGATCCTGCTTTTTATTTAGAGTAAGTTCTTAAACTGTCACTTCCAGGCACTCCAACCTCAGGCACATGATGAGCTGTTGCCTGACAGAGCTATAATCAGAGGTAAAGCAACTGGTGATAAAGATGGAGGTGCCATGAGTTTTTGTATAAATCAACACAGAAATTCTATCTCTATCCAGCTAACTCATTTATAACTTTATTGTCTTATAGGAAATACAACCTGTGTCAAAAGAAGGGCAAAGTCAGTATCTGCTGCTATAATTCCTATAATTTCTATTTTTTTTTTTTTTACCAATGCTTCAGCAAACTCTTTTGGTCCTGATATTTGTAAAAACCATTACTAATTCAAAGTACCTCACCTTAACCCTACCCTGAGTCCAAGGGTAGAATTCCATTGCGTTGGCAGTTATAAGTTCACGGCAGCTCCCTTCTCCAGAAATTGCTCTCAGCTGGTAGGACCCACCTTGCCCTCCCAACCTCTACCCCAACCGCAGCCCCCAGTCAATGACCAGATGAATCTGGGGTTCCAAAGGTCAACCACCTTACCTTTTGTGAAGTTAATACTCCAGACTTCCCCACTGCCCAAGCCCCCATACATATATCCAGCCTCCATGTATCAGACCAATGTCGGAGTTCATCTAACACCACATCCTTGTTGGATTCTTCTTTTTCCCTTCTTCCCCTTTCCTCGTTCCACTTTCTTCCTTAAAGATCTTTCCCTGAAGAGTATTTCCTCAGTAAATCACAGGCACCCAAATTCCTGTTTCAGGCTCCGCTTTCCTTTAAGAGACAGTATCAGTTCAACAAATGGATGCTGACTTCTCGGGCATACGTGACGATGCTTGCCTATTGAGACTCATGACCTTAAGATTTGGGATAATGTAATGACAAGATTCAACTCATATACTCGGACCTTATTTTTGTATCCAACAACTCTGAAATTAGTAGTGGAAAAAAACGAGATCCTCTCTAACCTTCAAATAACTCTATCGGGCCCAAAACCGAAATGCAGAAAGCCTTTCAATGCCCAAGTATTAGCTATAGTACCTTGCCCTTCCTCACCTTTCTGTGACTCCTAAATCATTGAACATACGTGGGAGAAGTTGTTTTGATTTGCTCTAATTCTTGCTAAAGAGAATTTTATTTTCCATTTCAATCACCGGGAAAAGAAATTTTTAGAGCACCTGCTCCGCACCAGGCCCTGGGGATAGAGCAATAAACACAACACACAAAATCCTTTTTTTCATGATCCTTACATTCTAATTCTGGCACACCAAAAAATGAGAAACAGAAAATAAATAAATTATACATTCTAGTAAAGGAGCAATTTCCAAAAATAACATACCCACCTTGGCCTCTAAACTTTAAGATAACATTTTAAACACTCCTCTCTCTGCATTGCATTTTAGGCCATGGAACTGGGTAGTCAATGAAATATTTTAATAAAATAGAGATTGACCAAAATGTAATTCCTCAATAGTGGTAGTGTGAATGAACTGTTCTTACAAAGTAGCTGCTAGGTTTACCCAATCATTGCACTGCCCAATCATTTGCATACTGATAGTGCTTTATAAACGTTGCAGCATCCAATAGGGCCTTTTTTCCACAGTGTACATTAAGATTGTTGCCTCTAGTTAGACCACCGGAGTAGTGGACACACTTAGTGGGTGGAGGGGAGGGGAGAATGATAGCCAAGTCAGATCAAGGAGTCACACACAGCTTTAGCTGCGGAAGAGATTTTGAACACCAACAGATGGTGAAATGCTCGAGGAAGGTATTCCCCCAGCATAGAAGATGCTAAATAAACGTCTGTGGAATGAAAGGATAAATACATAGACCCATAGAGTGAAAGCTAGCATTTTATGCTCCTTATTGCTCCCCATTGACTCTGAGGAAATACTTCATAAAATCTCAGACAATCATTTCTCTGGTGATAAAGAAAATTACTTCAGACCAGAAGGCATTTTAGAAATTACTTTGGGACTTTACCAAGCACATTTATGATTATTGAGTGATGTTTCAGATTAATAGGTCATGTTCAGCTGTACAAATAGTAGTGTGTGAAGTAGCTAAGGTCTAAAATGTAACAGCAAATGCCAAATATAAACATCTTCAGGGACATTTTAATAATAACATTCCGTTCCTCACATCTTCAATACATAGACAAAAAACATATTAGTTAGTCTATCTACTTTCCATTGCTGAACCCCAAATTGACTCTGAACAAGTGGTCCTATTGATTCTTTAGCTAGCTTCCTTTCTTATTTAAGGATCTCCTACAGTTTGTTTTTGAGCACTTTGCAAGAGAGTGCTCAAAGTCCCCTTCAGTCCGACTGGTTTTACTCCAACCGTTCATAGTTTGGAGAGATTCCAATTGCCTTTACATGAGCCAACATTTAGGTTACAAAAGTGTCTTCTTTCTTGCAATAGCTGTTTTGACTTTGCCTATTACCCATCCTATGAAAATGAAGTGAAATGCTTTACATATACATAGCACACTTATACTTAACAATTAGCATAATTATTTCAGCTGTAATTAAAATGTAAAATATATTCTCATCAAATATGCAGATTTCACAGAGTTGAGAAGCAGTGTAAAATAATAAAACTAAGCTCAAATATCACGGTGTGAAGTTGGATCTCAACCTCAAAAGATGAATTTAAAACCCTGTATTTACGTTTAAAAAAAGTAATTGCCTAAGTATAGAAGGGAAAGATGTGAATCGCAGCCAAAATTTACTTGAAAAAAAATAAATAAATAGGAGATTTACCTATCAGCTCAGTGGGATCAATATTGAGATGGGGCAGCTAAAGACAAAATGGGTCTTAGCTATGCTGACAGACATCACATGAAGCTACAGTTTTATTGTAATCCGGTGTTTCTCAACGTCTATTCAAGAATATTTCTCCTCTAAATACTACTTTTTTTTTTAATCACCCACAATGTCTTACAGTCTTAATGCTTGATCACTGAACTATGTACTGGAACAATCGGAGCTAGTTAGGAGTGAGATGAAGTGCTCCGCTGAGGCGCTCCAGAGAGAACAAGTAGAAAATGTGAACTCAATGAGGTGAAAAGGAAGACCTTAACAAAAGGTAAAAAAACGCTGTTCAAATACTGATGAAATGTTCTCCCTTTTCCAGGTGTATGTCACATGGTAGCAATCGAAGGACACTATCAAGTCAATGAACTAATGCGTTATCCATAATTCACAAATAATTAAATAGATATTTGCATTTCTCTTCTCTCTCGCTGCCTAGATTAGATTTATCACTGCAAGTACAGTTGACCCTTAAACAATGCAGGGATTGAGGCAGTGGTCCCCTAGGCACTGGAAAAATCTGCCTATTCCTTTGACTCCCCCAAAACTCAACTATTAATTGCCTACGGTTGACTGGAACCCTTCCTGATAGCAGCCAATTAACATGTATTTGGGGTCATAGGATTTATATACTGGATTCTTCCAGTGAAATAAGCTATGGAAAAGAAACTGTTAAGAAAATCATAGGGAAGAGAAAATACATTTACAGTACCGTACTGTATTTATATTTTTAAAAATCTACATGTAAAGGAATCCATGCAGTTCAAACCCGTGTTGTTCAAGGGTCAACTGTAACAACAAATCATTACTGTTTGCTTAACTGCCCTTGATACATGAACTAAGCAGTAGCATACAAGAAGAGCCTAATGGCATATTTCCACATTATGTCATGATGCTTAGTAAAATGGTATCTAATTCATGATTTCTTTTCACAAAGTTTGACTTTTATTATGTACATCAGTGAATGTGCTATTAAGGACATTTTTTAAAACTCCATATAATACTTTCTCCATTTCAAGAGCCGTATGCCACTGCCCCCCAAAAATGGTTCTGCTGGCCTCTGAAGAATTTATCAGGTATATTCGGTATTTGGTGTGTATTTGAGAGCTAAGAGAGAAAACACACTATTTCTACATTTTAGCTGCTTGTGTACTGATTTGAAATACTATTATTATTATTACTCAAATGTGTATTTGCTATAATTATATGACTCCACCAATAACTACCCAACAACTAAAAAATTAATCCTTAGTTTTCTGTGATCACCTATTTAGCGTTTTATGTTTTCCCTAAATGCAATAAACCACACAACACGGAAATAATTAAACATAATGCCCTTCCTTATATTCCTGCCACTTCTCCAAGTCATCTCTGCTCAAGCCCCTCTCTAATTAAGATGTGAAAAAAACAGGCATTTTGGCAAGCTGTTTTCTGACAATAACATTGTTTCCCTTTAAAAAGCAAGCTACAGAAAATTCCTTCCTGGATTCCTACCGTCTCTAGTAGCAGGACTGATTCAGAGACGTGGTACAACATCAAATTTGAATGCATTAATATTAAAATAGTAAGGCTCACCTTTAAAAACACCACTGAACATTAGAACATAATTTAATGGCTGAATGCCTGGAAGAATTTAATCTCCCTCCCTCAACGTGGCACAATAATTGCTGCGATTCTCAGCATAAAAGTCCAGTACTGATGGTGAGAAAGTCTAGCTTGAGGCATATAACAAGTGTCATCAAGTCTGGAAGGAAGCATGTGACTTAAATGTATGACCTGTACATGAAGCCGCCATTTTCCTTCCTAGAAATGTCTTGTCTTAACATTGCCATCTTTCCTTTTCCCCCAGAGGAAAGATAAACAAAAGGCCAAAGAGCTGTCTTTATTAAACATTCACATCATCCCCATTACCATAAACACAGAGATAGACATATATAATTTTTATACACATATATAAATTGAATCAAAAGGGAATAGATAAGAGAGACGGGAACTGTAATTTAGACATTTAATGTGATGTTTGGTTCAATCCAGACAATAATAAAGCTGATTTAGTTCCTCACAGAATGATTTGAAGAAATTTCTCTATGATATAATTGGTCTCAAAAGAACAGGAATAATGAAAAAAGGCAATGAATATGATATGCTGGATATCATAAGGGTGTTATTGATTGCACCATCCATTCAAACATACAGAACGCTTTATGTGTACCCATGAGAAAAATTTCTCTATGATTTCAGTACCAGAACTAATTCTTATTCTTATTTTACAGACACAATCATTCTTTCAACTGCTTATGTTTCTCTGTATGTTCTAGCTACTGGAAGGTCCAAAGCTGATCCCCTCTTACAAATCAAAGTGACTCTTAAGGTTTTGTCCCATGGTTGTTTATTTGGCTTCGCATTATCACCTTATTTCTCCTTCCTGCCTACCTCATGTACATCTGAAAGTCGACTCCAATTTTCTCCTTTTAAAAAAATTTCTAGGGGCGCCCGGGTGGCTCAGTCAGTTAAGCATCTGCTTTCGGCTCAAGTCATGATCCCAGGGTCCTGGGATCGAGCCCCGCATCGGGCTCCCTGCTCGGCGGGGAGCCTGCTTCTCCCTCTCCTTCTGCCTTCCACTCTTACTGCTTGTGCTCTCTCCCTCTCTCTGTCAAATAAATAAATAATAAAATTTTTAATTAATTAGTTTCTGGAACAAAGTACAATGTAAATACACACTATAAAGGGAGTCTTGTCATTTTTTTTTGTTAAAGAGAACCATATTAATCCTTTAAAAGAGACAAGCTTTTCCCTGGTCCTACTCTCAATGGAATGTCTTGTGGTTTTATATGCAAAGGTCATTAAGCAATACAGAAGACACTCTCTACCAAGACAATTTTATAGACCGTAGTGAGCTAGTTCTGTATAACAAGTTCTTGTTTCAATCTCTGATAAACTGTTGAATGCATCCTTGCCTTCAGGATACCACACTTGCTTGAATTTCCTTCTACCATACGAATTATGCATGTCTAGTCCCCCTGTTGTTCCTGAGCACAGAATTTTGGAGTGCTTAGCCTTTGGTCTCTTCTCTATCCACACTCACTTCCTTAGACTCCCATCCAGTCTTGTGGCACTAAGCACAATTGTTATCTTAGCAGGTTCCAAATTTGTATTTCCAGCCTAGACTATAATTCTAAATTCAAGACTCATATATCCGACTGACTGCTCAAAATCTGCACTTAGATATTTGACAAGCATTGCAAACTCAGCATCTCTAAAACCAAACTCATGATCTTCCTCCTTCAGCATGCCTCACCTGTAGCCTGACCTATCTCAGTTGTTGGTGACTTGATCCTTCCAGTTGTTCACATCAAAGCTCTGGTCTTTGCTTCCTCTCTTTCTCTCCCACTCTACATCTAATCCATCCAGATATTCTATTGGTTCTCCTTTTAAAATATTTCCAAAATCCACTCAAGTGTTACCACTTCTCATTGCTACTCAATCCACCAACCTCTCTCACCTAAGGTTTACAGGACCATCTCTCTACAGTCTATTCTTTACATGGAAGTCAGAATGATGAGCCTTTTAAAACATAAGTTAAATCATGTCATTTCTCAACTTCAAACCAAACAGTGATTCTCTGCTTCACTTAAAATAAATCTAAAGTTCTTTCAAGGCCCCACAGGACTCTACAAGTTCTTACCCCTCCCTTACTTCTCTGACTTCATTTCTATATCCCCCTCCTCAACTTGGCTCAACCAGACTGGCTTCCTTGCTGTGGGAACACACCAGTCACCCTCATTGCTCTAGGGCCTGTGTTCTAAGCTCTTCTCTCTGCCTGGAAAGCTCCTTCTCCAAAAATTCCTTGGCAACCTCCTCACTCTCTTCCAGTTTTGTCATGTATTCTACCTGCTCAATAACAACCAATGTTAATACTCCCAATCTCCTCCCCCACACATTCCAGCTCTCCTAATTTCCATTGGTTTGCTGTCATCTGTTTCTTCATAGCACTTATCACATTCCAGCATACAATATTGTCCACTCAATTATTATGTTCGTTATTTCTCTCTTTCTTCCCTCACTAGAATAAAACATCCAGAAGGACAAAAATCTGTTTGGGGCTCTGATGAGCTCCAAGCATCTAGAACAGAACTGGGAACATAGTAGGTGCTCATTAAATATTTCTTGAATGAATGAATGAATGATGACAGGCTCATACTGCAATTAAAAGAATACATTTCTGTGGGAATTTAACAAAAACATACTTGTGATACTGGAAAATCCTGCTTCTTGTTGTTTATCAAGTGTGTTACCTTTATATCACTAACAAAAATAAGAAACCTTAGTTCTATAGAACTTGTTTAAGGAAAATACATTAAGCAAAAGTTTTCTGAGTTTACTTCTAAATCTCTGAGGCCACACAATTCAAAATAGAAACATTGACTGTTTTTCAATGATCTACTTGACATTTAAGTATAATTCCCAATTTATTCTATTATCTTCTAACGTTTTGATATATACCTCCCTTGTTAGCGTGATTAATAGTGCAGTTCTGATCAGAGTAACCTAATTGCTGTTGATGACTACCTTTTAAAACTGGCAAAAACCATGGGATAAATTCAATATCTTAATACATCTCTCTCTTTACCTGTCAACATAAATCTACAGCTGACTATTAAAAATGTCTTGCCTCACTACATTCTCTCCAAGTTAGTTCTGAGTCTTTATATCTGAATATAGGTATCTGCACTATACAAAATAGGCAACATGATGTTCAAAATTACATTATTGATGGCTAAGAATTGATATGAAAATTACAACCTGTAAGTTAAACAAAGCACCTTCTATTGCCAGAGATGTTCTGAAGAAGTACATAATGAGCCAAATTTTACCTAAATGGGATCTGTTATTGAATTCTGAGACAGTCAAAAGAGAACATCAAGCAGTTTAAACAGAATCATTTTTGATTCGGTTGTTTAAATCTGCATTATTTTCTATTTAGGGACTAATAAAAGGAATCCATTTTTTGCTCCATGAAATTCAAGTAAATGTTACACATGAGGCTAGTAAATACCAAAAGTAAAAGTTTTTCTTATTACACGAGGGCAGTAAGATATATTTTAACTAGGAGCAGAGCTGGTGAGAACATGAGATAGTTATGCTAAAATGGATAGTAGAAATTTTCAAATCTATGAATAAATCAGAAGCTTAACACTAAAATAATTTTGAAGACATCTGTTAACTTAGTGATAAACATAGGTTGATTATAAAAAGGGAGTATGAACCCTTCAGTTTCTGACTGGCAAAAGTCCTTTGCCTTTTTCAGTTTGAAGTGACTGAAATCACTAAAGCAGATCAACATCACAATGGACATTATTTTCCCAGAGATGGAGAACATCCAGATGAGAGTCTTGTTACACGGGAATATTCTGAGAGCCTTGAGCAAGGTTCCAAGGGAGGAAAACAGCCTCAGCAAAAGAACACAGGGAAGGTGTTTCTTGTCCCCAGACTTTTTGCTTCTGGACAATGGATGCTTCAGAGCAGTATTTTTAAAATGTTTAAAGTTTAGGAAGAGGTGAACTCTGTTACTTAAGAAATATTAACGCAAAGGTTTACATAAAAATAAGCATGTTCAAACTAGCTATGAACAGACCAAAATCAGTGCAGAGCAAATTTTAAAACAAAGAACACTCTATGCGCTAAAGCTTGGTTTTTTGGTGTATTTCATCTATTTCTGTGTATTTGGCAGAGCTGGGGGCAGGAGTGGGGGTGGAGAGAGAGAGTTCAGGAAAGCAGACTCCAGTTCACACAAAATACTGTCACCTTTGGTCTCATGTCTTGCTCAATTCACCCCTTCCTCCATTCCTACTTTTACCCCATCCCCACAGGCAACCATTATCAAATATTTTAATTTGTTGTCGTGCTCTTGTAAAATGGATGTCCTTGGTTAGTTTGCATGTTTCGTTTTTCATAAACAGTGTTGCGTTATATACTTCAAGCTAATTCCTTTTTCACTTAGCATTTTAGCGTCAAATATTCACCCGTATTTCCACGTGTGTAGCTAATCCACTCCCTGCTTGCTAATTGCTGCATAATATTGCAAGCCAGACACACATTTTCTTACCCATTCCTCCTATAATGGACACCTGGTGTTCCTCCAACACTCTGGAGCCAAACAACACGGCCATGCACATCCTTACTGTCCTCTTGTGGAGCTACTTGAGCATTTCTTGGGCGTATATATCTGTTTTAAAATGTTTATTATTTATAAGTTGGATTTATCTGCTTCCACTTTTGTTAGGATTATTTCCCTTTCCTTGATAGAAATAAAAATTTTACAGCATTTTCCTGAGGTTTCTTACTATGTACCTTTAAGACTCAAGTTTGTTTTTGTTTTTAAAGATTTTATTTATTTGTCAGAGAGAGAGAACACAAGCAGGGGAGTGGCAGGCAGAAGGAGAAGCAGGCTCCCCACTGAACAAGGAGCCTGATGTGGGACTCGATCCTAGGACTGCAGGGTCATGACCTGAGCCAAAGGCCGATGGCTAACTGAGCCACCCAGGCATCCCTAGACCCAAGTTCTTAACATTATAACTTATCACAGCATACTAGCTGAACCATCTACATCACCTCACTGTGAACAGCAGCAAAGACAGGGGATCTAGCTTCAAGTGGACTTTATTTGATGCTTTAGGCCAAACTGCAATCCCCAACTTTGAGGAGAACTTTGTGGCTACCCAAATCCAAGGAAATTTCCTTCTACTTTATAGTTTTTTTCCAATTTACTCCTCTAAGGAACAAGAACAAAAATCACATAGGTCAGTTTATGGGACTTTCTGAATACTCTTCTCAGAGTGTGATTATGTATAATGAAAGGGAAAAAAAAAAAACACAGACATATATGCTCAGTCTCTAAAATCAGAGGGGGGACAATGTCTTATGTTCTCACTTGAATCCATAGGTAATTCACTTTCTGCATGAAATAAAAGACATAATTTTATTTTTGAGTTGCTACCTGTTTTAAACCCATGAATAAATATGATTAAAGGAGTCAGACATCCCCAGATTGAAATATGAATCATGGACCAAAATGAAGAGGCTTTCATTTTCTGTGTTAATCAAGGGGAACAGTAGCGTGTAAAACAGTGAATAATACATGCACATAAATCCATTCAGATGCATACTGATCAGTATTAACACATTCTTTTCAGTATCTTCACATCTATTGCTTCCTTTCTATTTTACCACCACTACTCCTTGCCATTCAGGTTCCCATCACTTTATCCCAGTCTTGCTACCAAGCCTTTTTTCTCTCCTTGCAGACTTCAGGGTTTCCTCCCCTTTCATTTATTTTTCAGACCATCTCCTTGAGCATCATTTTTACCTGTAAACACCTGTGATTAATGACGTTCCTCCTGGCTTTCCAAGCCTGCTAGGATCTGGTCCCCACACACATATTCAAACTTCCCATTAGCCCATCAGCATCAACAGGAAAATTCAATTTCATTAAAGTTCAACTTCAGTAATGACAGTTCCTCTAATAACGAAGTCCATGCCAATAACAACAAGGATGATGACAAGTCCCATATGGTCCCTTGGCTAGAGTCCCCTCCCTCCCCTGCAGTGTCCTCCTCACCCTACCCCCACTGCATTCCCCTTATTTAAATCTGAACCTTGGGACCAGCTCATCTCCATGGAAATTCACTCACTCTCCAAAACGCAATCCTTCACCCACTCACATTGGCCCTACTAGTGGTTTGCAGTTTTATTTCCTTTGGTTTTATTTAGTTTATGATAATTTTCATTGTTTAGTTTTGCTATAAGACACGTGATCCTGAAATCCAAAGCCTACCACCTTTGATCCTTAAAAGTTTGTCTATCGTAGCAATGTGTTCACGGGCAGTTAGTGAAAGTTATTGAAAGTCTTGGGGTATGTATTGCAAACTTTCAAAACTTCCTCATTTCCTGATGCCTCAGCATCCCCATAAACAGGCTGTGAGTACCGTCCCAGGCACTAGGGGTCCCAGTGTGATAAGGCTGGCCTCTGGTACAAGCCCCACTCCTTCCTTCCTCTGACTATAACCCAGTGACATTCAAACGTACCAATAACATCCTACCCCTCCACCTAGTAAACGCTTCTTCTCACAGGTCCCCAATCTCCTTGGTTGAGCCCACTCTCATGGTGCTCCTCCCATATGGCCCTTTGTGTGGTGTGTGTGCCTCCCTCTTCTAGGACCTGTGAGTATATCTCTTTCACTTTCATATACCTGTCCACCTCTCCATGGTTATCCCATGTCCACACTTAACTGATCATTTAAACACTTCATTTTTAAGTAACATAATTATTCCTCACAACATAGGGGGAGGTATATTATACATTTCATTTGTCTACACATGTGGATGTTGACAATGGACTTGCCAATTGGGACTTCTGCATGCACATTATAGAATATGATCCTCCTGTCATCAGCATCATTGAGTGGTATATAATGGGTTATATGCTTGACTGTTAAGTTATTGTTACCCTCAATAAACTTACATTTAGAAAAAATATGCTCATTAAAATTGCATTGAATAATTGTTTCCATATAGGCATGTGAGTGAAAAAAATGTTGCATGCCACAAGAATGCTATATGTAGAGAATGACATTTTCCTAATATTTTTTTATTCTTCTAATGTATTTTTTTTAGAGAGAGAGTGTAGGGGGAGGGGCAGAGGAAGAGGAGAGAGAGAGAGAGAGTATCTTAGGCATGCTCCATGCCCAGTGTGGAGCCTGAAGAAGGGCTCAATCTTATGACCCCGAGGTTATGACCTGAGCCAAAATCGAACTGAGCCACCCAGATGCCCCTCTTCCAATACATGTATTAAGGAAAGTATACACCTATAGTACAAGGCATATCTGCACTATTTAAAAAAATTAATTTATGTATTTGTTAGAGAGTGAGAAAGAGGGAGAGAGAGAGAGGCAGGCTCCCCACTGAGCAAGGAGCCTGATGTGAGACTCGATCCCAGGATCCTATGATCATGACCTGAGCCAAAGGCAGACGCTTAACCAACTGAACCACCATGGCATTCCATATCTGTACTTTTTGACACTTAAATGTTATGTACTGTGTACCAGACGCTATTTGAAGAACACTAAAATAATAACTTAATCCTCATAATAACCCAGAGGGGCAGGTAATGTCCCCATTTTATGGCTAAGAAAGCTAAGGCACAACCTCCTCAAAATCTCATAACTGAGTTAGAATTCAGAGCCAAATAGCCTGGCTTCGAAGCCTGTGCTCTTGGTGGTTATATAATATCACCACTCTGTATGAGATTTTATTTTTAAAATGAAATATGCCACACCCACAATGTTTAACACAGCCTCTTCAAAAAATGTAAGAAATGCATGTTTCTGACTATCTGTGTCATGGGCTTTTAAAAGTTTTAGGACTCAGACGGAACATTTTACTGGATTTTCTGCAAATGAAAAGTGTTTTGAGGGCTTATTTGGCAGCATGGCCCTTTTTAAAGAGTTGAAGAATTCTCTTAATTTCCCTCAACATGAGATAATGAATGCAACAAAGATAAACCAATCTCAGGCTGCATGATTAAGGAAACTCTACCAAAAAATTCTGAGCCTTGTTTGCATTTATACCACACCATTGGTGTATTTACTGAGCATGTGACATAATTTACCCGAGAAGACAGATTTTACCTGATGGTACCAAGTAGAGATATCCTAAGAGATGTAAGCATTAAAACCAGGGGAAGCTCAACATTTTTATCACAAACATAGCAGAAAATACTTATTTAAAGCCACTTCCATCCAAGTGACAAACACGATGTTTGTTAACTAAACATGTCTTTGGATTTGAACAGAATGTGTAAAAGAGCCAGAGATGGCCATCTGTCATTTCCCTCCATGCTCTTGATTGGTTTGCGTAGCAATCGCTAATTTTTGTCCACAGCAGCCAGCTCCACCCCATCCCAATCTTCCCCGTTAACAGAATTCCAGTTTTGTTGAGGCGGCAACATGCTCAGGGGTTGGGTGCAGCTCCAGGGAATGAGTCGTGATCGGACCCAGCTTATCACACAGATCTCTTCACCCCTCCCCAGATCCCTGTCAGAGAATGGTTTGGCTGTACCTAGTTTTCAGCAGTGAGGTATAAAAGGAAATCTGCCAGTCCCATCTGGGACAGAATTTCTTCCCTGGGTAAAAAGGAATATGCAGAGAGCCCTAATCCCACTGAGCATTATATCAACCCTTGAATGGTCGGTCTCTGCACTTCTTTTCATGTGAAATTCTAAGTCTCTATTACCAACACTGCATTTTGTATGTTAGCACTCACAGCCAAAAGTACCCTAATTTGTATACCTTAGTTGACTTGCCTACAATTATCAAGGCCATTGTCATAAGTATGCGCATGCTACAGTATCCTAACATTTACATTGGCACAATTTCTCCTGATAGGTACCTGAGTCCTCTCTTTCTTTTATATGTAAATGACATTGATTTAAATGAAAATATAATAATTATGACATAAAATATGTCAGAAAATTTTTGATGTATAAATTGTAATGATAAACACCATCACTAATTAGGATGGATTACATTGTCCCTGATAGCAAGAGATCTAGCCGACATCCTGATTATGCATGTTTGGGTTGCACAAGTATTCAGAAATAAGGTTATATTTTTTGTCAAGCACTTCCACAAATCCCTCTGAGCACATAGTGTTCCTTCTCTGAATTCTGAAGCACACTTACCACCTACAGATACTGAGGAAACTGACAAATAGCTTCTGACAAATAGGAAACTATTCTATAGCAACATGACACTGGGAAACATATACTGTGCCAAATGGCATTTTATATGGAAGAAAATATACTAAATTTTCACATCGCAGGTCAAGTTTATATATTTCATGATATCACCTTTGGGGAAAAGCTTTCCTCTTTTTCCTTTATAATACCCTTGTAACAACTTCAATCACCAATCCAAGGGGAAACTAAACAATATGCAGTGACAGTCTTAAATTAGAAAATTGTTCCCTGGCTGGACCTCTTACTGAGTTTGCTAGGACTGTATACTTCAATTTGAAGAGACACCAATGATCAGAGAAGACATGCAGGATACTATAATGGGTCCATGTTTCAGAAACAAAAAGGAGAAGGAGAAGCAAGGTCATTCCAACATGAAAGAATACTGTTAGAATATATATCAGAAAAAAAACTACTGTATATTAGAGTAGTAAGATCTAAACACAGTTTAGATTCCAAGCAGATTAAAGTATTTCCTGAAATCCATAAAGTGTAAAGAAAGACTGGTTCTTGAAGGAGAAAACCACCTTGGAATGAACAGACTCATTCTATTGGAAGGCAGTGACCAGGCAGGAACTAGCAGAGATTCTAAACAGAACTTGACTAGAGCAAACATTTTACTGCACTAAATCTACCCTGTATCACTTCAGTATACAACTTCAGAGATTCAAAATACAGTTCTCCAACGGAGACTTAATAGAAGCTGAAACACTAAGATTGAGCCCTTAGGCTTATACATTTATGTTACTGTCACGATAAGCCCCTCACATAGATACAATAACATTAAACATTCATTAAAATCTTTCTATCAACTGCCCACTTCTTCAAAGGGGATTTCATTTTTATATTGAACAGATGGCAAGCCTATCACAGAGTATTCTTTATGACCACAGCATAAACACTGATTAAATCATTCTGAAACCAATTAAAAACCCAACATTTACTTTAGTAAAACATATCTACAGTAAGAGTGAACATGAGCAAATATAGTCAATGTATTGCCTCGAGCCCCATCTCCTCAGAAAAATTTGACTGAAGACAATGGGTTATAGAGAAATAATCTACCCTCGGGTGAGGTATTCCATTTCTACCTGGGTTCTCAATTAAAAGGGCACTTGGGGGCACCTGGGTGGCTCAGTCAGTTAAGCCTCTGACTCTTGGTTTCGGCTCAGGTCATGATCTCAGGGTCCTGAGTTCAAGCCCCAGGTGAGGCTCTGCTCAGCAGGGAGTCTGCTTGAGATTCTCTCCCTCCGCCCTTCCCCCTCCCCCGGCACACATGTGCTCTCTCAAATATTTTTTTTTTAAAAAAGGTCACTTGGCCAGAGATATTAGAATTCCTTTATCATATGTTTTAGCGTCCCCCAATGATGTGGCCATCAAATACACACACACACAGACACATACACCAAAAATTAAAATCTTTAATTTTAATTTTGAAATCTTTTTTAAAATCTTGATTCCCATTACAGAAAAAAAATAATAAATTGAGCAGATCTTGCTGTAGCACAAATCTGGGCTCAACTTACCTTATAGCTACTTACAGCCAAAATATTGACAACCTCAAAGTATCAGGCACTATCATGACCACCTTACATTATTTCATTTAGTCTTTATAACAAACTTTAAATGGTACTAATTATTTCTTATAAAAAACTTTTTAAAAATCTAATAATCATTGCCATTCTTGTGATTTTTACAATGAGAACACAGACTTTTAAAAATACAGCATGTTTAGATTACAAAGGAATAACAAAATCCTGTATTTTGTTACTGCATAGCTATAAATAGGCCAGTGGTCAATAGGAAGGTATATTCAAATCAAAGGCAGTTTTCATTTTAAAGGCAAAAATCTTCAGAGGAATCTGTGTGTAATATTTTGAAATTGCTGCTATAAAAGTCTCCAGTCTGTGAATAAATCAATCTCCTTTCATGACTGATAGTGGTCAATATGAAATGCTGGGACATATACCCTACAATTTAGGAAATGGTGTGGCCACCATTGTTACGCTTTCAACTGCACACTCATCAGTTCTTCTGTGGATCTGGAAGTAACCATCTTTACCCCAGCTAGTGCCCCAGCTGATTCTAACAATCCAGTAATCCATCCCAGAGCCTGAGTCACCAACCAGAGTCCACCAACCAAACAGCATGATCAATCAACTCAAAGGCGTTGAAGGGGTCTCTCAAACCAGTGTGGTAGTAGATCACCTTGTGGTAGTGGAGGAAGTCATTATAGACTTCAAAAGCAACTGCCAGGGGCCCATAATGGACCAGCTTAAGCTTCCTCGGGGCTTCATCGCAGCCCCCAGAGAAGCCTCCCACATAGTGCTACTCAGAGGTGTAGTAACGGAAGCAGTCTTCCTTTGGTTTGTGTGGGGAATCGGTGCCTATGTAGGGAAAGCACACCTCTTCCACCAGTCCAAAATCTTGGGCATATTTTCTTGCAGTGAGGTATGGGAAGTCACCTTCACAGCCTTGAGCACACTGGCTGCAAGAGACAACCTCCTGAAGAGTCACGATTGGGGTCTGAGTATTGTTGGTTATTATACGGTTTCTTGCTTCCAGCATATCCCTAGAAGCAAATGTGTAGCAGCTTCCACAAAATGTTTGGTTTTGAACAGAAGTAACAAAATTGGTACCACAATCATTTCTCTGGTCCCCAGATGCTGGCAAATGTAAAATCATTTCATGTATGTCAGCAGTAAGCGCTACAGGTTTGGGCCTTAGGATTCTCTGGCTGTGGCAACACCTCTCCTAATCATCTCTGTCGGGTTAAGAGTCTCATATTCCATGTATGTGGTTGCAGTCCAAGACTTTTGAATGGCATTGATTGCTTTCACAAAGTCATGGCTGTATTTGTAGAGCCCATTAGAAGAGTTTTCCTGAAGACTCTCAAGGTGTGCTGTGCTCACGCTCACATTCTGAGAGGTCGTCCCACCTTAGTTCCAGTGAAACCTAAGTTCCTGCCTAGCACATCAGGCACCCATCCAGCCATGGTTTCATGGCAGTAACCGGTTACCTTGCCGTCTGTCCTCTTCTTTACAATTAAAAAAGGCAAACCACTTGTAGTCATTCACACAATCTCAAAGCCTTGACTGTAAATGATGGTGAAATGGTCAGTATTGACAAAATTATCACATGCTTGTATCCAGCTTCTCAAGGTGCACCGCTACATTTTTTTCTGGTGGTCGTCAGTTGATGCCATGTTGGGAACCAAGGTGGCCCACCTGGAAGACCCAGATACCCAGCACCTCAGGTTAGGTGCATTTGGCAGGTGTGGCAGTGTGTAGTGCCAACAAAGGAGAGAAGCAGAAGGAGGGCAGGAGCAACCGGCAGGGCCAGGGACCCATGCTGGTGCCGCCCCCTAGGGGAGGAAAAGGAGAGAGCAGTTGCCAAAGAGCAGAGGGGAGAGAGCCTGAATGGTACTAATTATCATACCATGCTAACATCAAGAAATTATGTTTTTTTTTTAAGATTTTATTTATTTATTTATTTGAGAGAGCGAGAATGAGAGAGAGAGAGAGAGCACATGAGAGGGGGGAGGGTCAGAGGGAGACGCAGACTCCCCGCTGAGCGGGGAGCCCGATGCGGGACTCGCTCCCACGACTCCAGGATCATGACCTGAGCCGCAGGCAGTCGCTTAACCAACTGAGCCACCCAGGCGCCCAAGAAATTATGTTTTCATAAACTTAAGCAACTTGGCCAAGATCACAGAGTTAGTATGTGGAAGAGCCAGGCTTTGTACTCACTACATCAAGAACTAATGATGTAATGTATGGTGATTAACGTAACAATAAAAAATTTAAAAAAAACTTTTTATTTCAGTACTTGAAAGTACTACACTCTATTTCCTCTCAAAGAGAGTAAGTTTTTCTAAGCCCTTTTAGAGAAAGAAAAATAAAACAGGAAGCTCTTTCAATCTCAGTAATGCAAAAACAAATTATTCTCATGCAATGCATACAAACAACGGAAATGCTAGCCACAAATCATTCTCATTTCTTCATTAAAGCCTAACGAGAAAGTCTTTCTAGTTCAGATTACTATATACACTTAAATAAAATGACTTTATAAATATTCTATAATGTAATTAGTTTTAAAAGATGGGCTTTAAATATTTATATTTTAGGGGTTTTGTTACATACTACAAAATACAAATTTGAAAGAGTACAAATGTTATATTAAAATGTAAATGAGAATCTAATATTTCTGAAATTCATCACTAGAAGAGAGTGTATTACTGATCATGACATGGCCTAACTATCCAAGATTCTAGGTGCCTGACAAAGCATTTACAGGCTTGGCCCGTACTGGGATGCAAGACTTTCGGTGTTAAAACTGGAAAGCCAGGCAAACTGGCATAAGCCAGTCCCTCTAATCCTGGAAGGCTGTCAAGCAGCAAGGAAAGCCACGACCCAGGAAAGATACAAATATCTGGAAAAATATCCTCATGATGTGATTTAATGCTGGAAAGATGCATGTCAGATTGTATACTTCTTGTGAAATTAGACAATTGCATTTTTTTCTGATTAATCAGGTCCGAAATTTTTCCTAGAGATGGAGAACAACTAAACAATATCCATCTAGTTCAGGACCTTTCTCCTAGAGTGTTATAAAAAAAGGGGGGGGGGCGCCTGGGTGGCTCAGATAGTTAAGCGTCTGCCTTCGGCTCAGGTCATGATCCCAGGGTCCTGGGATCGAGTCCCGCATCGGGCTCCCTGCTCAGCAGGGAGTCTGCTTCTCCCTCTCCCTCTGCCTCTCCCCCTGCTTGTTCTCTCTCTGTCTCTCTCACAAATGAATAAATAAAATCTTTAAAAAAAGTATGAATAGTCAAATATGACAAAATTCCTATACTCAGCTTTGCTTGATCTAAGAGATTAAGCATCACCCAGAGTTAACATTTTTATATGCATCTGTAACTGGCACATCCAATATTTACTACTTTAGCACATATTTAATGAATATTCTGATTAGGGGGTTGATAACTACAAATTCATGAAATTTATGATATTTTGCTGAAATTATCTATGGTGCATCTGAGGAAATGTCCTACCGTGCATAGCCAAAAAAGCTACGTTCATATTTTATAACCGATGTTTACTGGGTGGTAGCAAAGACATTTCAATTAGGTTAAGATTGAATTTAACAGATTTAACTATTTCATGGCTATGGCAAGTGAAACTAAGATTGGATCCAGGCTTCTCATGAATTTGTCCCAGTGACAACAAGCTGAACTGGGCAAATTAAAATGTCTTATCAGATAAAGGGCTAGTATCCAAAATCTATAAAGAACTTATCAAACTCAACACCCCAAAACAAACAATCCAATCAAGAAATGGGCAGAAGACATGAACAGACATTTCTCCAAAGACATACAAATGGCCAACAGACACGTGAAAAAATGCTCAGCGTCACTCGCCATCAGGGAAAAACAAATCAAAGCCACAATAAGATACCACCTCACACCAGTCAGAATGGCTAAAATTAACAAGTCGGGAAATGACAGATGTTGGCAGGGATGTGGAAAAAAAAAAGGAACCCTGTTACACTGGTGGGAATGCAAGCTGGTGCACTCACTCTGGAAAACAGTGTGGAGGTTCCTCAAAAAGTTGAAAATAGAACTACGCCATGACTCAGCAATTGCACTACTGTGTATTTACCCCAAAGATACAAATGTATTGATCTGAAGGGGCACCTGCACCCCAGTGTTTATAGCAGCAATGTCCACAATAGCCAAACTATGGAAAGAGCCAAGATGTCCATCGACAGATGAATGGATGAAGAAGATGTGGTATATATATAGATAGATAGATGTGTATATATATATATATATATATATATATATATATATATATATATATATATATACTGAGTAGTATTCCCTTGTATATATATATATATCTATATCTAGATATAGATATAGATATAGATATATCTATATATACTACTCAGGCCATCAAAAAATGAAATCTTGCCATTTGCGATGACGTGGATAGAACTAGAGAGTACTGTGCTAAGAGAAATAAGTTAATCAGAGAAAGACAATTATCATATGCTCTCACTCATATGTGGAATTTAAGAAACAAAACAGAAGATCATAGGGGAAGAGAGGAAACAATAAAAGAAAATGATATAAGAGAGGGAGACAAACCATAAAAGCCTCTGAATCTTAAGAAACAAACTGAGGGTTGTGGGAGGAAGGGGGTGGGGGAGATGGGGTAATTGGGTGATGGATATTAAGGAGGGCACGTGATGTAATTAACACTGGGTATTATATAAGACTGATGAATCACTGACCTCTACCTCTGAAACTAATAATACATTATATATTAATTGAATTTAAATTTTATTATTTTTTTTAATTTTATTTATTTATTTCAGAGAGAGAGAGAGAGAATGAGAGATAGAAAGCACAAGAGGGAAGAGGGTCAGAGGGAGAAGCAGACTCCCCGCCAAGCAGAGAGCCCGATGTGGGACTCGATCCCGGGACTCCAGGATCATGACCTGAGCCGAAGGCAGTCGCTTAACCAACTGAGCCACCCAGGCGCTCTGAATTTAAATTTTAAAAATTTCAAATAAATAAATAAATGAAAAGTAAAAAATAAAATAAAAATAAAAATAAACTGGGCAAATTAATTCATTTAATTTAAATACTATTGGGTCATTATCAAGTTCATCACAACTAAAAGAAAAATAATTAAAAATGCAAAAGGAAGTTGCATTTTAAAGTATGTCAAGGGTCTTAGCAAAATAATATTAGAGACATCAGGCCCCAAATAATACATACATGATATCTTTCTAGAAAGTTAAAAACAGCTTTAAAAAAACCATGCTTCTGGGTGTTACACGAAAACAATGAATCGTGGATCACTACATCAAAAAACAAATGATGTGTTGTATGGTGACTAACATAATAAAATAAAATTTAAAAAAATAATAATAAAATAAATTTAAAAACCATGCTTTTTAAGAGATACATATAAATGCAATAAAACCATATAAAAAAGGAAATAAAGAAATGCTTACCACAGAAATCAATTGGGAAGAAGTAGGGGTACTAGGCGGTTGGGGAAGACCATCTGTTTAGTTTGGGTTTGCTGTTCATAGCACTTATTACATTATTTTACATAAACATAAGTAAATACATGAATGAATGAAAGCAAGCCATGCCTAGAAAATGAAGACAGTGTTTTGTAATGAGGATTAAAATTTTCCCAATTCTGAACACTTAAAGTTTCTTAATATATAATCTTACCATCTTATTTAAATCCTCACTATTGGAGTCAGGGAGACCAGGCAGAAGATCCAGATTTATTTTCCTGTCTCCCGTGTCTCCTTCTCCATTTCAACCCACATATCCCTGATACCTTCTCTCAGAACTTCAACAGCTTCATATTGTCCAAAGATTAAAGACCTGGTCAAGAACCCCTGTGATGCAGGTGAGATCTTCCTCCTTTCTCCTCTCCTTGCTTCCTTCACTGAAAACTGTAGCATATCATGCTAGTCCTCCCTCCTCTGTTTCCCTCTCATTCAGCATCTTCCCATCTCTAACCAAGTCCTACTTACCTCATAGGGCCTAGCTAAAAGCCACAATGCCCACAAATTACCCGGTCTGAGATCTGTTTCCCTGCTCTGCCCCAGAGCACGCATATGTATCTTCATAACTGAATTTATCTACGGCATTTGATTTTATATTGCTAATTTAGGAAGCTTTTAGTGACTATTTACTTCTATCAATGAGGCATTAGACACATTTAGAAGAAAAAATTTGACCAAACCATATGCAATGTCCTCAAAGAGGTTTTAGCTTAGAATTATTTACATTCTTATCTCATTTGTTCTACTTGATAATAAAAAAAGGTAGCATCAATAGACTTCACCTTTGTATATATCTTAGTACTTACCACACAGAAGGTAATTAACTAATATTACTTTCAAATCTACCCATGGATTTTTTCACTTCAGAAACCACCACTGTAATCAAGAACTGCCATGTCATACTACATTTTGTGTCTTTCCTATGATCATGTCTGAATAAATGATGAAATTCCTGAGTCACTTCTATCTTCTCACTAAAACATCTATGAAGAAAAAACTCACACCAACCAAAAACTAACATCTTGCTTGCAAAATCTGGAAATGATTTCTCCTAGTAATAAGACTTAAGATGCTGCAATAAGAATCACCATCCTAGGGTGAAACTAATAAAAAAAATTTAAAGAAAGATAATTTGGAAATAAAAGATAATGGGGGGGGAATCACCATCCTAGGCAATGTCCTCTGTTTTAGAAAAGATGTCTTGAGATTTCTTGTCTTCCCTGGGACCTGTTTTCTCATGTAGCCAGAGACAGCCTTGCATTGACCAGTAATTCAAGACAGCAAAGGCCTTTGCACCTGTGAATATTGGTCTTTATCCTTTGTTTAAAAAAATGATGGTTTGCACCAGGTAAAAATACTTCTATCCTCCAACTCCATTGCAACCATTGGTGACCATGTGACACAGTGACAGAGTTCTAAGCAATGAAACAGAAACAGAAATGTCCTGAGTGGAGCTTTCGCAAATATATATTTCAAGTTTAAAAAAAAAATTGGACACCAACCTTTTTCTTTTTGTCCCTTTCCTCTTCAAGATACCCATTATAAATACATATGTATATGTGTGTGTATATGTACATATACCTATTAAATATAATATATATTATATACCTATTATGTATTTTAAAATCATATATATAATAGATATATATGATCTATATGTGTATATATATACATGGGTATATTATATATACAACTATATATTATATGAATGTGTGTGTGTGTGTGTGTGTGTGTGTGTATGCCTAGATTTGATAGATTTGCCTAGATTTGGTACAGCCCCTTCACAATCATACGAGTTAGTGACATTGGTTTGGATGTTCAGCGGCTAGAAAAGCCTTCGTTCTCAGCCACTTCCTTGACCCACTGTGTTGGTTCTGGACTTCCTAGCTCTAGACATCTGGTCATGTGAGAATAAAAGACTCCATCCAGTTAAGCCACTGTGGTTCTTTCCCTTACTTCAGACTAAAGCAGTTCTAATTGACATAGCATCCTTGCTTACTAGCCAAAACTAAGCTGGATTGACTTCCTATTCAAGGAATGAATTAAAAATGCCAAGACAATATGGAGATTAGGAAATTTTTCTGTAACACAAAAGAACATAGCTTCATGAATGGATTCCTTTAAAGGATACTACAAGAAATAAAATTTTAGAAACACTGCCACCTATTCGCAATGAAATTCAAAGGATAAACCTTTGAAATAAGAGCAGAGATGAGAGGATAAGACAGCATACTGGCATGAAAAGGAATTTGGCTAGGAGGTAAGTTGAAATGAAAAAGAAATAAATTAAAAGCAAGATGGAAAAATTAATATCTTCATGAGATTAGAATCACTCAATATTAGATTCACTAAAGAACAAAGCCAGCACTGCTGAAAATTGAATAGTAATGTGTAGAACAAATTTGAACAGCTGCCTCCAAGATATGAGAAATGAACAGAGATTAAAATCATGAGAGAAGAAAAAGTAGATGCAGTTGATGGAAAAATGATGTGCAACATAATTTGTGTTCTTGGAAAAGGAACCATTTTAACTACAACAATAAATCTGAGTTATAATAGACAATGAATTTCTAAACAAAAGAAAGCCTTGCGTCTACAGATGAAAAAGTCTCAGTGATTAACAGGCAACATTAATAAGGACAAAAACTTCAAGTGATTCTGTTGAAATTCAGAATTTCAAGGGTGAAGAAAATAACATAAATGTAGTTCCTTTTTTAAAGTATTTTTACAAAATTTATTTGAGACAGAGAGAGAGAGAACAAGTGGGGATGAGTGTCAGAAAGAGAGGGAGAAGGAGACTCTCCACTGAGCAGGGAGCCTGGTGTGGGGTTCAATCCCAGGACCCTGAGATCACGACCTGAGCCAAAGGCAGATGCCCAACCAACTGAGCCACCCAGGTGCCCCATAAATGTAGTTCTTGACTAGACAGGAAAGTTTACCTCCAAAGGGAAAAAAAATCAGACTGAACTCACACTTCTCCATATCAAATACCAAGAAGTAATGGGCCAATACCTGTAGAGTTTTAGGTGGTAAAGTTTATAAACCAATGTATCAATACATAAAATATTTTTATATGTGAAGATAAAATAAATATATTACCAGATATGCAATTGAAATAGATGTTATTTTTACTTTTGAATATGAAAAAGTTAAACATCAAATTCTCAAAGATTAATCAAAAGACTAAAGGATTAATCAAAAGTTAAATGAATTATAGTACCATAAATGATGAACTAAGATATAGGTTTTTTAAACCATACATTAGAAAAATAGTGAAAAATCATTGCCATATATTAATAAATGAAGTAACAATTACAAAATGGATGTGCAGAATGATTTTGTTTTAATAATGTATGCAAATAGAAAAATACTGAACAAAATATAACAAAATGCTTACTCTGGTTTAAGATATATAAGTTTTTCTTTTCCTCAAAATTTTCTGTATTTTATCTAATAAATGAAAAATGAATTGTATTTTTAATCACCTCTCCCTTTCTTCCTTTTGGGTAAATTTATAGTAGGTCAGCTCTAGTGTCTTCCTTGTGGTTTTGCAAGCTTCTTCCTGTATCTTTGGGTAACATTTGGAGTTGTGATAAGAATTTATAACATTATATTCCTTATTAGGTAAAATGACTATGGTCTGGTCTGCTTTATTGCAAATGACAATCTTCATAAATCAAATTTGCCATTTTGCCTATGTCAAGAAAATGCCAGGCAATTTATATTTTAATAACTTTCTTTCAAAACTGTGAAACTCCAGAAGCTGAGTTTTCAATATGTAGACCTATTCAGTCGTGATTTTTGTTTTCAGTATAAAGTCATAAATATTTTGGAACTGTAAGTTAGCCTCCAGTCTTTCCTCTTATCATACTACTCTGTCTTTCCAGTTTTGCAGAATTTCACTTAGCTGATTAATACCTCTTATACACCTAATACAGCTGAGTTTTGTAAGAATATATAACAGAATCATAGACTTTCTTCAGTCAGCATTGCACTTTTCTTATAGTAAACAGAGTTACAGGTTTAACTGAAAAGAAAAATGTCATTTTATTTTCTTTAGCTCTTTTCTAGAATGATGAAGATTTTCCCAGTAAAGTTCAGCACAGTACTGGCCCTTGGCATTGAACTAGGGAGTTGTGGCTGCCAGCTCAAAGAAATATATGAACTTGAAAAAAATGGATTGTTTGTATTATTACCTGAAGGTTAGTTTATAGGCTCCTGGGTTCTTAACTCTTCCCAAAACACATGGAAATTCACAGTGAGAGCCGCAAGCAGACCCAGGTAGGACTGATTCTCAGCTTCATCTCTGTTTCCTCAGTTGCCACAGGGTCTGCACAGGAGTTGTTGAGAATCCCTCGACTAAACCTGCAATGAAGCATCCAGAGTTTGACAATCTAATTCCCTCTCTGCCCCTGGCTTGCCAGCTATCTCTGATAAGGCACTTATCTGGTCTGTGCCCACAGCAACCTACAGAGGGAGAATAATATTTTGATCCAAACTCTCTAGGATGCTGTGATCATTAACTAATAATTTATGTTGAAGCTAAGAAGAGACAGATATGCTTGGAGTTATCAGCATATTCAAATAAACTCCAAAATCCTAGGTATCTCAACGTTCTCATACCTGATTAATTGCTGTACAGACGAGGAAATGATTTGAAGAAGAAGAGGGTTTTCAATAAGTCGATCCATGTGTTAATATCCTGGATCAACAAATTTCTACTGGAACGTCACATAAAAAAGTTTATTTCATCTGATGCATGACAAAGCTTTCTTTCATTCTTCGGTCAGATATAATAATTATTTTATTTTTATAAAATTGATCACACTAAAATTTGGATTATTTTGTGATTTTTCTGGGATCAACTTTTTGCTCTAGTTACTTAAACTTGAATGAGGCAACCAACCAATTTCAGGTATCTCTAGAACTTGAGTGTCCTTCTATTCCAGAATAGCCACCCCAACAGTGGTTATACTGATGCAGATTTTCAGTCAATGACCATCCTTATAAAGAGGTCATATACTGTTGAGAATATATTTTCTCCCACATGTTTTCCTTTACTTTCTTATAAAAGTATAGTCTGACATATATCACATTATCAAAATAAAACAGCAAATGCTAGACACTGAAAAAAAATAAAATATATAAGCACAAAATCAAAATGGTATTTTTATTGACAGGTCACTTAGCCCTGGGGGGATTGTTCCTCTGAAATTGGGGTAATAAGGATACTTAACTTGAAGACTAAAAACTCTATTCCTTCACAATTATTACAACACTGTCTGGCACATAATGAGAAATCAATAAATGTTATCAGCACTTAATAGTGTTATCAATATTTAATAATCAATAAGTATTATTAATACCTAATATTCTAAGAATATACTTCATCCTAGTCATACTAAAGTTCTGAATATCTAATAAGTAAAATCCAATGTTATATGTATTTTTAAACACTGTAGAGAGCTAATGATATAATAATATTTCTAAAATTCTTGATTTAAGTTAAAGATGGGAAACTTGAAATTATCTACAAATTCAACCAATAATCTGATCGTTTTGTTCAACCTTTTTTGTTTTTGTTTTTGTTTTGTAGATACCATGATATAATGGGGATATGGTGACCTCAAATACACTGTTCTTGTCAACGGGGATTTTATATCTGGGATTGCATGCCATTGTGCCTGGCATATAATGAATATTCAATACATGAGACCTATTATTATTCATATCACTTCTATTATTTAAAGAGATTATATCATAAACTGATTTGTATTGTCAGCTAAGTGCTCCTACATATTATAGGTAAGTGAGTGAGAAGAATTCTAGATAGTTAATCAAAGAATTAAATTACTGGGCAGGAAGGATTCTGTGCATTGTTGTGGGCTATATTACACTCTGTTGTATCATATTGTGTATATGTATGTGTATGTATATAGATACATATATATGTGTATCAGACATACACAACATAGTGAAATAATCTGTATAATTAACTCAAGATCCATTCCCACCCTTACCACTATTTTTAAAATTAAAAATATACACATAAAAATTTAAGACATAATGACACACCCAAATTCTCAGCAGGGAGAGAAGGACCAAAAACAATGAGATAAAAAATAGACCTTCTATGAGTCTCACTAGAGAAAAATGACAAAAATCTAGGGCACAGCAAAATGCCAACAAAGAGAAGACAACTAAACTGGTGACAGAACCTCGTTACTTTCTGTCACTTACCCTGTGTTTTTTTGTCTTGGTCTTCTGTGCTTAAGGAAATGGAAAGAGCTACTTAAAAGTACTGAAAGATCACTTCCAAACCCAAACCTTCATTTCTGCCATCTCTGAATAACGGTGCCTTAAACTCTGAACTTGTCTTGTTTCACCTCAACACTGTCCAAGTGAACAGTCCTATTTCAGACACTACCTGTTACAGCTTGCACCATCCCTACCATGATATTTAATTGGACAATATTTTTGAACCTTACTATTTAAAAAGTGTTGAGTGTTACTGTTTAAAAGAGTATGATATAAGAGAGCCATAAATGTGGTCTTAAGAAAGAGCCATGGAGTGATGGGGCCGCGCATGCGAACTGGAGGTGGCTGGCAGTTTTATAGCACAAAGGGCAGAGATGTGCCCCAGCCTGTAGGCAAGGACTGGGAGCGCTGCTGGGGGTGCACAACCTAGGACCCTGCAGATTATAGCACAGACAGAAATAGAGATAGTGTGACCTGGAGAGATCACTGAAGAACAGACTGCGATCTCTCTGCTCTGAGGCAGAGGGTTGGAAATGATCTCTTCTGCTCTCTCAGAAGAGATGCAGAAAGCCACCAGGGAAAGCCACCAGAAAACAAAAGCCCCCAAAAAACGGTTTTCACTGAGCACATCCCTTTCCACAGGGGTCAGGGCAACTCTGCCCAAATAGGATTGCCTGAGTTAACAGTGCAGCAGGCCCCTCCCCCAGAAGACAGGCTGGGAGAACAAAAGGCCGGCAACCCTAAGGTGCCTAGAAAACAGGTGCATCTTGCTTGGGTTGTGGTCAATAATTTGGACTCTGTACATTCCCTCAACCACCCCTCAACAGAATGACTAGGAGGAGGAATGCCCAAAGTAGGGAAGACTCAGAGACTGTGGCTTCTGCCACAGATTTACAAATGGATACAGATATAATCAAGATGTCAGAGATGGAATTCAGCCTAGCAATTGTGAAGACTGGAGAATGGAGAAATCGATTAATGGCAACATGGAGTCTCTAAGGGCAGAAATGAAGGCTGAAACAGCAGAAATTAAAAACGCTATCAATGAGATCCAGTCTAATCTAGATAATCTAACAGCTAGGGTAAGCGAGGCAGAAGAACAAATTAGTGATCTAGAAGACCAATTAATAGACAAGAAGGAAAAAATGAGGTCAGGGAAAAACAACTTGAAATCCATGAAAATAGAATCAAAGAAATAAGTGACACCATGGAACATTCCAATGTCAGAATTATTGGGATCCCTGAGGGGGTGGAGAGAGCGAGAGGACTAGAAGATATATTTGAGCAAATCGTAGCTGAGAATTTCTCTAATCTGGGGAATGAAATAAACATTCGTGTCCTAGAGGCAGAGAGGACCCCTCCCAAGATCAAGGAAAATAGGCCAACGCCCCAGCATGTAATGGTAAAATTCATAAATCTTAGAACCAAGGAAATCATCTTAAGGGCAGTTGGGGGAAGAGATTCCTTATGTACAGAGGGAGGAACATCAGAATAACGTCAGACCTATCCACAGAGACCTGGCAAGCCAGAAAGGCCTGGCAAGACATATTCAGGGTACTAAACGAGAAGAACATGCAGCCAAGAATACTTTATCTGGCAAGGCTGTCATTTAGAATGGATGGAGAGATGCAGAGCTTCCAAGACCAGCAGAAACTGAAAGAATATGTGACCACTAAGCAAGCCCTGCGAGAAATATTAAGGGGCGTTCTAAAAAAGGGGAAAGACCCCAAAAGTGATATAGAAAAGAAATTTACAGGAACAATCTATAAAAACAAGGGCTTCACAGGCAACATGATGACAATAAATTCATATCTTTCTAATCACTCTCAATGTGAACAGCCTAAATGCTCCCATAAAACAGCACAGGGTTGCAGATTGGATAAAAAGACAGGACCCATCCATATGCTGTCTACAAGAGACACATTTTCAACCTAAAGATACATGAAAGTGAAGGGATGGAGATCCATCTTCCAGGCCAACGGACCACAAAAGAAAGCTGAGCTAACAATTCTCATATAAGACAAATTAGATTTTAAGCTAAAGACAGTAGTTAGAGACACAGAAGGACACTATATCATTCTTAAAGGGTCTATCCAACAAGAAGATCTAACAATTGTAAATATCTACGCCCCCAACATGGGAGCAACCATCTACATAAGCCAACTGTTAACCAAAATTAAGAGTCATATTGATAACAATACGTTAATTGTAGGAGACCTCAATACTCCACTCTCAGCAATAGACAGATCATCTAAGCAGAAAATCAACAAAGAAACAAGAGCTTTGAATGACATACTGGACCAGATGGACCTCATAGATATATACAGAACATTCCACCCTAAAACAACAGAATACTCATTCTTCTTGAGCACACATGGAACTATCTCCAGAATAGACCACATACTCGGTCACAAATCAGGTCTCAACTGATACCAAAAGACTGAGATTATTCCTCGTATATTCTCAGACCATAATGCTTTAAAACTGGAACTCAATCACAAGAAAACAATTGGAAGAATTGGAATCTAACACTTGGAAGCTAAAGACCACTCTGCTCAAGAATGTTTGGGTCAACCAGGAAATAAAAGAAGAACTGAAACAATTCATGGAAACCAATGAGAATGAAAACACATCAGTCCAAAACCTATGGGATACTGCAAAGGCGGTCCTAAGGGGGAAATGCATAGCCATCCAAGCCTCACTCAAAAAAATAGAAAAATCCCAAATTCACCAACTAACTTTACACATTAAAGAACTAGAGAAAAAGCAACAAACGATGCCTAAGCCATGCATTAAAAGAGAAATAATTAAGATTAGAGCAGAGATCAATGAATTAGAAACCAGAAACACAGTAGATCAGATCAACAAAACTAGAAGCTAGTTCTTTGAAAGAATTCATAAGATCGATAAACCACTGGCCAGACTTACCCAAAAGAAAAGAGAAAGGACCCAAATTAATCAAATTATGAATGAAAGGGGAGAGATCACGACTAACACCAAGGAAATAGGAACAATTATTAGAAATTTTTATCAACAACTATATGCCAATAAATTGAGCAACCTGGAAGAAATGGATGCCTTCCTGGAAACCCATAAACTGCCAAGACTGAAACAGGAAGAAATTGACAACCTGAATAGGCCAATAACGCATAACGAGATTGAAGCAGTGATCAAAAACCTCCCAAAAAACAAGAGTCCAGGGCCTGATGGATTCCTGGGGAATTTTACCAAACATTCAAAGAAGAAATAATACCTATTCTCCTGAAGCTGTTTCAAAAAACAGAAACAGAAAGAAAGCTTCCAGATTCATTCTATGACACCAGCATTACCTTAATCCCCAAACCAGGAAAAAAAAAACCCATCAAAAAGGAGAATTTCAGACAGATAGCTCTGATGAATATGGATTCCAAAATTCTCAACAAAATCCTAGCTAATAGGATCCAACAATACATTAAAAGGATCATCCACCACGACCAAGTGGGATTTATTCCTGGGATGCGAGGGAGGTTCAACATTCACAAATCAATCAATGTAATAGAACACATTAATAAGAGGAGAGAAAAGAGCCATATCATCCTCTCAATTGATGCAGAAAAAGCATTTGACAAAATACAGCATCTTTTCCTCATTAAAACTCTTCAGAGTGTAGGGATAGAGGGAACATTCCTCAAGTTCATAAAATCCATCTATGAAAAACCCACAGCGAGTATCATTCTCAATGAGGAAAAGCTGAGAACCTTTCCCTTAAGATCAGGAACACGACAAGGATGCCCACTCTTGCCACTATTGTTTAACATAGTACTATAAGTCCTAGCAACAGCAATCAGACAACAAAAAGAAATAAAGTGTATTCAAATTGGCAAAGAAGAAGTCAAACTCTCTCTCTTCGCAGATGACATGATATTTTATGTGGAAAATCCAAGACTCCACTCCCAAATTACTAGAACTCATACAGCAATTCAGTAATGTGGTAGGATAAAAAATCAGTGCACAGAATTCAGTTGCTTTCTTATACACTAACAATGCAACTGTAGAAAGAGCAATTAGAGAAATGATTCCATTTCCAGCACCAAAAACCATAAGATAACTCAGAATAAACCTAGCCAAAGAAGTAAAGGATCTATACTCTAGGAACTACAGAACACTCATGAAAGAAATTGAAGAAGACAGAAAAAGATGGAAAAACCTTCCATGCTCATGGATTGGAAGAATAATCATTGTTAAAATGTCTATGCTACCCAGAGGAATCTATACCTTCAATGCCATCCCAATCAAAATTCCAATGACATTTTTCAAAGTGCTGGAACAAACAATCCTAAAATTTGTATGGAATCAGAAAAGACCCCGAATCACCAAGGAAATGTTGAAAAAGAAAAACAAAGCTGGGGGCATCACGTTGCCTGATTTCAAGCTATATTACAAAGCAGTGATCACCAAGACAGCATGGTACTGACACAAAAAGACATATAGACCCATGGAACAGAATAGAGCCCAGATATGGACCCTCAACTCTATGGTCAAATAATCTTCGACAAAGCAGGAAAAGATACGCAATGGAAAAAAAGACAGTCTCTTCAATAAATGGTGCTGGGAAAATTGGACAGCTATATACAAAAGAATGAAACTCGACCATTCTCTAACACCATACACAAAGATAAACTCAAAATGGATGAAAGACCTCAATGTGAGACAGGAATCCACCAAAGTCCTAGAGGACAACATAGGCAGTAACCTCTTCCACATACGCCACAGCAACTTCTTTCAAGATACATTTCCAAAGGCTTGTGAAGCAAAAGCAAAAATGAACTTTTGGGACTTCATCAAGATAAACAGCTTCTGCATAGCAAAGGAAACAGTCAACAAAACAAAGAGGCAACCCACGGAATGGGAGAAGATATTTGCAAATGACACTATAGACAAAGCGCTGATTTCCAAGATCTATAAAGAACTTCTCAAACTCAACACCCAAAAAAACAAATAATCAAGTCAAAAAATGGGCAGAAGACATGAACAGACACTTCTCCAAAGAAGACATACCAATGGCTAACAGACACATGGAAAAATGTTCCTCATCATTAGCCATCAGGGAAATTCAAATCAAAACCACATTGAGATACCACCTTACACCAGTTAGAATGGCAAAAATTGACAGGGCAAGAAACGACAAATGTTGGAGAGGTTGTGGAGAAAGGGGAACCCTCTTACACTGTTGGTGAGAATGCAAGTTGGTACAGCCACTTTGGAAAACAGTGTGGAGGTTCCTCAAAAAATTAAAAATAGAGCTACCCTATGACCCAGCAATTGCACTACTGGGTATTTACCCCAAAGACACAGATATAGTGAAAAGAAGGGCCATATGCACCCCGATGTTCATAGCAGCAATGTCCGCAATAGCCGAACTGTGGAAAGAGCCGAGATGCCCTTCAACAGATGAATGGATAAAGAAGATGTGGTCCATATATACAATGGAATATTACTCAGCCATCAGAAAGGATGAATAGCCAACTTTTACATCAACATGGATGGGACTGAAGGAGATTATGCTAAGTGAAAGAAGTCAAGCAGAGAAAGTCAATTATCATATGGTTTCATTATTTGTGGAACATAAAGAACAGCATGGAGGACATTAGGAGAAGGAAGGGAAGAATGAAGGGAGGGGACATTGGAGGGAGAGATGAACCACGAGAGACTATGGACTCTGATAAACAAACTGAGGGTTTTAGAGGGAAGTTGGGTGGGGGGATGTGTTGGCCCAGTGATGGGTATTAAGGAGGGCACATACTGCATGGAGCACTGGGTGTTTATGAAAACAATGAATCGTGGATCGCTACATCAAAAACTAATGATGTATTGTATGGTGACTAACATATTAAAATAAAATAAAATTTAAAAAAAATAAAAATAAATTTAAAGAATAAATTAAAAAAAAAAAGAGCCATGGAAAGTACATTCTGTTTCAGGGTAAGTCGGGTAAGGTCCTTGATGGCAGCAGAATACAGACCAAGAAGAACCACAGAGCTTTAATATAGTACCCATGTATTTTTTTGTTAGAAAAAATAGAAGAGAATGAGTTCCAAAGAAATATATAAAATAGCTTTCACCCTTACCCACCTTTCTTACTGGGAAGAAAAAACATTCACAATTTAACAGATTACAAAACAAGATAGATGTTGAATGTTAGCATTCTTGAATTTCTAAAAGGCATGGCAGTCTTGTTCAGCTCAGGATCCCCAGTGTGTAGCGGTGTTCAAAGCTTGAAATACAGGGGTTCTTCCATAAATGTTGGTTGAATGAATAAACAAGTATAGTTAATAGAAGTGAGTAAGAGAAATATCCCCGTCCAGCTAGTCATTTCATTAAGCCTTTCTTGAATCCCTATGCTTAGAGCTTGGAGGCAGATCCTTTGGGAATGCAGAGATGGATTAAAAAACTGAATACTGCATTCAGAAATTCGTATTTGGTAATCATAATCTCTAAATGAAGTAAAAATTTGCGGGACCAAGGAATTTATTTTATACAGAAAGGAGAACAAAAAAACAAGTATATCATTCAAGAGAGTAACACTGATATGTCTCAAGTAAGATGGGGAAAGAGTTTAACAGAATTGAAAAATATTACATGGAAGTTCTACAAAGTACTGCCCACAATAAATGTCAATACAATTAAATAACATGGGATGAGAATTATGCAAAAATACTATAAAAAATAAAGATAATATAATGTGTTTTAGAAAGATGAAGAATCAACTGTAAAGGACAAACATTTTTGTCCACATAAAAATTAAAGTTTTCCATTTCAAGATGACCAACTACCTACCAGTGTTTCTCTCTTCCTTTTGAGATCTTGAAAATAACAATAAGAGCATCAAAAAGCTATAATCCATCAATAATAAAGAGAAAAGGTAGGAGCCAGTCATGAATGGGGTTTTTCTAAAACATTCTATGAGAATGAAAAACAGAATGTGAGAGAAGAGGAAGCAAATGGTCCTAAAGCAATGGAGAGCATCAGCCTGCTCATCAGGAATCTTGGAATGATGTGGATATCTGTATGGTCTGACAGAGCATGACAGTATGAAACTGAGCACAAGGAAATGGGTTAAAAATCTCTACATACATGGGATTTTTTAAAAAGGACTTTATTGATTTATTTGAAAGAGAGCACAAGAGAGAGGAGGGGCAAAGGGGAAAGGAGAAGCAGACTCCCTGCTGAACAGGGAGCTGAACACTGGGCTCCATCCCAGGGCCCCAAGATCATGACCTGAGCTGAAGGCAAATGCCTAACTGACTGAACCACCCAAGTTCCCCTCCATATAGGATTTTTAACCCATATGGACTTAGATCTGTTGTACACAGAGTGGCAAAAGCAAACGTGTAGACTCTAGGGAAAAATAAAAGGTCTTTGCTAATAACAATACAGTAGTAGAATAAATTATCTGCAGAGAACTAGGGCAGCCTGTGTAAGTCTGATACTCTAGAGTAAGGTCCTCAGCATTCATGCTTTTGTGCAACAGAATTAAAACCAGCTCCCATTCTGCTGCCCTTAGAAAAAAGCCTTATATCCCACCAGCCCTACTTCATATACTCAGAGCTCTCTTGTCAAATTTTCTATTAAGTTATCCTTTGATGAGGACAAAAACTAATTCCATCATTTCAAGTACAACTGATATGCTGGCACTTCTCAAATCAATACCACAATACCAGTTTTTTTACTATTTTTAAATCTCAAAAAGCAAAGAACTCTTAATCTACCATCCCTCAAATCTCTTGGCTGTTCTCTTCTTATCTTGGTTAACACACACCCAGTCACTAAATTGCTCAAGCCAAAACCTAGGAGTCATTGTGGATACTTCTTTTTCCCTCAGTCCATAAGCAAGTTCTGTCAAGTCTGACTCCAAAAGCTATCCCAAACTTGTCAACTTTTCTTTGGACTCTTAACTACCCTCTTAACTACCTTAACTACTTCTTAACTACCCTACCTTCACCTCTGCCCTGGATTTCCTACAAAGCATTCTGACTTATTCTGATTTCCTACAATACATTATCCATTGAGAAGCCAGAATGATCTTTTTAGGATATACATCAAAAATCATATCCCTCCTAGAATCCACCCAAAGGACTCCTTTCTCACTCACAATGAATTCCAAACCCTTTACCAAGGCTGGAGAACCTCAGGTGACATTGCCCCTGCCAGTTTTCCTAACTTCATCTCAGGTACACTTCTTTTTTTTCTCAGTCTGCTGTAAATACTCTGGTCTGGGCCTCTTTAGAGATTTCTGAAGACTGTCTCGACCTCAGGACATTTATAATTGCTTTCCCGCTGCCTCAAATACTCTTTCCCCAGATCTTCACACCGAGAGCCACCATTTTTTTTTCTTTAAAGTCTCAGGTTCCTGAGACAGGTTTTCCCTCACCACCTGGTCACTCTCTATCATATGAATAAGTTCCCACAGTTTTCTTCATGTTCCTGTTACATCAACTTCTTCTATTTATTTTTCATCTACTTATATATTTTTTGCACTCCAGGATGAAAACTCCATGGGGCATGTTGTCAGTTTTGTTTCTGACAGTATCCACGGTGCCTAGAACAGTGCCTGGGGCACAATAAGTGCTCAAAAGTCTTTGCTGAATAATTGTTCAAAAATGTCTGAAAAGGAAAAAAAAAAAAAGCCCAATATCTACCAAAATAAAATCAACTCCAGGAAAAACAAAACAAAACTTACGTGGTAGCAAAATAGTAGCTTTTAAAGTACTCTAATTATCAACTCAGGGTAATTTGAGAATAAAATGTAAGAATTTGAAAATCAGAGTTCATAGACATGAGAAAGATTATTTTTAAAATATCTAAAATAGTCACTCACATGCAATGCTAAAGCAAGTATGAACTTTTAGGAGCATTCTGGAAAGTAATCCGATAGTGTCTGTCAATAACTAAATGCACATACCCACCGCCCCAGTAATTTCCCTTTTGGAATCAATTCAGCAGGTATAAAAGCATTAGTAACATGAATGTAGCACCATTTACTGAAGTATTGTTTACAATAACAAAAAAGAAATTGTTCCTGATAATGGTATAATTGAATAAAATTTAGCACATCCATAAAATAGAGTTATCAGGCAGCTGTGTTTAAAAATGAGTTAGGGACATCTGCGTGGCTCATCTGTTAAAGCACCTGACTCTTGATTTCAGCTCAGGGTCTTGATCTCGGGGTCATGAGTTCAAGCCCTGTGTTGGGCTCCATCCTGGGTGTGGAGCCTACTTTAAAAAAGAAATAAAATTTAAAAAATAAAAAATAAAAATGAGTTCGATTAGTGCTTTGGAAGTAGAGTTAGTGTAAATTATTAAGTTTTTAAAAAGAGCAAATTTTTGGCGTGCCTGGCTGGCTCAGTTGGTGGAGCATGTGACTCTTGATCTCTGGGTTGTGAGTTCGAGCCCCACATTGGGTGTAGAGATTATTTAAAAATAAAATCTTTCAAAAAAGCAAGTTTTTGAAAAGCAAATTTCAAAGAAGTATATGGAGTAGGGTGCTATTTTTGAAACAAACAAAAAAGCATATTCATACATGTACATGTGGGCGCACATATATATTAGCAGAAAGAGAAATATACATATAACTATTAGCAATAGCAACCTCGGGGGATGGGAGGTGGGGCAAAGCAAAGAAAAAAATTCTTCTTTATACATCTCCAGAGTGTTTTCTAACTACCAGAAACATGTAATTCTTGTTTTAAATTCTAAACAAAATAAGGAGGAAAAGTTCAGTGAAATGGAAAGAGGAGAGACAGAGACAGAACAACAAAAAGAAGCAATTACCGAATTAAATACTACCCAAAGAGCAAGAAAAAAAATCTCCACAATGAGTCATTTGTACTTTAGAAGAACTCGCGAATAACACGAAATCAATAAAACAAGACACCCAAGATGAAAGGATAAGACCACAGAATCAAGTGAAAAACGAGATTGCAAAGCTAAAAAGACAAAGTGGGGATCAAAACAACACTATTACAGAAATAATAAATACATTTGAAATAGCACAAAAACAATATATGGGCCAAATACTAAATTAGAGGCCAAACACAGAGAATAAAGACAGAGATTGTGAATCTCTGAGGAGAGAGTTAATAGATATCTCAGACAGATAATGATGATCCAGCAAAAGAAAATCAATTGTTCTTCATTCTGGGGAAATCTTGTATTCTGATCTACAAATGGAAGCGGGGAGAACAGTTCATTTATATATTTTTAAAAGATTTTATTTATTTCTTTGAGAATGAGAGAGAAAGAGAGAGCACCTGAGCAGAAGGGAGGGATTGAGGGAGAGGGAGAAACTGACTCCCCACTGAGCACGGGGCCCAATGCTGGGTTGAATTCCAGGACCCTGACCCTGAAAGCACCACCTGCACCAAAGTCAGATGCTTAACTGTAGTACATTTATATATTAAAGACAATTTTCATGAGATGCAAGGGGGGAAAAATAGATCTGCTAATTCAAGGAGACTAGCATGTTTAAAAATAAAAATAAAGATTAAACAGCCTCATCAAAACTCAGCTATATACTGGAAAATTTTATGAAATTTATAAGTGGGAAAAAAAGCAACAGGAAAAGAGTCAGGAAAAGCAAAAGTAATGAGGGAAGAAGAAGAGAGGGAAGGCAGGAGGAAACAAGGAAGAAAGGAGAAAAGAGAGGCAGGGAGAAAACCAGGCTTGACTATGCCAGTAAGTTGAGGAGAAAGTTTGATTATAAGAACATCAGAGCCAGTGGTTCCCACCTTTTCTGTTAGCTCTCCTTCAAAACCTGCACAGAGGGTGAGGAGCTGCAAGGCTTGTCACACGTGTTCAAAATGATTACTTTGGTGAAATACAGGCATTTGTATTTTAACTGTGAATAAAGCTTTAAATCAGTAAAGAAGAAAGTTAATGGGAAAATAGCTGACAACAAGGAGTTAGTGGAGAAAGTACTTCAGCGATCTGAGAATTCTGAAATCACACCATGTAGTCAGCAGACACTAACCCTTTTCAAAAGAAAAAAATACTAAAAACTTTTTAAAATATGTCCTGCCCTTTCATATCCATCTACTTTTTGAGACCAGAACCAGAAATTTGGTCAAAAAGTAGCAAAGATGTTACAACTATGACCAAGGAAGAGCATTCAAAGCCTCCAAGTGTCACAGAAGACTTTCTATCCTCCGGTCCTTCGGATTGGAGAAGACCCTGAAAATTAAATACCCTCTCAAAATCAATAAAAGCAGAGAAACATCTCAGCCAGATTTTAATTTTCTACTAAGTTCCTGCATCACTTGACTTACCTGGGTTTCTCATTCAAGTACATATTTATATTCAGCTTCACAGATCACATGATGGCATAAATGAACATAAATGCCATGCCACTTTTACCCAAGGAGCATTGTTGCCAAACTTAACCTGGCTGGTACTGAATCTGGGGACCGGAAAGAAAGTTAAAGTCAGGGACCCAGAACTTCTCGTGAAAGCCTCAGGAAGCAATGTGTTATATCTGGAAGCATAATTATGACTGGAGAAGGCTATCTGAACTTAGGTGGAAAATAAGCACAGTTAGAGAATTTCATGTTTAAAAAAAAAAAGGCAAGTAAGTGCTGCCTTAATTCTTTTCTGTAATATGGTTAGTTGAGATAAGACAGTTTCAAAGTTCTGCACTGTTATAGATTCAGAGGAATATGAATAAGTAGGTAGATTGGTAGGTAAGTAATCTTTTTTAAAAAAATGAAATGCCATGAACAAGGGATAGGAGGAAATTCAATCAAGTTCTATCTTAGACTTAGTTCTCTGGTCTGAACATTACTATAAACATATTTCAGTGACATCAAAAGATTATTGAAATACACATTGAAAGTCAACATCTTTCTAACAAATGAGTTGTAGTTAAAGTTGAGCTTAAACCAGTTAAATCAAGCCAGAAATAATGGAAACCCATTGATCTGAACAAACTATGATTTTCTAGATCAGAGTGCAACTACTTAAGTGCAATGAAAATAATTCCAGGTCATGTCTTGATCCTATAAAAATCTGTCGTCTGTGATATTGGATTTTGCATTTGCTTCTCAAAGGTCAGAAGAATAGCAGGAAAGCTACGGTTCCAGTTTATCCATAAATCATTTTGTATTCATGGAAGAACTGCTTCATTGCTAAGAGAACTGCCTAGAAACCAGATTGAAAATGTCTACGAATTGAGTAGGTTCCAGATGGTCAGTGATCTGCACAGTGACCACACATTTCAGAACTTAGAAAAAAAGTGTGTGTGTGTGTGTGTGTGTGTGTGTGTGTGTGTGTGTGTGTGAGATTAAGACACTCTTCAAAGTTCTACCTTTTTATAGATTTAGAACTGCTATCATCAGCCATGGATCTATTTATAACATTAAACTCTTAAAAAATCATTATAAGTCATCAAAACTAGGCTTTAATAGAGATGGGATAAAATCATGTATTATCATGTACTATTTTTTTTTTTGCTACTTACCTTTCAAAAATTCTAGAAGTTGTATATAGTTTGAATACTCCCTGATATGGTAATACCATACTATTCTTTCTTTACACAGAGTGTATTAAAACACACACACACACACACACACACACACACACACACAGAACTTGTGAATTTTCAGTCATTCCTATGGCCATAACTAGACTTCGTCACTAGCAATAACAACACTTTCTTCTAATCTCAATTTCAAGATTCCCATTCTTTGACTGTCATCTTTGATCTTTTCACCCACTTCCTATAAAAACCGCATTTCAAACAATCTTTAGTCCTCATAGAACTGCCAATCCATTATCACCTCCACCTTTTACTTTTGAATACCCCAGCATCCCTCTTCCCTCTTTACCCCATTGAGATTCCATGATTGATTATTATAATCACATTGCTGCATATAACTTCAATGAGCTCTTCCTCCTTATCTTTCTCTGACAAAACTGCATACGCGTTAAATTCCACTCTTTGCCTACTCTCCCACCTGAACTTGGATGAGTGAATTTAGACAAAGAAAAACCCACAATCAGGTTGGCTCATCTTCCTTGGTTTATATTCATGAGCATGAACAAATTCTCTAATGCTTTCTAGAAATCATATTATACTTTCTTCTGTCCATTTATACTCCACTTACTTAGATGACTTTTTCCCACCTTCTCCATTCCACCATCAAACCTCAAATCCTTCCTCCCCTTCTTCATCTTCAGGTAATGATTTGGCTTCATAATTTATTCAAACAATCTAAAAAGAATCCTCACAGACTCTCACAATCATATAGACCCTCCAACTAACATCTTCACTCACTCTTCTGTCCCAAATTTTCCCTAAGTTAAACTATTCCTTCTCTTTTCTAAAGGAACTTATTTGACTTGTAGACTATAACCCAGTCCCTTTAACCTATCCAAGGATATCATTCAGGTGATTCTTTCCTCTCTTTGCTGTATTATCAATTTCCTCTTACCACTGGATTATTTCTATTACCTTATATTCTATTGATGCTCTATCTTTAAAGTAAAAACTGAGTTGTTTCCACATTTGTTTTCCTTCACACCAAAGTTCTTCGAAAGACCTGCCTTTTTACTTGGTCTCCAATTTCTCTCTTAAACTCGCTCTAAAAACTCAAGTCTCAGTCTTGGTCTCCTATCTTCTCTATCTGCATTCCCTGCCTTGATGGTCTCATCAGTCTCACAGTTATAAATCTCATCTACATGCACGTAACTCCTAAATGTATCATTTACATCTTCAGTTCATCTCTCCCAAATGCAAGACTTATTTTTCCACTGCTTGCTCTAAATCCCTATAATGAACTGAATGTCTATGTCCCCCCGGAATCGATATTTTGAAGCTCTAACCCCCAGCTTGGCTGTATTTGGAGATGAGCCCTCTAAGGAAGTAATTAAGGTTAAATGAAGTCATAAGGGTGGGGCCTTGATCCAATAAGATTAGTGCCCTTATAAGAAGACATACAAGAGAGCTTGCTCTCTCTTTCTCCAAAAGCACATAAAGAAAGGTCAGTCCGATGTAGCTAGAAGACAGCATCTGTAGGCCATTTCCCTCGCCAGAAACCACATTTGCCAGCATCTTGATTGTGGACTTTTAGCCTCTAGAACTATGAGAAATAAATTTCTATTGTTTAAGCAAGACAGTCTGTGGCACTTTGTTATGCGGCCTCAATAGACTGATACAATCCCCATTTGGATGTTTAAAGAACATCTCAAGCTGAGCATACTCAAAATTAAATTCCCAACCTTTTCCCCAAAACCTGCTCTACCACCTTCCTGTGTCATGGCCAAATTGTAACAATCTTCAATCCCTCTCTTTTCATCATATCCCATACCATTTCCACCAGGAAATCTTTTGGTTATATCTTCAAAACATATCTAGAATGTAACCATTTATCTTCACTTCCATTGCTAGTTCCATGGATCAAGTTACTTCATCTCACCTAAATTACTGTAATATCCTCATATCTGATCTCCCTGTATCTATCCTTATATTCTATCTTATAGTGTCAGCAAATTAAGGAAATGCTTGCAAAATAATGGGGCATGTCAAAGAACATAGAAACTAATTTGAAGTAGCTCTCACTGGCCAAATCTGGGACAAATGAGAAATAAGATGATAATAATCCATGAGTCCACACTCACATAAATAAATAATTGAATACCTAAATAAATGGGGGAGATGGGACAGCCCTTCCTTACCATAGAATTTTAGTCAATCGATGTAAAAATAATGATGGAACTAGAAATATCATTTGGCAAACACTACATTATATTTGCTGCAGGCAAGCATCACCAATAAATACTAAATCCAGTTGGTGAAAGTACTACAAGAAACAGGATATTTGCAAAGCTTCAAAGGCTCTCCCCACAATATACTTATCATTTTAAAATTGACAATTGTAACTTCATAGCACAGAAATCTGGCAGATACCACCTTAATCAAGTCATCAAAGCATCACCAAAAATGATACATATCAACATCATGTACTCCTGGGCATGATCCACTGAGAAGAGCACATCACTTCTGTGGTAGACTTGCCAAAAATTGCACAATGTCAAGCAGATCATGGCAAAATATCATACAAAATTTGAGACCCACCCTACAAAATAAATGGCTAGTACTCTTCCAAAATGATGACCAATAAATGCAGTGTGAGAGTGCAGAAAAGGATCTAGAAAAAGGACATTAATTCTAATATTGAGAAAATTTAAATAATGTCTGTAGATTCAGTATTGCATCAATATCAATTTCCTGGTTTCAACAATTATACTGTGGCTATACAATGTATTAAAACTGAAGGAAGCTGGGTAACGAGTATACAGGGACTCTCTGTACTATTTTTTGCAACGTTTGTAAGACTGACATTCATTCAAAATAAATCATCAGACAAAAACCATGCTGCTTCTCCACCCCAAACCCTGCTATGGCTTCCAGGTTCCCTCGGACTTAATAACTAGCTGGGCTCATCACTCATTCTCTCTCTGCTCCAGCCACACTGTTTTCTCTGCTGTTCCTTAACAAACCAGGCATGCTCCCACCTTAGAGGCTTTCCCTGCTGTTTCCTCTGCCTGGGAGGTATTTCCCCAGGATACCCATATGGCTAATTCCTCCAACTCTCTCAAGCCTTCTCATCTTACCTTACAGTGCTACCTGAAAATGCTATTTGATACTGCAAACTGAAACCCCCCTCTCTGCCCCCAGAATTTCTGATTGTCTACCTTGCTCTATTTTGTCTCATTTTTCCATAGTACTTTTCACCTTCTCCCATGCCATTTAGTTTAGTTAGTATTTTTATTATTATGTCCCCACTCACTAGTATGTAAACTCCAAAAAGGCAGAAAATGTTCTCTAGTATGTTCACTGTTGTATCCAAAGTGCCCAGAACAGTGCCTGGGACAAAAAAAGCCTTCTGGAATTATTAATTGCCAAATGAATGAATTCTAAATACTTTAATGGAGTTTAACATCTTAGAATTTTTTTTCCTTTTATCTCATACTGTTGCTTGCATTCTTTTATTTTGGTATCTTCTTTCAGAATATCTTTACAGGTTGGATCTTAATTTTCTGTTGATAGACTGGTCATCATAAAATATTAATAATACCCAAAAAAATCTGAAAAAATATTCACAGCATATATTACAGAATAAGTTAATATTTATATTATATATAATATTTATAATAAAAAGATAATATTTATATATTAAATATAAAAACCATTAAACTTATAAGCAAAAAAACAATCACTGGAACAGAAAAATGTGCAAAAGATAAGAAGGGGTAATGCATGAAAGAATTATGGTTGCCTTGCAAAAATACTAGTTAAGTTACTAACAAAGAAATTTAAAAAAAGAAATAATGTATAGTTCTTCTCTACCAAACTAGGAAGGAAGGAAGAAGTTAATAGCTTAATAGAAAGTAACTGTGTTCCCCCTGGGGGGGTCCCCACAAGAAGAAAAATTGATTTTGATCAGATCTCCTTGTACCCATGCTAATGGAATTTTACTGACATGAAGAAAAATGGGGAGCTCTTATTAAAACAAAAACAAAAAGGTTCTTTTTAGTCAAGTATATCTGATCAGTCTAGATGAGTACTGCCCAATGAAGAATGATTTTGTCCTGTGAAGGACTTTTGACAGTGTTTGGAGCCCGTTTTTTTGTTTCTTTGTTTGTTTGTTTTGGTTTGGGTTTTTGTTTTGTTTTGTTTTTCTTTTTCTGGTTCACACTGGAAGAGGAACTCCTGACATCTAGTGGTAAAAGCCAAGAATGCTGTTCAACATCCTCCCACACACAGGTCAGATCTACCAACAAAGACTATCCAGTCCAAAATGTCAATAATGCTGAGGTTCAGAAGCCCTGGTCTAGATAGATTACTGTAAATAAAGCTGGAATTTAAGAAATGGTGCATTGCAGTTGAGTAGAGAACAGAAGTGAGCCTTGTTCTCTTTAATCCCACATGACTAACCAAGTGTGAAAATAAAGCTCTGTAGTGGGCAGAATGATTTCCCCAAATCACCACATGAATAGTGATTACATCCTAATCATAAGAACCTGTATATATGTTACCTTACATGATAAAAATGATTTTGCAGATGTGACTAAGGTGAAATAAAGAGAGTATCTTGGATTATCCAGGTGAACTCAATCTAATCACATGTACTCTTAGAAGATGAGTTTAGCTGTCTTCGGAGAAAGAGAGAATACAAAAGGGAAGACAGGAGTAGTGAGGCATGCAAAGAACCCAACACACTGTTGCTGGCCTTGAAGACACAGGGATCCATAAACCAAGGAATATAGGTGACCTCGAGAAGCTGAGAAAAATTCTTGGAACCAATTTCAAGTCTACATTATTATTAATTATAGTCAGCTTGTTGTACATTAGGTCTTCAGAATATATTTATCCTTGCTTTTGATGTTTCCTGCAGATTGACCGAGTCTAAACTCCTTAATGGATTCGGTCTTCAGAAACCCATTCCAGAAAGACCTTTTTCACCTGGTTTTCCTCCCTGCTGCCCCTCTACTGTGAGTCAATGAATAATGAGCAGACTACTTCTAGTAGGGGCAGGGAGGGTGCTACAGAGAAAAAGAAATTTTTAAAATATTTCCCCCTGGAAATTCTGAACTTCTCACTATTTATTGCCAGTGCCAATATTGTATTTAATGTTCTTAAAAAGGAAGTGTCACAGTACTGAGAAAAGCAGAGTATAAACTCCAAGAAGAGAGACGAAATCTTCATCTCAGCAAAAGACTCTCTTCTATCTTGTAATTTCCGTAACATGAAAAACAAAAAAAAAAAGCACATTTGCAGGTATCAAGTTAGCCAGACATCACTGAGAGATTAAAAACTAAGAATCAGAATGTAATAAACAGTTCTTTGGTCAAGGCCAGACTACATGGTAACAAAAGAGAATCCAGACCACTCTGTTTTGTTTTTAGGCTCCTACTTTAAAGGTTTGGATGTTACCAGTTTCTCCGAGATTTGTAACAAGAAAATAATGCCTCCTCTCTACCCATAGCCTCATATATTGCTATAAACACATACAAATTCAGTCATTTGTATATTGTTCCCTTTTTTAAAAAGAGGTTCAGTCGTCCTCAACACATCCCTTTAGGTATCTAAAAGTCTCCAATAAGGGGGAAAAAAGCACTCAAGCTCTTTTTATATTAATAATTGGATTAGGAAAAATACTATTTACTATATGTTTGACCTTGCACAAGTGTTTTACATGTATCATTATTCTCAAATCTGCATAATCCATGAGATAAGCGCATGAGAACCCCCTATCTCACCGTTGGAGGGAAGGTGGCGAGCCCACTACTCTGTGAACAGAATTCTGTCCAACATCCTTTGTATTTCCTGGCATATCACCTCATCTTTTTGGATGTGCTGTTACCCTAAATCAGTACAACGATTTTAAATTTAAATGAGTATTCACCTCCTTATATTACCATAAATCTTTTATTAAAGGTCAAATTTGACTGAAATGAGGAAAGTCCCACAGAAAATGGTGGTAAAGATCAGATGAAGATTCAGCCCTGAAGTTTCTCCTCTGTTGCTCAGCCACTGCACTAATTCTGTTTCCAATTTAAAAGTAGTAAATCTCTAGATAATCTTTTGAATGGCTTCCAGTCACTGAAATATATTTTATAGCTTCCATAGAAGTGTAACACTGATTGTAAGTAAGATTTGTGAAACATCAAGTAGCATTAGATCCTCAAATTTAAAAGGAGGATTCATATTCTACAAGGCTGTTTGAGACAGCCTTAAGCCAAATCAGCAGATTTGACTCAAGGCATGTCTACCACAGAATTATAGACAGACAGCTAGTGTCGGAGAAGTTTTACAGATGAGTCAACCACTCATTCAACTTTCTAACAGCTTTACCTCAGGCCCTGGCCACTATAACACCAAGGAAGCAAGCCAATAGGAGAATAAAATTGTTTCACTAAAAATAATAACAGTATTAATTACAGCTTTATTTTTATCATTGTTAGATTCTAGGCACATACTATGCGCTTAACATTCAACAAATATTAATCAGGAAAATGAAAAATGATTATAGAGTTAGGTTCTGCAGCTAGTCTCTGTTGGTCATGATCTCAGGTCTACCACTTTTAACTAAATAATCTTAGCCACAATATTTAAATTCTCATGTGTAAAATGGGATAAAAAATAATACTTACCTCATAAATTGTGAGAAATAGAAGAGTGTGTACAAGAGGAAGGTCCCAGGTGGCAATGTTCAGGAAGACCTTGAACTCATCTATGCCCACAGACACACTGATTCTGTACCTACACATAGAGCAATTGCTCCTGAAGAAGAACTAGGGCTGATGGAGCAGGTTTGCAAGACAAATAATAGAGGGACCACACAGAGAGGAAGAGATGGAGACAAGTAATGATGGGAGCCCCACCCCCAATGTGGGGGAATGCAGTAGGGAGGAATATCACTGAGGGGCCCATGGGCAGACTCACCCACACTGGTCACAGTCGGGGGAGGGGGGAAAGCTGTTTAAAGGGAAACTAGACTTTTTTTTTAAATTATGTTATGTTAATCACCATACATTACATCATTAGTTTTTGATGTAGTGTTCCATGATTCATTGTTTGCATATAACACCCAGTGCTCCATTCAATACATGCCCGCTTTAATACCCATCACCAGGCTAACCCATCCCCCCACCCCCTCCCCTCTAGAACCCTCAGTTTGTTTCTCAGAGTCCATAGTGTCTCATGGTTCGTTTCCCCCTCCAATTTCCTCCCCTTCATTCTTCCCCTACTGCTATCTTCTTTTTTTTAAACATATAATGTATTATTTGTTTCAGAGGTACAGGTCTGTGATTCAACAGTCTTACACAACTCACAGTGCTCACCATAGCACATATCCTCCCCAATGTCTATCACCCAGGCACCCCATCCCTCCCACCCCCACCACTCCAGCAACCCTCAGTTTGCTTCCTGAGGTTAAGAATACCTCATATCAGTGAGATCATATGATACATGTCTTTCTCTGATCGACTTATTTCACTCAGCATAAGACCCTCCAGGTCCATCCACGTCGTTGCAAATGGCAAGATCTCATTCCTTTTGATGGCTGCATAATATTCCATTGTATATATATATACCACTTCTTCTTTATCCATTCATCTATCGATGGATGTCTTGGCTCTTTCCATAGTTTGGCTATTGTGGACACTGCTGCTATAAACATCAGGGTGCATGTACCCCTTCAGATCCCTACATTTGTATCTTTGGGGTAAATACCCAGTAGTGCAATTGCTGGATTGTAGGGTAGCTCTATTTTCAACTTTTTGAGGAACCTCCATACTGTTTGCCAGAGTGGCTGTACCAGCTTGCATTCCCACCAACAGTGTAGGAGGATTCCCCTTTTTCCACATCCCCGCCAACGTCTGTCATTTCCTGACTTGTTAATGTCATTTCCTGACTTGTTAATTTTAGCCATTCTGACTGGTGTGAGGTGGTATCTCATTGAGGTTTTGATTTGGATTTCCCTGATGCTGAGCGATGTTGAGCACTTTTTCATATGTCTGTTGGCCATTTGGATGTCTTCTTTGGAAAAATGTCTGTTCATGTCTTCTGTCCATTTCTTGATTGGATCATTTGTTCTTTGGGTGTTGAGTTTGATAAGTTCATAGATTTTGGATACTAGCCCTTTATCTGATATGTCATTTGCAAATATTTTCTCCCATTCTGTTGGTTGTCTTTTGGTTTTGTTGACTGTTTCTTTTGCTGTGCAAAAGCTTTTTATCTTGATTAAGTCCCAATAGATCATTTTTGCCCTTGCTTCGCTTGACTTTGGTGATGGGGAAACTAGACTTTTAAGTAAGTCCATTTACTAACCCTAGGGCATCCGCCAAATTGAGAGAAAACTGCTGGAACTCTTTCCAGAGTCCAAGGCACTGGTGAGTGCAAATTTTTACATTCCCCCCCCACCTTGATAATGCAAATAGGAACAGGGTTCAGGTGCCTTGTCCACCCTGCTAGGGCTGCCCTAGTGCACCCCAGGCCTGGCTTATACCAGCTCTAGACATCCCCACAGGTGGCTCTGGTACCATGTGCCCCAGGTCTCCCCACCTGGACCCACTCCAGCTCCATCAATCCTGACAAGGCAGCCCCAGCATGGCACCTTCTGAGACCAACTTGCCTACACCCAATGCAGCTGTACCACCAAGGCTGCCTTGATGCAAGACATCCTGGGACTGATCCCCCACCTGTGCCCACTCCAGTTCCACCTTTCCACCAGGGCAGCTCTCATACTGCATACCCCAGGACAGCTCCAGCCCACATCTGCTCCAGTCTTAGCCATCCCACCAAGGCAGCCACAGTGAATATGCTCAGGATCCCACACATGCACTTCCTCCAGCTCTAGCCATCCAACCAAGGTGCCTGGTTGGGCACACCCTGGGATCCCTGCTCCAACCCACCAAACTCCTAGACACATGCAGTCTACACAAGGGATGCTCCTATACAAGACCTGTCCTTCCACACCAGAAGAAGTAGCTGTTCCAGCTAATATAGGAAGAAGCACAGAATGTCAAACAAAATGAGGAGACAGAGGAATATGTTACAAACAAAAGAACAAGATAAAACTCCAGGAAAAAAACCTAAGAAAACAAAGACTAAGTAATTTACCTGATAAAGATTTCAAAGTAATGGTCATAAAGACACTCACCAAACTCAGAAGAAGAATGGAAGAACACAGTGAAAACTTCAGGAAAGGGTTATAAAATATGAGAAAGAACGAATCTATCTAAATAACACAATAACAGAAATGAAAAATACATTAGAGGGAATCAACAGCAGATTATATGATACAGAAGAATGATCAGCAGTCTGGAAAACAGATCAGTGGAAATCACCCAATCAGAACAGCAAAAAGATAAAAGAATTTTTAAAAATGAGAATAGCTGGGGCACCTGCCTGGCTTAGGTGGTAGAGCAGGTGACTCCTGGTCTTAGGGTCATGAGTTTGAGCTCCACGTTGAGCACAGAGATTACTTAAGAAAAATAAAAATTAAAAATAATAATAAAATAAAAATGAGGACAGTTTAAGGGACCCCTGGGAGATCAAGGGCACTAACATTCATATTATATAAGGTCCCAGAAGGAGAAGAGAGAGAAGGGCAGAAAACAAATTTAAGGAAATAATGGCTGAAAATTTCCCTCACTTGGGGAAGGAAACAGATATCCAGCTCCAGGATATACAGAGAATTCCAACTAAGATGAACCCAAAGAGATCCACACCAAGACATATTATAATTAAAATGGCAAAAGTTAAAGATAAAAAAAAGAATCTTAAAAGCATCAGGAAAAGAACCAAATAATCAGACTCGAGGGAAGCCACATAAGACTATAAGCTGATGTTTCAGCAGAAATTTTTCAGGCCAGAAGAGAGAGGAATGATGTATTTCAAGTCCTGAAAGGGAAAACCTTACAACCAAGAATACTCTACCTAGCAAGATTATCATTCAGGATTGAAGGAGAAATGAAGAGTTTCCCAAACAAGCAAAATCTAAAGGAGTTCATCATCATTAAACTGGCCTTACAAGAAAAGTTAAAAGGTCTTTTTTTAAAATATTTTATTTATTTGTCAGCGGGGAATAACACAAGCATGGGGAGCAGCCAGCAGAGGGAGAAGCAGGCTCCCCGCTGAGCAAGAACCCCAATGTGGGGCTCAGTCCCAGGACCCTGGGATCATGACCTGAACCTAAGGCAGATGCTTAACCAACTGAGCCACCCAGGCATCCCTGAAAGGTCTTCTTTAAGTGGAAAAGAAAATGCCATAAAGAGAAATAAGAAAATATATGAAAGGAAAAAAATCACACTGGTAAAGGCAGTTGATCAGCCACTAATGTGCCACTTATTAATAGGCCAGTATGAAGGTTAAAAGACAAAAGTAGTAAAAGTAACTATAACTTCAATAAGTAGTTAAGGAATACAGAAAATAAAAAGAGGTAAAATATGATGTCAAAAACATAAAACGGGGGGGAATAACGATAGTGTGCTTTTAGAATGTGTTCAAAGTTAAGAAAATATCAACTTAAAATAGACCACTATATAAATAGGACACTATATACGAATCTCATGGTAACCACAAACCAAAAACATACAACAGATGTACAAAAAGTAAAAAGAAAGAAACCCAAACATAACACTAAAGAGAATCATGAAATCACAGGGGAAGAGACCGAGAGAAGAGGAGCAAAATTGCAAAAACAACTGTAAAACAAGTAACAAAATGGCAATAAGTACATATCCGTACTATAATTTTTACTTTAAATGTAATTTGATTACTTTAAATGTAAATGGACTAAATGCTCCAACCAAAAGACATAGGGTATCTGAATGGATTAAAAAAACAAGACCCATCTATCTGCTGCCTACAAGAGACTCACTTCAGATCAAAAGACACTCTCACACTGAAAATGAAGGAATAGGAGATATTCCATGAAAATGGAAATGAAAAGAAAGGTGGGGTAGCAATTCTCATATCAGAAAAAAATAGACTTTAAAATAAAGATTATAACAGAAGATAAAAAGGGCAATACATAATGATAGAGAGGTCAATCCAAGAAGAGGATATAACAGTCATAATATATTTTATGCACCCAATATAGGAACACTTAAATAAATAAAGCAAATATTAACAGACATAAAGGGAGAAACTGACTGCAAGACAATAATATTAGAACTCTTTATACCGTATTTATATCAATGGATAGATCATCCAGACAGAAAGTAAATAAACAATGGCCTTTAACAACACATTAGACCAGATAGAATTAATACACATATACAGAACATGTCATTAAGATACACATTCTTCTCAAGTGCACATGGAACATTCTCCAGAATAGATTACATGTTAGGCCACAAAAAAAGTTTCAACAAATTCAAGAAGACTGACATCTTATCAAGCATCTTTTCTGAGCACAACAGTATGAAACTAGAAATCAATTACAAGAAGAGAAATTTATATGTTAAAAAAAGAAGAAGAAGAAGATAGCAGAAGGGGAAGAATGAAGGGGGGGAAATCGGAGCGGGAGATGAACCATGAGAGATGATGGACTCTGAAAAACAAACTGAGGGTTCTAGGGGGGAGGGGGGTGGGAGGATGGGTTAGCCTGGTGATGGGTATTAAGGAGGGCACATACTGCATGGAGCACTGGGTGTTATATGCAAACAATGAATCATGGAACACTATATCAAAAACTAATGATGTAATGTATGGTGATTAACATAATAAAAAACATATATATATGTATATATATATAAAGAAGAAAACTGAAAAAAATGTGGAGATTAAACCACATGTTACTAAACAACCAATGGATCAATGAATAAATCAAAAAGGAAACCAAAAACAGCTTAGGGCAAAAGAAAATATAAGCACAACTTTCCAAAGTATATGGGATACAGCAAAAGTAGTTCTAACAAGGAAGCTCATAGCAGTACAAGCCTACCTCAAAAAACAAGAAAAATCCCAAATAAATAATCTAACTTTACACCTAAAGGAACTAGAAAAAGAAAAACAAACAAGACTCAAAGTTTGTAGAAGGTAGGAAATAATAAATATCAGAGTGGAAATAAATGAAAACAGAGACTTAAAAAACAATAGAAAATATCAAAGAAACTGAAAATTGGTTCTTGAAATAAAATTGCTAAACCTCTAGCCCAACTTATCAAGAAAAAGTGAGGACCCAAGTAAATAAAATTAGAAATGAAAGAGTAGAAGTTACAACTGATATACCACAGAAATACGAAGGATCATAAGAGACTACTATAAACTGCATGCCAACAAATTGGAAAACCTGGAAGAAATGGATAAATTCCTAGAAAGACACAACCTTCCAAGACTGAAGCACAACTTTCTAAGACTGAATCATGAAGAAATAAAAAATCTGAATAAACTGATTGAAGTGATGAAATTGAATTCATAATTTCAAAATTCCCAAAAAAACAGAATCAAGACAAGATGACTTCGTAGGTGAATTCTACCAAACATTTAAAGAAGAGTTCATTTCTATCTTTCTCAAATTATTTCAAGAAATTGAAGAGGAAGAAATGTTCCCAAACTCTATTTTACAAAGCCAGCATTATCCTGACACCAAAACCACAAAGATACCACAAAAAAAGAAAATTACAGGCCAATATCCCTAATGAACATGAATGCAAAATCCTCAGCAAAATATTACCATACCAAACCCTAAAATGCATTGAAAGGATCATATGCCAATAATCAAGTGGGATTTATTCCAGAGATAAAGGATGGTTCAATATTCACAAATCATTGTGATACACTAATAAAATGAAGGATAAAAATCATCATTTCAATAGATGCAGAAAGAGCATTAACAAAATTTAATATCTATTTATGATAAAAACTCAGTAAAATTGATATAGAGGGAATATCCCTCAACATAATAAAGGCCATATCTGACAAATCCACAGCTAACATCAAACTCAATGGTGAAAAACTGCAAGCTTTTCTTCTAAGATCAGGAAAAAGACAGGGATGCCCATTCTCATCACTTTTATTCAAAATAGTTTTGGAAGTCTGAGCCACAGCAATTAGGCAAGAAAAAAAAATGAAAGCATCCAGATTGGAAAGGAAGAAGTAAGACTATTGCTACTTGCAGATGACATGATCCTATATATAGAAAACCTTAAAAATGCCACCAAAAACTATTAGAACTAATAAATGAATTTAGTAAATTTGAAGGATACAAAATTAACATACAGTAATCAGTGGCATTTCTATACACTATTAATGAGATATCAGAAGAGAAACTTAAAAAATAATCCTATTTATAATTGCATCAAAAAGAATAAAGTACTTAGGAATAAATTTTACCAAGAAAGTGAAAGATCTGTACTCTGAAAATTAGAATACATTGATGAAAAAAATTAAAGATGACACAAACAAATGAAAAAATATACTGGGATAATGGATTGGAAAAATTAATACTGTTAAAATGTCCATAATACCCAAAGCAATCTACAGATTCAATTCAATACCCACCAAAATATCCATGGCATTTTTCATAGAACTAGAATAAATATTTCTTTTTTTTTTTTAAAGATTTTATTTATTTAATTGACAGAGAGGGAGAGACAGCGAGAGAGGGAACACAAGCAGGGGGAGTGGGAGAGGGAGAAGCAGGCTTCCCGCTGAGCAGGGAGCCCGATGTGGGGCTCGATCCCAGGACCCTGGGATCATGACCTGAGCCGAAGGCAGTCGCTTAACCAACTGAGCCACCCAGGCGCCCCTAGAATAAATATTTCTAAAATTTATATGGACCACAAAAGACCCCAAACAGCCAAAGCAATCTTGAGAAAGAAGAACAAAGCTGGAAGTATCAAAATCTCTGATTTCAAACCATACTACAAAGCTATAGTAATCAAAACTATAGTAGTGGCATAAAAACAGACATATTGACTAATGGAACAGGAGATTCCAGAAATAAGCCCACACACATATGGTCAATTAGTCTATGAAAAAGGAGGCAAGAGTATACAATGAGGGAAAAACAGTCTCTTCAATGGATGTTGGAAAAACTAGACAGCTACAGTCAAAAGCATAAAACTGGACCACTTACTTACACCATATACAAAAACATTCAAAATTTATTAAAGACTTGAGGGTAAGACCTGAAAGCATAAAGCTTATAGAAGAAAATATAAGCAGTAAGCTCTTTGACATCAATCATTTTGTAAAATATTTTTTTGGACCAATTCTCTTTTGGCAAGGACAACAAAAGTTAAAATAAACAAATGGGATTACATGAAACTAAAAGTATTTATACAGTGAAGTAAACCATCAGCAAAATGAAAATGCAACCCACTGAATGGAAAAAGACAACTACAAATCATACATTCAATTTGGGTTAACACCCAAAATATATAAAGAATATGATATAATTATAATTATAATTTCAAAAAAAACAACCTGATTAAAAAATGGGCAAAAGACTTATAGACATAGAGCTGACCAACAGGAACATGAAAATATATTAAACATCACTAATCTGGGAAATGTAAATCAAAACTGCAATGGAATATCACCTCATACCTGCTAGATGGGCTAGTATCAAAAAGACAAAACATAATAAGTCCTGGCGAGGATGTGGAGAAAAGGGAACCCTCATACACTGGTGATGAGAAGATAAGTTGGTGCAGTCACTATGGAAAAAAGTATGGCATTTCCTCAAAAAAATTAAAAATAGAACTGCCATATGATCCAACAATTCCACTTGTGAGTATTTATCTGAAGAAAATGAAAACACCAATTTGAAGAAATGTATGTAGCATTATTTATGATAGCATTATTCATTGCAGCATTATTTATAATAGCTATGGAAGCAACCTATATATCAGTTGATAGATGAATGGAAAAAGATGTGAGATACATACATATGGATAAATGTACATATACACATATCCCACATCTTCTATATACATAATAGAATATTATTCAGCCATAAAATAAGTGAAATCTTGCCATTTGTGATGACATGGATAGAGGCTGTTACACTAAGTGAAACAAGACAAAGACAAATACTGTATGGTTTCACTTATATGTGGACTCTAAAATATTAAAAACAAAAAAAAAGAAAAGAAAGAAAGAAACAGACTCCTAGATACAGGAAGCAAACTGCAGCTTACCAGAGGGAGAGAGGATTGGAGGGTTGGGTGAAATGGTGAAGGGAATGAAGAGATACAAATTTCCACTTATAAAATAAATAAGTCATGGGGATGTAATGGACAACATAGGGAATATAATTAATAACATTGTAATAACTTTGTATGTTGACAGATGGTAACTTAGACTTACTGTGCAGATCATTTCATAATGCATACAAATAACAAGCCACTATTACGTACACCTAAAATAAGATGCTGTATGTCAATTATATCGCAATTTAAAAAAAAAAAACAGACACACACAAAGAGCAAGTGCACATAAAGCACTTGACAGGCTGCCTACCACAGTTCTCAATAAATGTAACCATTATTGTGCGTGATGACCATATTCCACCTGATTACGGGCCCTGAGATGTGATGGTGAGCAAAACACCCAAGGTTTTTTACCTCAATGAAGCTTATATGCCTACGGGGAAAAAAAACAGAAATAAGAAAACAATAATTTTGCAAAAGATTTATATTGTGATAAAGAAAACAAGTATGGTGATTAGATTGGCAATAGCTGGAGGGAAGGGGGACAATTGAGATGAAGGAGTAAAGAAGACCTGTAGGTAGAGGGATCATTTTAGATGGACCTAAGGAATGACAGTGAGCCTCCTGTGCCCAGAACCAGGGGTAAAAAGAACATTCCAGGCAGAAGAGACAATGAGTGCAACATTCCAAAGGAGATGAAGCAGACAAGGAGCCAGATTTCTGAAGTCCTTGCCGGTCCTGGGAAGGAGTTTAGGTTTTACTCTAAGAGCAAAAGGAAAATGTTGAATGACTTTAGGTGAGAAGGTAACATAATCTGATCCAGGTATTTTTATGTTTCTTCAATCACTTTGATTTCTGTGTGACAGGATGAGAAACAGAGAAAATCAATACAGGATAGAGGAAGATGAATAGGGAATTAAAGTAGTGTCCAAGCAAGAGAGGATAGGCAATTAGGTTAGGATAATGGCAACAGATATGCCGATAAGTATGTCGGATCACAATATGGAGATAAAAAAAAAAATAGCAATAATTAATGTGTGAAATAAGGTATGAGAGTTACCCTAATTTTGTAGATAAAGAAACTAAGGCTTGTAGAATTTAAAACTTAGCCAAAGAGAAGCTGGGGTTCAAACACAGGAATTTCTGACTCTGCCAATTTAGGTCTTAGGTTAAGATGTGTGGTTTGGGGCGGGGGGGGGGGGGGGAGAATAACATTCACTTTAATGCTTCCGAAGCCTGCCTGTTTAGAATCAAACAGAACACTATGAAAGACTGTGTAAGGAGGCATCTGTTGTGTATTTGCTATATAGAGCCACTCCAGTTTTGTTTTATTTAAGTCTTCTAAGTTGTCAGAGTTGGGGGGAGGTTTTGTAGGGGTTTTTTTCTCTTTTTTTCTTTCTGCTTTTCCTTTAGTCTCTTAAGTCTCTTACTTGAAGTAAGACTGTTTGTTTTTGTTGCCATGTTCTCCAAAAGGTAGATTGCTTTCTGAAAAGTGTGAACTCCCACTGGAGAAAGGGAAGTGGAAATCTTATTTATCTCTAACCCTGCTTGCCCATACAAGAGAATCAGAATTACAGGATTATTATTTTGCCATATGTGGATCTTCACCTGCAAGAGAATTTTTGTTGCAAAGAAAAAACTTCCAAAGAAAATTTATTTCTGTGCTGTCTGCATTCCTAGTCTATCCACACAACCAGCTTTCAGAATTTGGCACTGCACCTTCCTGAACACACTCTCACCCCAAAAATCTTTTGACTTCTATGATTGTCCACTGTTGTAGTGGACTGAAGTACATTAGGGAGATTCTGTATGGGCAGCAACTGAAGAAAGATTTTTCTGAATTATATTTAGTTCAGGTAGGTAACTTCACCTGATACTTTCGTGCAAATATTCTGGAAAACATGAGTTTTAAGACTTTTTTTTTAAATGGAAGAAAAAGAACTACGGTACAACAAAATGGGAGAGTCTACTGAATTATGTAAAGTTCAAAATGAAGGAAGGAGAGTGGAAAATGTGCAAAATGTTCTCCCCAGTAAAAAGTGTTGCAACAACTCACTCAGACATTGTGAGTGCAATATCACCTCCTTTTTATGAAAACATCTCCAAAGTAATGTTGTTGTTTTTATTAAAATATAGCTGACACATGATGTCACATTGGTTACAGGTGTAGGGCAGAGTGATTCCATATCTCTATATGCCATGCTCACCACAGTGTAGCTGCCATCTGTTCAGAAAGTAATGGTATTAGAGGGCAATTTGTAAAGCTCACAATATTTTACATATTTTGTGTATCTAAATTGACTGGCCTTTCTACCTTGGTAAAACATTTGTGGAACAAAGGTGACAAGAAGGACATGGAACAGAGAGTGTGAATCCTTTATACATATTTGTTATTTCCGGTTTCATCCTCTCTTTATGTCCTGAGTCGAGAGGAGATTGGTGTAAATGAGGAAGAGTACAACCTGTAGAAGATGACGCAACTAGAAATGAGACTAAAATTATAGGTAATAGTCAGCCATACTTACCCTTCAGGAAGGAACACTGAGCCCTGTATAGGTAATGAATTTCGCTCAACTTTATTATTGGAAAGGGGGAATATTTGCTCCTAGGTATTGTTGGATGCCATTATAACTTCCTAAAGGGCTTGCTTAATTTGGATGGCTCTAGTACAAAGCCATTTTTAAGTTATTCATTTCAATGTTCTTCATGAATGTGGTAGGATTTGGCAACTATTGTAATTAGTGGAGGATCCCAAATGAGATGGGTCAGTGACAAAGCTTATCTGCAGCTTTGTAATGCTTTCATTTTGGTTGTGAATGTCTTTCAACTTTTCACACGGGGGCTCAATTTCTGTAAGAGCCTCTTAAATAATTATCCAACGTTTGCCATTGAGGCTGTAGAGTGTGGCACATTTTGACTTACACATTATTTCCCCCTCAGTGGCATATAGAAAATTGTCAGTGGAAATGAGGAGACAGGATTAGAGAGGGGACAAATTTCTCTGATCTCCTGACCCCACTACTTCTCTTCCCACCATTATAATTAGCATCAAGCTGGTCACCTCCATGTCTAGTGGTATGCTGCTACTAAAGTTTTAACAACCAGCTCTCTCAAAATAAAACAACCTTGATTTGTAGGGCTTAACAATCATTTGGTATAAATACCGCCATGTGGCCAGTTTCAAGCTCCCAACATGATGGCACCAAACACAGAGTTGGGAAATGAGGCACGATCAGCTCTGGTTAAGTATTGCCAGTTCAAAGACGCCATCAAAAGGATCTTCTTGACATGGCCACAGGGAGAATGGGGATGACAAGACAAGAATGGCCAAGTTGTTAGCTACCCATGATGCTTGCTATTCTAAATTGCCAGAATTCTTACATAAAAGCCACATTTATGCCTTAGGAATGCATGCTTCAGCCACCGGATAATGCCAGAATGCTGTGAATAGCTACAAAAGTATATAACTAAAAATGTTCATAGGAATAGAAACTCATTTCAATGGCTCATATTTATATTTGCGTGTTTTTTTGCATTTTTTTCTCGCCATAGTATAAATGATCTACTATGAAAAGATGTTGGTATCTTTATGAGATTAAGAGAGGCTATGTTCACCCTTTCATCCTGAAAGGGTGACATTTCTGGTTCTTGGTCTGAAGTGACACTTTGGTTTGCCATGATATAGTTAAAACGTGAACACAAAAAATCATGCAACAGAACCCACTGGAATAATAAATAATCAGGGGAAAAACATTAAAGATCTGTTATTTGACTCTTGATTACAAATACAACTGTAATGCAAAAAAAACTGACCACACCTGAAAAACTTCACCTAATACTTCTCATCTACCACCTTGACAGTTCTCCTGGCCTGTTAAGAATGCAAGCTGAATCCTGAACAAAGCTGAGATATTGCAACTTTCAGACAATTCGTGTTCAATTACTAGTGAGTGTCAAGATATGTCTTCTGCAGGAGCAGATACTTCCCTTCACATGATTCAGAGACAGATTGACAACACAGAATGGGAGAAGCTAAAGTATTCGTGAAGGCATATTCACTGAATTGCCTACCCTGTCTGAAAATGTACATTCCTCCCTTATACATGAAAATGTATATTCCTCCCTAAAAGTAAAAGGTAGGGGCGCCTGGGTGGCTCAGATGGTTAAGCATCTGCCTTCAGCTCACGTCATGATCTCCAGGTCCTGGAATGAAGCCCCATGTCGGGCTCCCAGCTTGGCAGGGAGTCCGCCTCTCCCTCTCCCTCTGCCTCTCCCCCAGCTTGTGTACTTTCTCTCTCTCTCTCAAAAATGGAAAATAAAATCTTTAAAAATAAGTAAAAGGCAAAGTGAATTCATTTTTGTGGAGTGACAACACCATGCGACATTGTAATTCTAATGCTAGCATCTGAGAACTCTAGTCAATGAAGATAAATACAACACCTATAGCTTTATTCCATCTCTCGGACCTCCCTGTCAATGTGGTAGCCACTAGCAACAGGAAGCTATTTAAATTTAAATTAGCTAAAATTAAATAAAATTTAAAATTTATTTCCCAGTCACATGAGCCACATTCCCAGTGCTTAATAGATACATATGGTTAGTGGCTACCATATTGCACAGTGCAGATATAGAACATTTCCATTACCGCCAAAAGTTCTATTGGGTAGCATTGACTAAGATACACTAACCTCGTTACCCTGGCACACCAGAAAAATGAAGGGAAGAGAAAAAATTAGAAATTGCCCTTTGCTTTAGCCAGTTACTACATTCTCATAGAAATTATCTTGGCCCAGGAACATCTTTTGAATAGTCAGGTATTAGGAGCATCTTAATCTGGAACCCGACATCCTTGAGCAAATATGCAGCTCCTTCTTTCATATTTAATTACAATGAGGGGAAATGGAGAAAACATTCAGGAAGCCATGCTTAACAGTAATTCCCAAGCACTCCATCTGTCAGCAGGAGAAATAAGATTCTGGCTGGAGAGAATTGATTCCTTACCCTTATTTTGCTTTTGCCCTGACCCTGGTATCATAGAAATCTTTACAGCCAGGAGTATTTTAGTCCTTAGGAGGAAACCCCCCAAGTGCTCCCCAATCCCTTAGCAGCCCAGAGATTGATCTACTGAATCTGACTCCCTCCAGCTGGATGGCTGAAGTTAAGTTCAGAGAGTCTCCTTTCTTGGGCCCTACTAAATGTAGCAGAATTTTCTGTGTCTGACAGACAAGAGCTAATTATTGTCCTTGAGTATGAAAAATTTGCTCAAAGCCCTCTGAAAGGAAAAAAAAATCAAAATTCTAACCTAAAGCCAGCAGTTTCTGAATTAAATTTTACAGAACCTCAGATTTATTAATTTCTAACGCATTCAGCAACAACCCTGTCCTTGGGCGTAATCTGGATCCTTTCAATACAGTGGTTATCACAGCAGTAGAAATAGCAGCAAAACCATAAACCATAGCTAAAACATAACGTTTTGTCATCATATATCTCCCTATCATAGGTTGGTTCTCTAGGCAAATAATCTTTGGATAGAAAATAGATTTGTTGGCCAAAAAAAAAAAAAAAAAGGAAAAATTCTTGCGTGCACCTGCCTGATTGATCTAGATAAGCTCAGGAAACAGAAAACACAAAGCAGCCTAGCTTGCCACATAAAATTAGAAAGTGACATTTTGAAAAAAAAAATGCACTACAGAAACGGCTCCATTGTCTGAAATAAAAGATCCCTGTCTGAATTATTTTTTTCATTTCATCCCTTCCTGTGTCACTACCATCCCAGTCCTTACCCACTGATTCTTTCTGTCAGGTACCTATTTGTCCCTTCCTAGAGGCTCTGCAGCCTCAAAGCCAGGATCTGGAAGTGCCTGGTCACACTGTCATCTCCAAAAGGGATCTTCTTCCCATCATAAATTACCACAAATGTATTGCCCATTTATAAAATTTCACTGTATTTCATAGCTTACTTCATTCTAATTGGGAAAAAAATACATAGGGGATTTGAATCAATGCAAGATAAACTTATTGTCTTCTCAAAAAGAAAATTTGTTTGACTACTGTACCTAACATTTTGTAGTTCTTACCTGTTTCCCTTTTCTAATTTGAAGCTGTGTGTTCTCTTATGATTAAATGACCAAAACACTTTTTGAGGGAATTCTAAAGTGCAGTGTTAATTTTATATCCTTTAAGTCATTTCCACTGCAGAAAATCATGAGTCCAGATCATCAGGTTAGTGTTTTAAAAAATGGATTCCATTTCCTCCCTGAACATCATTTACCTAGGAAAACTTGAGTGCTCTTCATTTGCCTGTGGGCAGTTTCCAAGTCGGTAGTGACATGAAGTTCTTTCACCTACTGGAAAGAGGGAATTCTATGACCCATCAGTTTCTGGTTATTCTAACCTCGACTGAGTCATGAAAAAACCATGAACAACTTTTATTTCTTCTCTCCTATTTGCTCTGTCATCTGTAGAATTTAGCTGAGGTAAAGAGGCACTTTTTTCTCATTAATCATTGTAGGGTAAAGAATAATTTTATTGCTGTGAATGTTTTGGGCAGAATGCCAATCTCAAAGTGGAAGATGTTAAGCCGACCCATTTTCTCATAAGATGTATGTTTCTGCATCTTCAACCAATATTCCTTAGTCTGCTGAAATGCATTAAAAAGTAGGAAAGATAAATAGACCTACCTAGCAGTTTTGAGGTAGTGGATTGAACTATAAGGCATGCGGAAGAGATAGCTTCATGCTCGCTTATAGTCTAATAAATAAGTTCAAAAATAGACAGATTCTTGGTAAATAAAATCTTGAAATAAGCCAGAAGGCAAGGAATATAAAACACTAACTGATCAAGTTGAAATAGAGATACCTCACTTCCCTTAGTGACCAAACCTGATTAAGAGTAAAGCAAATATGAAAGGTGTCACAATGTTGGGTAGAAATGCCTCCAAATAAACACAATGCAGTATTTGCTTTGCAGATTTTTGAAATCTCAAATTAACAGAGCACCAAAAAGTGGTTTCATTACAGGGATTCTGGCCTTTTGTTAAAAAAGAAAAAGAATCATAATATATCTTTGAAGGGAATGTAAATTCCCTAAGGGCTGTGTGTGTGTGTGTGTGTTATTCACTGATGCATGGCTGACATATAAAAGGAGCATAATAACTATTAGCTGAATAGAGTTTATAAAATCATTTCCTATATGTGATCTCATGGGATCTCACCAGACCCAGCTGTCCTGAGGAGGAGATCCCAGTCACATGCTTTAACCTGTAGGTGAAGGCTAATAAAGGACAGCACCTCAGGTGGTATCAGAGAAATGGAAATTGGAAGGGAAACCAGGGGAAGAGTTTTTGGTAAAAGACGCAGTGATCATTGGGTGCCAATGCCAGTACCTTATAGATACCAAATCAATATTCGTTGAATGGTGAAGCTTTTCCTAAAGATGCAGGCTGACTTAAATTACCCCCTCCCTTTACTATCACAGTGCCATATGTCACTTCCTTCATAAGTCTTAGCATAATAAGGAATTAGATTATTCAGCTCTGCATTTACTTGTTTATTGTTTCTCTCATCCCTCTAAAATGTAAGCTCCATGAATGAAGAGTCCTTGTCTGTCTTGGTCCCTAAAGAAGTGTCTGATCCATGGTAAACACTCTACAAGACAGGGATGAATCAGTGAATCAACCAATCAACCGTCTACCTGAAATGACTGCCTGGATTATCCTTTTTTCAGTTATTCTCTCTCTTTAGCATACATTACTTGGGTAGCACAATCCTTTATCTATTTTAGTTTGTATGTGCTGTATGTGTGGTGCTTGCTTTCTTTCTCCTTTTTCCCCTGTAATTTGAACTACCTCTTTCATGAGGAGGTGAGAAGCCCTTACGTGACCTAGCAAGACCACGGCAGAATCTAAGAAAGAGAACCATGAATTGGATGGCTTGAGCCAGCTCTTCTCTAATAGCTTGAAATGCTAAGGAGATAAAAAGAGGCTCAGGGTGGTAATGAGAGAGGACTTCAAACAGGTCCCCTGACTAGGAGGCATGGTCTTCATTCCTATACCACACTTTAATCATTTTATCTCACTGAGAATATGAAAATTGAAGCATACTATGAAAATACACAGTTCTTATGATCATGTCTTCTTTAGTTGAGAGGTAAATTAAATGATCTGTTCTTAAGAGAACCAGGCAACAACCTGGTTTTTACATCTTTACAAAAGATATAAAAACCAGCCTTAGCTTTAAAATAATGGGAAAAGTCTATTATCACTTTGACTCATTTTTTTGTCATCATCACTTATAGCTTCTTTTTCTCCTTCCAGCAATTTTCTGAAAATACTGAAAAGTTTCTGTTCTCATTTTTTTCAATATGGCAGTAGTCCTAAACCTTGAAGCAATAAAAGTAGTCATTATAAATTCAAGGAAAGACAGGATATTTTTTATAAAAATCTGGCTATGTCTTCTTATTCATATCACTTAGAGTTATATGTTTGGTTCCTGCTGCTTTTTGAAATGGTTAGATCTCTATCTAATACAAGTAATATCTTTCCTTCTTCAATTCCACATGCTCCCTCCCCATCCCAGTGACTTGGCACTGTGATCAATACACATGATCGGATTTACTGGTCTTCCCCCCCAACAATTACTAATTTTCTCCCATCTCTATGTTTCTTCTCTTCTCACATTGTGAAAAACATGCTTTTGTACTGACTTCTTGTCCCTTCTAGATCCTTAGTTCTTTAAAAGCAAGAACACTATATTACATATCTTTTGATCTCCAACAGGGCACTGACTATATAAATGAAATCAAGGGTTAATATGCTACAATTATACCCTCCTGTTTGTTCTATTCATTCCCAATAGTTTAATATGTTTGTGATAATGTGATAATTAGATTTGCATTGAAAATGGAAATTGAGAAAAAGCTTTAGACTAATAATGGACATTGTCCCATTATTGGACATTAGCTGTAACAAGTCTAGGCTAGATCCTAAGGAAATAACCAAACAGCCTGAGCACTTTTATCTTCAATCCTATTACATTTAAATGGCTATCTGTGTTCTTTGAAATTTTAATCACCTAGAAAGCTGCTGCTAGTATCCTAGAGCCTGCTGGGTGAAATTATTATCCCACAGTTTTTATTCTCCGAGTACTCAATGCTCTTGGAGCAACAGATCCACTTAACTTTCTCTTCCCCTTGCAGTCAAAAGTGGTAAAATCTCCAACAGATGAGTCAAAGATTGGTCTTGGAATGATGTCAGTAAATACAGTAATCTCCTGAGTTTGTCAAGGTGAAAAATTGGCACCTTACAGACACCTAACAACTTTTTCTTCAATCCCACCATTCCAGGAGGAAAAGAGAATGATCATTTTGTATAAGGTGGGTAGACAGTACCTGGTTCAGGGTTCTGATATATAGACTTAAAATTTAAGGGGAGGAATTTAGTTTGGGAAGAAAAAAGTTCTCCACTGTAGAAGTTATTTGACATCAGAATATAATCTAAAGGAAAATGGCAATGTTGCATCCACAGGATTTTAGGTGTATAAATTTGAAGTGGGCTCTCTTAGAGCAACCTGGACACAAAGAAATAACCTCTTAAAGAGTTCTGTGATTCTCTAATCATACTTAAATATAATAGTTTCCTAGCACTGGGGATTTTCAGAGGGTGGCACCAGTCATTGGAAAAGTGAAGAATATCCTTCTGGAGGTTTAAACACAAAAAGATGTATGCTTCTATCCAAAATGGTCTTTAAAACAAACTCAGTATTCAAAAATACAATCATGCATGAGTCCCTCTGGAATCAACACCACCAATTAATACTGTGTACTCACAGAATACCTGACACTAAGTAAAGTTTCCCAAAATAAAGTGCTTGCCCTTTCTGGGTCCACATTCTGTACAGAATAGTACAGTCCGAATATTTCAAAAACTCGATCTACATCCATTCTGAAGTTTGAGTTTTAAATCACTTTTAAAGTTGGAATTGAGGAAGGGGGAAAAAAGAGAGGGGGGGGAGCAAACCATAAAAGACTTAACTATAGAGAACAAACTGAGGGTTGATGGACAGAGGTGGTGGGGTGAATGGGCTGGCTGGGGGATAGGGATTAAGAGGGGCACTTGGGATGAGCACTGGGTGTTGTATGGGATTGTTGCTGGGATCTTAAACTTTTGGGAGAACGGAGGTCACAGTTTTGCAAGAGTAATAGCATTTTTGTTTGGCTTTTTTAAAATTGCTTTTCTCTTTTGTAAGTACAATACATATACTAACCTTCTCAAAGCCTGTCATGGTAACATTTGAACTGAACGAGTAAAACAATCCAAATCACTTGATGGACCAAGTGAATTAATCCAGCCTTCCCAGAGACAGGATATTTTCATCCCATTGTTACCAGTCAATGACAGAGACCCAAACGCTGCAGAGGAAGGACTCTCATTTAAATGCGAAGAGCATGTGAAGCTCTTTTTCTTTTTTTCAAGTAAATTGTTTCATTACAAACTTCACGAAGGAGGCGGCTTCCTGTGTTTGTACAGACAAAAGTGCCAGGAAGAGATAACTCAGTGGAGCCCAAATTAACTTACCTCATTATCTCTTCCACTCACCTACACAGAAGAATCCACCTTCTCTGATCTCTCACGTCCTGCCCTCTCCCTCCTGCCGCCATGCCTCCCATCAGGGAGAGAAAGAAGAGGAACAAGTTTCAGTTCACGCTCTCTGAACGCCTCCCCCAGAGACTGCGCTAACTTTGACTATTATGCGCTTCGCATGCTCTTCGGCAACAGCTGCTGGGCATCCTGTTGGGGCAATGTTTAAATATTATGCCTACCAGCTGTGTTTTTGGTGTTTTTTTTTTTAATAGTATCTTTAAAAGTCAGCGGCTGTGTTTGTGGCAGACTCCACAAGGCATGGGCTATGCACTGAAACATCATTTTCTCCTCTATAGGTTTAATAGTTCCAAAAATGACTTTACATCAGTAAGAAAAGTTTGCCTTTCTTCAGCGCTCCCCCGCCCCCCCCCCATAACTGAGTTAATGAGTGTTCCTTGCTTGCAGCTATCTTTCCAAAGGCAGGCACCAAATAGGGAAAAACATTCATCACTGAAACTTTAGGAGAATAAGCCTTGAAAACTCGGTGGTGGGTTCGGGGTGACTGAAGCCGAATACGAGAAGACGTCAGGGCTGGGGGCCATTACGGTGACTATTAATAGAAGTAACGTCATCTCTAATAGCTCTTTGATCATTTTTCGGTCTATAGTTCACAAACCCCTGCCATTAAAAATTCTAAGAATTACTATGCAATTGAGTGTGCAATGAATTTTTTTGATACACGGTTTTGTAGAACCTGGTCCTGAGCCACTCTTCTTAAGGTAATTCTGGAAACGACATTTTAAAAAAGGTAAAAAATCTGAGGAAATATTATCACAAAATACTGACTCGTGTACAGTATTCTCTGAATCCAAATGACCCCAAAGCATATCATAAAACAGTTAAATGAGTGTGAAAATTTATGTAGGAAGACAGATTGGTATCTCTCCTCACTTTAAAAGGGAAAATGACTCATTCCCCAATGGTAAGCGAGTATCCTGCTACATTTTTCAAATGCTATAAAGTTAACTTACTTCCAGTCCCAAGTGTCTCCAGAAGCTATAGTTTGGTAGCAATACGGCAGATGAACAAGAACGGAACAGTTGCACAAGACGAGGGGCTCATATCTTGTCAGACATTAACTAGAACTGATCTGACTTTGATGCATTCAATTCCCACTCTACCACATTTTTTACTCCTGAGGTCCACTGTCCGCTGTTTTTTCTTGGAACCTTTCAAACCCAACCTGCCTTCATTTTCTGTACTAATTATCTAGATTCTGATATCTGTCACTTTTTTCACACTTTGTCAATAGCCCTAAATCCCTTGTGTCATTCATTTTTCTTCCTTACCTAAGTTTTAGTCATTAATAAATTAATGAGATGCTAAAATCAGGCTAGTAGGAGTGCCTAGGTGACTCAGTTGGTTAAGTGTCCCACTCTTGATTTTGGCTCGGGTCATTATCTCAGGGTCATGAGATTGCGCCCCGTATCAGGCTCCATGCTCAGTGGGGCATCTGCTTGAGATTCTCTCTCTGTCTCCCTCTTTCCCTCCCCCCTGCTCACTCTCTCTCAGTAAATAAATAACATCTTTACAAATAATAATAATAACTTTAAAAAATAAAATCAGGCTAGTAGCTGCTTAACACGTGAAAGTTTCATTTTTGTCAAATCCTTCCATAGTTCCTGTGTAGAATACATTTTAGCCAAACCAGGAATTAGTAATTTTTCTGCACACTGAAAATATATTATGTGCATTTTTACCTTTTATCACTGTTATCTTTGTTTGGCTGCTGAGAAAAGTATATTTCCTTCTCTTTCTGAGCCCTGATGACTTTGTCCATTTGATATTGGTGGCTAATAAATTCATACTGCTAATAATCTTAAAACAAATACATCTAAGACGCCTCAAAATACCATGAGCTGACCTTCCAACATGGTTAAGTGTAGAAGGTATACCCCCAGCCTCCGACAGCTTTGGCTAAATATGTGGCAAACATCACACAATTAAGAAATCCTGTGCCCAGTGACTTGGGATTCATTTATTTGTTTATTTGCAGATTCAGCTAAACCTTGTAACATTTAAATTATACCCAAAAGGGCCAAAATTCCTCTGCAGGAAATGGGGATGCCAACAATCATCAATTAACAACATAAAGCAGGAAAGGACAGTTGAGTTTTTGCTAATGCATAGCAGAAGCAGAAGAGGGTTGACTGACACTAAGAAGATTATCCCTGGTTTTTCAATAAAACAGGCAAATGAATATTGCCGATAAATATTATTCTTACAGCTCTGATGTGACTTTAATCCTGACCTTGAAATGGCTTCTCCTACACACAAAACCTTTTTCAAATGACATTTTACAAAAAAAAAAGAAAGAAAGAAAAAGAAAGAAAGAAGAAAAGAAACAATAATTTATCTGGTGATGAACTTTTATATGGGTGTTTACTGTGTACCAGGCAACTAAATGCTTTCTCTACATCCTGTGTCACTTAAGCCTTAGAGCAACTTGATGAGGACACTATTAACATCCACATTTTACAGATGGGGAAACTGAGGTTTGGTGCAGAATCAGGTCTATCTGACATCAGGGTCTGAACTCCTATGCCCGTCTGAGGCCACACCCCACATGGTGTGTGTTTCTTTCATCTGGCTTCCCACCAGTTAACAATCAGGGCATTTGACATGTACTGATAATTATAAAAAGCAGGTACTAAAAATAGTGCAGGGCAAATGACAGCAGGTAATTGATTGCATTTAGGCTATAAGAACAAGGAAAGGGAAAAGTACAGCAAGTTCCTGCCCTCTCTATAGGAAAAGTTGGCCATTGACTATGCAGTGACATTTAAGGAGACCTTAAAATTTCCTCCACACAGATAGTAAAGATCTTTCTCAGCAGTGTTCTTTAGAGCCACACATTCTTACTCTTAACCTCCCTGTGGGCTTTTTTTTTTTTTTTAAGGACACATGTATCTTAACGAGGTCATTTGTTCTCTTTTCCTGGAAATGGAACGAATTAGCTCATAAAATGAAGGATTTAATTCATCTACTAATATCTCTTTACAGTTAACAGAGACACACATCAAAGTATTAAGATTTCTGGAAAGAGGTATTTTCCCACTCGACTTTGGCAAGTGCTGCAAGTGACCCATCTTTTTGCTAAAACTCTTTTGCAAGGTCACCTTATCATCAGACCCAATGGTTATTTTCAGTCCTCACTCTATACAGCCTTCAATGCTGTTGACATCTTCCTTCCTTTGAAATATCCCCTTTCTTTGGTACCAGAACATCACATCTCCTTGTTTCCTGTTCCTCTGCCGTGTTTGCTTCGTTTCTCCTGTGAGCTACTCCTCTTTCACACACACATCAAGTGTTGGAGTTCCTCAGGACTCTGCCCCAGGCCTCTCCTCTTCTCTATGTCTTCAATGTGGCCCATTTCATCCACTCATGTTGTTCCAGCTGCCATATTTTAGACAACCCTGAAATCTCTATCTGAAGCTCAGAATTCTATTCAGAAGGTCAGATCGGTATGGGAAAATGTCTACCAAATCTCTTAGACATCGTCAGACAGCTTGTTCCATGGTTCTCAAAATTCAGTTGTTATTCTCCATCCCCCAAACTTACCCGTGCTCTGGGACTCTGTATCTGGGTAAACAGTCTTCTACCTACCCAGCTGCCAGAGGAGAAACCTGGGTGTCCTAATCTTTGTCGTTCTCTCTCATTCTTCGTATCAAATCAACCGTCACCTGCTTCCTATATACCTGTTACATGTCACTACTGCCAATATCTAGCCTCTACTCTGCCCGTCCCCACTATCACCAACTCAATGCAAGATGTTGTCTCTCCTCCGGAAGACTGCTCCCAAGTGCAGCCAAGATCCTCATGCTACTTTGTTTCCTTCAGTCCACTCTTTGGAAAACTATATATCATCAAAATAAAAGTTTACTATTGAAAGGGGGGACCATTGACATTTACAGCAGGACCATAAAAGGAAATCGGACCTATCCTGGAAAACTAGCAACTATGGTCATACTATCAGATTGCAGTTAGAGAGATGTCTTTCTAAAACACACCCAGGGGCTCCTGGGTGGCTCAGTCAGTTAAGTGTCTGACTCTTGATATAGGCTCAAGTCATGATCTCAGGGTCCTGGGATCGAGCCCCACATTGGGTTCTGCTTTCAGCAGGGAGTCTGCTTGAGGTTCTCTCTCTCCCTCTCTCCCTGCCCCTTCCCCCTGCTCGCTCTCTCTCTCTCATTCTAAAATAAATAAAATCTAAAATAAAATAAAATAGGGATGCCTGGGTGGCTCAGTCAGTTAAGCATCTGCCTTCAGCTCAGGTCCTTGCTCAGCAGGGAGCCTGCTTCTCCCTCTTCCTGCTGCTCCCCCTGCTTGTGTGCTTGCTCTCTCTGTCTCTCTCTCTCTCTCTCTCTGACAAATAAATAAAAAAATCTTTAAAAATAAATTAATAAAATAAAATAAAATACACATCCCTCATCATGTCATGTCTCTGCTTAAAAGGTACCCATGGCTCCCCCATTACCTTCAGGAAGTAAGCCGAACTTCTTAACAAGGCTCCTCATGGTCTGGTCCTGCTTGGCTCTCATACTTCATCTCTCACACCATTACCTTTACACATCACACTTCCACCATAGGTTTGATTCCCCCAAATTCACATACTCTTTCTTGATGTCTGAATGCTTGCATGTTCTTAAATCTTCCCAGAGGCTTTTTCTACTTCTCTGCTACCACATTTCTATGTAACCTTTAAGTTTCAGGTTAGATGCTACCTAGAAAAGTTCCTCCTAACCCTAAGAACTGGCTAATGTGCCCCTCGGAGTGCTGCCAACACGCCTAATACTTATCCCTATCCATGTGGTGCTGTAATTGCTTAGTTTCTTATTTTATGGACCAAGAGATCATGCTAGTGCCATAAGTTTCCTATATACAAGGCCCTTCAGAGCAGAAAACAGCTTTGGGGGATAGGGTTATAGGGCACTTCTCTTGATGATGAATTTAAACAGTAAGCATACTATATTTACTTACATTTACATTCACTGTTTACTGCATGTGGGAAGATTCATAAACACTCTGGTTGGGTAAAGGGTCTAAGATTTCTCATAAGCCACAGGTTAATGCCACTAATGTGCTAAACCAGTGGTCTGAAAATATTTTTGCTTGAAACCTCTATCAGCAACTGATATGAGCATACATCTTTAATATTTATGGATTTTATACTTTATAAACTATACACATGTTCTATTATGCTAATGTATGATGTTCCTTCTAAGAAATAGAAATAAAGAATTTTCTCTGCAAAGGTAAATAGAGGTTCTAATTTTTCCATACCTCAGTTGATCATTATCTGTTGATTCAATTTTGGAGATCACTTTTTAAAAATGGTTTTGGAAGACAGAAACTGTAACGCGTTGGCTGTTTTAGCACCAGAGCCAGGCCTAGTACAGAACCTGGTACCTAGTAAGCACTCAGCTACTGAGTGAAAGAAAGAAAGTTTGGACCAGGGAGTGGAATTTATCAGGTGACATCTAATCCCCAAATGGATTCTTTGGTATTCCATAGACAACAAGTGAGGTGCTATGGTGAGAAGGAGGAAGGTTTAGTTGGGAAAATGGTAGGGAAAATATAACCAAATGGGGAAATGAAAGGTCTTTGAAGAGAAAGATAATCTGCTTCTTGGCTTCATGGAATAAATAATTACCAATTATACCAACAAAAATAATATATTAGTTATTCCATTTGAAAGCAAAAGCATTGTGAAGCCAGGATGCAAAAACAAAAACAAAAAATGTAGAATCCCTAGTAGCTATATGGCATTTGTCATCACTATATCTCTGGTTAAACCTAAATCCTACCACTTTAAGTTGAGAAAACAGGAGGAAGGACACATCTTTTGTGACTTCTCACTCTGTATCAGTCACTCTTCTGGGGGGTTCATGAGCTTTGTATCACTGAGAACTAACATGCAGAACACTGTGGAAGTTACAGATTTGGGTGAGCATTGTTTTCTGCCCTCAAGGACTTCACTGCCCAGCTCCAGAGAGGAGGTAAGGTAAGTATACAAATAAATACAAGCCAAATAAAATGAAATACCTTCTATTATTAGGGTACCTATCAATTTTGGATTTTTCACAATAGTTCAGATGTTATGTGATTTTATTATTTTCCGTGACAATGAACATAACATACATCTAAAAGGTGTTTCATTTAAAAATCTTTCTAAGGGGCACCTGGATGGCTCAGTCAGTTAAGCAGCCAACTCTTGGTTTGGCTCAGGTCATGATCTCCGGGTCCTGGGATCAAGCCCTGTGTCGGGTTGAGTGGGAATCTTCTTCAAGATTTTCTCTCTCCCTCTGCCCCTCTCCCTGCTCATTTGCTCTCCCTCTCTCTAAAATAAATAAATAAATAAATAAATCTTTAAAAAAAAAAAAGAAATATACTTGATCTTTATTTTATTTAATTTTATTTTATTCTTATGTTAGTCACCATACATTACATCATTAGTTTTTGATGTAGTGTTCCATGGTTCTTTGTTTCCTCATAACACCCAGTGCTCCGTGCAATGCATGCCGTCCTTAATACCCATCACCAGGCTAACCCATCCCCCCACCCCCGCCCCTCTAGAACCCTCAGTTTGTTTCTCAGAGTCCATAGTCTCTCATGGTTCATCTCTCCCTCCGATTCCCCCCCTTTATTTTTCCCTTCCTTCTCCTAATGTCCTCCAGCTATTCCTTATGTTCCACAAATAAGTGAAACCATATGATAATTGACTTTCTCTGCTTGACTTCTTTCACTTAGCATAATCTCCTCCAGTCCCATCCATGTTGATGTAAAAGTTGGTTATTCATCCTTTCTGATGGCTGAGTAATATTCCATTGTATATATGGACCACATCTTCTTTATCCATTCATCTGTTGAAGGGCATCTCGGCTCTTTCCACAGTTTGGCTATTGCGGACATTGCTGCTGTGAACATTGGGGTGCATATGGCCCTTCTTTTCACTGCATCTGTGTCTTTGGGGTAAATACTCAGGAGTGCAATTGCTGGGTCATAGGGTAGCTTTATTTTTAATTTTTTGAGGAACCTCCACACTGTTTTCCAAAGTGGCTGTACCACCTTGCATTCTCACCAACAGTGTAAGAGGGTTCCCCTTTCTCCACAACCTCTCCAACATTTGTCGTTTCTTGCCCTGTCAATTTTTGCCATTCTAACTGGTGTAAGGTGGTATCTCAATGTGGTTTTGATTTAAATTTCCCTGATGGCTAATGATGAGGAACATTTTTCCATGTGTCTGTTAGCCATTGGTATGTCTTCTTTGGAGAAGTGTCTGTTCATGTCTTCTGCCCATTTTTTGACTTGATTATTTGTTTTCTGGGTGTTGAGTTTGAGAAGTTCTTTATAGATCTTGGAAATCAGCGCTTTGTCTATAGTATCATTTGCATATATCTTCTCGCATTCTGTGGGTTGCCTCTTTGTATTGTTGACTGTTTCCTTTGCTGTGCAGAAGCTTTTTATCTTGATGAAGTCCCAAAAGTTCATTTTTGCTTTTGCTTCATAGCCTTTGGAGATGTGTCTTGGAAGAAGTTGCTGTGGTCGATGTCTAAGAGGTTACTGCCTATGTTCTCCTCTAGGATTTTGATGAATTCCTATCTCACATTGAGGTCATTCATCCATTTTGAGTTTATCTTTGTGTATGGTGTTAGAGAATGGTCGAGTTTCATTCTTCTGTATATAGCTATCCAATTTTCCTAGCACCATTTATTGAAGAGACTGTCTTTTTGCATATCTCTTTCTGCTTTGTCAAAGATTATTTGACCATAGGGGCGCCTGGGTGGCTCAGTTGGTTAAGCGACTGCCTTCGGCTCAGGTCATGATCCCAGGGTCCTGGGATCGAGCCCCGCATCGGGCTCCCCGCTCTGCAGGAAGCCTGCTTCTCCCTTTCCCACTCCCCCTGCTTGTGTTCCCTCTCTCGCTGTCTCTCTCTCTCTGTCAAATAAATAAATAAAATCTTTAAAAAAAAAAAAAAAAAAAAAAAAAAAAAAAAAGATTATTTGACCATAGAGTTGAGGGTCCATATCTGGGCTCTCTATTCCATTCCATTGGTCTATATGTCTGTGTTTGTGCCTGTATCATGCTGTCTTGGTGATCACTGCTTTGTAATATAGCTTGAAATCAGGCAACGTGATGCTCCCAGCTTTGTTTTTCTTTATCAACATTTCCTTGGTGATTCGGGGTCTTTTCTGATTCCATACAAATTTTAGGATTGTTTGTTCCAGCACTTTGAAAAATGTCATTGGAATTTTGATCGGGATGGCGCTGAAGGTATATATTGCTCTAGATAGCATACTTGATCTTTTAAAAAAATTTTAAATCTTTGTAAGAATTTTCATCTCAAAGCAATGATTCAGAAATTGTCCCTTAATATAATCATGCCACCCAATTTTGTTGTTAAAAAAAAAAGCTTAAAAGATTATATCTATTGAAGAGTAATAAAATGCTGGAGAGGTCTGGAGCAGAAATGGAGTATTTCACCAAGCTTGTGAAGAAAGTTTTCAGCTAAACCAAGAAAAAGGTGGAAAGGATTTTTTTTCATCAAGCAACACTGAGAAACTGCGATGAAGGTAGAGAGAATAGACAAGCAAAAGGCATTTAGCCTATACAGTTAGTCACAACCACATAGTAACAACAACCGTCCCCGTGGAAGAGAACGGCCACAACCACGCCAGCTTAAAAAATATAATTGTTAGGAGCCTACTGAAAAAAAGTTGAAATGTTCAACCCAACCATGAAAATAATTTGCAGAACCTAGGAAATAATAATTTTCTTAAAACTCACCCATAATCTTCATCCAGAGGCTTCTTATATGGAACAAATGAAAAATTTCTTCCAATTGAAGCTGGTGTATGTTCATGATAGAAAAGATAACTTCTCTGCTCAAAATTAATTGAAATGGTAACTTTGATCCTTCCTGCATGGTAGAGGGAAGAACCAAGCTTGATACCATCATTGAAGAATTAGCTGTGGATCACACGTCACATTCTGGGTGATTTTGAAAAATTGAAGAGAGACAGAAGCAGAGTTCATCTCCTGGTCATCCCTGCAAGCACTGACTTTTTGTCTTCCTGAAGCCACTGAAAGCCTGGCCCAGGGAAGGAAGGAAAAGAAGTGAGTCAAAACACTCACAAGGTAACAAGGAAAATTTCCCAAAGGCACAAAGAAAGGGTATTTGCCCTTCAAAATGGAAAATGCAGATGCATTATGTAGGCAAACATATGACCATTTCCTTTTATATCTAAATGGTTTGGGGATGGGTTTCGTAAAACAAATTCTAAGCATTTTCAATGATTCAAAATAGTAACAATTATCAATAGGATTAGGAGGGGAAGTAAGAAGAAATTCATTTCTATAAGGGAGATTAATCAATATATTTGTGAATATTCATCCATTTCATACATTTTCCTTCAGATTTATGTCTTAAGTGAGTGAGTCTTTAGACCTATGTCATGCCATAGGTCTAAATTCACCATCACTGATGTCAGAAAAAACAACCCATTGTTCCGGCCAGATAATGGCAAAAAAGAGAAGGTGAACAAAGTTTACAGTGTGTCAAAAGTTACCCAGGAAAAATATATTTTCTTTGGATCCACCTCATTTCCCAATAATAACATTAAATTGAGCAAGATAAACAAACAACATAGTGTCCAGGTTCCTTGAGAGAAAAGGACCAGACCTAATAGAATCTGGTTGCTTTGGTGTGTGGTGGATTGTGTGAGCGAGAGGAAAGTCTCATAGGTCTCTGGCAAACACAAGCCCCATAGCTTGGGAGCATTTGGCTATTTTTTTCAAGGTAAGAGAAATGAAAGTCATATATTCTTACTCTTTTCTGAAACTTTAAGACAAGAAGCTGGCATGACCTGGAAGCTAAACTATCTAATGAGTTTCTCTCTCTGGACTTTATAAGAATCTTTCACTTTCCGATTTATTCTACCAATTTTTTTTAAAGATTTTATTTACTTATTTGAGAGAGAGAGTGAGAGAGAGACAGAGCACGAGAGGGGGAGGGTCAGAGGGAGAAGCACACTCCCTGCGGAGCAGGGAGCCGGATGTGGGGCTTGATCCCAGGACCCTGAGCTGAGCCACCAAGGCACCCCTATTCTACCAATTTTTAACAGATTTACACACAATAAAATTTAAGTCTACAAATTCAATAATTTCTAATAAATGTACAGATTTGTGTGCCCATCACTACCATCCAATTGTAAAACACTTCCATCACCACAAGAGGAAACTTCATGCCTGTTTGTAGGTACTCTTTATTCCCAGTCCAACTCCCAGGTGACCATTAATTTACTTTCTGTCATCATAAATTTATCTTTTCTGTACTTTTCCTTGAAACGAAATTATACAATATGTAATCTTCTATGTCTGGCTTCTTCTACATAACATGTTGTTGGAGTTCATCCAAGCTGCAGTCCATATCACTACTCCATGCCTTTTGATTGTTCAATAGTACTCCACTGTATGGATACACAGTTTTTTTGTCTATTCACTAGTTGATGGACATTTGGATTGTTTTCCTTTTTCTGGTTGATATAAATAATGCTACTAATGAACATTTACATAGAAGTCTTTGGGTTGATATATAATTTCATTTCTCTTGGCTAGATAACGAAGAGGGAAGTTGCTGAGCAGTATGATATATGATATATTTATGTTTAACATTTTAAGAAACTGCCAAACTGTTTTACAAAGTGGCTGCACCATCATTCTACCTAACTCGAAATTTCCTGAGTACCAGATAAATATCACTGTGCTTTGAACAAGCCTCAATTTCCCAACCCCATGGACTCTAAATTTCGGCCACTACTTACCAGTTAATGCACTCCCAACATTCCAACATTTTCCATTATCCTATACATTGCTAAAATGATATGATTTGATAAAATTAAATCCTGCTTACTTGAAACCATTAGAAAATTCAAACACAAACGGACCATTAAAAGTTATCCTTTTTTAAATATGTCTGCTTGAAAAATGTCAGAAACACACATATCACTGTTACATTTTCTCTGAAGAGTTCCTTCAAAATGGTGGCGCAATGAAGACTGATAAGAAATACAGACTTATGCTGAGTGAAATAAATCAATCACAGAAAGACATGTATCATATGATCTCAGTGGTATGAGGAATTCTTAATCTTAGGAAACAAACTGAGGGTTGCTGGAGTGGTGGTGGGGAGGGATGGGGTGGCTGGGTGATAGACACTGGGGAGGGTATGTGCTATGGTGAGCGCTGTGAATTGTGTAAGACTGTTGAATCACAGACCTGTACCTCTGAAACAAATCAGACATTATATGTTAAAAAAAGAAGAAGATAGTAGGAAGGGAAAAATGAAGGGGAAATCAGAGGGAGAGATGAACCATGAGAGACTATGGACTCTGAGAAACAAACTGAGGGTTCTAGAGGGGAGGGTCATGGGGGGATGGGTTAGCCCGGTGATGGATATTAAAGAGGGCACGTTCTGCATGGAGCACTGGGTGTTATACGCAAACAATGAATCATGGAACACTACATCAAAAACTAATGATATAATGTATGGAGATTAACATAACATAATAAAATTAATTAATTAATTAATTGATTGATTGATTTTCACCTAAAAAAAAGAAAAGAAATACGGACATGATTTGAGGAGATCCTTCCATAAATTACCTATGTAAAGAGACAAAAGGAAGTCCTCAGTTCTAGTCCTTAGAGGAGTGTGACATTTCTGTGGAGAACAACGTTTCATGGGGGATTGTTACTTGAGTAGCCCATGAAGGATAAAGGGAAAAAAGGAAACTAGACGCTGTTCACAGATCAACACACCTCTCCCCCTTAAGTGAATCCTCCACTGTGAACTTCAAAAGAGCCCCAAGATATAACCATTACTTCTTAAGCAGAGTTCTTAGTACCAGGACTGACACATTCACCTTTTCACAAGGGGGATAAAAATATAAATTTCCTTTTTAAAAGGAAAGTCTATATTTAATGGAAGAACAAGGCTTCCACCTAGTGGATAATTCAAGAATTTGGTTTTTACAGTTTACGGTTTACACAGTAAAATATCACAATAGATCTATAAAAAGAGAGACAAAATTGAAAGGTCAATTCATTCTTGTTTACATTTGAAGCCTAGGAAAACTTGAAAAGAATTCCCCCAATCTTTTGGGGAGATGGGGAAAGGGCACAGTCACCAATAATATGTTTAAAAGTAAATGTAGGTAATGGAAGGTAGTGAAAGAAAGCAAAGTTTTAGAAGTATGGAGAACACTTAGCTAGATGATTAAAAATGTGCACGAGTCAAAGCAACAGTGACTCTGGATCGTAAATCCTCAACATCACATGAATTGCCATGGAGCCTAGGCCTTCAGTACCTGGATCATTTCCCTTATCAGACATATTGATGGGCCAAGATTTTCTGGGGTCAGGAGATAAAAAGTGATTGTGCTTCTAAATTATGTCATTTTCAAAGGCAATTGTAGGATTCTCTTTTTTTAAGATTTCATTTATTTATTTGACAGAGAGAGAGAACACAAGCAGGGGGAGTGGCAGGGAGGGAGGGAGGGAGGGAGAGGGAGAAGCAGGCTTCCCGCTGAGCAGAGAGCCCAATGTGAGGCTCGATCCCAGGACCCTGGGATCATGACCTGAGCCAAAGGCAGATGCTTAACGACTGAGCCACCCAGGCGCCCCAGCTTTGAGGTTTCTAACTCTACTATATAATGTATTTATTAGCACCTCTGTAGAGATTAAACAAAAATTATGCTAATTTTCACATGTTCCAGGCACTGGTAGAGATTTGATATAAATTATTTATATAATCCCCCAAACAATCCTAAATTCCCCTTTACACAGATGAAGAAAGTGGGCCGTCAGAATAAACAGCATCAGATGACAGACTGGAATTTAGGCCGGCAAGTCAAACCAGAGGCCACGTTCCCAATCTCTGAATGAAAATAGGGATAAAGTGAGTAAAATATAAAGTAAATGCCCATTTCTCAATGTTTTTAAGGATACATGTGCATCCTTTTCTAATTCATATTATTTATTTGATAATTTTTAGGAAATTGCTAATATCCCAATTCAATGTTAGCACAAGCACTGAAGTAACAATCAGAAGTCCTGGGTTCTCACTGTCTCTGACTTCACTTCCCTTTGACTTTTAGACCATTTCTTGAAGCTTTGTAATGAAATGACTTGCCTCTTTTTCTTACGTTCCTAGGATAGAAGCCATTTGATGTTGTACCAAAATCAATGGCACATAATAGGGTCATCTCTAATGTGGATAAATATTTCCCATTCCCACTGCAAGACAATCATAACAGAATATAAAACACAAGCCCAAACTTACCCTTATAAGAGAAATACACTTGAGAGACCTTGAGGATCGTCTGGTACAACATCCTTGGACTGCCCCCCCCCCTTTTTTTTTTGCTGTATAACATAGACTAGAATTCAGTGTTTCCCCACCCTGGTGCCTTTAGTGAGACAATTCTTGGTTTTGACAAGAGAATTAACAGCTGTGGCTGCCACCTTTATTTTTTTTTAAGATTTTTATTCATTTATTTGACAGAGAGACAGAGAAAGAGCACAAGCAGGGAGAGGGGCAGAGGGAGAGAGAGAAGCACGCTCTCCGATGAGCAAGGAGCCCGATGCGGGACTCGATCCCAGGACCCCGGGATCATGACCTGAGCCAAACGCAGACGCTAAACAGACTGAGCCACCCAGACACCCCTGGTCCCACCTTTAAAATGCCAGCAGAGCTCTGCACATTCCCAAATTCACTCCTATGGGAAACAGCACAGCCTCTTGGTAAAAACCATGGCAAAGTTTCCTCAGGCCCTGGAATCTTCATCCCTCACTTTGCCCAAATTTTGTCAAATATAAAGAGATATCACTTGAGTCAACCAGTCAACAGACAAATATCATTGCTCTGGGGGTTTACTGTGCCCAGTAAGGAAGACAAGATCCAAAGCCAAGCAGTTCACACAAAATGTTCATGGTTCCTGGTGTGACCTTTTTAGTCTCACTTCTGGGTTTTCGCAGATTTAGAAACTAGCTTTTGAAATATGGAACTGTGATTTTTGGTCCTTCACATGGAACAGTAACTCCTCAGACATAAGGAAAATGCAAAATAGGATTTAGAACCATAGCGTGTGTGGGTTGGGGAAGGGGACGGCAGAAATGCTTGTGCATGTAAAGGGTAGGATAGTTGAAAGATATTCTGGGTTGCAAAAAACGTGGACGCTTTTCTTATTTTTCTATAACTCAACCTGAATTTCAATACCCTGTTCTGCATAATAAAAGAAATTTGATCTAATCTTTAGAATCAAACACCAGAGTTTTCTCTGTCATTTTTTATTTAAGCTAAAAATTCCCCCTTTCTTTGTTCCATCTCCATTTAGGGGTGGGGGGAGTGGTTGAGAGGCTCATAATAGTAACAATAACTACTATTACTATAATAGCTAAAATGTGTTGAGCACTCCCGGTATAATTGATCTCTGCACCACTCCTGTCTTCTCATCCCCACACAACTGAACTTGCTTTCTATCATGATAGATTAGTCTACGTTTTTTTATAATTTTATATAAATGGAATTTTACCGTATATCCTCTTTCAGCTTAGCTTCATTCACTTAATATAATCATTTTGAGATTCATTCATATTGTTGCATGTGTCAGTAATTCATTCCTTCTCATATGGATATTCTATTTTCTATCTCTTCAACAATTAATGGGAATTTTGGTAACTTCCAGTTTTAAGCTATCACAAATAGAGCCACTATGAATATTGACATGCAAGCCTTTTTTGTGAATATGTACTTCTACTTCTCCTGGGTAAATATCTAGGAATGGAACAGTGGGGTCATATGGTAGGTGTACGTACACCTTTTAAGAAAATGCTAACTTTTTTTCCCTAGTGGTTTTATCATCCCCACCAGTAGTGTGTGAAAATTCACATCTTTCCCAATATTTAGGGTGGTCAAACTTTTAAAATTTTAGTCATTCAAGTTGGTCAGTAGTGGCATCCCATTGTGGTTTATTTATTTTTTTAAGATTTTATTTACTTATTTGTCAGAGAGAGAGAGAGAGAAACAAAGAGCACAAGCAGGGGGAGCAGCAGGCAGACGGAGAAGCAGGCTTGCCACTGAGCAAGGAGCCCGATGTGGGGCTCCATCCCAAGACCCTGGTATCATGACCTGAGCTGAAGGCAGATGCTTAAATGACTGAGCCACCCAGGCGTGCCCACTGTGGTTTAATTTATATTTCCATAATGGCTAATGATCTTTAGCATCTTTGTATGTGTTTATTTGCCATCCACAGAATTTCTTTGAAAAAATATCTGTTCAAATGTCTAGCCTATTTTCTATTGTACTGTTTTCTTATTAAGTTGTAAGACATTTTTTATGTTCTAAATACAGGTCCTTTATAAGATACACATTTTGCAATATTTTCTCCCAGTTTTATTTGCTTAACAGAGTACAAGGTTTTAGTTTTGATAACATCGACTATATTGATCATTTTTCTCTTATGGATTGTGGTTTTGGTGCTGAATTTGAGAAGTCTTTTCCAAGGCTAACATCAGTTAAGCTGTCTCCTAGGTGATCCTTAGAAGTTCTAGAGTGTAAGCTCTTATATTTACGTTCTTGAACAATTTCAAGGGAATTTGCTTATGTTATAAGGTAAGAGTTGAGCTTCAGTTTCTTATATGTGGCTGTACCATTGTTCTGCACCGTTTGTGGAAAGAATTGTCCTTTCCCCATTGAATTTATATTCTCACTGATTTCCATTTATCCATTTATCTATCTTTACACTGATATCACACTTTTTTTCAAGCTTTACTGAGATATTATGTAAGTTTAAGGTGTACCATGTGATAATTTGATACACATACATATTGTGAAATGTATACCACAGTTAGGTTAGTTAGCACATCCTTCACCTCATATAATTATATTTCATTTCTATTGTCATTAGATTAGATAATTAAAGCTCTCCTCACGTAGCAACTTTCAAGTATACAATACAGTGTTGGTTACCACAGTCACCATGCTGTGTATTAGACCCCTGGAACTTATTCCTCTTAGGACTAAAAGTTTGGATTCTTTAACTAGTGCGTCTCCATATCCCCAACCCCTCAGCCCATAATAACCATCTCACTGTTGCCATGAATTCAACGTCTTTAGATCTCACATATAAGTGAGATCATATAGAGTATTATGTCTTTCCCTGTCTGACTTATTTCACTTAATAATGCCTCCAAGTTCCATCCATGTTGTCACCAATGTCAGGATTTCCTTCCTTCCTAAGGCTGAGTAATATCCCTTTGGATATATATGCCACTTTTCCTTTCTTTATTCATCTGTTGTGAACACTTACATTGTTACCATGTCTTGGCCATTGTGAATCACGCTGCAGTGAACATGAGAGTCCATCTATCTCTTTGAGAGAGTGATTCTGCTTTTGATTTGCATGTCCCTGATGATGAGTGATCTGAGCTCCTTTTTGTGTACTTGTTGGCCATTTTTAGGTCTTCTTCGGAAAAATATGTAGTCCAGACCTCTGCTCGTTTTTTAATCGGATTATTTACTGGTTTTTCTTCTCGCTTGCTATTGGTCTTTTCAGATGTATTTCTTCATGATTCAGATGGTAGGTTTTATGTCTCTAGGAATCTATCCATTTACTCTAGGTTGTCCAAGTGGTTGACATATAATTGCTCATAATAGTCTCTAGTGCTTCTTTGTATTTCTGTGGTATTGTAATATCGCCTCTTCCATTTATAATTTTGTTATTTGAACACTCTTTTTTTTCCTTGGTAAGTCTAGCTAAATATTTGTCAGTTTTGTTTATCTTCTCAAAAATCAGCTCTTAGTTTCTTTGATCTTTTCTACTATCCTTTTAGTCCCTATTTCAATTATTTCTACTCTGATTTTGTTATCTCCTTTCTTCTCCTGACTTTGGGCTTAGTTTGTTCTTGTTTTTCTAGTTCCTTCAGGTATATAGTTAGCTTGTTTATTTGAGGGTGTTTTTTTACCTAAGGTAGGCATTCATCACTATAAAATTCCCTCTTGGTACTGCCTTTGCTGCAGCCAATAAGTTTTGCTGTGTTATGTTTCCATTTTCATTTGTTTCAAGATAGCCTTTTATTTCTGTTTTGATTGCATCTTTGAGCCATTGGCTGCTCAGGAGTGTGTTGTTTAATTTTCACATATTTGTGAATTTTCCAGTTTTCCTCCTGTTGCTGATTCCCAGTTTCATTCTGCTATAGTCGAGAAAGATACTTGGTATACTTATATCTTTTTAAATTTGATAATACTTGTTTTGTGATCTATCCTGCAGAATGTTCTATGTGTGCTTGAGAAAACGGTGTATTCAACTGCTATTGCATGGAATGTTCTGTATATGTCTTCAGGTCATTTTGGTCTAAAGTATAGTTCAAATCCAATGTTTTCTTTGTGATGTTCTGGCTAGATAACCTACCCATTGTTGAAAGTGGGGTAGTGAAGTCCACTACTATTATTGTATTGTCTATTAATTTCGGATCTGTTACAATATCACACGCTTGACTACAGCAGGTTTATAGTAAGTCTTGAAGAGAAGACCTCCAAATGTCTTCTTCTTTTTCAGTTTTTTTGTAATATATAGGTCCTTTGCATCTCTATATAAATTTTTAAATAATGTTTCAAATTTCCAGATAAAGATTTTTGTGATTTTGATTATGATTGTGTTGAATATGTAAAGCAATTTAAAAAGCATTGATGACTTCAATATTGTCATCTAAATCTAAACACAATATATTCCTCCAATTATTTAGGCCTTCTTTAAATTGTCTTAGTACCCGATAGTGTTCCAGGTATAAGTCTTACACATCTTTTATGCATTCTGAATTATTTCAATGCTATTTTAATGTACTTTTTAAATTTTTACTTCTGATTGCTCATTGCCTATATGTAGAAATACAATTGAATTTTGTTTCATGTCATCTGTAAATAAAATTAGTTTTACTACTGCCGTTCTTATTTATATACCATTTATTTGTTATTCTTTCCTATTGCACTGGCAAGTACCTCTAGTACAAGATTGAATAGAAATGGTGAAAGCAGACATACTTGATTTGTCTCTATTCTTTGAGAGAAAGAATTGAGTCTTTCATCAAGTTTCATGTTAACAACAGGTTTTTCATAGACACCCTTATGATGTTAGGGAAACTCCCTTCTCTCTGAGAACTTTTATCCGAAATGGATGTTGGATTTGGTCAAAGCCTTTTTTGCATCTAATGAGACATTCATTTTTTTTTTTTGTAATTTGTTAATGTAGTAGCTTATGTGGATTGAATTTCAGATGTTAAACCAAGCCGCACTCTTGCATAAACCCCACTTGAGCATGGTATATTATCCTTTATAAATAATTTTGGATTTGATTTACTGAAGTTTTTATAGAATTTTTGCATTTATGTTTATGAAAGCCATTGGTCTATAGTTTTCTTGTAATTTTTTGTCGAGTTTTGGCATCAGCATAATCTTTAAATAAATTGGGAAGAATTTTCTGGAAGAGGTTTACAAAAGTCATGTCATTTTTTAATATGATTAACATATATTAACATTTTACATCTTAATCTTTATGAAAACAATTATTATTATCACCATTTTACAGAATAGTTAATCTACTTGCTTAAGGGTCATAGTCTATAAGGGTCATAGTCATGGAGCCAGAATTAGAATCCTGTCTGTCTGATACCAACGGCCAACTCATAGCTACTTCACTATATTGATTTCTGTTATAGTCAAATAAAATGAAATAAATTCCTTTCATATATAAATAGTACATATTTTATAATCCCATTTAAGCCCCATAAATTTAGACTGAGAACATGGTAGAGAGAGTGGAAGGCTTTTGCTAAGAAGTATCTAGTCTTTGGAGGAATAACTGTATAATGGCATGTTAAAATGGGAATCTTTTTGCCCCAAATTTTGCTGAGGTTACAAATGGCTCAGAAACAAAATAAAAGGTACAAAATTTACAGAAGGGATGGTCATAAACTCTTTTAGAGTTTTAGCTTTCAATCACCCAAGGATAAGAAACAGTCTGCAACTAAAAAGGCTGAAATAATGAAAGTTGGAGGACTGTGTTTTTTTTCTCACCCACCAACCCCTGCTGTAAGTCTAGAAGGAGATTTGAGAAGACCATTGGTAGAGCCAGAAGTTTGGTGGTCACTTTTTTACCTCATGTCCTCACTTCCTCCCTTACCCAGTTTAGATTCTATGGCCTATTATTTTAATCACTAACTCATATACCTTCAATTCTTTGATCTTCTTTCCTTCCATTATACTCAGCTAACAAAACATCAGCCCTGGTTAAATTCGATTCCAAATCCAACCCTGACTTCTATATGTTGATTAATCTCTTGGTGGACTGGATTTCTTTATTATATACTTTATCCAAGGAGAATTCATAGGTGCTGTATTCTTGAGCCCTTGCACTTTTGAAACCATTCATCTGTAACATTTACACCGTAACTGCAACGTCTCAGGTATAAGTATTTTTCTTCAAAAATTGCCCTCCTCCTCCCACAACACTTCAGATATATTCTTCCACTGCCTTCTGACTATTGTGAAAAAATTGTCCTGATTTTTTAAGTGAGTTTTTTCCTTGAATCCTGAATAATCATTTAATTTTCCTTGAGGACCAGTAACTTCACCTTGATATAAATTAGTGTTGATTGTCCTGGAACATGGTGTACATTTCAATTATCAGATGTTATAACATTAATATCATTTTAAGAACTTTTTTAAATTGTATTTTGGAATATTTTCTGTTTTTTAAACTCTAGAATGAGATTCATTATCTTTAATATATATTATATTTTCTCTAGTTTCTTTCAGTCTTGTTTTTCTTCTTTATATAATCTGAATTATTTTCCTAGCCTTTTTACCATTGGCTCAAATTTCAACCATCTCATTGTTTTCAATTCATTCCAACTTTATGTCTTTTATACTCAATTTCGTTCTCTAGCTCTCTCAAATTATCCTCTTGAGTATTCCCTTCATCTCTGTTTTATGGTTTCATACATTCTATATTCTCTTTAATTTATTTGAAAATGCAAAGCATTAGTTGTGAATTTTTTTCCTTTTTTCCCAAGTTATGTAATCATTCAGAGTGCTCCACATGGGAAGTTTAATTATCTTATTTTTAAAATAACCATAATAATCTCTCATAGTTGTTATCCTATCTTTTCTCATTTCAATCATTAGACATGGGTAGCTCTTCCTTGAACCCTTCCTGTCTTATCTGAGACCTTCTGAGCACTAGTGTAAAGACTGGGCTGGATTTGCCCTGTTCTTCATTTACCTGGAAACAGGAGGTGACAAGAGGGAAGAAATGCAGCGAGGGGCATTATGGTTGGATGATGTTGGTCCCTTCTCCATTTTCTTATCCATTTTGCAAAATCCTGGTCTGTATTTTATTTTCTTCAGTAAAATGTTGACTTATTCCCTTCATTCAGAGTGAGCTGCTGAGTCTTCACTCCACAAAATATTACGCATTCTGGTTAGGCTTTGTTCTTCCTTTTTAGCTGAATATTAAGTTCCTAAGATCAAATGAGAGGCTTTCATCATAACCATTAATCTCTTTTGACTCTATAAATGCTGTAATAAAACATTAAATTAGTTAAGGATTAAATTAGTAACTCTGGTTAGAAATGATGTCAGAATGAAAATACAAGCTGGAAAACCAGAGATTGCTCTACACCCCTTCTAAACTCTGCAAGCTCATAAGCCCAGCTTCCTGAAAATGATTTTAATGCTGTTGTTCTTTAACAGTAATGGCTGCAGAGAACCTTTAAGGAACTCTTGTTTCGGGACGCTTGGGTGGCTCAGTCGCTTAAGCGTCTGCCTTTGGCTCAGGTCATGATCCCAGGGTCCTGGGATAGAGTCCCACATCGGGCTCCCTGCTCAGTGGGGAGCTTCTCCCCACTGCTTCTCCCTCTCCCTCTCCCTCTGCCTGCTGTTCCGCTTGCTTGTGCTTGCGCGCTCTCTCTCTCTGTCTGTCAAATAAATAAACAAAATCTCAAAAAAAATAAATAAACAGGGAAGGTGGCTTCCTCCTGCCCCCCCCAAAAGGAACTCTTGTTTCTTTCTTTCTTTTTATTCCATCCTACTGACAAATAGGTAACATGTCCAGTATATAAAGATCTTAAACATTGCTTCCAAACCAATAGCTAATTTTTCTTCCTTCCTACCTATTTAGGAAAAAAAAAGTTGCTAAGTCCAACGTGCTACCATTCTAAAGGAATATCTTCCAATTTAAGCACCAAAGAAATTCTTATCAAATATGCAGTGCATATAAATTTATATCCTAGGTTTCCAAAGATTTCATAGCTCTGGTTTGACTAAAATGAAAAGTTCTGTCCTATTAAAATTAAAACTTTAAAGCCATAAGGGAAAAACATCACTTTCCACTGCTTCATTACCACTTTGTACAGATGACTTCTAAATTTAAATCTCTTTTAAGAATCAGAAACTTTGGCAAATTCCTACGATTTATGTAGATAGTCTATTCTTACTTCAAACTCCATAAGGCCAAGAGAAAACTTCACATTTTCCCCATCAAATAGATATGTTTTCCTGTTTCCTCATCTATTAATGCCATTGCCAACCTATTAGACATATGTGTGACCGATCCTGAAACCCATTTTCATTTCTTCCTTCAACAATTTCCTCAGTTAATCATTTATTCAGGTTTGTAGACTTCTCTCCACCATTGGAATCAGATTGAGTTTCTGTCTATTCACACACACCACTGGGAAGTTCAGGCCTTTGTTACTTTTCTCCCATTATTTCCCATTTTTCATAAATAAAATTTTATAAATAAAATTTCCTTGAACTTGATCCACTTAAGTTTACTGTCCAAAAACACAGTTCTGACCATTCAATGCCTCTCCACTCCCTACTCAACCTCTTTTCATTATCTTTAATATTCCCCATGGTCTAGGTCCAAACAAGCTCTCTGTCATAACCCGCCCCTCACAAAAGCATACACACTGGAACCCCAATTGTTTCTTCATTATACCCCAAACACACCCCATTTTTTTTATCTTCAGTGATGCTGCATCTGTTGAATCTGTTCATTCTTTCCTCTCTTGCTTCATCTCTACTTGTTCAATCCTTATTCAGGCTTCAAGGCGTGGATCAAATAGTCACTCTACCACAAAACTGTCCCAGAAATAATCTCTCTGTATGACATTTTAGTGCCAGCTAATTATTATTCTCATTTTCAATTTATTATATTTTTACCCTTACCTCATTATTTCTCATTTATTCTCTCTCTATCCCTATATAACATCCTGGAGCACAAACTTGGCATCACGTTTATTTTTGTGTTCTCAAAGTCAGAGCTCAAGGCCCTGTCAATAATAATTCCTCTATAGTCTGAAAGCTCACTGAGAACATTGACCAGGCAGGCTTTTTTTAATCAGAAATATATCACCACCACTTAACATAGTGCCTGTAAGTATTTTGAAAGAATGTTGAATAAATGAATAATTGCTGAATTGATTTTTTTCAAGTTCTTCATTGTTAGCTTTAATTTGAAAGACATTTAAAATTCACTCTTTGGTCAGAATAGGCAGCAATGAATCAAGTTCAGGGAAATCTTAGTTATACGCATTGCCACAAAAATTCTGTCTTCACATAATGACATCCTTTGCTAAAAATAATTCAATAGTGAAGACACATCTATCTTTGGTTATCACATGTAAATCACAATTTTGCTCAAATATCAAGGTGAATTACAGTCACATCTACACTCGATTGCCAGTAAAAATTCTAAAAATCTATGAAATTGTGATATTTACAGAAAATACCTATGTGAGTTCATACCTTTAAATTTTGGGGTGGTTCCAATCAAGGAAAAGGTTTATGAACTTGTGGTTTTATCATTTATGTAAATTTGGTCTTCAAAGGGAGAGAAAATGAAAATGTCCTATATATTTGTGTCCTATATATTTGTCCTATATATTTCCTAACATATATATATGGAAAAGAAAATATATTTATAGATTTAAATATAAATATATATATATTTATATATATTTTTAGAGAGAGAGAGAAAGAGAGAGCCTGAACAGGGGAGGGAGAGGGACAGATGGAGAGGGAGAAAGAATCTTAAGCAGGCTCCGTGCCCAGTACAGAGCCTGACACAAAGCTCAACCTCATGACCCTGAGATCATGACCTGAGCCAAAGTCAAGAGCTGGAGGCTTCACCACCTGAGCCACCCAGGTGCCCTCTTTACCTATTATCCTATAATATTCCTATATTAATAACAATAATATGTGTTTAATTCTTTCTAGTTTCAAAACATATTCCACACATTCTCTTACCAAAATAGCCAAAAATCATCTAAAGCTGATTCAGTCAACAATACAGGTGATTAGAGTAGCATTCAGGAATTCCCCTGGGCTTCAGTCTCCTCCTCCGTAAATGAGAAACTAGTATTAAATGACCTTTGAAAATCCTGCCATTTCTAATCTTTCATTATTTTCAGTGCATAGTTTTCCTTTTTTTGTTTGTTTGTGTCATTATTTTATTTGTCAGTTCAGTCTGGAAACTAATCAAAAAGAACAGTTCCCAAATGTTTGAAAGTGCTAGCAACATTCAAGCAAAAATCGCAGCCACCATCCCACTGTAATTTTTTTAAAATAATGCAACACTTTGGAGATGTTTGCATTCCTTTATGGCTCAACAGACCTGCAGATTTACTGCTTTATAGATCAAATCTGGCTTGAGGTTTGTTTTTGTAAACAGTTTTATTGGAACACAGCCACTCCCATTCATTCACTATTGACTATGAGTACCTTCAGATGGCAGAGCTGAGTAGGGGAAAAAGAGACGTGATGCCTAGCAAAACTTAAAATATTTACCACCTGGCTCATTTCAAAAAAAGCTTGCCAATCCCTGCTTTGTAATGATAACTTATTTCCTTGTGTTATTAAAATGTTAGTGTTTGTCACAAAAATCTTGAGAGCAGAGAATAAGCTATTTTAACTTTTCCAAAAAACTCCTGCCAGTTTGTAAACTATTTATACACGTTAAATCATAAAAACTGATTTACACTTAATTATGTTTCTATTAAACCTGATACAAAAATTTTTATAATTTTCTTATATAATGATATTTCAAAAAACATATTTACCATTAAAACTGCCCCAAACATCTTTCCTTTCTCTTTTCAGTAATGTGGTGAATCCAGTACCAACTTGGTAATATTTCAACTGATCAGTAGAGGGCGCGCTTGATTTAACATAATTGTACGCACACAAGGGAAGAGTGCTTCCTTTCGCCCGGAAAAGGTCAAGCACTGCGTGGAGAAAATTTAACAGAATTAGTGAGTTGGTTTTCTACTGTTGGGTTGGTAGTGAAAGGGAATAGAAAAGCACTAGAAGACTCCGTATTACACGTAACTGACGGTAATGTTTCTTCCCGAGAAGAAAATTGTTCATCTATTCTTATCTTTTCTCATCTCAGCATTGGTTTGCAGGGACCTTGAATATTTTCAAGAAGAGATAGCAACAATTTGGCTACAGAAAACAGGGTTCTTTTTTTCCACTAAGATGATACAGCACATCTTGTGATGGTGGCTACTCTTTCTCCACCCTCCATCCCTTCGCATTGTTGCCTCTTTGTGTACTGATGGCCATTAGTATTGAGCGAGCCATTGTCCATTGTAAGAAAATATAAAAGAAGATCATTAGAAGTTCAGATTTCTGTAGTGCTCTCTGGGTTTTTTGATCAACACAGAGGCTGTCTGAAAAGTGAAACATTTCCAAGGAGAATGTGCTGCGGGACTAAAGAATGCTAAGACCCTAAAAGAGAGCCTGAAAAAAACCCATCTACCAGCAGGCTAGACAAAGGGTACAGGTTGGGGCCTCTTCTTTGAAAGACCTGATTAATGTGAGGTCTTGTTACCTGCTTTATCACTGTTTTGTTATGAGTGAAAGGTTTCAGCATTCTTAATTTGTCTTGGGGATGGGAAAAGGGAAGGCAAACTTGCTTGATGGGGGTCTAAGGGTGAAGTAGATCCATTTGCCCTCGGTGAAAAATAACAGACACGAAAGACCCAGATTGTTCTACAAACTCATACTGAAGGTTTGTTTCTAAAAAAGCAGCCTGAAGGCACTCATCGCTTTTCCACTTTTGAAGAATAGGGTGTAGGCTCTACTGGTTGCTGAAACTAAAAGTTATCCATTATACTAAAGCAAAATTAGATTCAGAGAACTGGGCAGGGGGTAAAAATCTGTTTTAGAAAAAAGTAGGGAAAGTAAAGAACACTCGTGGAAAGATAAAAATGAGGTAATAATTTTGTGAACCCCATTACTGTAATTTTGTTATTTACTAGGTTACCCTAAGTCACATTTAGGCTTAAGGTCTCTAAGAATACTCTTCTCATAATATGTACAATTTAAAAATTAATTCCATAATACTTTCTCATATCAACCATGAAATTGGAATGTATACCCCACGCTCTGCAAATTTGGAGTTTTTTGGACAAGAAGCAGGGTGTGGGCCTTTTGCAGTGTTTTATTTCTGGCTCCCTGAAGTTTAAGTCTTAAGAAAATATTAGAAGAGGGGCGCCTGGGTGGCTCAGTTGGTTAAGTGACTGCCTCCGGCTCAGGTCATGATCCTGGAGTCCCGGGATCGAGTCCCGCCTCGGGCTCCCTGCTCGGCGGGGAGTCTGCTTCTCCCTCTGACCTCTTCCCTCTCGTGCTTTCTATCTCTCATTCTCTCTCAAATAAATAAAATCTTTAAAGGAAAAAGAAAAAAAAGAAAATATTAGAAGACACATGCCATAGTTCATGGTAAATGTCCAATATGTATTGTCAAGGGATGGAGAGAGAGAGAATGAGAGTCAGCTAAGATGCTTCTGTGGGCTGAATGTTTCATGAATATTGTTTAGTGAAGACTAATATTGAACGGAACCTGGTACCTATATTATTGTATGAGCTATAGTCATAGTTATTAAGTGAAAGATACAATTGGGTTGTTACTGAGGTGGAAATAAGTAGGCAAATGACACACTGTGTGAAAACGCATGGCATCTGATCCAGATAGTTATTACACACATTGTCACTAGTTATCATGCTCATAGTATAAATACGGTTTGGTTTGATTGGCTTTATTTTGTCAATCTTTTTATTAGTGTTCTTACTTCACATCTTATATAAATTGTCCTAGTCTTTCCTTCCTCCTCATGGCCAGACGTTGACATAATGTTAGAGAGAAAGTGAAAATACAGGTATGTATACATACATTTATTTAATCTATTGATATACATACATATAAGTTTTGGCTGTAGAAGATTAACTGTTCACTGAACACATTAGCTTAGTGGTTGAATAATAAATAGTTTCTGCTTTCTTTTTACAATATTTAGTGCTTCCGAGAACTACAAGTTACTCCGTTAGGGATCGTGTGTACACTCTGTTGAAAGCTCGTTACAAGATACATGTCTTCCTGATTTTTATATTCCCCAAGCCCAGAATAGCTACTGGTAATAAAAGTCTGCTTTCAAAAAGTACTTGCTGAGTGAGTGAATCCAGATCACATACAACCAAATTTTTAAGTTCTTTCCCTGTTCCCAGCAGTTATTTTTTAAAAAGAAGGTATAAATCCCCACCCTCCCAAAGCACATAACTTCCCCTAGTTCTCACACATTCTAATAAGCATTTTGCCACCTCGCTGAGTCTATCATGAAAAGCACTAGTTTGAGCAAAGTCAACCTGTCAATTTAAATTTTGCAACATGAATTACTTCTCGCTAGGAACCGAATTTGTTAAAATCAAAAAAAGTAAAATAAACAAATATTTGCTCTAATGGGAATATTTATTGATCATGCCTATTTGCCTTGAGTAGCGCAGTGGAAGCATCTTGATATGGACCTGAAGACATGGGGCCAAGAGGGATGGTTTTGTCTCCGCACTCTGCCTGACCTTGGGCAAGAAACTTCCTCTCTTTGAGGCTCAATTTCCTTGTCTGAGAAACAATGCTAATAATATCTCTCTATATTTCCTGAGGCTCCTCGGAGCCCTTCTTCCATCTGAATAGAAGCCAGCCATCATTCAGGAGCATCCATCACAGTGCCAAATTTCCAAGGCTTAAAAATGTTAGAAATTATTACGTGTTACACTTTGAGCTCAGCTCACCTACAAACACTTGCTCGTACTGCACCAGCTGACTCCTCTAGTATTTTCTCAGAAGCCCCCAGGACCAGCGCCAGAGAAGACAAGCTCCCTGAGTTGTAATTTTATTTCCTTAGCTGACAAGCACTTCTATGTGGCAGGCATTTGTTCAAAGCACTTTACAAACAATAACTGATTTAATTCTATGAGCTTGATGACACCCCTTGAAACGTGGCCTGTGGTCTTATTCTACCTAATAATCTCTTCTTCGTTGTAAAATATTTCAGCTTTCACTCCCGAACTAAATGGTGAACAATGGCGGTAGTTGCTAACTGTGGGGAAAAGTTTCAGTGCACCATAGAAAATTTGCTGGAAGATATTAAAACAAGCAAACAAACAAACAAACAGAAACCATTTGGAATTTTATTTAGGAGAAAAGAAAATAAATACCTTCCACCTCAGCTGAGCCATGTGATTGCCAGAAGACACTTCCTGTCAGCAAGGCCAGATCCAGGAGAAGAATCCAGATGTCTCTCTGCAAGAACAAATACTATTTTGCATCCCTTTCATTTCTACTGAAGCTTTGAAGTAAATAGGAATAGAACCAGCCCAAGTAAATTACCTGAGGACTGAGACGTTTTTGACATAAGTCTTAAGGACAGAGCAACATATTTCTTTCCGTCCTTCGGAACACGAGCTTCATTTCACGTCAGAGCCGTGAATGACAGAAAAGATGATGGACTGATTGGACAGCAAGCCTCCCTCCCCTGATGCCAGATACAGGCCAAAGTAACCCAGGCTGCTGCTTTCCAGAGCCTTGAGACCTGATTTGCATATATATTTAATTACCTGGGTGCACTGGAACCACTCTGCTGGAACATTTTAATATTAGAATGATGTGGGGATTAATACAGCAGGCTCGATGAGGTAGACTGCCTCGAGTAGGAGCCACGTCTGTATAAACCTGAACAAACCTCTTTGCTTAGTATCCTCAGCTGGAAAGTGTAATATAATAGAACCTTTGTATAATATGTATATTATATGTAATATATAAAAATGTAATAAGACCTTCCTCACAGGTGTGTTGGAAATATCAGAGTTAATTCATCTAAAGCACTTAACACGGTACTTAACTCACAGTAAACCCTCAACCAAATGTTAGCTATTCATACTACTATTCTCCCAGGTTATTTAGAGGAATTGAGCTAAATTTCTCTTTGCTGAGCAGCAGATTCACTGCTTCCCACACTATGTTCTGAAGCCCTCTAGTCCCTGAAGTTCAGAAAAAAAGAATGACCTTCTTCAAATCATCTTGGAAAACATAGCTTTTGCCTTGAAAATTCCAAAATGCACTGAAACAAAAATACTAAACACTTTGAACCTGATGAATTGCAAATCTGTAAGACCACTTTACCCCTTTAGTTCCACATTCACTTCTTCATCTTTGTACTCTCTGTTTCAAGGTCTTAATTTTTCTAAGATGACACCATTCCATTTCTCTCTAACATACATGGAAACCAAACGGTTTCAAGGGTACACTTTTTAAGTACCTGGGCATGATAGGTCTTTGCAGATAAAATTTAGTAAAGAACCTTGAGATAGAGAGATCATTCTGGATGATCTGGGTGGGCCATAAATCCATACTTGTAAGAGAAAGGTAGAGGGAGGTTTGAGACACAGAACAGAAGGGGAGGAGGCAACGTGGCCATAGAGGGGTGTGGCCACAACCCAATGAATGCTGACAACCAACAGAAGCTGGAAGAGGCAAGAAATGGATTCTCCCCTAGAGTCTCCAGAAAGAGGGCAGGCTTGCTGACAACATGAATTCAGACTTCAAGCTTCCAGAACAGTGAGAGAATACATTTCTGTCATTTAAGGCACCGAGTTTATGGTCATCTGTTACAGCAGCCTTAGGCAACACCCAGCTTCACCAATTTACAATGTAAATTGTAAATTTGTAAATTTATGAACCCCTTGTATGGGGTTCATACAAGCTCACCCCCGGCCTGCCCTATGTCACGATAGTGCTGCAAGCATCAAATATAACAGTATGTGTGGAAATACACAATTTAAAGTACTTTTGCACATTTAACATTATTTTTTTCATTAGCACGTGGAATCCACAAACTCTCTTTCCTCTAGTTGAAACAGTGATTCTAATTTTTGCGTGCTTGCTTCGCAAATTTTCTGCTTTATCCTCCACCTTTGGCTTTTGTTTTGTTTTGTTCTATGATAACTAGATCTAGGGTCCTCATCTCCTCTCATTCAGTATCCAGTATGACAAATAGTGGACTCCTCAGGAAAATCTCAGCCATATTTTTCATTAACTTGCTGCCAGCAGAGGACATAGTCACAGAACTGATCTGAAAAAGAACAGTTCTTCTTCCAAAACAAATCAAAGCTTAAATCAAAATACACATATTTAATTGAAACAAGCCCATTGAGATAATGGGGAAAAGATTATGATAAATTAATATTCACCCAGATTGCCATGAAACATCTCAAGTCATTAAACTACTCGCTCCAGAGATATTTAGCATTATATTTGTTTAATAAAAGATACGCTGGACATATTTTGATGAAATCTGCCTCTTTGGGTTCTGGAAATAAATATATTAGCTTTCCTCCAACTTTTTCCTGAAAACCACAAAAGCTCAAACCACAAGAACTACGGCTTTTCAAAGTAACCAAATGCAATCAGAGAAGCTGCCCGCCACACAGGGAGGCGCGTGAGAGCCCTTCTTTGTCAAAGACTCACTTCCTTAAGTACCTCAAGAAAAGATGCTCGGAGATGGCACATCTGTCAAGAAGCATATTGAAAGAGCCAACTTGGATACTCTCACTTTCTTTTTGAAACTGTGTCCTTTTCCTATTCATTTCAGCAAATGACTTTACCTACTCCCCGCAGTGATCAAATTTCTTTTTCCTTTTAAAGTAAGAATCTTCATTTGATAGAATCTAGACTTGACTTGATATAGCTCAGAGTGGCAAGCAGTGAGAGTTTCCAAGGGGTCTTTTACAGTGGTATTCACATTTAAATTTGTTGACTTTTCTCAAACCATCCTAAATGTTACTGGAAACTCAACAATTTTATAAGAAGCTTTGTGGAAACCAAGGAAACTTTCCATTCTCACTCTTCTTTTGTCTTCTATGCCCTCTTCACAATACCAACTACCATCTGAAAGTGCTGACAAGATTTTCCCCTAAAATCTTTGAAATTCTTTAAGTGGGTATTCTGGGAGAATAGGGTTTTTTACCCCCAAGTTTGCTTGTGTCTTGCTCTATACTTACCTCGATTTAGTCCACATGTCTGTATAAAACTTCCACACACACATATATCACATTGTTCCAAATTTATGGCTTACAAAGGGAATTTTATGACTGTGTCATACTATTGACATGCCATACACTCTTGGAAATTATAACAGAGGAAGGACATGGGAAAGATTTTCAGTGGCATGAGCCATTAGTCTAACAAATCCCTACAATTTGCCCTACTGAAAACTGGCATTCTATATCTTAAACTGTCCATCCACCGAATAGTTAAACCCCAAATTTGTGTCAGACATGTTTCTAGGAAATTGGAATATATCGGTGAATTAAAGTAACAAAAATCTTTGCCCTCAAAAAGCTTACATTTAAATGAGCAATAGCAGTTTACTCTTACTGTGAGTGAAGTGCCATTTTTAGTATTTTATATATATTAACTCATTTAATCCTTACAACAACCGATGAGATTGATATAATTAGTATCTCCTATTCAGAGAAAATAAAACTGGGGCAAAAAGAGTTAAGTAACTTGCCCAGAGTCACACGAATGAAGTCTTGACTTTAACCTTCAAAGGAAAATTACAATGCAAACATTCACAAAAGACTATCATAGATGCTCAATGCTTCACTCAATGCTCAGTAAAATCTGTGAATAACTTCACCTTCACTAAACTATTAAGAGGATGTCTTAGTCCACATGGGCTTCTGTAACAAAATACCACAGACAAGGTAGCTTATAAACAATAGAAATCCTTTTCTTACAGTACTGGAGCCTGGAAATCTGACATTAGAGTGACAGCACAGAGTGCCTTTTCTGGGTTGCAGATGTCTTGTTGTGTCTTCACATGGCAGAAGGGGACAAGGAAGTTATCGCAGGTCTCTTTTATCAGGACACTAATCCCATAGCATAAGGGCTTCATTCTCATGACCTAATCAACACCCATAAGCTCCATCTCCTAACACTACTTTAAGGCTTATGTTTCAACATATGAATTTTGGAAAGCCAGAAATATTCAGACCACAGCAAATGAATTTTGTTATGTAGGTTCTTTTTATAACCCACATAACTGAAGTTGTTAATATGATCATGATAATATTTTCCAGATTAAAATTACAAAATCAACATAAAAATTAATATTCCACTAATATAAGAAAAGTGCAATTGATGGTAGTTTTACTATTGAACTACTGTTTTTAATAATAAAAATAATTTTAGTACTTGTCACAGTTCATAACCGTATATACATTATATTATTATGTGATTAGTATCTTTCTTGCATTTAGTTATGGTGCCTATAATAGCAAAGACTTAACACAATAGCACAATGTCTTGTATATTATTAATTTATAGATTTAGCATTTACCTCTAGGTTGCTTTGTGAGCATGATGAGGATATTGACTACAGTATACAATAACCAAATATATGCACGTTAATTTTCAATGAGAATTGTGCCCAACAAAAAATTATTACTGAACAAAGATGCCAAAACAATTTAATGGAGGAAGAAAGTCTTCACAACAAATGGTACTAAGACCATCGATATTCTCATGCAGAAGGATGAATCTGAACCCTTACCTCACTCCATACATAAAAAGTAACTTGAAATGTATCATAGATGTAACTGTAAGAACTAAAACTTTAAACTCTTAGAAGACAAAATAGAAGTAAATTGTGGTCATTTTGAATTAGGTAATGATTTTTTTGAATTCATCAAATACATGAAGAAAAGAAACATTAACAATTTGGACTTCATCAAAATTCAAAACTTTTGTTCTTCAAACTACACCATCAGGAAAGTAGGGGCACCTGGGTGCCTCAGTCAGGTAAGTGTCTGCCTTCAGCTCAGGTCATGATCTCAGGGTCCTGAGATGGAGCCTTGCATCAGGGCTCCCTGCTTAGTGGGGAGTCTGCTCCTCCCTCTGCCTCTGCCCTTCTTGCACTCATTCTCTCTCTCTCTCTCTCTCTCTGTAATAAATAAATAAAATCTTTTTTAAAAGTAAGTAAAAAGACAAGCCACACACTAAAAATCAGGTTTGGCATCACATATCCATCCAATAAAAAACTTTTATCTAAAATATATAAAGAACCCTTACAACTCAATAATTAAGAAGATAAACAACCCAATAAAAAAGCAGCCAAAATGTTTGAATAGATATTTCACCAAAGAAGATATAGGAATGGCCAATATGTACATGAAGAGATACTCAACATCATTACTCATCAGGGAGATACTTATTAAAACCACAAGATCTCACTTCATATGCACTGCGATGGCAGTGACCCAAAAGGCAGACAGACAATGTCAAGTGTTGGCAAAGATTTGGGGAAACTGAAAAGAACCCCCATTCCAGTGGGAATATAAAGTGGTGCAGCCACTTGTAGAATATTTCCATCAACTTAGGTCAGCCTGAACTGCATTCTCTGTTTTAGATTAAAATCAAGACACCATTTCACTTACAGTTCAGCAAATAAAAGACAAATATCCCACCTTCCCTTATTCTGTGGTACAAGAAAGGCAGCACTAATCAGTCACTGAACTCCTCCCTCACCAAACCTACACACAACTTCACAATTTTCTCAACAGAAAATGTGTACAAACATTTCCATTTGTCATATCTCGTTATTTTTACTCCTTTTAGACTTCCTGTCAGCAACCCCCATCTTTTATGATAATATTACATAGCCCATAGGTTGTATGTTAATCTTATCTATGAGCTTTAAAAGGTGTTTTGGGGGCAAGGGGAACTTCTTGCCTATATCTTGAAACTGGACTACAGAAGCCATCATATAAAGGATATGGCCATAAATCTTATCTTATACAAAAATCATATACTAAATTATTGGTTTAGTTTATTTTTAGTCAAATATTAGTTTATTTCTTAGTCAAACATAATGTTAGAAACCTAAGAAAAGTTTGTTGCTTTCAAAATTATAAGAAAGTCAGTTATAGGGTGCCTGGGTGGCTCAGTTGGTTAAGCGACTGCCTTCGGCTCAGGTCATGATTCTGGCGTCCCGGGATCGAGTCCCACATTGGGCTCCCTGTTCAGTGGGGAGTCTGCTTCTCCCTCTGACCCTCTCGCCTCTCATGCTGTTTTTCTATCTCTCTCTCAAATAAATAAACAAATAAATAAATAAAATCTTAAAGAAAGTCAGTTATAACAGCCATATATTAAATTTCTGCAATAATTCTTAGGGGTAATTATTATTATTATGTTATACATGTATATAGGCATGTACCATGCATATAATTATTTCATTTTAAGATTAGCCAAGAAAAGTAAAGAATATACAGACCCTTAAAAATCCTGATATGAGGGGCGCCTGGGTGGCTCAGTTGGTTAAGCAACTGCCTTCGGCTCAGGTCATGATCCTGGAGTCCCAGGATCGAGTCCCGCATCAGGCTCCCTGCTCAGCAGGGAGTCAGCATCTCCCTCTGACCCTTCCCTTTCTCATGTGCTCTCTCTAAAATAAATAAATAAATAGATCCTTTAAAAAAAATCCTGATATGACATCTTACCGCTTTCAACATCTTTATGCGATAAAATATTTATACAGAAAATAATACTCTTCTGTTGCTGTTAAGTTGGTTCAGCAACATCAGCCTTTTGAGCATCACTACTTTGGCAAACCATCCCATACCTCTGCTATCAGTTGCAAAAGAAGACTCAGAGTTGCAACATTAACCCCCTCCTTAATTCTAGTTCCTCACCTCTTTTGTTGAGATCATACTTATCACTGAATCTCACACAGATACCCACAGGAACATATTTCTTTCATTTCATCCTCAACCGAAATAGAACCCATAGCCTTGAAATCGCCTGCTGGGTACTTTGTTTTCAACTGCCTTAAATCTCACACTACATCCTCCACAGCTAAGTACAAAATCATGTAAGGCAGACCAAATTTCCTGGAATGATTTTAAATGCTGTTGTGTTCCACAATATTGTAAGTCAAATTGGCCTAATGCAATAGAATACACTGTCAGAGTAGTAGAAAGTAAGATAAAAGTCTTCATTAAGGATCAAATGACTATTATCTTACCTACTTGGTGTGTTCTTTTGAGATGCACTTAATACGCTTGTATCTGTTGATAACAGCAACCCCAGATTATCAAAAAAATAGCCATCTGTCCCCATTCAAACTATACCCCAGGCACCTGTTACCCACAGACAGTATAAACATGCAGTAACAAATACATCTGAGATCTGGCTGCTTGTGCCCAAATCCCGTCTTTCCAGGGCACTCTGCGCCATGGGTTGCCACCTTTGTAAAATATTCTCTCTACTCAATTTGTTTTGGTGCTCTGCCTCCCTCTGGGTCGTTAATATCAGCATGACAAAATACGCAATTAGGCTTCTCTATCTTAGCTTCGTTCTTTTGACAAGAAACAACATTGTGAACCTCTGTGTTAACATAACAGGTGATAAAGGGGGTCAAATACCTAATCACAGCTGCCAATATCAGAGAGTTACTTGAAACCCAGAAATCTAAAAGCCAGCTATTTCGCTAAAGCTCCAGGGAGAGGAGTTTGCTTCAATTCTAGCTCCTCGTTCTGGTGATGCCACCAGCACTTTCTTTATATATAGCTTGGCAGCCCATTAAAGCGAAAAATTCTTCAGTTGGGGAGGCAATAAAGTTGAATAATTGCTGCCTTGAGTCTCTCTCAAAGTCATTTGAAAGATGACCACCGTAAGATAGGTTAACTTCTGGTAAATGATCTATATTAAAAGAGCAAGCTACAGAAGAGCCGGGATGAGCTGGGTGAAGTCACTAGTGGTGGCACTGAAGGGGCAAGTCACTGGCTGAAGGAACAGTCCCTGTCTCCATGACCAGGGCTCTGTTGGACCTGAATTGGCAATATAGTTTGGCTTGCTCCGCTGCTAGGAGCATTTGCTAGCAAATGTCAGCTCGGCTATTGCTTTACATGAATTCATGACACAATTGCTTTTCGAGGCAAAGATCATCATCTGGTCACTCAAAACTAGGTATGGATAACACTGGGAACATTGGAGCAAACGCTGGGAGATTACAAAGTGAAAAAAACATAGAGCCCTACCCTAAAGTCATTTCATATCTAATAGAAGATATGGAAGAATAAACAATTCTCACCATAGAAATACACGGAGGTGCACAGCTTGCAGAGAGAACTCCATGTGCATTTTCTTATTTGATAAACACAAATGCTGCCTTTTGTTAATTGTGTGATCAGTGTTCAAGTACCTAATCTCTTCCTGTCTCTATGTTCAATGGCAAAAGTAGCATACTACCCTCTAATGCCATTGTGAGGATTAAGTGAGAGACTTCGCCAAAAAAAAAAAAAAAAGTGAAAAGCTTTGTACACGGTACTTGATAAATGTTAGCTTTTAAAAACTCTAATAAAACATAAAGAGCAGAAGCACAAAAACATACAGAGACAATTACATAGCTCTCTGGAATCAGAAATTCATTCAACTGGAAAGATGGACCTTTAGAATGAGTGGGCATGCACAGATGTCTGGGAAGCCTTTGAGAAATAGACATGGATCGATGGAGAAAAAGGAACAAGATTTCTAAGGGGAACAGAGAGAGGAAAATCATTTTAATGAAGAAGGAGAGTTGTTAATTTGTCAAGTACAGAAGGAAACCATGAGGAGGGATTTAATCTGATTAAATGACAATTACAGCATAACATGATCAATCCTAGATTCAGAAGATCTTATTCTGATATTATCTATTTTACTGATGAAATACAGAAATTGAACTAGAAATGATCCAAAGCCCCTTCCAAACCTATCTTATGATTCTAAGATATTCTTAACATGAAATTCTTATCATAGTACTCATTTGATCAAGAATTTTTAAATAGGTTAAAAACGCATTATTTTAAAAGACTGCTTCAATTTGCTCTTCTGTAATAGCTCATTTAATTCTATGACTTTCATACCACTCCTGAAATCAAAGAGTTCAGATTTATATTTAACTTATCTGCTTTTATTTAACTCTCACATTCCATCAGTCAAGTCCTGTTAACTGTATATCCATAAATTCTAACAACAAAACTTTGTTTCTTCCTACCCAAAATCTTTCTTCTACCTTCTTCAAATTCAAATCAGATTTGATTTATCAATGCTTATAGAGGACTTCAACTTCCAAGTGGAAAGACCATGACACTACCAGATCATACCCAAGATGAGGAATAGAGTGAAAAAATTCAAAAAGAGAGAAAATGCACCCCGGGAACCTGATAGATAATACCAAACAGCCAAACACAACACAAAAGCCTGGATGCCATGTGCTGTTTTGTTTTGTTTTGTTTTTCACATGAAATTCTACAAAAGGCAAAACTGCTCTTTTCTAGAGCAGATTAATGGTTACATTAGCCAGGGTTCAGGCAGGGCAACAACTGCAAAGGGGCATAAGGAAATATTTTAGGGAGAGGGAGCTGGGTTATATCTAGGTTGTGGGCTGGTTAAATGATTGTATAATCAGCAAGAGTCATTAAACTGTACCCCTAAAATGGGTGAATGTTATTCTAAGTAATGAATATCTTAATTAAAAATAAATTTTAAGGATACTTATTGAGTGATTTATCCCTAGACCTGGGATTTAGCATCAGAGATACAAAAGTGAATAAAATACATAGCCACATTACCCCTTCAAGGAGATCACAATGTATTCAAGGATGTCAGCATGTAAACATCACAATTATAGTATCGAGCAGAGGAAAGAGTCATTGCTGATAAGGAACAAGAGAGCCACAAATTAATCTTACAACCTCTCACAGAATGTGTGTGAGAACCCAAACTAGAGGTTTATGGTAGATTCTGGTAAATAAAACAAATATCCATGACAACTGGCTACATTCTCAAGTTTATTAATGGGGAGTAGTAGTATGGCACAAACTTATTCCTGGTGATCCAAGGAAGGTAGACAAGATGGAGGCCATACTATGGTAGCAGACTGGGATGGGTACATTGAGTAGCGTGGGCAATGGAGGGTTAGAATTCAGATGTGTTTACTTTGGAATTACGGGGAGCATGAGTCCTTAGGTAGCTGTTACTCTCAGTTTTCAGTCATCAGGTTGATTTGAAAATACTCTCTGAACAAGGATATCTCAGTTTTGACTGCAGATTGAAATCAGTAGTATTTCCAGGGCACCTGGATGGCTCAGTCACTTAAGTGTCTGCCTTCAGCTTAGGTCATGGTCCCCGGATCCAAGCCCCATGCACATCCCACTTCCTGCTCAGCTCCCTGCTCAGCAGGAAGTCTGCTTCTTCTCTTCCTCTGCCCCTCCCCCCACTTACTCTTGCTCTCTTTCCATCTGTCTCTCCCAAATAAATAAATAACGACCCCCCCAAAAAGCCACAGAAAGATACACACTCTTATTTAGCAGCTTGTGGTAATCCTACAACTTAAAGGGGAACCAGCATTAGTATGAAGTAGAAACCACAGAAGGGAATTCAGGTAACCAGGGAAAAACCTGAGTCCTTGATGACTTAAGGATCAGCCAACTAACTGCAAAGCCTGTCCTAATTCTGAACTTATTATTTTGTGAGCCAATTAATTTCATTATTGTGTTAACTAACTTGATTTGAGTATTGTGTTACAAGCAACTGAATGCATTCTGATACATACTTGATAAAATGTCTATGGACAATTAATTCTGAGAATCTTTTTTGCTAAAGCAGGTTGTATACGATGCAAATCTTCTTGTAGGGTTAATCTTATCTGAAGAAGAACATAATTATACTAAATAAATGAAAAAGTATAACTGAAAAGGAAAATGATTTTAATGAATAAGGGAGATTACAATAAATAACTTGATAAGTAAATAAATGGAATATATACATATACATATATTATTGGCTACCCAGCAAATAGCTGTCAAAAAGAAAGTTGTCTTTTCTTCCTAAAAAGAGAAAGAAAATTTATATATATATAATTTATACACAATGATAAATTAAATATATGAAAGAGTTTAAAGTTTTTTATGAGAAGAGAAATAAGTAGGGGAGTTAATCAAAGTTAAAGCATTGTCACTAAAACAGTAAAGTCAAAAGAATCAAAACAATGGAAGAGCAATAGAGTCTAATAGAAAAACCTAGTATATATAAGAATAAATATGAACTAAAAAGACAAAATATACAAATGATGGATAGAATATTCATTCAGTCAGTCAATAGCTATGCACCAGTAATGTTCTAAGAGCTGGTGAACAAATATACAAAAGTCCCTTTTTTTATTGAGCTTCATATACCATTTATTACTTGAGGAGATTACTGGTTATTTGCAAAACACTTCATTTTGAAAATCACCTTACAGATATTGCCAAAATAAAAAATGAAATAAGAGGCTAAACATTAGTCTTAAATGGAAGTACTCAATCATATTTGAATAAATAATGCTTATTAGGATAATGACAAAACTGGGTATTTTCTGATATTAAGAAATTATTCACTTTTAATATGTTGAAAGGCATTGTGATTTTTTAAAAAGTAAAGATCTTATCTTTAATAAATATATGTTGGATATTTATAGACAAAATATATAATGTATGGAATATAACTCAAAATTACCCAGTTGAGGAGAGACGAGGGAGTGGATGAATACATGAATACATGAAACAAGGTTGGTCAAGAGTTGATAATCGTTGAAGCCAAATTGTGAATGTATGAGTTCATTTTACTATTTCTTCAGGTTCCATAATAAGAAGTTTTTAAAGGTAAATTATAGCATATTAATTAACCAAGTTTCATAATTCAAACCATCAGTTATAAGGGCAAAACAAAAACCAAACAATAAAGGCTCAATGTAAATCAATATAGAAAAAAAGTTTCATAAAGTGATCCCCAAATGACACCACCTATCAGGAAATAGAATGTTTATTTAGCTACCACAATTCCCATTTCTATATCAAACACACTATTTTCTTATCCAAAAGGATTATCACTTACTTTTCCCTCAAGTACTTTGAAGTATGCCCTAATCAACAGAGCATTTCAATTATTAATTCTGCTACAATGTTATGAAGTTGAAAATGCAGTATTATAGTCTAGACTGAACAGAGAGGTTCTTGTATCTAAGCAAGGAAATGACTTAGTCCCATGGACTAAACTTGCTTCCTTCATCCTCTTGAAAATGAATACTTTTTTGGTAGCTCCATTGTCTAATTATTCAGGCTCAAATTTTTAGAGTCATCTTTGAATTCTCTGCTTCTAGCCCCTCAAGGCCAGTTTCAAAGTCCTGTAGACTCTACCCCAAAAAGACTTTGACACAATCTGTTTCTTACCTCAGTTCAGGCCTCCTTGATATTTGTAAAGTCTCTTTTCTCCCCAGTATCATTACATGTTTTCCCTATGTGATTTATCCTAAAGCACAGATTAAATCATATTACTCTTTGATACAAATTCAGATATGCTTTCCCATTGCCTTTCCAAGGGAAATGCAGTAAATGGAGGAAGAAAAATAGGAAAAGCATGAGAAAACAGGAATTTGAATCCTGACTACATAATTTACTCAGTGTACTTCTGGAGAAGACAAGTTATAACTCAAAGAAAATAATATAAATGAAAGTGTTCTGTGTATCTTTAAACTGATGGTGAACGAACATGATATTGATTATATATATGAAGATAAGGCATCAGCTTACTATGTGTCAGACACTGTTCTAGGTACTGGGTGTATATGTCCATGAAAAAGATAAAAATCCCTGCCATTGGGGGCTTTATACTTCAGTGGAGAGAGAGAGAGAGATGGTAAACGTGATAAACAAATAAATAACAAACATGGAAAATAATACCTTATCAGATGTATTAGAAGGTGGTAAATAATATGGAGAAGTGTAGCAAAATCAGAGGAATTCAGAGTGCCATGGTCAAGGCAGGCCTTCCTGAGAAGGTGACTTGTGAGCACAGGTTAGGGGAGAGAGGAAGTGAGCCTGCAAAAAAACCTGTTAGGGGAGGGGCACCTGGGTGGTTCAGTTGGTTAAGCATCGGACTTGGATTTGACTCAGGTTGTGATCTCAGGGTCCTGAGATTTAGCCCCAGGTCAGCCTCTGTCCTCCCCACCCCCCCCAAAAAAACCCTGATATCTCTCTCTCTTTCTCTCTCTCAAAAAAAAAAATGTGTTAGGAGAGAGGAGGCAGATATAAGGTCACAGAGCACTGATGCAGTATATTCAGTTTGGGACAAAACACAGAGGGAGCCATTTGAGCCATTTGGGGCCATGGGCATTTACTCTGAGGGAAATGCAGAACCACTGGAGGTTCATGAGGAGGTGTCACATGATCTGTCATACATTTTTGAAAGACCACTATGGTGGCTCTTTTGAAAAGAAACTCTAGTGGGTGAAGGGTGGATGCAGGGAGATGACTTAGGAACTTTTGCAGTCAGCCAGCCGGAAGATGATGATAGCTTGCAACAAAGAGGCCACAAGTAGGAAATGAAATCTAAAAGCTTTCCCCAAAGACTTATGTGGGGAATGAAAATAGTGAGGCTGAGCAATTGGAGGATGGAGTTGCCATCAACTGAGCTGGGGAAATTTGCAGGTGCTGGAGATCAGGAGTCCAGTATTGGGCGTGTTAAATTGCAGTTGCCTAGGAGACATTGACATGAAAATACATGACTCTCCCAAGTGATACGACAGTGACCAGTAATGTACTAGGCTCTTATATGCATCATCCTATTTGAGAGGATTCTCACAACTTTATTCATAATTTGTACCCAGATGCTGATTAACTTGCCCTAGATCACTGAACTAATAGAAGGAAAATCTGGAATTTGGACCCATTCTTCTGTCCACCCAAAATCTGCAGTCTCATTACTAATAAATGGGAAAATGATGCCAAAGTGTCATGGTTCTTAGAGTTTATTACCTGGCCAAAAATTGGCCAACTATTAAATATGACAGTAGCTAAATCGGTGTGAATTGCAAAAAAGAAGAACAATTTTCCAAAATTCGCCACACTGTGACCCAAAGGTAGAGCAGGAAATCAAAATTTGGCATCAGGCCAGCCTTAGAGCTTTCATCATTTTAATCTCCAAAGATCATTATTCCAACTTTAAGTAGCTTATGTGATTTACCTTCATAAGTCAGACCAAAAAGTCAGCAGTGATTTGGAGAAAGACCTTATCATTGTGTTCAGTGAAATTTTATATTGGCAGGAAGTAAGCAGTTATGCAATTATTTTGTGTAATCCTTACATTCCTGTTGGTATAAGCTAAAGAAAAGAAAAATGTATATTCAATGATCAGTTTCCTTAGTGTGAAATTAGACAAAATGCTGTCCCACTGCTGATGCCTTCTTTCTGCTAAAATGGAATTAGGCCACTGAAGTACCTACAACTAAGGGAAAATGAGAAAAAAGTTTTCTTACAATGAACCAAAAAGCTTGAGATGGGGACATTTTTTCATTACCTTTCCATTTTGTTTCTCCGGCACTTAATTTCTCCTTGAAATAGTATGCATTTATAAAACCAACAAAGACCCAACTGCATTCCTTTGAAGAAATTAAGAACTAGAGTGATAATCCTAAATTCAGAATTGCTGTCCCTATTTTATTAATCATTGTAATGACCATTAATTTTGTCTCTCCTCCTAATTGACCTTGACCTGCCAATAAAAAATGTGAGCTCTTGAATGGAAATAAAAGGAAAAAGCATACTGCTTCTTTTGTATTCTATTTAATTAGAATAATTGGTTTAGTATTTTGCTAAACAGCTAAGTCATTTAAAAAATCAGTAGGATTTGTTAGTCTAAACAAAGATTAGAAATTTTAAGACCCATATGTATGATATAATTTACACTGGAATAGTACTTTTTTATCTTAGTTATATCATATCTATCCAAAATACTAAAAAAAAAAAAAAATGATAGTCCTTAAGGTATCAATCCACTTTATAGTGGCCTGGCAAAAGACTGAGAGTAGATACCAAGTGATTCCCAATCCTGTGGCAGACTGCAGCGATCAAGGACATTGTGAGTATATGAGTTAGGGCTCTCCAGAGAAACAGAAACATTAGGAAATATATGTGAGGAGAGAGAAAGAGAGAGAGAGGGTGAGAGAAGGGGGGGAGAAAGGGAGGGAGAAAGAGAGATTTATGTTAAGGAACTGAGTCATTCAATTATGGGGGCCGGCATGTCTGAAATTTCCAGGGTAGGTGACGGCTGGAGACTCTGGGAAAGAGGTGATGTTGCATCTGAAGTCCAAAGGCCAACTGCTGGCAAAATTTCCTCTTCCTCAGGGGACCTGTGTCTTTTTCTCTTAGGGCCTTCAACTGATTGGATGAGGCTCACCCATATTAGGGAGGCTAATCCTGCTTTACTCAAAATTTACTGACTTAAATGTTAACATCATCTTTAAAAGAGCTTCACAGAGACACCCAGACTGGTGTTTGATCAAATATCTGTGTATCACTGTCTACATAAATTTATATAGGTGCCATGAGCAAAAGTAGAGCCTTTAATTAGATGCACAGGTGAACAACAACAATAACAACAAAACTAATGACTCGGTTTAGTTATACAACTTAAGTGGTATTAACTAGACCATTAGATCTTAAAGTGTGGCCCCTGGACCAGAAGCATCACCATCATGGGACCTTGTCTTGGGCTCCATCCCAGACCTACTGAATCAGAAACATAAGGGCCCACCCCAGCGATTGAGGTTTTAATAAGCCCAGTAGGTAATTCTGATCCTAAGAGTCTAAGAGCCAGTGAATTAGACCATTGCTTGCATCACTATAGAATTCATACATTTCTATTTGTCTATTTTTAGTTTGTTTTTAAATTGCTATTGGTACCTGAACAGTGTCTTCCCATTCATGAGCCGTCGTTCGTGGAGTGTCTACTATGTGCCAGGCTCTGTGCAGAACTTTTTCTGGAGTAATAAGGTGTGGCAAGCAGAGAAGGGAAGCTGTTGAAGAAGACCTGGGCCATTTTGAATCAGATTTTATTTGCCATGTTAAGGTTTGTTGGTTGGTTTGTTTAGATGCTGACAACTTATCTTAAGTAAGCAGCTGTAAATAACTAAGTTCTCTTTTTTTTTCAAAAAAATCTTCAGGACTCAATTTTCAATTCAAACTCCTTTTTGACTACATCAGTATGTTTGTTTCAATGTAACAAGAATTTTATGAAAAGTAAAGAAAAAGGGAATACTTTTAAAGAGACAAGTATATTGTTCTTCTTGAAGTTCTATAAGATCATTTTTATTAGGCCCATTGTATATGGACCAGGGTCTATACCTAACTATAGATATATATACGTCTTTATTTAGATATATAAATATATATTATATATATCTAGATCAATAGATTAGATAGATAGATAGATAGATAGATATGTACATATAATCAGGTGCCAAATTATAACAAAAGCAACACACCAAATACAAATTTCAGGTACTCCTTTTTTTTTTTTAAGAGAGGAAGCCAGCTTTATTTTTTTAAAGATTTTATTCATTTATTTGACAGAGAGAAGAGAGCACAAGCAGGGGGAGTGGGAGAGGGAGAAGTAGGCTTCCCGCTGAGCTGGGAGCCCGACGCGGGGCTCAATCCCAGGACGTGGGATCATGACCTGAGCCGAAGGCAGACACTTAACCGACTGAGCCACCCAGGTGTCCCTCAGGTACTCCTTTTTGAATGTTGGACCAGTGTTCTGACCTGACACAGATGAGAAAACACTAAATGGCAGATTAGATCTGTACAAAACATTAAGTTTGTAATTATACTGTGATAAAATGAATTTTATTCACTCAGTGATTTAAGTGACTAATACAAATATCCCAGTGTTTATGAACAAACTACCTAAAATATACCATGTTGTTTTAGTTATAGCTATTCTCAGTATTTAAACCAGTGTCATAAGTATTGTAGGAGATCAAGAGATAATTCCAGGAAAGAAGAAAATTATTTTCAAGCTTTATAGAAAGCATCTACTGGCAAAAACTGATAGAAGTGATTCTTAACTATTTATTGAAACAAGAACCTCTATATGGCATATCTTTACTAAGTCACCAAGAGTCGGGCTATAAATTTAGGTGTTTAGTAAAATGTTTTTATTTTATTAAATTTTTTAATATAGACTTTCTTTCTTTCCTCCTGAGTTCTCAATTAATAAGGTTCTACAATTAATCCTATTGCGAATATAAAACATTATTCTGTTTTCAGTCTTGACATAGAGTATATGGTGGCATAAATATCATTATATCTATTCTAATTTATGATTACTCAAATATTTATGTCAGGGACACACAAAATAGAATGAAAGAAAACATGATCAGTGCTGACTTATGCATGAGATATGCTGCATTAAATTATTCTCATATGGGGTGACCTACATAGAGGCTAAGAAATCTTTGCGCAATTCAAGAAAGTGTTTTCTTTTATAATTGCTCAAGAGTTTAGGGTTCTACACTTTAACAACCTTCCAAACAGATTTTTCTTTTAGTTTAGTGGGAATATGAGTATAATCTTAGAACGCTACAAGAATAAATATGTTTACATAAAGGTAAAGGGATAGACTCAATAACAAAGATCAATATTTAGAATTAAACTACAATGAAATGAAATGAAAATTTTTAAAATATTTATTTACACTATCAACAGCACAAAACCTCCTGATTTTCTTTGGCCTTGCAGTCAGAAAAAAAAATTGTTATTTTTATATTGTAATTTTTAATAAGCAGATGTTATTCCAAAATGTAAGCTGTTCAAAATATACAGGAGTACTCCTCAGCTAAATAAAAATTGTTGTTTCTACTGTAAAACCTACATAATACAATTATTTTCTACATTTTCTGACTCAAGTCTCTCATAAGAAACAAACATCTAGGATTACCATTCAACATGGATGGATATGTTTTGAAAGAGGCTAATCTTACTTGAGTCAAATTAAATAGGGTTATACATGAAAGTCCACATGAATAGTCTATTTCCTGTTCCTTCCCAGGAAAGTAGCAGCCTATGGAGGCTCTGGGCCCCCAGCTGTCATGTTCCCCGGCCCTCGCCTGATGAAGGAGTCTTTTGTTCTACTGATAAGTGATACATTGTGCACCGCTCAGGTGCCCAGAACAAAAAGTGTAGGGCACACAATGAGCCTCTCTGCAGTCAGTTTTAAGAAGATGAAGCATAAAAGTAAAACTGGCTTTACCTGAGATGTGTTTCTTTCAGTGAAACTTGCCTTGTCCATTCTAAAGGAAAATATCATTTTGTCTGTTTTTAAAAGCTTACTCTATAGTTTGCTTCCCCCCCAACCTCTCTCCCCCAACCCCACCACCACCCAATTCTGGGACAAAAGCAACAGGCACAGAAGCTTTTTTTTATTAAAATGCTTAAGTTGGGAAAATTGCTGGCTTTTTGAAGGGGATTTCTGGAATAACTCTATTTCTGATAAATTGTCTCAATGTGCCTAAAAACAATCAGATAGATCATTGGTTCTATTTAGTTATCAATGTAGAAAGAAGATTTTTAAATTTCTATATGTTCTTAAACTCACCTAAAACATTTTACTTTTGCTCAACATATTTCTAAATGTAAAAAAGTATAACATAAATAAATAAGTCATTTAATAAAATGGATAAAAATGTATATATAATTTATAATAAATAAACTACAAGAATGTTTTAAAAATCAGTGTCAGATACATAATTTGTTTAATAAAATTATGTCTTATACTTCAAGAAAATATTGGTATTTTTCCAGAGATATTCTATTCTCTAGCTGCAGTGTGAAAACACTGGGAAGGGGTAGTGGGGGGGGATTAACCTCCTTTTCCAGTATCCTGTCAATAGATGAAAATGTCCCAACAAGGACATCTTGCTTGACCCAAAAGGAGTGTGCAGCGACTACAAGCCACGATGGTCCTCTATGGCTTGGCAAGTCTATTTCATCAAGAAAAAACTGTACAGCATTATTGAGGATTATTGCCACAAGTGCATGGGTTAATGCTGTTTAGACATCAGTAAACTGAGCTTTTCCCACCCACCCTCCATAACAAGTTACTGCATTTTTAGGATTTACAACTCCATGGTTATTGCAATCACAAAGAGCAGTAAAGAACATGTTTTCATATACCATTTCCATACTGAATGTGTGTGTGAAGTATTTTTTGCATAATGAATAAACAGGTCTCCAACATGTGACTTAATATAATGTGTTTCCAGTGGTTCTTTAGCTTTTAGATGCACCATTAGCGTTGTTTACTGTGTTATTAAAATCTATTAAATGTGCAAATGCATTTTATACACAGCATGAATGTATATAAAATGTTTCTATACATTATATATAAGTGACTGGTGGGCAGGATTTCTTGCCTATTTTATTAACCTACAAATATCAAGATCCTGGAACAAGGGCTGGCAAACGGTAGGGTCCTATTTGCTAATTAATTAAATAATTAATTGACAATGAGATGGTAAATACAAATCTTGAAGTTAGGAAGAAACTTCTATAACTTCTGTTTAGTCAGATCCTGAATATTAGTATTGATTCTATTTATTACTTTATTCCATATTTTACCCAAATTAAGTATTTCTCATTTCTTTTACATTTGATTCCAAGTTTTACAGTAAATTAGGCCTATCACAACTAGGTAATGTATCTGTCTTTTAGAATCTTTCCTTCTAGAGACCCAGAGAATTAAAGAAATTAGAATTCTAAAATGTTCACTTCTATTACTGCTTAAGATCATAACAAATATATTAGTTCATCAACATATGAAATGAATACTGACCTTATTCATTTTTGATAGCATTGAGAAGGTCAAAATCAAAACAGTCCTAATCTTACTCAATGTTGCTCTAAGTTTGGGCAATAGAGAGATAAAAGAAATAAAGAAAAGCAATAGTTCATATGTTTACTATCACATTTTACTGGGACCATCAAGGTCAAATGCTTGTCAATGTCTTAAATTTAGATAACAAGTTGGGATTTTCTTAGACAAGTTTATTTCTTTTGCTACTCCAAAGGCCACAGGCTGCCCCCTAGGGTCATTTGGAAGCTCTTAAATGACCCTAGATGAACCATCTCTTCCAAATCCTTTTCTCAAGTCATGTACTTAGCAAAAGAAAGCGTGTTGCATGATAAAATCCTGCTGAAACAGAGTAAAATCCAAAATCTGTATCGAAGATTTTATTTGAAGTTCATCTTTTGAAATAAAAACACTCCATTCTGAACATGCCAGCAAGCTCTCAATAAATGAAGGATTCAAGAGTAAGATCTTAGGAATGGGAACAGAAGAAAAAATGCTGAATTTAATAGTTACCTTGTATATTTTATGTAAGATACATGCATATACATGAGGAGAGACTAAGGAAAAGAATAGAGTTTTCAGTCAACTTTTATGTCAGCCATGTTTACTATTCACTCCTGCAATGATATACATCAATAAAAAAAACCCATAATTCAGTGGCTAAAAAACTCACACTACTAAATAAAGATGCTAAGTTGAAAGAAGTATTTTCAAATATCTTTGAGAACTTTCTCACCAGCTTGAATCAGCTTGTGTTCCTTTGTTCTAGCTACATTTGATTCCATCATCTTGAAACTGTAGAGACCCTGCTTTCTGGTGCTTAGTTTTTATATCGATATATGTAGGAAACCAAACCATCCTAACCCATGCTGTTCACATGGGAAAGATGCTGAGGCAAACACGAAGAACAGAGTCCTACCTTTCCTCAAGACCCCGGACTGTAAAATCGGAAGACTGACAAACTAACACGTCCTGAATAACCACTTAATGCTTCTGTATTTAAGTTTCCTATTCTGTAAACAAAAGAGATTCCAAATAATTCCTGGTTTTAAAGATTACATGAGATGCAACATGAAGGTAAACTTTATAAATTCTGAGGCATTCTATAAATATTTTATACTCATACTATAATGAGACTTTATTAGTAAATACTATAGAACCTATCAGTCAAGCTTTCTTAAAGTATTCCACCAGAAATGTTCTTGCACTTATTTCACTGAACTACCATCACTGAAAATGTATTTTAGAAATCTCTCAAAATTCCTTCAGAGTCTGATCATTATCCTCATGAGCATATTAATCTTGTTAGATCATAACAACAAGATGGTTTTACTGAAGCTACTCATCAACGTTAATTCTCAACATTTGAGGCAATCCCAATAAGCGCACTTAGGCTTAACTTTAAGAACAGTTTCTTTCGAAGGGCACCGGGGTGGCTAAGTAAGTCAGTTAAGCATCTGCCTTGAGCTCAAGTGGTGATCCCAGGGTCCTGGGATCGAGTCCTACATCAGGCTCCCCACTTGGTGGGGAGTCTGCTCCCTCTGCTCTTCCCCTGACTAATGTGTGCTCACTTTCTCTCACAAAAATAAATAAATAAAATCTTTTAAAAAAAGAACGGTTCCTTTTTAAAGACAGTGTTTAGATAGGAACAACATTTATTCGAATACTGAGTTCCTGCTGATTTTATTTATAAATAGCTCACATTGTTATAATACATTAAATATTTCATAATTTCTCGCACCCCACCAAGAGGACTGGAGTAAATATATTTAAATCAAAATGTAACTTTTGCTTAAGAATTATTTTCTTGGTAGAAGCTCACTCAATAAGCACATTTATGTTAATAATGGATTGGTAATTTTTTATATATTCAACCAAGCAGTTAATCAATCAATCAGGAAAAATTGAGTCCCTACTGGAAATACTACATCCTGGCCCTAAAGATGATTAGTCTAGTAGAAGAGACAAAGTAATGTCAGTGAAAGAGTAGAAGAGGAAAAGATAACAGAGCAGAGTACTATGGGGGAAAGTAGGTTTATATTAGGTACTACTTATTATACCAATTATTAGAAATTCTATTGAACAAGCTTTTGAAAAAGCAGCCTTAGAATAAGAGTCCAAGTAAACCTACACACATTGGAGTGCTTATTTGCAGTTTCATTTTTTTTTAAAGATTTATTTATTTATTTGAGAGAGAGAGAAAAAGCACATGTGGGAGGGGGAGGGGTGGAGGGAAAGCTTCAAGCCAACTCCGCACTGACCGTAGAGCCCTACATGGGCTCCATGTGAAGCTCCACACAGACTTGATCCCAGGGCCTCAAGATCATGACCTAAGCCTGACCAAGAGTCTGATGCTTAACCAACTGAGCCACCCAGGTGTCCCAGCAATTTTAAACTCTAAGCTTCCCATAGCCTCAGTAAACACAGAGGGTTGGATACTATCTTAAGAAGTGGACATAGTTTTAGACAAAACAGATAACAGCCCTTTCCTCTGTAGCTGATGGTATAGCTGGAAAGACAGATTTAGACAAACAATTTCAAAATAACGAAATCATTAAAACTGTGATAAGTGCTGGGAGAGCATACATTATGCTCTGGAAGTATGTACTATAGAGAACTTGTCAGATTTCAATATTCATCTGTTTTATTTGAGAAAATGTAGACTTTGCTTTGTGTTTAGAAAAATTAAGTTACAGGGGTGCCTGGGTGGTACAGTCGGTTAAGTGACTGATTCTTGGTTTTGGTTCAGGTCATGATCTCGGGTTTGTGAGATCGAGCCCTGGGACAGCTCCATGCTGAGTGCTGAGTCTGCCTCAGATTCTCTCTCGCTCTCCCTCCCTCTCTGCTCCTCTCCCCCTTCTGTATGTACATGCTCATGCACATGCGCACTCTCTCTCTCTCTCTCCCTCTCGCAAATCAATAAAGAAAGAAATCTTAAAAAAAAAAAGAGAAAAGAAAAGAAAAATTAAGTTACCAAAATATGAATATGCTGCAAACCCATCATGAAAGCTGTATTGTTATCTTTGGGATAAAACACCCACACCCAGGCTATCTGTGAATGAATGTTTTATCATTGTCAGTAGACCCTTCAGGAAGCTAATTTTTGTTTAGTCCTTTCAACTTGTCACTTTCCTCTAGTTCAAAGTCTGACAGGTAACTTTGGAAATCAGAACAGTTCAGGACTACATGGGCTTTAACCAACCTGTTTCTTTTCTAAGTGGCTAACAAGTTACCCTTAGATCTCTGAAGAAGTTCATCAAGTAGGAGGCAATAATTAATCATTAGATTTTTCTCTGGGTTCCACATGAAAAATCACATAAATTACTTAAAATCCAACTTATAAATTTTATCAATTTAAAATTGAACCAAGGAAAATATTTGTAAACTTTTGCCTCAAAACCATATCATAATCCTCTAGACAACCGTGAAATTTACAATGAAAGAAAAGTTATCAGTTATATTTTAGAAAAACAAAACAAAAATATTTAATGTCCTAAAGATGAAAATAAAAGAAAATATGTTAAAGAGAGGAGTAAAGATTTTTAAATTAAGGAGATTTTTAAAGAGGAACAATTTAGTGTGATCTCCAAACTAATCGAAATGGTTGGATGAAGTTTCTTAAACTCCTCTATGTGGCAACAGGAGTCTGTTTGGGGCATTGCCTGTATCATGGTCATTCAAATACCAAATTTGTGTTCCTGTTAGTTTATAGTATAAATGATCTTTTTTTTAAGATTTTATTTATTTATTTATTTGAGAGAGAGAATGAGATAGAGAGAGAGCATGAGAGGGGGGAGGGTCAGAGGGAGAAGCAGACTCCCCGCTGAGCAGGGAGCCGGATGCGGGAATCGATCCCGGAACTCCAGGACCATGACCTGAGCTGAAGGCAGTCACTTAACCAACTGAGCCACCCAGGCACCAGTACAAATGATCTTTTAGAGATTTGGCTAGGTACCAGATTACAGTATACCTACAACCATGCCTGCTTCTTTTCAAAACAAAGCTTGTGAAATAAATTATTTTTCTGCTTTCTTATTTTAATTATAAAAATAACATGATTAATTCTCATTGTTAAAAATCAAATATAAGGAGTTATAGTTCCTTTGTTTTAAGATTTTATTTATTTATTTGACAGAATGAGAGAGAACACAAGCAGGGGTTGCAGCAGGCAGAGGGAGAGAGAGAAGCAGGCTTCCCGCGGAGCAGGGAGCCCAATATGGGGCTGGATCCCAGGACCTTGAGATCATAACCTAAGCCAAAGGCAGAGGCTTAACCAACTGAGACACCTAGGCGCCCCAGGAGTTCTAGTTCCTATAGGAATATGGTCCCGACGTAATTCTTCACCTTCCCACTTTTCTGCGTGGCACAGTCCAATAGAAATACTTGTGACAATGGAAATGTTCTATATTTGCTGTATCCAACAGGGTAGCCATTGAGCCACCTGTGGTTACTGAGCACTTGAACTGTTATTAGAGCAGTGGAGAGACTGAATTTTTTATTTAATGTAATCTAACTTTAAATAACTTACATTTAAATTTAAATAGCTGTATGTAGATAGTCACTATGTTATTGGACTGGGCAGTTTTAAAAGAAAAGAGAATAATTCTTATCTTCAGGAACTTTGGATAAGTGAAATCTATAAACAGGAAAAAAGGCAGTAGCCATGTGGGAAAACATTAACTAACCAGCCCACATAAAAATTAAGACTTTTTATTTGCCAAAAGAAATCCTAATAATGCAAAAGGACAAACTCAGATGTGAGAGACTACAATCAAAAAAATATGACAAAGGATTCATATCCAGAATATATAAAGAACTCATAATAAATTAGAAAAAAATCCAATAGAAAAATTAGCTGACAACTTAAATAGTCACTTCAAAAAAGAGGATACCTGAATGTCCAATAAACACATGAGAAGATACCTGTGTAAACAGGAGGGAAAGTGAAACCACATTAAGTTACCATTCAAAACCCACTGGAATGGCTAAAATTAAGGAGTTAGCAAGAATATGGAGCAATTAGGGATCTAGAACATTGCTGATGGGAGTGTAAAGCGATACAATTACTTTGGAAAACTGCGTAGTAGTATCTAGTAACGCTTAAAATAAGCATTCCTAACAGCCCAGCAATTTTATTCCTAGGTAAATAGAAATGTGTACCTATGTACATTAAAAGACATTTATAAGCATGTTCAGCAGCAATTTTTTTTAAGATTTTATTTATTTATCTAACTGACAGAGAGAGAGAGAGAGAGAGAGAGGCAGTGAGAGCAGGAACACAAGCGGGGGGAGTGGGAGAGGGAGAAACAGGCTTCCTGCCGAGCAGGGAGCCCAATGTGGGGCTCGATCCCAGGACCCTGGGATCATGACCTGAGCTGAAGGCAGATGCTTAACCGACTGAGCCACTCAGGTGCCCCAAGTTCAGCAGCAATATTTTCAATAGCCCAAACTAGAATATTCAACAGTAGAATGGATAGAATATTCACAAAATAAAACACATATCTATACGTATCTACACACAAATGGATGAATCTTAAAATATTAAACAAAAGAAGCAGACACATTATTGTACATATTTTATTATTCAAATTTTATGAAGTTTAAAAAGAGGTAAAACATTAGGCATAAAGTTAGATTTAGGCATGAAGGGGTGGCTCAATGTTAAGAAATCTAACACATTATCTTAATAGAACTTATTATTAAATTTATGGTCTATAAAGGAAATCCTGTGATCATCTCCATGGATACTGAATGTAACTTAATAAATTCAATTCCATTCTTAAATTGAAAGCATTCAATTAAAAAGGATTCAGTGGACACTTCCTTAGTATGTGTGCTGGATCATCCCTGTTTGGCCCCTCTAGATCCACTTTCCCTCTTCTCCATCCTGGTCCCTGTCCTGGCAGGCTGATTTGTATGGTCTGCAGTAACCACACAAGTGTGGTTTCTGTTTGGGTTAAGCCAATTAGAGAAAACTGCAGGGCTAAAGTGACTTTCTTACTGAAGGCTACAGTTTCTATCAGGAGGCTTTCGCCTACAGCTCTCTATTCCCACAAACTTCTATTTCCTACTTCCCCTTCAGTCCTAAGGAGGGACATGCCACCTCACTACTGTTAGTTCCATAAACGACACCATCCCTTTTGGGTACCCTTAATACTGCCCACCATTTTATAAAAGGCTTCTCTTCATTCAACTCTCATTAATTACTTAATTTGATTGTACTGTTGTGATATTGTGATATAATAAGAAATATAGGTTATTCTTTATCTCAGTTCCTGGGGCAAGAGCTTTTAAAGCCCTTGTAATTTCCTGAGTAGGAGGAGCTAAAGGAACATCTTCTGTTATTCATAATAAGCCCTTTTCAAAGTCATACCTGAGTATGCAAATGAGATGACCAGAGGAACCAATCATAGGATTAGAGGGTTGAAAGTTTCAGCCCCATTCCCCAACATCCAGGGAGGAGAGAGGGGCTGAGGATTGAGTTAATCACCAATGGCCAATGGGTTTAATCAATCATACCCAAGTAATGGAACCTTCATAAAAATCCTAAATAAGGGGGTTCAGAGAACTCCTAAGTTGGTGAAAACCTCTACATGCCAGGAAGGTAACACACCCCAAATTCCACAGAGACAGAAGCTCCTACACTTGTAACCCTTCAGACCTCACCTTGTACACCTCTGCATTTGACTGTTCATTTGTGTTCTTTATATCTTTATAATAAACCAGGAATAATAAGTATTTCCCTGAGTTCTGTAAGCTATTATAATAAATTATTGACCTGAAGAGGAAGTAATGGGAACCTCCAATTTGTAATCAAGTTGGACAGAAGTGTAGGTAACCTAGGAACCCGTTACTTGCAATTGGCATCTGAAGTTGGAGGCAGTCTTACGGGACAGAGCCCATAAACTGAGGGGTCTCCCTTAGCTCCAGGCAGTTAGTGTCAGAATTGAATTAAATTGTAGGAACACCCAGTTGGTGTCTGCAGAGAATTGGGGAATTGCTTGGAGTGAAAACCCCACACATTTGGTGTCAGAAGTGTGTGAGTAGAGAAACAATCTTCCTTTAACTGTCTAATGCAAAGAACCCAACTGATAATAACAATGCTGTAGGTCAACCCAGACCTAACGCCAACATCTTTCTTAATGAGGAAACACTGGAAGAACAAGAAAAGGATGGCCTCTGTTTTTTAAAAAAAGATTTTACTTATTTATTTGACAGAGACACACAGCGAGAGAGGGAACACAGGCAGGGGGAGTGGGAGAGGGAAAAGCTGGCTTCCCGCTGAGCAGGGAGCCCGATGCGGGGCTCGATCCCAGGACCCTGGGACCATGACCTGAGCTGCAGGCAGACGCTTAACGACTGAGCCACCCAGGCGCCCCCAATAGCTTTTACATTTTTGGAGAAATTGGCAAACATTTTAACAGCAGATCCACCTAAAAAAACCACAATATATAACTATCCAAAGTGTCATTTAAAAAACAAACCCTTATTCTAGAACCAATATAAATGTCTTCACTGACCCTGGAATCAGAATATTTTATAACAGATGCCTTATTTTCATTCTAAATAAATTTTAAAAACTTTTTGAGAACACTTTTTAGATTCCATATTATCTAAAAAATATATGTCTTAGAATCAAGATCCATATCTAAAAGCAAACTGTTGGTAAGAATTTCCACCAAGACTACTCTAGTCCCTCTTTCTTTAATGTTAACATTTAAAAAATCTTATTAGCCACTAATCATTCATGTGAAGCCCTCAATAATAACAAACTTAAAATCCCACAATGTCAACTATTGAAGAAAACTCCACATTCAGTTTAATTACTTTTAAAACAATACAGGCAATTCCTAATTTACAAATTGCATATTTAAAAAATTGCTCCATTAAATATTACAGTCGGTATCTGAATATGTCCTATAAGTAAAATACTATGAAGTATATGCCACTTAAAATATTCAGTCACTGAGGGATCATTAATGTAATTATGATTAAATAGGAGTGAATTAATAATATTGACTATTACTAATATTAACTAGCAATAATATTTATTTGAATAATATTAATTAATATAATTATGTTTAAAGAGGAATTCTTAATAGAATATTCTTAAGATAGGTTATGTTTAATATAATTATTCCCAATTTCCATCTTGTCAAAAAGCATTCTTTGGAAGAGGTCCTCAAGTTATATATATTTTATTCAAATTTATACAGAATAGGGGCACCTGGGTGGTTCAGTTGGTTAAGCATCAGCTTTGGGCTCAGTTCATGATCTCAGCATCCTGGGATCGAGCCCGGCATCGGGCTCCTTGCTCAGCGGGGAGCCTGCTTCTCCCTCTCTCTCTGCTACTCCCCCTGCTTGTGCTCTCCCTCTCTCTCTCTGTCAAATAAATAAAATCTTTTTAAAAAAAGAAAGAAATTTATACAGAATAATAGTAGTGTTTTTAAACAGAGATAATTAATGGAATATGAGTAACCTACATGTCACCCAATATTACTCAGGGTAAATTGTTCATTTAGACAAAATAAATAAGCAATTTTTTCTCTGAATTGATTCCTCAACTAAAAAAACCTAGGTTCAGGGGCAAATTCCTATGGAATTGATTTGTTTTCCATGAGTCAGTCTATCACACCAGAAAAAAAAAAAAGTATCTTGAAAAACCTCTCCACATCCAAAGGCTCTGACCTCATTTCTGGGCACCATGCCACATTTCTAGTTTTTCAAATGGATGAGGCGGTGCTCCCCAGCCAGCCTCTGACTAGGTCCACTCAGAGAACAAAACCTCTTCATTTCCCGGCAGACATCCTCTGTGATGTCCTCATTTAATGTAAAAGGCAAGGCTCCTTTAATCTGCAGATGAAGACTCAGAGAAGAAAGCATTTTCATTTTATGTCATCATGTCTTCCACCGTGGGCTGTTTTCCAGTGGACTTGTCGCCCACTCTGTGTACTATGAGGTAACCACCATCATCCGCAGGTCAATGGTTGCTCCATTCTCTCAGTAATAATATTTGTCTCCCACATAAAAGAGTAAGTCATTATTAAAAGAAATAGATTTTGCTTTCTGCTTTTTATTACATAAGAAATGGGCCTCCAAATTTGTAAAAGCACTGTGCCCGATGTTCATCGTTCCATATATTCACCTCAGAACTCCCTCTTTTCCTGGAAAACTTTAATTTCCGGGAAAATCTAGGATTCCTCTTACAAATAGCAAAGGGAGATTGGCAAACTCTGTAAGAATCACTTAAGGGGCAAGCAGAAATAGCTAAAAGTTAAACAAAACTCATTAATTCTAACTATCAATTAGCAATTCTCCAATAAAATACTGAACATGTGACAACCTGTATTCACATGGGCACATTATTTCTTGAGTGTTTGTGTGTACGTGTGGTCTGTGTGAGCTCACACAGTTTATCAAGTACCTATAACATTTCAGGTACTACGTTAGGCATTGTTTTTAAGTTCTCATATAATCCTCACAAAAATTCTATGAAGCAGGGGTGCCTGGGTAGCTCGCTCAGGTCATGATTTCAGGGTTGTGAGATCAAGCCCCCATTCAGCCGCCCCCACCTGCATCCAGCAACCCCCCCCCATCTAGCCCCAAGTCCAGTCCTGCACTGGGCATGAACCTACTTAACATTCTCTCTCTCTCCCCCTCTCCTTCTGCCCCCCCCCCCACTCACATGTGCATGTGCGCTCCCCCCACGCCCTTGGAGGGGAAAAAAAAAATCTCTATGAAGCAAATAATTTGTCCTCTTTTTGTGTGTGAGAAAACTGAGGTGGGGAAAGGTGAGGTGACATACCCAATATTAACAGAGAAAAGAGTTTGGCTACTATTCTTAGCTTGGCCTATATAGTTCCAAAGCCTATACTCCTGCTAATGATCTTGCCTCCTATACACCAATCTTAAGGTCTTGCATAACTTTTAAATCCAATTCAAATTCCATCTCTTAAAACACGTCCCAGAATCCCTCTCAATCAGAAGTGAACTCTCTCAACCACATATTGTTATAGCACTTGCTTGACTGTTAACTGGATGCATAATCACCAGCCTAACGTTAGTGGCTTACGAAGGCTCCACCTTGCCACTAGCCTGAGCCACTCAAGAACAGGCGCTAAGTCTTTGCATTTTTGCATGGCCTATAGAGCCTGACACAATGAACACAGCACATACAATTCCACGTTGAATTAAGTAGAATCATCATTGCCAACAAAGAGAACCATCTGAGTAGTCTTTTTCTGAAGTCAGAGAGGCTGACTTTAGGCCCATCCTGCACATTTATGGGAGATTAGTAGGTATAAAAACCGACTGCATTTTCATCAGCGGCAGCAAACTGTGAGAAAAACATGTTACACACATTTACAAACTCTACAGACATTCCAAATCAATAAGTCCATAAAGTCTAAAGCCCACTTATTGGAATATTCAAATTTTAAAATTTAAAGATGGCAGTCTCACATAATAATAAAATGTATTGTCCTAAATTTTAATTGATTCTGAAGAAAGACTGGTTCTATGGTCTGCTCTAATAAGTTTATTGTCAAAACTTCAAAATTTCATTAAAACTGAAAATAGATTTGCTGAAATCCAAAAAGCAGTATTTATGAAACTACTTTATGTGAACCTGTCCATAGGGCATAGAATATTGAAAACAGTGTATTCTGTTTAGAGGAGACTTTTAAGAGAATCTAATTTAGGCAATTTGCCCCTTTAACCTTATACGTATATGCTATATAATATTGACCTAGAGTCTTACCAGCACAAGAAAACCTATTCTTAAATGTAATTCAGTGGAAGAGATCATAGCTGATTTTTTTTAAAGATTTATTTATTTATTTGAGGTGGGGAGGGGCAGAGGGAGAATGAGAATCTCAAGCAGACTCTGTGAGCCACACGGGTGCCCTGAGATCAAGCTGATTTTATTTTATTTTTTTTTAAGATTTTTATTTATTTGACAGAGAGAGATACAACGAGAGAGGGAACACAAGCAGGGAGAGTGGGAGAGGGAGAAGCAGGCTTCCCGCTGAGCAGGGAGCCCGATGCGGGGCTCGATTCCAGGACCCTGGGACCATGACCTGAGCCGAAGGCAGACGCTTCATGACTGAGCCACCCAGGCACCCCTGATTTTAAAGAAACATTATTGTATTTCAATGGCCACATCACATATATTATTTTATTTGAATGACCACATCACATCATGTAGTAAAATACATGACTTTAGAATCAAATGGCTTAGATTCAAACTTCAGCTTTGCTACTTACCAACTAGACGATCCTGAGAAAAGTACTTGACATCTACATACCTCCATTTCCTCATCTGAAAAAATGGAAAGAATAATGGAACCTACCTCCTATGGTTGTCAAGAGGATTGAGATAATCCATGTGAAGTACTTGGGAAAGTAGCTGGGACATTTTAGATTAAAAAGCATTTTAATTATTATTTGCTCTTACTTTCTAGTGGTAATGATAGTGCTATTATTCTTTTTATCATCATCATCATTATGTAGGTGCCTAGCAGAACAACTTGCTCATAATAAGCGCACAATTAATTCTAATGACTGTCATTATTGTTGTTGCTATTATTAGCTGGAAATAATTATATCCCTTCATAAGCCCTATCTATATCTATATACATATATATGTGTATATATATAGATATATATACTTTAAAGATTTATTTATGTATTTGTTTGAGAGAGAGTGTGGTGAGGGAGGGGCAGAGGGAGAGGGAAAGAGAGAATTCTCAAGCAGATATCCCACTGAGCACAGAGCTGGACATTGGGCTCAATCCCAGGACCCTGAGATCATGACCTGAGCCAAAATCAAGAGTCAGACACTTAATCAACTGAATCACCCAGATGCCCCGGTCCAATATATATTTTTAAAGTTAAGTTTTTAAAAAATAGTCAGTAAACAACAAATCCAATATTAGGTGATCCAATATTGGAGGAAGCCAACAATTTACACATTTATCTATCCATCCATCCACCTACCTTTCAATCATCTATCCGCTTGTTTAGTGTACTTATCACCTAATGAGAGGGCATCTTCCAAGTTAGACCCACCTCAGCACTAGCTTCCAAGTTAGATCTTGAATTCAAATCCCGGCTCTACCACTACTGGCTGTGTGATCTTGACCATGTTACTTGCTAACTTCCTCATCTGCAACAAGGACAAAATGCCTAACTTGGCTGGGTCATTATGAACAATTAATGAAATAATGCCTATAAAATGTGTGATGCAATGCCTGTTCACAGCTGTGAAGGGAGAGGAATTAAAATGAAGTACTTTTTATAATGCTACTTGTACCAGTGAAGAAATTGAGACAATCATAAGGGTTGTCTTTCCTGAAATTTTAAAAAAAAAAAAATGGTTATTAGGAAGCTCTGGATTAGAAATAAAACTACCATCTGGTCTTATGTTTCTGCTTTTCTGGGGAGGCTATCTGTCCTTAGGAGTTCAGTTGAAGCAACTCAGAACTGCTCATTTTTTAAAAGTCAGGGCTCATTATTCTAAAACTTCAGTAAATGAATCATGAATATATGCAGCTAGACAGCTAAAGATCTTGATTAGATATTCAGGAAAGAGTCCCACAGAACTGCTCCTGACCTAGTATTTTTACAATGAGAAAACACTGAAATATTCTCTATCACCTTATTATGAGTCTTTGGAATAGAAAATCAGAAAATTTTCCATGTTTTGGACAGCATATCAAACAGTATATATAAAGGTATCCTAAGAACAGAATCTAAATAAAGCAGGACTTGGGGCACCTGGGTGGCTCAGTCTATTAAGCATTTGCCTTAGGCATAGGTCATGATCCCAGGGTCCTGGGATCGAGCCCGGCATCGGGCTCTGGGCTCCGTAGGGAGCCTGCTTCTACCTCTCCCTCTGCCTGCCGCTCCCCCTGCTTGGGCGCGTGCACTCTCTCTCTCTCTGTCAAATAAATAAATAAAACCTTAAAAAAAATAAAAACTAAATAAATAAATAAAGCAGGACTCTACAGAGTGTAACATATTTTACATTTTATTTTAATTTTTTCTTTCAGTTGTTATAAACAAGGCAAAATTCATCATTCTCGATAGAGAGACGTGATGAAAAGGTTTGTATTTGTCACCCTCCACAAAGACCTCAATGTCCCACAAGGCACCTCAAAGGGATGCAGCCTGGCGCCAGAGTGAAGGACCTAGCAGCAGGGAGAGCTGATTTCAGCCTGCACTCACCAGTTCAACGTGTACAAAAGCACACAGGACATTCTGTGGCTTCACAGATGCAGTCAGATGTCTAGGAGTCAGACAGCACCAGGCCAAAACCCTGAAGGGGCCATAATTTCCTATTCATGCAATTCCCCAGCCACATGGCACAAGCCTTATTGACAAATCTCTGTAAAGGCTTGAAGGTGATGATGCTAAAATTTCTCGAGACTGACCTTTCTTCTGCCTTAACAGTAGACCCCTGTAGTGACTGGGGAAGTTTCGTCTAAAAATATGTATTCCATCTCTTATTGTACCTTTTTTATTTCTTTAACTCTTGAAGGTTTCTTTCCTTTAAGAATCCCTTTCAAAATATCTTTCCATTAAAACTCTCAGTGCCCCAGGCTGCATCCTAGGATCTCTGGGAGTCAGATCCAGGTATCAGTAGTTTTCCCAACTTTCAAACGCAGTCAAGACTGAGAGCCACTCTTAGCCCATCACTGTAATCACCCCTTTCCATGATTAGGAATAAACATGTGACCCAATCCTTACCAAGGCATTAGAAAAAGTCTCTTGGATGGCTGCTGAGAAAGCTTTCTTCACCTTAAAAAAAAAAAATAGGATGTAAAAGTCTTGAGTCTGTCTTCCTCTGAGCATTGTTGATTTGAATCTGCAGCCACCATCTATGACCATGACAAAAGTCAGCTTAAGGGTGAAGGTGACTTTGAAGAAATCAAAGAAAAAGAAAGAACTTGAGTCCTTGATGACATCTATGAGCCATTGCATTACCTGCTCTAGAGCTTGACCCACTTCTGGGTCTCTTGTAGAATAGAAAAAACAAACTATCTTATTATTTAAAATATAGATGATTAGATAGATAGATAGATAGATAGATAGATAGATAGATAGATAGATAGATATAGATCTCTTTCTGAAAACCGTTTATGGGGATGTAAGTCTTAACCCAATACCTGCTCATATCTTAATTATCAGTTCATAACCAAGCAAGGATTAGTAACAAGTCTCCTGGTAGTACAAATGGCATTCATGATAGAATGTTTCCTGCACAGAAGCTGGAGTTGGGCAAACCAAATGGGAGATTGAGAATCATAGAGACACCAAGTAGCACTGAGGAAGAGCAAAGATAAAGTCCTGCAGAATCATGTGACACATTCATTAAGCGAGAAATGGTAAGTAATTTTTACAAAACCATTAGTATTACAAATAAACAAAAGACAGACTCTTAAATACAGAGAACAAACTGGTGTTTGCCGGAGATGGGGGGGGGAGGGGTGAAACAGGTGAGGGGGATTAAGGGTACACTTATCTTGATGAGCACTAAGAAATGTATGGAATTGTTCAATCATTGTATTGTGCACCTGAAACTAACAGAACACTCTATGTTAATTTTAAAAAACACATTGTTATGCAACTCTAAAAACACCAAAGATATAGGTTAAACACTGTTTCTAACATAATGTTTCCCTTTTCAGTATACTTGTAAAGATCTGCTCTGTTCATATTCTTTTGCATTAAGGAACTGTCAAAAATCCTTGTATATGCATCTATTATGATTTGACTCATTGTCAACTGTAAGAAAAGTCATTTGAAATATGATTTTATACAGTAATACCAATTTATTCTCATGGAGGAAGCTCTGAATATCTCTCAACACCTTTTGGGCACCCGTGAACATCTCAGCACCTCTGACTAGGAGGAAAAGTTAGTAATATGTAAAGTACTTACTAGAGTCAATCTCAATTTTCTTTATTTGTTTCTTTTGTCGAAGTAAACGGACTCTGAAGATGGAGGGGGTAAAAAGACAAGTTGCTTATTTCAAAATGTACTGTCAACTCGTGTAAATTTCTGCCTATCAAGTGAAGATCAAGAAAGTGAATGTTAGTGGATTCGTTAACTTTCAACAATGTTGATTTGGTTCCAGTTTGCGGACCCTGGTTTTCAAATAGGTGGTATCACATAAGACTGCTAACTGCGGAGGTGAAAACAAATCCCTATTCTCGGCTTTCTTCTTTTATTCTTTCTTTATTTTTTTATTCTTTGTTGGACTTCCTCTATTCTTATACTTTCTTTACCCCAGACTGATCCCTGTCTGTCCCTCGGTTTGATTTCTCTATTTCATGTCTCCTATCTCCTCTTTCTACTTCCTCCTTTTCAAGTTTCTTGGTTTTGTTTCGGACTCTCCTCTTTAAAGCCATCCTCCGCTTCTCCAGTGGATCACTGCCACCTTCACCCCTATTCTCTCACTGCATTCTCTCCCTACTTCCTCAGCCTGACTCAAGGCCTGCCAAGGTTGACCTGTTGGAGCAAGGCATACTACTGAAGCCAGAGTCTTACTTTAACCCAGTCTGGACCGTCAAAAAATAATTCAAGTGTGAGTAGAGACAACTAACTTTGGAATTTTAGTAACTTCATGGAACAACCTTCCAAAAATGCAAACCTAATCAGAGCCTCATGTTTATGATAGAAACAAATGCTTTTGTAATGTGCCAGGAATTTATCACTAATGAATACCCCTTCATAGGAGTGGGACTCCATTTACCACATTAGACTATTTAAATCAGGATAAAAAAAATCCCTGGGGGCTATGTTTAAAGAAAATGGAAAACAAAAACATCTAAATAATACAGTATAATTAAAAGATGAAAAGAAAATTTGGAATAATTACAGACTAGAAGCGGAACTGAGTTGTAATGAATTACCTTGGAATCTAGCTAGATGGTGCTAGAGCATGCGTCTGGCTGGTGGGTACCGCCCTGTCACTGAACGGAAATTACTAGTCAAACAGATGTTTCAGATTTTTTAGGGTATAGGACTCGTTGAGAATTAAAGAGAACACCATAATTAAAATTCTTTAAAAATCTAACTCTTCTGAGAATGATATTTTGTCTCTTTGAAAAAATGTGGCATCCATTAATATTTGTTATATATATTCTTTGACCTTAAAATAAGACCATCAATATTCATATTCAGGAGTGTCATCCTTTTGAAATCCTTTTTTTTTTAAGCTTTGCTCATTAATTAATAGTATCAACGTGTTCCCTGTATTTGTGAAATTCTTCAGCAGAGAATTTATAACTGGTTTATAAATCCCAAAGATCTTTGGGATTTAGAGTATTCTGCCAAAAGCTTCTCTTTGTTCAAAACTGGCAGTGACCCAGCTGATTTGTCAAGAAATGTTTCCCTTCTTCCAAATTATACAATTTCAAATGGGGCAAATGCAAATACATAGTTCAACTCCTTTGCATTGCACACACGTAACCAAGTACTAACTACTCCATACCTAACTTTCCTAATATGTCATTATTCAGTTTTAATTATTGATTTAACTTAATTGTTTACACCTTTTCAGGAAAGTATTTTGAAGCTCGAAGATAAGCTGCTTTCATCAGCAAGCCCACTAAAGAGAAGATTACTCTGTGCTATGCTCATTTCATCTCATCTATATTAATTTAAAAATGAATCACAGGCAAACTGCTAAATAAAAGAAATGAATGGATTTTAGTTGTTTATTATATTTAGAATTAGTACCTCATATTTTAATTTTTAGTATTTTAATTTTTTTTCAGAAAAAGTTTTTTAAATTCTGTCCTATAGAACATGATGATAATTATGACTGCCTCCAATTTCTATTTGCAGAAACTGAAGAAAAATGATAAAATTACCATTTATATTCAGTATACCATTTATATTCAGAACCACTATACCCCATAATTAAGCTACATGGTAAATATCATATGTATGTAGACACATATCCATGCTCATGCACGGAGTATATGACTACTTCAAATTTATCCAAGAAAAACAGTAAAATTAAAACGTGTATCATTTGTAGGGCAGATTTTCCACCTTTTTTTTTTTTAGAATGCTATGGAATCCCCAGAAGTGTCATTTAATCTAAAATGTCATATTTGAGTTGCTGTTTTGTCCTAATCTTCTTAACTTTATTTTAAAAGCTTCAAATAGATACCCACCGTGGAAGGGAGGCTAAAACAAGATTTTTTTCTGACCTTTTCTGATGGGACTCCCAAACAAGCAGATGTTGAGACTGTGTGTATTCTAAGCACCTAAGATTCCTGTCCTCTACAGAGGCACTGACGAGCCAGCTGCCTCCGCCTGCGGTCCAGAGCATCCCTGCCCTTCCATCCTTTTCCTCACTCATTCATTTGACATTGAAGAAGCACCTGCTAGGAACCAGGAACTGCGGTAGCCAAGCAGAATTCAAAATGAATCATAAGCAGTCCTCCAAGACCTTTAGAAATTCGCATTTTTAAGTGGTTAGGTAGATACCCAAATAGACAAATAGAAATACAATGAGATGAGTACCATGATGGAGATATGCCTATGGTCTGAGTAAGGACAAAAAAAGTTCAAGACAGGCTTCCTGCTGGTGGCAACGCCTGACATAAGCCTTACCCAAAGACTGGATGCTAACCAGGTAAAAAATTCAGTCCCAGTGAAACCTCATTTATGCGTAAGAGTCCTAAGAAGGAAATGGCGAAGATGGTGGGAAAAGAGAAGTATTAAAAGAAAACAGCTCTATAATAAATTCTACTTGCTCCCTACACTAAACCACTTCCAAATTATAAAAGAGCAGATCATAGGCTTTAAATACAACCTGCTGGGATACCTGGGTGGCTCAGTTGGTTAAGCGTCTGCCTTCGGCTCAGGTCATGATCCCAGGGTCCTGGGATCGAGTTCCGCGTCGGGCTCCCTGCTCAGCGGGAAGCCTGCCTCTCCCTCTCCCTCTCCCACTCCCCCTGCTTGTGTTCCCTCTCTCACTGTGTCTCTCTCTGTCAAATAAATAAATAAAATCTTTAAATAAATAAATAAATACAACCTGCCTAGGACCTGGGTAATCCTCCATTAATTTTATAACTTTGGGTGAGCCAATCTTTGAGACTTCTGTTCCTCTTTTATAAAAATAAGGAAATTATTACCTACAGTATTGTTGTAAGGATTGAATGAGTTAATGTACATAAACCACCTAACACATTATAAGCATTAATTCCCTCCCCTCCTTTGTCTACAGCCATCAATACCTAAAATAATACTGGATATGAGCATGGAGAACAACCAAGAAGTGAAAAGTACTGGATGTAAAGTCAGAAAAGAGTTTGTGTCCAACTCTACCAATAACTAAACTCTAGCTTTAAGTAAATTTTCTGAACTTATATTTAAGCCATTGCTAAAATTGGGATGATAAGACCTTCTGTACCTACCTAGACAGGGTTGTCGTGTGAAGATCAAATGGGAAAATATATATTACAGTGCTTAAATAAATAAAATACGCTGTACTTAGGACACAGGTTTAGTAAAGACTGTTTGACATTGATATTTGTATTAGGTGGAATGTCAACAATGAAGTGTGTGGGTGAGAGAGAGACAGAGAGAGAGAAATGCTGCCAGAAATGTGAATATATTTGGTAACTTTTGCTTTAGAATCAAGGTCAAAACAAATGTTCTTTTAAATGCAATGATTTTTAAAGTACGATACATTATTGAGAAAAGCTATTTGCATACTATCTAATAAACTGATATCATTAATATGGAATGACTCCTTTTATTTTATTTTATTATGTTATATTAACTGCCATAACATTACATCATTAGTTTTTGATGTAGTGTTCCATGATTCATTGTTTGCATATAAAACCCAGTGCTCCATTCAATACGTGCCCTCTTTAATACCCATCACCAGGCTAACCCATCCCCCCACCCCCTCCCTTCTAGAACCCTCAGTTTGCTTCTGACTCTTAAAATCAGTAAAGAACAAGATAAATACCACAATGTAAAAATCACCAAAATATGAGCCAGAGTTTTACTAAAAATAGAACACCCAAATGGCTAATTAAACTGTGAAAACTTGATCAATTATTTTTAGAAATTAACACAAGTAAAATTTATCAATCAAGTTGTTAAGTAAGAAAAATAATTATAATCCCAGCGTTGGCTGACCTATAACAAGGGGATGACTCTCACACATTCCTGGTGGGAATAAAAAATCGGGGCAATCTTCGCAGAATGATGGGATTTGGTAATATTACTCATGAGAATTTAAAATGCTTTTTATCCAAGTAATTCACTTTTAGATTCATATACTAAAAAAAAGTAATGGATAAGCAATATGCTTATGTAGATCTTTTTTCACAGAAATATTTAGCATCATAAAATCAATAATAAACTAAAAAGTCTAACCATGGATAATTTCATTAATTATAACGTATTTATACAATCATAGAATATATATCACCATTAAAAATCTAGTTCTGTTGTTTGTTTATTTATTTATTTTAAAGCTTTTATTTATTTAGTTGACACAGAAAGAGAACACAAGCAGGGGGAGCGGCAGAGGGAGAAGCAGGCCTCCCGCTGATCAGGGAGCTGGAAGCGGGGCTCGATCCCAGGACCCTGGGACCATGACCTGAGCTGAAGGCAGACGCTTAACCGACTGAGCCACCCAGGCGCCCCTCTGTTGGCTTATTTAGTATCATAGAAATGTATGGGAAAAAATCAGGGAGCAAAACTATGTTTACATTATCCTAATTTTAATATGGCTATATATTTATTTCTTAAAAATAAAGACTTGAAAGGAAAACAATGAATTGTAATCAATTGTATCAGTTTATCTATTGCTGAGTCACAAATTGCCCCCAAATTTAGCAGCTTAAAACAACACCCATTCATTATCTTTCCATTTCTATGAGTCAGGAGTCCAGACACGGCCTAGCTGGGATCTCTGCTTCAGACTCTCGCAGGTGGTAACTGTATTATGAACCAAGCCTCCAGGTCTCCTCTGGAGTCTTGACTGGGGAAGAATCAAGCTCCTTTCCATGGTTGTCGTCAGAACTCTTTCTTGGAGGGGTGTTGGACTGGGCTTCAGTCCAGCTGGGCTGCTTGCTGGCTGTTGCCAGAGGCCACGCTCAGTTCCTTGCTGTATGGGCCTCTCCAACATGGCAGCCTACTTCTTTAAAACCAGTAACAGAGAGTGTTTGCTAGCAAGACACTGATCCCAATCTTTTGTTACTTAATCACAAAAGTGACGCCCCCTCAATGCTACCACATTCTGCTAGTTAGAAGAGAGTTATTCAGGGGCAAGGAATTCACAAAACTAGGACTTCCAAGAGGTAGGGATCATCGAAGTTGACGTTAGAAGCTGTCTATAACATCAGTGCGTACCTAACTCTCCCTCTGACATAGCTTCCCTTTTATAAACATTACTATAAACAAATACTTCATAGACAAAAAAATTATTTGAAAGTAAATGTAATAAATTGAGTAATCTGTTAAGAAAGCAATTAGAAAAGACCCGGGAAAGTCATAAAACTGTGTCTTATGATGTGATAATAAAAAATATACTTATTTATACGTCCAGCACCCAGAACAGTTTAAAAACAATAAAGAGGAAAGAAAGGAAGGGAGAGAATGAAGAGGGGAGGAAAAAAAGTGATTTAATTGTCAAACACTTGGTGAACAATTGGCTGAAAAAAATAAAAATTATGTTATTACATTAAAATATCTTTTTAGATGAAAAATACTCAGCTACGTAAAGTGATGTGAAAAAGTCAAAAATTTTTAATTGCCAAGTAAAAAACATAAAATAAAAAATATATTGTCATGTTGTAAAGTAAGAGCCTTGCCTGTACCAATGAAACTTTATCCATTAGTGATACGGTGAAGGCATATTTTGTTTTCGTTTTATGTTATGTTTGTATTTCTTATTAAAAAACTAGTGAGACAAATACCTTTATAAAAAATTAATTAGTCTAGTTATACTCGACCAAAGCAGGAAGATGCAAATTATTTTCTCACCTCAGATTTTCCTAAAACAAATTTTTAAAACAATCTATTTAATAGCAATTTTCTCTATTTCCCATCACTGTGAGAAGAGGAATAAAATTAAACAAGTCTAAGACGCTTTCCTCTTAGAACTCTGTCCTTATGTTGAACAAAATCTCTTTTGGGGAGAAAACAGAGCCGTCTGTGAAAAGAAAAGACCTGTGTTTCAGGCCAGACAGTTTATCTGATTAAGGAAAGAGAAGAAGGTTTACAGTCAAAGATTAATTCTCCAGCAGCACACAGTAAGCCCTCCAAACAAGATTTGTGTCACTCCCAGCTTCATTCACAGCAGTTGGAAAGTTTTTCAGTTCCTGGTGGTATAACTGATTCTTGGTTGCAGTCGTTGGGCCCAGTCTCTTGCAAACCGTGAACAAAGAACATGCTACACATGCCTATTGCCCGTGCCAGACAGAATCAACAGTAACCCTGTGAGTTGCTCCGCCCACAACACACTTGTAATTGGAAGCTGATTTTACTAAATGAAATAAAACCATAGATTTTAAAACAACTGTGTACACCATCCATAGTAAGGTTTCTCTTCCAAAATATGAAAAACTGGGGCGCCTGGGTGGGTCTGTTGGTTAAGCGTCTGCCTTCGGCTCAGGTCATGATCTCACGGTCCTGGGATCCAGCCCCGCATCGGGCTCCCTGCTCAGCGGGGATCCTGCCTCTCCCTCTCCCACTCCCCCTGCTTGTGCTCTCTCTCTCTCTGCCAAATAAATCAATAAAATCTTTTAAAAAATATGAAGAACTGAATTCATGCCAACAGAAGTCTAATACTCATGTAATGAGCTCATAGGAGGTGTCATTTGCTTAAGAGAATAGTCATTCCAAGAGAATGAAAAATATTTTGTTATATATTGGACATCAAGTTGGTCATTTCCACAGTGCATGGAGAGGTATCGGAATCCTTCTAACACAGAGCTTCGGGTTTTTCTCTTGGGCTTAAAAAAACCAGTAAGAGAAGTCAGAAATAGAATGCTGCCATGTGTCTCCTACCTACGAGCATTATCTCTTGCCTACAAACATTAAAGATATTTAAGAAGTTGGAGTTCAAAGAACCTAAAGAAAATGACTCCTATATTAGAACAATGCCAAAGAGTTATTTTATCTTTATCTCGGCAATAACATGCAAAGACTTTTCCTAACGTATAGTGTTTCTCCTAACTTGCCTTTGTTCTGCGGGGTTTGTTTTGGAGTGGGGATTTTTTTTTTTTTTTTGATGTAACTAAACTAAGATTGAATCATTATCAAAGCCGCAACTGTAGTTCATCAGCTTAGTCACCAAACTAACCACAGATATTCCAAAGGGGTGAACAGAATTAGGAAATTAAGCTTCAAACCAGGAGTCAGGACATTAATTGTGTTAAAAGATTCAGGTTTTCCTTCATGTGTATATAGCAGTGACAGAATATGATTTATGACAAGGCAAGATTTATGACCACTTTGTTCAAATTTTATAAAAAAGAACTCCATCAATATGTAGTGAGGAGAAAAAAGAGCAACTGAAATAAATTTTATATTGACTTCTAACTAATTATAAAAATTCTTCATTCTACTACCAAGAGACCTAACCCTGACCATTCCCATCTGCTCCACACATTTACTTCAGTCCTGTCGCTATTTCCCAGATAATGTGGCATACCTCGATCTGACTTCTGTTTGTTTCACTTATTAATTGTAGGGCCATAGATCAAATACCTTCTGTGTAAAATGTAAGTCATGCCAGTACCTTCTGCATAAGACTATTGAGACAGAAGGCAAGTAAATCACAAGTAAATCACTTAGCACCATGCAGGTTGGTGAGGTGATCCACAAACCCAACTAATTCACAGAATCATGAGTTTACAACAGGATATAAGCATCTCAGAAAGTACATACATCTGTGGGGGAAAGGGCAGCTGTGGACTTTACAGAGCATTGGCAGTTCTAATCAATCTTACCCAGATTTCAAAAGACGAGAACTTTGAATGACATGGGGATTACTCCGAAAACAACGAGTAATTATAAACCCAGTTATTCTCAGTGGGCTAGAGTCTATATATTTACAACCCAATGAGCTATCATCCACAGAGCTTCATATTAAGCCTTATATATTCGTTTGACTTTCTCAAAAAATAGATCCTGAGACAAATGCTTGCAGATGGGTAATTTCTTTGAGGATGGAAGGCAAGGGGGGATTGGAAAGGAATGAAATAAGGAAGGAAGTAACTCTGATCCAAGGATGTGGTGCTGCCCTGGGTACTGCTACAGACAACTAGGTCTCAATTCCATTGGAAATAAGGTTGCCAGATTCAGAAAATAAAAATAGGAGCACTCAGATGAAATTAAATGTCAGATAAACAGCAATCTTTTTTTTTTTTTTTGGTAGAAGTATGTCTCATGCAATGCAATGTTTGGGACATACTTCTACTTTAAAAATATATATATATCTATATATATATAGATATATATATCTGTTGTTTATTTGACATTCAGATTTAACTGGGAATCCTATAATTTGTCTGGCAGCCAGAGCTGGGAACTCTCCGAGGAACTATGTATAATGTGCGTCGGATTATCTGCTCAAAGATGTGAAAGAAAAGAGTATTTACCGCCTACCTCCCATCCCCATTGGTCAAAGTTTGCAAGGGTGGAATGGGGAAGCAAACAGAAAGCAGAAAGGAAAAGATAAGCAACGCACCTGAAGCAAGGTGGCCTTAGGCTACAGCTTCATACTGCCGGTTGCCACAGCAACAGCCAAAATGGGGGCCGACATAACGTTCGTTAGCACATAATATTTGTCTCACATACCCTTCATCGGAATTGCAATATGAAATTTTCACATTTATGGAGGGAAATATGGCCTAAACATTGATGCTACCACTGTTCGCGATCTCCATTCCAGTGACAGATGGAAAAAGGCTATTTGCTTTTTTATGGGCACCAGCCTGTAGGAAAAGGCGCCCGAGACACCGCTAACACAAGCACAGCCTTTCCTCGTGTTCTAACCTCAGGACAAGGTGAGCCAGCCTGTTCAACAAGGACACGTCAAGAAAAGCCACACAACTGCCCACAGCTCTTCTGAACAACTCACAAGATCACCACGAGCCACTGTGGGGAAATGGTTTGAATGTTCCCGATGAAACAATGAGACAAGCAGATGAGATTGTTATCTGGATCCCAGTAGAGGTAAACAAGAGCAACCTGGATACACGGCCTTTCCCAGGATAGACCATGCCATTCAAGCCAAGAGCTTCCAGCCACTTGGCAAGCATTCCAAAGGGAAGGTTCTCTCTAAACAAAGCTTGAAGAGCAAAAGCCCATGGGAGTGAGCAGAGGGAACTTGTGTGGGAGGAGCTGAAAGCTTTGCGTAGAGGAATCTTATCCAAACCGAGACTTTCTCAGCGCTAATGTAAAGTTCCAGGGCACTGTTTCTTGAAGAATGAGAATTGGAGTTTTGAGATCCTCATCTTTTGACCTTTGCCAAGAGCTGGTGACTTTCTGTATTTCCACTTGACTTTAAACTGTTAATAATTCTCAGAAAAAAATGGCACAAGATTTCATATCTCAAGGATTTATCATTCTGTGATATTTATATCTATTGACCTTTAAAATAATCCAGTTTAAATCTCAGTTATTTGCAGAAATTTTAAGCAGTGGTATTTGCTTATTATAAATACTTATGATCACCTAACCTGGGGCCAGGGGTAGAGTCAGGGGGAGGGAAGAAAGAGCACATCCAGTATTCTTAAGGAATAGATTTTCTTAACAATACTCGGCACTACATGTTATCATTTTTGAATAATAATATCACAACAATGAATGATTTTGTAAATGATGATAGGAAAATGAATTTCAAAATGTTCTTCTAACCCCGTATGCACTGGTCATCAAAACACACTGGTAGAAAAATTCTACCTACAGAAGTGACGTTCTCCCCACAGTGAAGTTATATATAACATTATCATCCTGGTTGCTCTCCTTTTTTTATTTCCAAGATTTTGTTCACCTCTGCATTCATTTGCTCCTCTTTTCCACAGTTAAGAGGGTATTTAATCCATCTGGCCTCTGATGAGTGTGCTATTCACCTGAGTGTGTGTGTTTACACAGGTAGTTGCTTGCAAAGCACCAAGAAGGGTCTCCTTTTTCGAACTTTGTTATCAAAGTCAATAGGCCCCTGAGTTTACTCTCTGTATAGTTTACCATCTACATTGCCAGAGGAATTCCACGTAGAGCTAAGCCCATTAGTACATCACTTAAGTGAGGAAGTTAGAAAGGTACAGAGTATTGAGGATCCAGATAAGAGGGGAAAGTTTTTCAGCATAAGGAAGGAATTACACATTTAATGAACACTGTGTGCTAACCTCCTTACTTCCAGATTGTCTAAAACTAGAAAACAAACAATCACCACTATGCTCCAACTGTTTTCTCATCTTGGAGAAATCACATTGAGTGGGCATTGAAATAAATTAAGGGTTATTTTCAATTTGAGGGTTTTTTTCTTTTTTTTTAAGATTTATTTATTTATTTATTTATTTATTGAGAGAGAGAATGGTAGAGAGAGAGCATGAGAGGGAAGAAGGTCAGAGGGAGAAGCAGACTCCCTGCTGAGCAGGGAGCCCGATGCGGGACTCGATCCTGGGACTCCAGGATCATGACCTGAGCCGAAGGCAGTTGCTTAACCAACTGAGCCACCCAGGCGCCCCAAGGGTTTTTTTCTAATTATTCTAAATTTTAGGTGTTCCCTGGACCAGAGGTCAAGGATATAGGCATGCCAAATGTCTGACTTTTTCTGTTTGTTTATTTAGAGCCCCAAAGGGAAAATGGAAAATAAAAGCAGTCCCATTCATGATTTTTAATTACTGAAAAGTAAAGCGTACACTTTTACGTCCGTTGTTATACACATTGCCTCCTACCTAACATTCCCAAACACGTAAAATTAAAGAAACATCATGGATCAACTCTTTAGCTTTTATAGGTGAGGAAACAGAGACTTTCCTGCAGCTATTAGTTACTAGTGAAGCTAGGAGTGGTACTTGAATCCTGAGCCTAAAGTTGACCCAAAACCCCCTTGATTTCCTTTCACCTCCAGCTAAGATATGTCTTTTTTTTTCTTTTTAAGTAATCTCTATACCTAACATGGGCCTCAAACTCATGATCCTGAGCTCAAGAGTTGTACACGCTACCAAATGAGCCAGCCAGGTGCCCCTAGCTGAGATTTTGTTCAATTCCATCATATCCATGTCATGCCCCACTCATGCCCATTACCAATGGGAGGAAGACTGAAATGCAACAGAAGTGCCCCCTGTCTGTTCAAGGTCTAATGGACTATTCTAGCACTATAAAAACTTTTAACACCTGACCGACCGTCTTTCAAAGTAGACATGCCTTGATCTCTTCTGAGTAACTCTGTGGCCTTCATGAATCAAACTCTAGGTTTGACTATGTTCAATGAATATTATGCTTCTGGACCTATTCCCAAAGGTCAGTTATTTTTACATTGATCTTTACCTGTTTCTGGCAATATATACATTGAGTTCCCTTTTGAAGCCTCATATTCATTATACAAAAGTAGTTGTTTTTTTTTTTTTTTCTTACTCTAACAATTTCTCTTTCAAATTCTCATTTTTCCACGTAGTAGAAAACAAAGGCTTAGCCAGTTCTGGCTAAATTCAGGCATCTGTGGTTAAACAGAGTTAGTTCAGGATTTTTCCTACCTAATCTTTCTCCTCAGTACAGTATATATTTTTATGGTCACTATTTAGGGGTTCAACATGAATCTAGGGGAGATGTTTGGCCATCAGTTAGCTGGCATCATACCGACAATTTTCAGTCTTCTTTGCTGACCTCCATGGAGATGACCCCATCCCCGTGTGGTTTCAGTCCTTCAGCCCATCTACTTCTGGCTGTAGTCTTCCATTACCATAATCTTAAATAATAAGCCCTTTTCAATTCCTCAGCTCTCTCTCTCTCTACCATAATGCCCACACCAGTTGCAAAGGCATAGGAAAAGTCACCCTGGGACTGTCTAGGACTGTCTACAGGGACTGTGGGAAATTTGCTGCCTAGTCATAGCCACTCTATCTAAACAAGGCTGTCTATCATTCTTACTGTATTGTCACCATACTACAAAAGGATAGGAAATAATTGGGACCTTCATGGTTTCTTCCTGGGAAACAAGACCCAGGTCTCCTTTACTCTAGAACTCCCAAGCCTAGCTGGGTTCTATCACTCTCCCCACCAATGGTTCAGCTCTCTTCCATCTTTGACTTTTCTTTGATTTGCCCCCTCGAATCTATCCAGTCATCCTACCTCCAATGCTCCACTGTGCTCCTAAATGTTTTTCCATAGTTTCTTTATTTGTTATTTTGTCACTTTGTTGGTTTATACTTAAAATCACAAGTTATATTCCTTCTTTGACATTAAAAAATTAATAATAGCTTTACTAACTTTTATACTTTTTAAAATAACTTTTATAACTTGCATTACTGTTTGAATGTCCTTTCCGTTCTCATTGACCTGGAAATTGTACTCAGCCATCTATAACCAGCTAAAATTTTACCTTTTGTGAAAATCTTCTACGATTTAACTAGACAGAATTATACATGTGATCTTCTCTATTACTACACACTTGGACAATAATGCTAATAGATCACTTCTTACATTTTATTAAGATAGCTCATATCCACTCATCGACCTTCCCTGAGGGACTGAATCTAAATCTGTTGTATCATCTTTGTATTTTCCTGCTCCTACTCCATATTGATATTCATTAATACATTTCAAAAACATAGGCAAAGACTAAAAATGAAGTAGGTATAGAGAAAGTGAATTCATTAAGGATATGTTGAGAAAGAGACAGAAGAGGTCTTAGGGCAGAGGAAAGACACACTGAGAGTAAGATTTAGAAAAACAAAGGAGAGGGAGCTTCAGGTCAGTGCCCAGGGTTGCCTTTAGGGTACCTTGAGGTGAAAGCCACCATGTGTATGGCCCACGTCAGAAAACCAGAGCCAGGTGAGGAAGACACATTTCAACAAAATTAGTTAATCCTAATTATTGCTGTTTTTCCAGATAGGTGAAACAAAATGTTAAATCTGTCATGCTACGAGTTTTTACAGCTAAGCCCGCATTTCCCTAATGTTTCAATAAAGTTGAGGCGTCTGGTTGGAACTAGAATGCATTTCATATACACGACAGCTTATAAAACTGATATGTACCAAAATGCAATTTTTCTTCAGTTATATTATGACTGAAAAGTGTCCTTAGCCTAACTTTCCACTGGGAAGTCAGAAACTTTATCTGGTTAATTTCAGGTACACTCAATCCAGATTCAGGATTTTTCAGTCAGTGAAGGGTGATAATTGTTAGTTTCAAAGATAGAACTGATATTCTCCTTACCTTGCTGGAGTTCATTCTAACCTCCTACCAGTTTGTGCAACAGCTGTAGGGCTGTGCGAAGGGCTTCTCTCCTTCCCATGGTGGCTCTGTACCAATCCCACGCTGACATCCCACCCTAAATATAACTGCCTTGCTGTATGTCAATCTCTACCATTTCAGTCCCCATCTCTGACAAGCCTCTTCAGAGGTGTCTGCGCTTTGGCCCGTGTCTAGTCACCAGGCAAAATCAGATCTTTTACAGTCTTCTCTCCCTGAATTCTGGACCTCTTGGGATTCACCAGCCCTGCATCAACTCTTCCATGTCCTTCTTGAAGGCAATACATAAATTCAACGATTCTGCCAGACTTTTCTGGTGTCCTTGGAAGAGCTGGGGTTGTCAGGGGACAGTCTGCTGCTAACACCTCTCTCCATCATCTCTGTAAGGCTGTTAATGGCAGACAAGAATGGGACCTGCAAACCAAAATTTCATCGTGTTACTCCTTACAAAATCCTCTCCCAGGGGAGTAGAATAAATGGTGCTGAGCACCCAGGCTCACTTCTAACCCTTCTTGTCTCATTACCAGCACAGCTCCACTTTAGTTTGAAAGCTGTTTTGTTTGTGTTGTTGTTTTGTTTTGTTTTTTTAAGTCTGTGGGTAGGAGTGAAGGGATGGAAGATAGGTTAGGGAGGTGTGGATATAAGCGTCTCACTTTCAAACTTTTCTCTATTTCCTCTATTACTACTGAGAAATAGACCATGATATTTTCAATTTAGGGGTTGAGAATTTCGTATCTTTTTCCTTCAGGCTGACCTGAAAATCATTACCTCTAGCCCAAAGGGAATGACCACAGAGCAAAATATGTGATAGCTTAAATTATTATTATGGCCAATCTTGATGACCTCTCTGGAATTCAGCTCTGGAAACTCTTTCTTAGTATAACCATGTTCTCTCTCCTTTTTTTTTTTAAGATTTTATTTATTTATTTGACAGAGTGAGAGAGCATAAGCAGGGGGGAGCAGCAGGCAGAGGGAGAGGGAGAAGCTCCCTACTGAGGGTTCGATCCCAGGACCCTAAGATCGTGCCTTGAGCTGAAGACAGGCACTTAACCAATGGAGCCACCCAGGTACCCAAACCATGTTCTCTTCTTTACCATATCCACATTCATCTTCCCAGATGTTATGTTTAAGGTCATGGGCTGATTCTACCTCATAATTATGAATTAGCTGGTTTTGGATGGGAAAATTCCCTCTCTACCTATTACTACCTGTTTGTTGCTACTCAGCTCCCAAGTCAAGCTGGCCAGTATAGATTCATAAAGAGAGAGACATAGTGGGAGATAATTAGGGGACAGGTAATAGACTGGACCAGAAGCATTTAGAATAAGGTTACATATGGAAAAATATAATGTTGAATAGGTTGAGTGGGATCAAATATGGATGGCTTCAACAACCATGTTTCATTGTTTTGAAACATGATATAGCAGGCAATGGGACCCATGGTATATTTATAGAAGAGAAGTGATATGATCAAAATGATGTTTTAGGACTATCAGTTAAGAGATGAATTGGAAGGAAAGAGCTCAAAACTTCAATTTTCCAGCTTACTGTATCTGCTATTGCTATTCCTCATTTGTCAAAATACTTCTTTGAGACATGAAACTGCATGCTTCAACAAATATTTATGATAAAAACTTAAACAAAAATTTCTCAATTAACCTGTTATGCAGAACAATTTATTACAGACAGATAGAAAATGATGTCAATGATCTTTCTTTGCAGAAAAAACTAATCTGACATATAAAATCATCTGTGGTTTAGCTAATGCTTATCCCTTACTTATGGGATGGTTATCCTTCTAAAAAAAAGTAAGAAGCCATTTTGATTTAATCTTCACTTTGCCAACTTACAAAAATATCTATAGCTTCACCCATCCTAGCATAGTGCCTCCCATTATAACAAAGAAGCCATTTCTCTTTCCACTTAAGATCAATCCCTCCACCAGTGTAGTGCAGAAGCATGTTGGCCTAAGAAAATGGCAGGCCGTGTTGAGAGTCCATTTGAAGCCATTGTCAAAAATGGGCTGTGAAACCAATAATTCTTATTGTATGACATTCTCCAAGAGTGCTCTATGATTCAGATGTAAATGCAGAAAATATGTGTACCAGGTTCATCTTCAATAGGGTTTTTCCAGATAGGTGAAACAAAATGTTAAATGTGGAGGAGAATTTAATGTGTGTAAGATGGTAGAAAGCGAAGAAAGGCAGGGGTCAATGAATTGGAAGAAAATAGACAATCCGTGGACTGAAGGTTCTGATGAGGTCAAAGAGTGATCAGAGTGGTCAGCTCACTGGGAAGAAAGGAGATTGTGATGTTAGAGTAGTATATTTGAATTAATGAGCTTGTAGGTGAAGCTGTTTATGCTCCTACCTAGGGCCAGTGGTATGTTCATGGGAGCCTGTGGCTCAGATATTGAGGAAGAGATGGTGACCGAAGATGAGAGGTGCCCTAAGTTGAAAGGTCATGCTCTTAGCTATTCCTTCCATGTGTATGCTAAAGCCAGGCAGGATGATGGCAGAGACGGATATGAATAGAAAGCCTGTGATACAGATGCCAATGTTTTAAATGAATAAGGGAAAATCTAATACAAGCACTATTTAAATGCCCCAAAGCTTGCCTATGGGCGTGCTCCCTTCTATGATTCAAAAGCAATAAATTAGACTAAGGGACAATTTTAATCTTTAATAAATACCAAGTCTTCATATGTCTATAAGTTCCATCCTATTTAGTGTAGATATTTCTATACTCCAGGAAAAACTACCAAGGTGGAAACAGGAAACTTCTTAAGAACAACTGTTATCTACTGAACGTCTCATACTCTACATGAGATTGTCCTTTGATAATTACTCTAAACAAACTCTGTTTTAGCATGTCAGTCACTTCAATGTCTCACATAGGATGGTCCAGGAGACTTTGTTTTTCTTAGGAAGTACTTTCTGGCTGAAAAAACTAACTATTAGGGAACAAAAAGACCTTAAGAAATGTCTAAAGATCCTTAGTAAAACAGTATTAATACAGTTTGGGATGGAATTGATGCAATCCTTGACTTAATACAAATAATTGAATGGGAGAGAAGGAAAGAGAGGAAAAACCAAAATATTTGAATTCTGATGTGGAGGTTCTCAAATATGAATGGGTTTTGTGATTGATTAAGCAAAACAGTGCTGATCCCACTGCTAAGAATGTTGGCTATATCCTCTCTATATCCAATTCTAACCTAATCTTATCTAACTCAGAATCATAAATACCTTCTCCCAAATATATCTGACGTTATCAGTGAGACTGCAGGACTCATATGTATCTCATGGGTATCATATTTTTAATTTAGGATAATTCTACCTAGTGGGAAGCAGAGAAGATTCTTTCAGAAGTAGTCAATCCTAATTATTGCTATCTGACCAAACAAAACCTGATAAATTTAGAACAACACAAAATGTAAATGATTGGGAGGATGTTAATCTTGGTTCCCAAAATAGCACAGCCATTGGTTTCTTAGTAGTATCTGATAAAATGTGTGTATCAAACCTAAATAGCCATCATCTTTCCTATCCATTGATGAGTATTTCTCTGGTCTTTCTTTAAACAAAGATTCCTTAAAATTTTAATTTAGGTGTATAATTTACTTCCTGACATTGTAATGGCATTCAAATTTGGCATAAATTTTTCCAGGGTTCTCAAATTATAGAGACTTGAGAAAATGAGCAAGAGGTGCTTTCACAAACCTGACTGAATGTTGCAAAGTGGTCTCAAAGTGGTTTGCTGGATTAAAAGGTGTCCTAGAATTAATTATGGCTTGAAATAGGAGATCAAAATATCAATGCAAATGAGACTTCTAATTCACTGCTGGTGAGAATTTAGATGATTGACCACTTTGCAAACTTGGGACTTTCTTTAAAAAGAAATCTCCCATATGATCTAGTCATTCTATTCCTAGATATTTACCCAAGAAAAAGAAAAACATATGTTCACATAGAAACTTGTACACAAATGTTCACAGAAGTTCTATTTGCAATAGCCAAAACTAGAAACCACCCACATGTCCATCAACAAGCAAAAACTATGGTATGTTCATTCAGACAATGAGATAGTAGTTAGCCATAAAAAGGAATGAACTATTGATACACACTATGACATGGATGTCTCTCAGAATAATGAAGCTGAGGGAAAGAAATTAGATAAAAGGGACTACGTATTGTTTGTTTCTGTACACATACAATTCTAGGAAAGGCAAACTCATATATAGTGACCAGGGTGGCCTCAGATATAGGGGGAGCATGGAAGAAAAGAAACATGGTGGGGAATTACCAAAGAGCTGAAGGAAACTTTCAGCAATGATGGATATGTTAATGAATGTGAGTGAGGACTGTATGGGCATTTTCATATCAAAAGATGTCATATTGTATGCGTGTCCAAACTAAAGTTGTTTGGAAATAGAGGTTTTACAAAAAGTAGGCATACTATTGAAAATGTTAATACTTCTTATCAAAAGAAGAGTTTTTTTGGTGTAAGGAAGGAAATAAAATAATACTTGCATTGTAGAAACTCCATTTGGTTATCAAACGTCAAGAGTTCTGTTTTCTGTACGCTGACTTAAGCATGCATGAATTATACTGGGAGAAAAATTTTACTTTTTGTCCTAACACTTCTCAGCATTAACAATTTAAACAACCCAACAGTGTAAGTAATTAAGAGCCTCATTTAAAGGTGCTTCTTTCTATCCAACACTGCATTTTAAATAATTTGAGAGAATGTAAAAAGTGGTAAATTAGAAAGAATTAAA